>NC_133391.1:3243448-3935115 GCF_047511655.1 Castor canadensis | reverse complement strand
TCTCTGTATCCTGCATGCACTTTTACTTATTTATTCGTTGCAGCACTGGGGATTGAACTCGGGCCCTTAGCAAGTGCTCTGCACTTGAGCCATGCTCTCAGCTCTTTTGATTTTAGTTACTTTTTCATATAGGGTCTTGGGCTAACTTTGCCCAGGCTGGCCTCAGACCTCAGTACTCCTACCTGCATCTCCTGAATAGCTGGGATTATAGGTGTGCACCACCACGACCTGGTCCTTTGTATGGTGCACACACACTGAGGCTCCATGAATACTTAATGGAGAAGGAATGGATGAAGGAAAGAGTGCATTGTCTGGAGGGAAAATAGCCAATGTGCATAGCTGCGCTCAGAACTCAATGTGTTTAAAGCCATTTGCACTAATTTCCACAAGGAACCTTCTTGGAACTCATCACAATGGTGCTCGTAATTTAATTAATGGGTACTATGCACTTGCCCTATAAGTAATTTACTATGTTCCACAAAGAATCCCTTTGGAATCAATTTCTTCACAGTTACAATCTAATTTGATGACATGCGATGCCTTTTCAGTATCGAGCTGTAAATCCTTATTCCGCAAATGTCTCTTGGTTATATTTTCCTTTCTTTCTGGAACACATGACCTCACACATGCGTGTTAAGAACTGCACCACTGAGCTACACCCCCAGCCCCTCCCGTGGTTATATCACATTCTTCATTTCAGTCCTACAAACCATGTCAGACTATTGTTTATTGCTTGCTATTTTGTTCCGGCTACTGTGGTAAGGTTGACAATATTTTCTACATTGATATAGTACCTTAAGATCAGTTGATTTTTACATATCTGTCTTTAGTCGATTACCCTTTTGCACTCTTACTGAGTTTCTTTTGATAGGATTGATTCTCTAGCTCTCTTCCTCTCTCATCTTATTTTTTGGTTTTGTTGTTTTAACATGATCTCAAAAAGCAAGACCCACAGGGGGTTGGCTGAGTGGCTC
The DNA here is from genome assembly GCF_047511655.1 of Castor canadensis. Taxonomy (NCBI): domain Eukaryota; kingdom Metazoa; phylum Chordata; class Mammalia; order Rodentia; family Castoridae; genus Castor; species Castor canadensis. The sequence goes on along the minus strand of NC_133391.1, from coordinate 3,934,141 downwards.
AAGTGGTAGAGTACCTCCCTTACAAGCGTGAGGCCCTGAGTTCACACTCCAGTAAGGAAAAAAAAAAAAGCATGGGATCATATTACTGTTAGGATGCATCCTGGTTTTCTTCCACAATGGGTCAAAATCATTACATTTCCTTCTTTGTTTGTATGTTCTTCAAGCCAGTTAAACCATTGCTTCTCAAGGCTCAGTGGATATCTTCTTTGCTTTTAATTTTTGGTGGCGCTGGGGTTTGAACTCAGGGCCTCACGCTTGCTAGGCAGGTGCTCTACCACTTGAGCCACCCCGCCAGCCCAGTGTCTTTCCTGTCTCATTTGTGATCTCATGTTTATTACTCACTACTGCCCTTTGCTTTCATCCTCTGACTTCCCTGTCATTCCTCAAGTTCATGGGAAGCTTGTAATTCCCAAGACTGCTTTCTCCCTACTACCCCTGTCATGGCTTTCCGTTTCACCATTTGCAGGGATGATGCAATGATGCCAAGAATACCGGTCAGGGCTCTCAGAAATACAGCACCAATGTGACATACAGGGGGCATATAAGAAGAGACTTATCAAGGGTATTGGTTCACATGATTGTGGTAGCTGGTAGCAGTCACTTTATCATGTGCTCTTCCCTCAGTCTATTGCTGCCTTCCCCCACTATGGGGGGAGGGGATGACCCATTTCCAGGCTTATTTGTAGTTCCTGTGGGTTTATATATGATGCTGTGTTTCCTTCACCTTATAGTACCATTCCTCCCTCAGCAAGCCCAACACTTCCCCAGTCAGGCTGCATGGGGCTGGCCTTAGTGATTGGTCTGGCAGACAGGGGGGATTTGATGCATTGTCTCGTAGAGTACCCACCTCATGGGAAGCACCTGCAGAGACTTTTGTGGTGGTGGCACTGTCCTCTAGCAGATGGGATTGGGCTACTTTTGTGGACCTCAAAGGGTTCAGAGAGGTCTGAAATCCAGTTGACGTTAGATTCTCATCCCTAGTCTTGGGGCTCATCTCTTCCTTATCACAGCCATGATTCTGATGCTGGAGGCTGAATGTGGCTGGAACTTACTCTTTCTGCAACTTCTGTTCCTTTTAAACTGAGTCTTGAGCCTGGTCCTTGGGGCTGCTCATGCTCTGAATGCAGGTGACAATGGTTAGAATGGGCAGCTTTGCACAATCTTTGAACTTCACACTTTGCTCTATATGGAGACAGGCCTAAGCTTGTCACTTTTCCTGTTTAAAAACATCCATGGCTAAGCTGGTGTGGTAGGGCGTACCTTTAATCCCAGCACTCTGGGAGGCTGAGACAGGAGGATTACAAGTTCCAGACCAGCCTGGACTACATAATGAGACAAGACAAAACAAAACAAAATCCATGGCTGATGGGAACACAGCTCAGTGGTAGAGTACTTCCCTAGCACACGAAAGGCTGGGCTGGATCCTCAGCATTTCAAACAACAAAACAAAACAAGAACAAGACTCCCCCCAACCAACCAAAACCAAACACAAAAAAACCCTTCAAACACCAGAGAGAACGAATAAGCCAAACATTCCCTTTTCCGCTGGTCAGCCATAGCTCCCTTCAGGTAGAGCCTGACATGTTTATACACCTATCATATCCTCCCATTACCTGGAATTCTATCTTTATATTCTTCGTGGAATAATTCCTGGTGCCCAATCCCTTAAGTCAAGCTTCCTAGAAGTGGGCTTGAGACAGAATTAGGCACTCAAGATATATTTAAGGAGGATTCTGGAGAGAAAAGTTATGTAAGGTGAGGGTAGGGGAGAGTCAAAAAAGGCTATACTCTCAGTGGGAGATGAGTCTCCCTTTGGCTAAAATCAGCACTCAGAAGGGAGCAGCTGTGAGTTTTTATGTGCCATCACTCATAGAAGGTGGATACCTTGATGGGGTTAGTTAACAGCAACCCCTGAAGGATTCCTAGATGTCTGTGGAGGGCCTCAGAAAAACTGACTTCATCTTTGACTTCTAAGCTCTTTGATAGCCTGGACTTGGGGGTGGGTGGAGATGTGTTGGTAAGGGAGACCGCTAAGTAACTTCTTAGGTCCCGCAGCTTGTAAGAACAGCTGCAAAGTGAAATCTGTAAACAAAAGTCACTTTGGATTAAACTCTGATCTAGAGATAAGTTTCTGGGAGAAGTTTGCTAACAACTATTTCAGCCAAAGACTCAGCTCTTTGAAGACCTGGGACTTACTTCTTCAGATTCTTTGTAACTTCTCCATTTAGGTTGTTAGTTTGCTAGATAAGTGGCAATGAAACTCTTTTAAGTAAAAAGGATTCTCTCTTTGCTTTGAGATCACAGAGGGAGTGGGAATATTTTCCCCTCCAAGAGCGTGGGTAGAAAACTCCAAGGGACCATGTTTAAAAAATAAAATAGCCAGGCATGGTGGCACACTCTAGGCATGGTGGACCACACAGGAGTGCGGAGATAGGAGAATATCCTAGTTCCAGGCCAGCCCTAGCAAAGCTCCAGACCTTGTTAAAAAACAAAGAAAGAAAGAAAAGGACTGAGTGCATAGTGCAAGTGGTAGAGTGCGTGCTAATGAGGCCCTGAGTTCAAACTCAGCCATGCCCAAACCAAAACCAAACCCTTCTCCTATCCAAGTTACTCTGCAAAGATTTAAGGAAATGACTTAAGGGATAATTTATAATACACTGTGCATAAAATGAAATCAGAAGCTAAACTTCTAAGGTGAATTCTAAGCAAAGCATTTTGAAATACAAAATGCTAGACTCGAGGTTGTAGTTTGCTCAGGCGAATTCACAAAGCTCAGGTGTGAATAGCAAGGATTTAGTTCTTCAGTTCCTTAGCACTTGGATTTAAGTCATCTGAAAGTCATTTGCAAAAGGCAAGAAAATTATCTGTGCTTCTGTTTTCAAAAATCTAATCATGTTAAAGGGCTATGAAGGTGAAATACCAAAACCTCCCCCTTCCTTGGGAAGAAAGTTGTAACGTTAACCTTGAAAGTGGATGCTGAATTCTGCAGAATGGGAATTCACCTTTTGATCCCTTTTGTTTACTTCCAGTCCTTCAGCCTTCTGCCCCGAATGCACAAATGGTATTTTACAGGCAACCTAGAGGAGAAGTAAGATTAGGACTCTCGATTGCTGGGTGGAAATAAAGAAAAGCTTCCCCATCAGCAGAGGAAAGGGGGACAGGGTGCCGGGTTTGTAGGAGAGCCTGTTATGGCTGTAACACATTAGAGAAAAGGAAATTTGGCGACTTTTTTTTTTCCCTTTAATTTTTTGCAGTACTTTTTTTTTTTTTTTTAAGGTCTTGCTCCGTAGTAGTAGAGGCTAGCCTCAAACTCTCAATCCTTCTGCTTCAGCCTCCCCAGTGCTGGGAAATGCTAGGCTAAGAAATGCAGGCTTTTTTATGGGCCAAGGAAAACTGAGGAGGGGAATCAAATTCTTTGGTCTGTGGCTTTTTTTTTTTTTTTCCTTTTGGTGGGACTGGGGTTTGAACTTAGGACTTCAAGCTTGCAAGTCAGGCGTTTTATTGCTTGAGCTACACCTCCAGTCCATTTTGTTCTGGTTATTTTGGAGATGGGTTCTTGTGAAGTATTTATCTGGGCTGGCTTCGAACCTTGATCCTTCTGATCTCCACCTCCCAAGTAGCTAGGATTACAGGCATGAGCCACAGAGCACCTGGCTGGCCTATGGTTTTGAAAGACAACCCTGGCCACAGTATGAATGTCTATCAAACAGGAAGGAGTCTGTTGGAATGGACGTGGTGAGAGAGGAAAAGATGACTAGGACGGGATCAGAACCACAGGACCCATGGTGGCTTAGGTGGAGTGACTTGGTGTAAGGAGCGGGATCATGGTGGGGGTGGGGAGAGAAGGAAGACTCGGGTCCTTAATCAAAGCAGGCAGGAGATGCAACAGGCAGGAGGCGAGTCATGGTGAAAGTGATGCAACCACGACCTAGCTCTGCTCAACCTCGCGGTCAGACGTCCAATTAAGTGATCACAAGTATGAGTCCCCAAAGATGGCAGATCGCTAGGATTTGAAGTGAAATCTTGATGGACTGGGCCGGAGTCTGTTCTTTTTTGGAGTCGGATTTAAGATTATCCTTTTCTTGCAAGAGTGTGCAGCTTGATGGAGAGCGGGCCCCATCACAGTGGGTCTCGCAGGCCTAGACCGCGGGGCCAAGGATCGTGCACAGCACTTGCAAAGGGCGAAGCACTCGAAGAAGGTGTTCCGCGGTCCCGGGCGCCTCTTGTCCGGTTGAGAGCCAGGGCCGCTCTGTATCTTTTGCTCCCTAGGAGCGCGGGGCGGAAGTAGCCCCGCCCCGCCTGGCCCCGCCCCGCGGCCCGCCTCGCCAATCAGCGCAGTCCTGCCGCCGGCCCGCCGGCCGGCGCTCTGCTGACGTATCAGGGCAGCCTGCGCCCGCCACCCTTTGGCGACGGCCCCTCCCGCGCTCGCCGGGCCCGTTAGCTGCGCGCCGTACCTCTTGGGCTACGGCCCCTGGGCGGCGGCGGCGCGTGCGGGCGCGGCCCTGGCGCGCCCCCTGGTGGCCCGGCGGGGCGCTGCGGGCGCGGCGCTGACCCGGAGGCGGCGGCAGCGGTGCCCGGATGGAGGCACGTCATTGTCCCCCGCCGGGCGGCTGGGCTGTGTGCGGCGGCGGTGGCGGCGGCGGCAGCGGCAGCGGCGGCCGAGGGGGATGGAGCGAGCGCCGAGCCGGGTCAGGTAAGCTCCCGCCTCCTTCCCTCCCGCCACAGGCCAGCGTGGGGACCCGCCGAGCGTCCTCACTCGTTGAGGCCGCAACTGGCCCGGCCACCCTTTTAGCCGGCGCGGCCCGCCGGGGGCTGGCGCGGCCCCTAGCCCGCCGCCCCCTCCGCAACCGCGGACCGCCCAGGACCTCGCCGTGCCGGGGGCAGAGCCGTCGTCGCCCGGCCGGGCCAAGCCAGGCCAGGCCGCTGAGCAGGGGGCGGCGGCCGCGGACAGACCGGCGGGCGAGCGGGCGCCGGCAGCGCGGGGCTGCGCGGAGAGGCCGGACCCCCCCGGTTGCCATGGACACTGCGTTCCCACCCCCCACCGGCCCCAGCCCGCCCCCTAGTCTCGTGGGCCGGACGGGCTAAGCGGGCAGCTCCGGGGCGGCCCGGCCGGCGCGGGGCTGCCGGGGTGGGCGTGTGCCGGCCGCAATCGCGGAGCCGGCGTCCCCGGCCCGCCACCCCCCGCGTGGCTGCCACCTCCCGCCCCCGGGAGCCCCCCGGAGCTCCGGGCTCGCCTCCCCGCCCCCACCCCGGCCCTAACCGGGACAAACTTTCAAACCCGGTCGCCCCCTTTTCCCTCCGCGCGGGGCTGTCCACCTGGCTCCTCCGCACAGGGTCCCCACGCCCGGCAAGAGGAGGAGCCAGGCGGCGTGTCCCCTAAAGCATGTGTGCCTGCCTCCCTGAGTCTCTTTTTTATCTTTGGGGCTGGAGGAACCCAACTTACCTGGGAAAAGGGGAGGAGGAGAGGAGGATGTGTGTGGTGGTGGGAGAAGAGATGGGTTTCAGATGTTCGAAATGAAAATTTGACGGGACCTAAGTTTTACTCTATGACTTTAAGCCCTATAATGAATGCAATGGAGAGTCTTTTTTTTTTTTTTTTTTGAATAGGTCTTTTATATTCGCGGAGGTCTTAGCGCTTAATTGTTTATAGCCAAACATGTTGGATTTCACAGTTAACTACAGTCAAGTAGCAGTAAAAGTGTTTTGGAAAACTGTTTCACGAACGCCTCTTTTTCCAAAGGAACTACCCGAGTGTAGGTTTTCATAACATGTTTGTGGAGCCTAATGGTTTTTTTTTTCCCCGAAGAGTTTTACGTTTTAAGCATAATTCTCTTCCTCCTGTTATGATTCAAAGTGTATAGGGTCATGAATAATCAGTTTCACCTATTTGTTTTTACTTAGGGTCACTTTCACTTTCTTTTCTGTGCTCATTGAATCAAGCTGCAAGTATTTGGTCTGTAAAGGTGTAAGGTGCTAATCATTTGGTTTGCTTTACTATAATTAAAATCAGTGCTGTCTTTTTAAAGCTGTGTGTGTCTTAAAACGGAAATGCTACAAGAACCTGGATTACATTGTTTATGAAGTATAGAGTAACAGTCTCTTTTTTAATGTGCTGATGTTACTACTTCAGTGTATATGGAGTGCCACAATGTTTAAATAGTGGTGCTATTCTTTAAAAAAAAAAAAAATACATAGCTAACATTTGGTCACCACAAGGGAGCCATAAGGGACTGGAACTTTTAAGGTTTTTGAGTAAAAGATTTTACTTACTGCAAAATATCTTAGTTTCCCACATGCATGCAACTTCCAATCATGTGTGTCCCTTTGTTTTTAAACGTGCTCTTGTAAGTTTGTAGATCATTAGAAGGCCTTAAGAGAAATGTTAAACTTTTCATTGAAGTGGTTGGTTAAAAGCCCTGGTGTTTGTAACAGTAATATTTAGAAGCTTTCCTGAGAGTCAGGAACATGTACCTGTAGGAATCCTAAGTTCTACACAATGTAGTTTGGCTTCAAGAAAGGTTATTTCTGTAGCCAATGGAGTGTAGTTTTTGTTACCTGATGGTTTTAGGTAAGTTTATTGACTGAATAGATAAATGAAGAAGAATGGATGGATTCAGTTGTGTTTTTCTTTTCTTTCTTTCATTTAAGAGCTTCCCCCTCCCCCTGCCTTTTACTAGAGCAGTCCTCCCCCAACTCCCGTACTGGGGTTTGAACTCAGGGCCTCAAGCTTGCTAGGTAGGTGTTCTACCCCTTAAGCCATGCTCCCAGCTCATTATTTGGTCATTTGTTAATCCCAAGAAAATCAAAGTTTTTGCTGCTATTTAATATAACTACGGCTGGGTTAACCTTTTCTTATTACTCAATTTTGGCCTTTTTCCTCCCTACCTCCCCTTTTTTTCTTACTCTTGTCCCCACACTTTTTCATAGTTTTGTTTTGTTTTGTTTTTTGCCCGTGATATGAGAAAAGTGTAAACTTTATTTGGATAATAGGCTCAGGTTTTCTTCTGAGTGGTCATGTGTCTTCAACTGATTGAAATTTAGTTCAATAATATCTAATTAACATTTTCCTTTCTATTTCTGCTTCTGCATCCCAAAACTTTAGGTTGTACTCTTTGGGTGAATTGATTGAGGCTTTTTAAAAACCTTTTTTTTTTTTGTGGTATTGGAGTTTGAACTTGGCCTTACATTTGCTAGGCAGGTGCTCTACCACTTAATGCTGCTCTGTCAGCCCTGTTCTGTGTTGGCTATTTTTGAGATAGGGTCTTGAGAACTATTTGCCCTAGGCTGGCTTCGAACCTTGATCCTCTTGATCTCTGTCTCCTGAGTAGCTGGGATTACAGGCATGAGCCACCAGTGCCTGGCTTAAAAAACAACCTTGGGTGAACAGCAAGTGCATGTAAACATTTGTTTATTAAGGTGGCACTTATGTACATGGGTATTTTATTACCTCCGTATTTCACAGTAGTTCATATTTAAACATTTTTGCAGGCAGTTTCTACTTCAGAGTTTTTATAGGTTTAAGTGAGATGTTGTCTAATTGCTCAACACAAGCTGGTGCTAAAAGCAAACACTAGTTACTTCCTGTTTGCAGAGTTTGTTCATTCATTGGTTGATGCTTTCTCTGCACCAGGCCAGGGGCTGTAACTTAGAACTTGATGGAGAGTTCTAAGTGAGTGAAGTAGCTGTGGTGTAAATGCTGGCTCATTGCCATGGGCATCGTTATGGGAAGGGGTTTTTAGGATGGGATTCTAACCCAGTCTTGGGGGAAAGAGTTGTCAAAGAAAGTGTTCAGAGGAAATGAATTATAAACTGAAAAGTTAGATTGGTCTGAGGTGGAACCGGAGCAGAGTCCAGAGAGCAGGACTAAATGTGAACTCAGTGTGGTGAGACCAGCCCATTGGGAGTGTTAGTGTTGGGGGGCTAGGACAGGATGCTGGAGGTGGGCAGTAGGGAGTGACGTCTACATTGGCTGCCTTTGAGACATTTCCCAAAGTACTCTGGTTGAGTGGTGTAGCTAGAGGGAACCCCAGTTGGGTTTGTGGTCCTGGTTCCTAGTTCTAAATGCTGACTAGTTTGAGTTACAGTTGCTCCGTTCTACAGACCCTGTGGATTCTGTCTGATTTTGCATAGGTTCATTATGAAAATTAAGCAAGTTAATGTATGTGCAACAATTAATTCGGTACTGTCACATGGAAAAGCTCAACTAGTGGATTTAAAGCCAGGGAGAAAATGACAGTGGCATGCTGTACTAACTCATTTGTGTCTGAGTTTGATGTTACTGAAGTTACAGGTTTTGTTTAAAAAAGTCATAGCACCACATTAATGAATCTCTTCAGAAACCTCATGCTTGCTAGGCAGTTGCTCTACCACTTAGCCACTCTGCCAGCCCAGTATTGTTGTTTTATATTTTGGATGATTTGTTGGAAAATAATTTAAAATAGCTAGAAAAAATTCTAAGATGTAATGGTCCAAGTAGATTACTTTTCTCATCCTGTGAAACAAATGTCTGCTTTCATCTTTTGCAGAGTTGAACAATGACCATAGTTGACAAAGCTGAATCTTCAGGCCCGTCGACCTATCAGAACCAGCCTGGCAGTTCTGAGGCGGTCTCACCTGGAGACATGGACACAGGCTCTGCCAGCTGGGGTGCTGTGTCTTCATTAAATGATGTTCCAAACCACACACTCTCTTTAGGACCAGTACCTGGTGCTGTAGTTTATTCGAGTTCATCTGTACCTGACAAATCAAAGCCATCACCACAAAAGGATCAAGGTATTGTTTGAAAAATAATCACCCAGAAGCTCCCGAAGAAAGGCTGTCGGGAGTGGTAGTTTCAGACTGGGGCTTGTTTTACAGGACATATGGCCACCTGAGTGACCAGTACTGCTTGATGGGTTTTGTTTGTTATTGTCACACATCACAACAGGGCAGATTACTTTTAGACCCCAAGGTATGAGTAGTTTGTTTTAGTCCTAATTTTTTGAAGGATGAGCTTCATTTTGGAGAGAATCAAGGTAAGTAGGACATTTTAATTAACCAGTAGCTACTGTACTTCCCTAAGTAGGTATGTGTCTTGGTTAGTTTTTTTTTTTTGGTTTTTTTCTTTTTTGTGGTACTGAAATTTTGAACTCAGGGCTTCACACTTGCTAGGCAGGTACTCCACCACTTGAGCCACTCCACCAGCCCTGCCTTTGTAAATTTTAAAGATTTAAAAAGAAATTCTTGCCTAGTATTTTACAAAATGCTCTACCTAGCTTTATTTTTGGTCACTTAAAAATCATCTGTAGTGACAAAACTCTTTGAAAGAGAGCAGATAATATAAATGTTACATTTGTTAAAATTCATCAGGTAAGTGAGACACTGACACCTTTAGTCGGCACTTGTAAGACTTTTGGATTTGAAGACTTGAAGCTTTGAAATGAAAAGACTGGTAGTAGAGTTAGTTCCCACTCAGGATGTTGTTTGCTCGTAACCATCTGAACCTTCTGCTGTTTTGATTTGTCTTAGTCTGATACTGTGATGAGAGTGAGTAGTATAGCCTTTTAGAGAAAAGTTTATGCTACCAAACACAGACAACTTAATTGAATGTTACACATGGAGGGTTAAGGTCCTTTGACTCCTTCCCCAGCAGACATCTTTGCAAGGCTGCAGCCTCCTGTCTTTTTTGGGACCCTCATCCTCCCTCTCCCCCCAGGACGTAGTCACACCTCCCTGCTCTGCCTGCTCTCTACAGCCTTATCTCACTCTTTCTGTTTTGCTGTCCTGCCAAGTCAAAGCCTGCCTTTTTGCATACTTAGTAGTCACTAATTTCTCTGTTCAAACAGACCGTCTGTAGGGTAGACTAGCCATGCTTTGAAAAATTACCTTGCTGTTGCTGATTTTGGCTTTCCCTAAGTAAGTTGTTTCTTGAACTTCACCTGAGCTCTATCAGCATGCTTAGTGATTGGTAGTAGAAGCCTTAACAATAGCTATAAACTTTCAAAGGGCACATGTTGTGTGCTTACAGGTGTGCACAGTGATGCCAAACCGCCCTTAGAGAAATGGGACAGCGTCAGTATCAGCCATTATGTTGGAGACCATGTGACCCCAGGGAGGACGGAGGTGGTGCTGAGTGCAAGTGTCCTCAGCAACAGGTGTTACAGGGAATCCACCTGTGTTTTCTACTGATTTAAAGAGTTTATTGTGGGAAATTCTAAGTATCGATGAAAGGAATTACAGTGAACTCTCATGTAGCCATCAGCCAATCTTGACTTACCAACTCATGGACATACATGCACACAAATGTGTATACATACTTGAAATTTATATGTATAGATACACACACATATATGCTTAATAAATTTATTTTTTTCTTAGTTTTCATGTTTTTATGGTGTGGGGATAGAACCCAGGGCCTGGTGCCTGCTAGGCAAATGCTCTACCACTGTGCCACACCCCCCAATCCTTCCTCAGCATTTTAAAGCAAGTCCAGTACCTCATATTTCATCTACAGATATTTTACTGTGTGTATCTAGAATTCTTTTCTCAAAATTAAATATGTCTTTATATTAAAAATCTAGTCTAAACCAGGTGTTGGTGGCTTACGCCTGTAATCCTCGTTACTCAGGAGGCAGAGATCAAGAAGATCGAGGTTCAGAGCCAGCCTGAGCAAATAGTTTTCAAGACCCTATCTCGAAAAAAACCAGGTTAAGGCCCTGACTTCAAACCCCAGTACTGCAAAACAAAACCAAACCATTCTATTGAAATTTCCCTGGTTGTCGTGTATATGTTTTTCAGTAGTTGGTCATAGAAAGCAACATCCAAATGAGGTCTACACTTTGCATTTTCTTAAGGTTCCTTTAAATTATATCCCTTCCCCATTATCATCCTTGCAAATTATTTATTGAAATGAAATCATTTGGTCCTCACATTGAGGGTTTTGTTTCATCTTTAAAAATGTCTTTCCCTTGTACTTCTGGCAAGCTGGAATCTTAGATTGAGGTTGATCAAGTATTGCTGGTTATTTCACTGCAGAAGCCTACAAAGCTTTGTTTTTAAGTCTTTGCTGTTTATTTTCTAGCCCTAGGTGATGGCATTGCTCCCCCACAGAAGGTTCTTTTCCCATCTGAGAAGATTTGTCTTAAGTGGCAACAAACTCACAGAGTTGGCGCTGGGCTCCAGAATTTGGGTAACACCTGTTTTGCCAATGCAGCGTTGCAGTGTTTAACTTACACGCCACCTCTCGCCAACTACATGTTATCACATGAGCACTCCAAGACATGTAAGTGCTCTGTGCCATGTATGTTTGTAGTGTTGTGCTATGCTAACCTACTTTATTTTTTTTCTCTGAAAGTGAAGCATTAAGTCGAGAGTTGTGTGATCACAAAAAGTTGGTTTACTCTTTTAGAAACCAAGGAGGACTTTTAGGATTTGTATTCAGGTAGCATAAGAAGCATTTTGCACCTAATTTGACCTATGAGATTATTTAAAAAGAAAGCTGTTTTATCGGCATTTGGCATCTCAGAGCCCCCTGCTGGTTTTGTACACTTGTTTAAAAAGGCTATACACTGTCCAATGTGAACACCTCAGGCCAAGCAGAGTTCACAAGGACTGCCTCCCTGGCAGTCACCTTGTTTGAAGGCTCTGTTCATCCTCAGCCTGTAAGGCCTCGGGGAGAGGAACACTTGCTGCTGCCTCCAACCTTCCAAACTCACATAGATCTTTTCCTTCAGCATTCGAGAGCTCTGCCTTCAACTCATAGGGCAGAACATCATCTAACACACATAAGGGTCTTTGGGTGAAAGCCAACTCAGTGCTGATTAGTGAAATTCAGAATTGTAAATGCCCATTTTTGAGGCTTTGGCCTTCTTCCTGTATTGTGAGTACCATAGTCCTTTATTAACGCAGCGCCAGTTCTTTGACCTGAGTTTGTGCTCGGGTCTGCGCTCTCCATTGCTGGTGGGGAGGAGAACAGCAACACTTTGGTTTCTTTTGGAATAGTTCTTTACTTAACGTAGAATTTAAAGTGGGTCTTTTAAAACTGTTTTTCCCTTCAAAGATAAAGTAATGCTTGAAAAAAATTTGGAAAGTACATGAAGATTGAAAGAAAAATCACCTGGAGCCTGGCCACCCAGTGCTATTTGTTATGCCAGAGGACTTTAAGTTGTAGAACGTCGTTTGCCCTCAGTTTCTCCCTTTCTAAGCCCATAATTCATTACCCTCCGGCAGCTTTCCTATCACCTTTGCACTTAATGAAAGTAGGGTGTGGATGAGAACCCAGCACTGGCACCTGGACAGCAAGAGGGGACCAAGACAGATTCAGAAGCTCCCAGAATTACGTGCCTACCTTTTGTGCTATTGGGAGTCTCCTCCCTCTCCCTCCCCCACTTCCTCACCTTTCTCTTAAGCTTTCTGGAGGTATAATTGATGTACAGTAAACCACACATACTTGAAATGCTCAGATTCAATTTGATGCACTTTGACATTTTTATATCCATGAGATGCTCACCCCAGTTAAGATGAACATGCTCATCACCCCAAAAGTTCCCCAGTGGTCCTTTGCTATCACCTCTTCCTCTGTCTCCCTTTCCCCTCACTTTCTTCACAGAGAATGCGTTCTCTGTCAGTATACATTAGTTTGCATTTTCTGGAATGGTAAATGTGTATCAGTATATATTCTTATGTCATCTTGAGTCACTGCATAATTATTCCGACATTACTCTGTCTGTAACAGGCATTAGTGTTTGGTTTTTATTGCAGAGTAATATTCCATTGTTTGCATATACCACAGTTGTTTCTCCATTAACCTATTGATGGGCATTTGGGTACTTTATCTTTGGAGGCTGCCACGAAGTATGCTGCCCAAACACTTGCAAACAAGTCTTTGTAAATACATTTTCCATTTCTCATGGGCAAATAATCTTAAGGGTAAAATGCTTGATCCTATGGTAGGCATGTACTTTTGAAAATAAGCTTGAAAAACTGCTTTCCAAAGGGATTGTGACATTTTGCATTCCCGCCAGCAGTGAATTGAACTTCTGTTTGCTCCATAATTGTCCCAGTACTTCCCGTGAGCAATTTTTTCAATTTTAACCATTTTCAGAGGTATGTGGTAACAGTGGTATCTTTTTGTGATTCTTAATTTGTGTTTTCCTAATTAATAATAATGTTGAACATCTTCAGTCATTATTTCCATTTTGTATATTTGTTTTGCTGAAATGCCTGTTCAGATCTTTTGTCTATTTAATAACTGGGTAGTGCCAGTGCTCACACCTATAATCCCAGCTACTCAGGAGGCAGAGATCAGGAGGATCGAAGTTTGAAGCCAGCCCAGGCAAACAGTTCCTGAGACCCTTTCACGAAAAAGGGCTGGTGGAGTAGTTCAAACCCCAGTGCCACCTCTTCCCCAAAATAAGTTTTGAAAATGGAGTGGTTTTCTTATTGTTGCATTTTGAAACTTCTTTATATATTCTGGACATACATCCTTTATCAGACTTAGGTTTTCAAGTATTTTCTCCTTGTCTGGAACTTGTCTTTTCATTCTACTTGGTTTCCTTCCTTTCTCCCTTCCTTTTTTTCCTCCTTTTCTTCCTCCCTCCCTCCTTCCTTTCCCAGGGTCCTCTTATGTAGCCCAGGTCAGCCTCAAATTTGTGATTTTCCTGCCTCAGCCTCCTGGGTGGTAAGCTATGGCTGTGTGCCACTGTGCCTGGCTCCTCAGTGTCTTGAAGAGTGCCTTTCTTTCAAAACAGAAAATGTTCTACATAATTACTTTTTTTTTTTTTTCCTTTTGTCACTTGTGTTTTAAGTGCTGTGTTAAAAAATCTTTAACTGATCAGAGGTCACAGAGGTTTTTTTCCATATTTTCTTCTAGATGTTTTATAGTTTGGGCTTTTATATTTGGGTCAGTGGTCCAGTTTTTGTTTGTTTGAAATGTGAAGATTGAGTAATTTTAACGAATGTTTCTGGGTCTGGCTGGGGATTGGACCTGCACTCCATCACTAAGCTCCAACAGCAGCGTGTGTTTTTGCATGTGCATGTCCAGTTTTTCTAGCACCATTTGTGAAAGGAGAAGAAGCCTTTCTCCACTGAATTGTCTTAGCACCTTTGTGAAAAATCTGTTGACCATGTGCATAGGGATGTATTTTGGACTATTCTGTAACATTGATCCTTTTTTTTATCTTGATGTCAGAACACAATGTCTTGATTACTGAGTATGTTTAAGTTTTGAAATCAGGTAAGTTCTCCAACTTCATTTGCCTTTTTAAGAAAATTCAATTTTTTATTTGGGGTTAATTATAGATTCACATGCAGTTGTAAGAAATAATTCATAAAGATCCCATGTACCCTTACTCAGTTTTTTCCACTGGTAACACTCAGTATCAAAACCAGGAAAGCAAGAAAAGACTTTTCCAATCTGCAGGATCCATCATGGTCCCTTTTACATAGGCAAGCTTATGTCTTGGGTGCCCCAACTCCTCTGAGGTCACCACTAATCTATTCAGTATTCCTATCATTTTGTCTTTTCAAGACTATGCACATTCACCTAGGTCGTTGCACGTATCAGCAGTTCTTCCATTGCTAAGCAAACTAGTGCTAAGACTAGTTTGTTTAACTATTTGTCACTAAAAACCAGCTAGGTTGTTTCTAGTTTGTGAATGCTACAAATAGAGCTGACATAAACCTTAGAGCATACAGCTTGTTCTGTGAATATAAGTCTTCATTTGTCTGGAATAAATGCCCTGGACTTGAGGGCGGTTGCACAAAGTATATCAGTGTCACTTTTCTGTTTCACACCTGCCAGCAACTTCTCTGCTTCTTCCCCAGCACTTGGCATTGTCAGCTATTTTTCGTTTTAGCCATACTGGTAGACAGTAGATATGTTAGGGAAGCTCACTGTTGTTTTAATTTGGATTTTCCTAATGCCTAAGAGTGTTGAATACTTACTTGCTGAGTATCTTTGGTGAAATGTCACTTTGTATCTTTTGCTCATTTTCTATCGTGTTCTTGGATTTTGTACTGTCAAGTCTTGAGAGTTCTTTATATACTGAATACTGCTTACATATTCTGATGTAGCCTAATAGATAATTCTAGACACCAGACTGTTGTTGGATAGTGGTTTCCACAGATTTTCTTCCAATCTGTAGCTTCTGTTTTTATCCCCTAAACTAGGTCTTTTGCAGATAAAAGTGTTTAACTTTGGTGAAGTTCAGTGTATCAGTTTTTCTTTGGCTTGTGCTTTTTTAATTTTTTTGTGCTGCTGGGCTTTGACTCACTCATTGGGCTTGCTAGGCAGTCACTTTACCACTTGAGCCATTCCCCAACCCTTTTTTTGCTTCAGTTGTTTTTTGGATAGGGTCTCAATTTTTTGCCCAGGGCTGACTTCAGTGATCTCATACCTTTGGTCCCATGTAGCTGGGAATATAGACATGCACCACCAAGCCCAGCGTATTGTTGAGAATGGGGTCTTGCTCACTTTTTGTCCAGGCTGGCTTTGACCTGCAATCCTCCCTATCTCTGCCTCTTGAGTCACTAGGATTGCAGGTGTGAACCACCATACCCACCCCTGTATTGTGCTTTTGTTATCAAGTGTACCATCTCTTTCTTAGCCCTCAGTCCTTATGATTTTCTCTGGTTTATTTTCTTACAAGTTTTGTTGTTTTACACTTTACATTTAGATCTGCGATTTGTTTTGAGTCAATTTTTGAATAAAGTGTGAGTTTTTAGCTGGGTGCCAATGGCTTACACCTGTAATCCCAGCTACTCAGGAGGATCAGGAGGGTCATGGTTCGAGCCCAGCCTGGGTAGATAGTTTGCAAGACCCTATTTAAAAATACCCAACACATAAAAGACTGGCAGAATGGCTTAAGTAGTAGAGCACCTGCCTAGCAAGCCCTGAGTTCAAACCCCAGTCCCTCAAAAAAAAAAAAAAGTGAGATTTAGCTCGAGGTTACTTTTTTTTTGGTGTGAGGGGGAGTCTGTTAATGTCCATTTCCTCCAGCATCTTTGGTTAGAAAGGCTGTCTTTTAGTCAGATGTGATGGTGCACATGTCATCGTAGCTCTCAGGAAGCTCAGGCAGGACAGTGAGTTCTAGGATCGCTTGGGCTACATAGTGGGATCCTGTCTCAAAAAGACAAACAAGAAAGCTGGGTTTCCTACATGGAATTGCTTTGTACCTTTGTACACAGTCACTTTGCCTGTTCCTGGGCTCCACGCTCTGCTGTTGATGGATGTGGTTGTCCCTCTGTGCCGTCCTTACTTCTGCAAGGCTGGACGCCAGGTGGGGTGAGCCTCTCGTCTTACCCTTTTCAGTGTGAACTACAGGATGAATTTGTCTACGTCTACGAAATGTCTTCTGGGGATTTCAACTGGTTTAACATGAAACCGCATCATTTTGGGGGAGAATTAGTGTCTATTGGCATTTCTAGTCTGTGAACATGGCATGTCTCTTCATTTACTTAGATCTTCTTTGCTTTCATTCATCAGGATACACATGCTATATGCCTTTTGTCTGTAAGGTTTACACCTGCTACTACTTCTTTTTGATTATAGTTGGTGTTAAATTCTTAATTTTAATGTCTGTGTATTCATTACTGGAAATCAGAGATAGGCTTGATTTCTGCATTTTGATGTTGTATCTTGTAACCTTGCTAAGCTCATTTATTAGCTCCAGGCATTTTTGGTAGATTCTTTGAACTTTTCTGGTTTTATTTACACTTTACTTGTTATTTCCTTTTCTTGTCTTATTTCATGGGCCAGGACTTCAGCGTTCTGTTGAATAACAGTGGTGAGAGTAAACATTCTCTTTATCGTAGGGGAAAACACTGAATTTGTTCTTAGCTGTAGGTGTTTTTTTGTTGTTGTTGTTTTGTTTTTTGTTTTTGCAGTGCCAGGGTTTGAAAAAGGGCCTTCACCAGCCCTTTTTTTTTTTTCGTGATGGATATTTTCAAGATAGGGTCTCTTGGACTGGTTTGCCTGGGCTGGCTTCAAACCGCGATCCTCCTGATCCTCTGTCTCCTGAGTAGTTAGGATTACAGATGTGAGCCACTGGCACCCAGCTTTTTTTTTATACATAGATGTTCTTTACCAAGTCAAGAAAGTTCCTCTTCATTTCTATTTTTCTGACTTATCATGAATAAGTACTGATTTTTATCACATCGTTTCTACATCAAATTGACATGCTCATGTGATTTGTTTTTTGTTTTTTTTCCAGCACTGAGGATTGAACCCAGGGCTTCAATGCTACTTTAGCTATGCCTTCCAACCTTTTGTTATTTATTTGTTTTTGACGGGTCTTGCTACCTTTGTCTGGGCTGACTTCAAACTCACATCCTTCTGCCTCTATTTCCTGAGTAACTAGGATTACAAGCATGTACCACCACACCCAGTGTGATATTTCTTCTTTAGGCTATTAATATAGTGAATTACATTGGTTGACTTTATAATATTGAGTTATATTTGCATGGCAGGAATAAACTCAATTTGTTATGGTGTCCAATTTTTTCACATGTTGCCCATTTTTACTTGCTAATATTAATTCTACTTAGGAGAGATAGTGGTCTGTGATTCTGTTTTTGTATTTATCTGGTATTGGTGTCAGACTAATATATAACTACATGAAGTGAATTTGGGATGTGAACTCCTTTTTTATTTTTTGTAATAGATTTTTATGGCATTGATGTTAATTCCTTTTTAGACATTTAAATTCTCCAGTGAAACTGGAGATAACCCTTTTTGGAAGTTTTAAACTATAAATTCAGTTTTCTTAATAGGTGTAGGGCTAATCACATTATTTGATTGTGGTAGTTTGCCTTTTTGAGGAATTGCTCCATTTCTTTTATATTGCCAGATTTACATGTTAAGTTATTTCTGGTCTTCTAATCCTTTTGCTGTTGTTGGGTCTATATTGATGTGTCACCTTCATTCCTGATATTGGTAATTGTCATGAATTTTCCTTTCAGCACTGTTTTAATTGTGTCCCAACTTTTTTGATGTTATCTTTCCATTCATTGTATTATCATCTCCCCTGAAACTTACTCTTTGATCCATCTATTCTTTAGGGTGTGTTGCTTTCCATTTATTTGGGGATTTTCTTATCTTTTTCCTTACTGATCTGTAGTTTTGATTCCATTCTGATCAGAGAACACACTCTTAAATTTTTTGAAGTTTGGCTTTCATGCCTTAGGATATGGTCTGTCTTAGTATATGTTCTGTGAGCACCTGAAGCAAATATATATTCTGCTCTTGGGTGGAGCATTTTCTAAACATTGATTAGATTTGGTGGCCAATAACATTGTTAAGTTCTTCTGTATCTTTGTTGATTTTTCTGCTGCATTGCTCAGCCAGTTGCTGACAGAGGATATTGAGGTTTCCATCTCTAAATGTGGTTTCTTTGTCTACTTTCAGTTCTATCTGAGTTTGACTCATGCATTTTTTCAGCTTTCTTGTTTAGTACAAGCACATTGAAAAGTGCTCGGTGTGTTTGCACATACCTGTAATCCCAGCACTTGGGAGTTGGAGGCAGGAGGGTTATGAGTTTGAGGCCAGCCTGAGCTACATAGCCAGATCCTATCTCAAAAACCAAACCAAACAAGCAAAAAACTAAAAAGGATTGCTATGTCTTCTTGAGGGTTGGCCCTTTATGTTGTGCAGCGTCCCTCTAGCTTTCTTTGCTCTGCAGTCCACTTTATCTGATATTAAGTAGACAGTTCTGTTTTCATTCTATTAATGTTTGTATGACACATCTTCACTCCTTTACTTTCAGCTTGCCCACATCATTGCATTAGAACCGGGTTTCTTGAAGACAGCATATGGTTGGGCAGTGAGTTTTAATCCATTTTTTTAAATGCTTATTCTCTTTGCTTTTCATTTCTCTGTTTTGTTATTCCTGTCTTCCTATTTGTCATTTGAATATATTTTTAGAATTCTTTTTTTGCTAACTTACCACTGTTCTTTATTTTTTTTTCCCCCTTGGTGGTACTGGAACTTGAACTCAGGACTTTGTGCTTCCTAGGCAGGGACTGTTCTGCTTGAGCCACACCTCCTGTTCTTTTTGCTCTGGTTATTTTGGAATAGGGTCTCACTTTTTGCCCAGACTGGCCTGGACCATGAGCCTCATATTTTAGGCTTCCCACCATAGCTGGGATGACAAGTGCTCACCACCATGCCCAGCTTTTTTTTCTGTTGAGATGGAGTCTTGTGAACTATTTGCCTGGGCTGACCTTGAACTGTGATCCGCCTGATCTCAGCCTCCCAAGTAGCCAGGGTAGGGTTGCCACTCTCACCTATTTGCTTTTTTAAACATTTCCTCTGCATGCATTAAAACCATATCAGGCAGAGTTATAATTTTTGTTTGAGAGATTCTTAACTCTTGGTGTGGAGATGTTTTCAATTGAAACCTTGATATCTTTACATTACATTATGAGACTCTGGGTCTTATATATCTGTTTCAGCTACCTTTCTCTGAAGTTGCTGAGTTAGAAGCTAGGTTCCCACTCAGCCTCCATTGCATCCACAGTCTGGGTTGGGACTTCTTGTTGCTGCGGATGGAGCAGAGGTTCCAGCTCCCCTTGTGTCTTCACTGACACTGAGCTGCAAGTAGCTTTGCTACCTCTTAGCAAAGGCAAGGTCCTGGTGCTGCCCTTGTGTGGTAGGTGTGGAGGGTATGGGTGTGGGGTAGAAGTCCAGCCTTTGCACTAGCATGGGGTGGGGAACAGTGGAGCACACAGTGTGTTGGAAAGTTCACGCCTCATCTGCCTTCTATCCTAATAGTGAGTTGGGTACTTTATTATAGTCCAGCAAGTGGAAGTCTGCCTCTTCACTTGACCTCTGCTGCTGTGGGAAGAGGTGGGGCCCTTGTTCTTCTGTAGTGTGTGTTTGTGCTTGGTGTTCTTTCACATGATCGCAGCCAGGTGCAGCCTCAGGAGGAGACACAGGAGAGGTTCCAGACAATAAAGATGACTATGTTCACTGGTCTTGGAGACAGGAAGCTGCCATGTCACACAGGCCCATATGGCAGGGACACAAGGTGGTCAAGAGGTAGAAGACAGGGAGAGGGGTGAACAGTAGGGCAGAACCTTTATTGAAGTTTCCATGGGAAAGGCAAGGCAGGACTGGGTGAACAGTTTGCATAGGCTAGTTTGAATAGTTTCAGTGGGCTCTAAGCCATAGGGGTGGTCCTTAGTCACCTGGGGCCTGGCCCTGGGGTGACTAATGCAGAGGAATAGTGTCCTAGGTGTTCAGGCCAGGTAAAGGAGGGTAGCTCTGGATTGTTGGTTTGCATAGTAAAGGCAGGCTCCTAACAGGGCCCTTTGCTGTCTGAAAGAATAGGGAGGGGTGCTGAGTGTAGGTGCTCATACCTGTAATCCTAGCTGCTTGGGAGGCTGAGATCTGGAGGATTGCAGTTTAAGGCCAACCTGGGCAAATAGTTTGGGAGAACCCATTTTCAAAATGACTAGAGCAAAATGGACTAGAAGTGTGGCTCCAATGGTAAAGTGCCTGCTTTGCAAGTATGAAGTCTTGTGTTCAAACTGCAGACCCACCCTACCCCCTCCAAAATAAAAAAAGGAATTGGGATAGATAATTTCTCCCCATCCAGAAAAGTGGTTATGTGTTTTGTTTTGATGCTACTGGGTTTCTTGTACATTTACTATTTTCACCAAATTTGGGCAATATTTGGTCATTTAATTATTTTTGTGCAACTGCAGTTTGAACTCAGGTATTTGCACTTGCAAAGCAGGTGTTCACAAAGCAGGTCCTCTCCCACTTGCTCTGGTTATTTTTGCTCCAGTTCATTTTGCTCTGGTTATTTTGGAGATGAGGGTCTCAAAAACTGTTTGCCTAGGCTGCTCTTGAACCATGATCTTCCTGATCTCAGCCTCCCAAGTAGCTAGGATTATAGGTATGAAACACCAGTGCCTGGCTTTTGTTTTTTGCAGTGCTAGGGACTGAACCAAGGGCTGTCCACATGCTAGGCAAGTACTCTACAAGTCATTTTTAAAAACTTCTATTATTATATTTGACAGAATAAAATGAACTTTTTTTATTTGAATTGTAGATCCACATAAACTACAGTCTCACCTTGGTCAGTATACAAAACCATTCCATCACCCTAAAATCCTTCCGTGTACTGTCCCTTTGTAGAGAACTATTTCTGTTCTTTCTTTCCCTTCACCTTCAGATTCCAGTCACTTGTCTGTATGTACAGCTCTAAAGTGTACTTCAGCTCACAATCCACTTACCCTTTTGTTGCTGCTGTTTGAAGGTTGTCTTTTCTCTTTATCATTTTGAATATTTTCTACCTATAACGAATGTCTTCAAGTTCACTAATATTTTCTTTCATGGTGTCTAATCTCTCATCAGTCCTCTGTGGTTCTACTGTACATCTGCAGAAGTGGACTTGGATGTATTTCTGTGTTTCTCCGCAGTGCGCTTGTGAGAATGTGTACAGTATGTTTTTGAATGTCCTTGCCTTCTGTTTTTACTTCCTGTGTCATTCTGAATCGGCTTCTGTTTTCTTCCTGCTCTGGTCGCCTCTGCATCTTTGAATGCCTCATTCCAATCAGATGACAGACGTCATCCGTTTTCTATTGCTGGGTGTTAGTATTTATTCTTATTACTTTAAACATATTTTAGCTTTGTTGTGGGGCATGGTTAATTGGACATAGTTTGATCCTTTCAGGGTTTTTTAAGCTATATATTAAATAGGTTTTAAGCAGCCTTGAGATGGGGCAGAGTCTCTCAGCCTCAGTACTATTAACATTTGGGGCTGGGTAGTTCTTTACTGCAGGGTGTCTCATGCATTGCAGGATATTTAGTAGTATACTACCACCAGGTGCTAGTAGCACCACTTAACATGAGCTAAGAATCATTGTTTACGTTTAAAAAATTATTTTAAAATAAAAAAATGAGGGCCCACTATGGGTGGCCAAAAAAGCCAGCATATTTACCCAGAGATTTCTAGCCGCCACCATGGGAGATGTTCTTTTACTGTTAGAGACAAATGGTAGTAAAAGAAAACAATTGTTGTTTTTCTTGTATAGAGAGGAGCTAAGAGCACATGCTCTAAAGTTAGAAAAATGTTATTAGGGTCAGTTATGTGTCTGCCACATAAGAAACATTTGACCTTGGGCAAATTTTTAGCTCTGTGAGCCCCTTTCCTCTCCTGTAAGATAGAGCCAGTATATAGCTGTTAGATGAGGAAATGAAAATGATTAAGGAAGCAGGCTCGATGTTCCTGGCATTTCAGTCTGGAGCGCGCGCTCACAGGCGCCTCCATGGGTGCTGATGGGAGGATGGTTGTCTGTCTTCCAGGTCACGCAGAAGGGTTTTGCATGATGTGCACCATGCAAGCGCACATCACCCAAGCCCTCAGTAACCCTGGTGACGTCATCAAGCCCATGTTCGTCATCAACGAGATGCGCCGTGAGTATCCACTCCGCTAGCTTGCACCACTTGCTCACCTACTCTGTCTTTTTTTTTTTTTTTTTTTTCCGGTTGGGTCCTCACTATGTTGCCCAGGCTGGCTTTGAACTTCTGGGCTCCAGTGAACTTTCTGCCTCAGCCTCTTTAGTGACTGAAACTGCAGGTGTGTACCACTGTACCTGGCTCTTAGCTAGTTAGTCCTAATGGCCTCTGTGATAAATACCAGGCACCCCACCCCCACTCCCCAAGCCAGGCATGGTGCATGTCTACACTCCCAGCTATTCAGGAGGTAGAGGCCAGCCCATGCGGTTAGTGAAACCCCATCTCAAAAACAAAATACAAGCAAAAGCACTGGTGAGTGTGGCTCCAGTGGTACAGTACTTGCTTAGCACACTGTAGCCCTGGGTTCAATCCATAGCACTGAAAAATCAAGAAACAAAAACATAGTTTTTTGTTTTCTTTCTTGGTGGTACTGATAGTTGAACTCAGGGCTTTAAGCCTGCTAAGTAGGCACTCTCCCTCTTGAACCACACCTCCAGCCAACAAATAACATGTATTTTATCATACATGGATATGTCTTTAATAACAATTTTTTAAATAAAACATGTACCCTATAAACTAACTTTGAAACTTTTAAACAAAATATGACAGTATAATGGAAAGTATGTAGTTTAAGTGAATTTTAAGTTACTTAAAGCTCAATTTGTTAATGAAATTATCTTTTTTTTTTTTTTGTGGTACTATGGTTTGAACTCAGAGCCTTGCACTTTCTAGGCAGGTGCTCTAACATTTGAGCTGTGCCCCTAACCCTTTTTTGCTTCTTTTTTTTTTTTTTTTTTTGTGGTACTGGGGTTTGAACTCAAGGCCTTACACTTGCTAGATAGGCGCTCTACCACTTGAACCACTCCACCAGCCCCCTTTTTTGCTTTTTAGTATTTTTTCAGGTAGGGTCTCATGTTTTTGCCCGGGGCTGGCCTCAGATCCTCCCATGGTTTACAATCTCACTGGAATCACAGGCTTTCACTACCACACCTGGCTCATTTGTTGTGATTGGTTTCTGCTTAGTTTTTGCCTTGTCTGGCCTCAAACTGCAGTCTTCCCATTCTCCACCTCCCACTTAGCTGGCAGTACAGGTGTTAGCCACCATCCTTGGCCATTAATGGAATTACTGGTAAGTTTTATAGTGGTTTTTCCCAGATAGTTGGAGTTTTGTGCTGAGTAATACTAATTCTGATACTGCCCCACAGATTTCCTTAGATATTTTTAAATTAGTTTTAATTTGATGAATGACTATTACATTATACAGAGTGATAGGAATTTTTGAGAT
The DNA here is from genome assembly GCF_047511655.1 of Castor canadensis. Lineage (NCBI taxonomy): Eukaryota > Metazoa > Chordata > Mammalia > Rodentia > Castoridae > Castor > Castor canadensis. The sequence continues at coordinate 3,910,415 of NC_133391.1, read as the reverse complement.
AATGCTAATTATACTTCATAATTATATAATTATAAAGAAGAACTTACGGGCTCTGGGTTTTCTCAGGTGGTGGAGTGCTTGTCTAACTTGCATGAGGTCCTGGATTCAATCACAAAAAAAAAAAGAGAAGAAAAAAATTATAGCTTAGTAAATTTAGGGATAAGCTTTACTTTTGTTTTTTGCTGGTACTGAGGTCTGAACTCAGGGCCTTGCCTTGCTAGGCAGGTGCTCGACCACATGAGCCACACCCCCAGCCTTTTCTATATACTTTTTAAACTTTTAGAGATTGCATGAAATTTTCTTAATCACTTTCTATGTGTTTTTTGTAGTAAATTTTTATATGACTTTAGTTAACCAAGTTGTAATAAAAATGCTCACAAAATTTAAAAACCTATTAACACTTTCCTCCCCATACGCTGGGGATTGACTCCAGACCCTTACATGCATGCTAACATTCTACCTCTGAACCACACCTCAGTCCTCCTTTTTTCCCAGTACTGGGGTTTGAACTCAGGGCTTCAAGATTTGCAAAGCAGGCACTATATTGCTTCAGCCACACCTCCAGTCCTTGACTTCTTGAGACAGAGTCTTGCTAGGTAGCCCATGGTCTTGAACTCGTGATCCTCTTGCTTCTGCCCTCCTAGTGTGCTGGGATTATAGAGATACACTACCCTACCCACCCTTATTAACTGGGCGGGCATCTAGCTGGGCAGTTACAGTGGTGCATGATTATGCAGTGACAAACTAGAATTCTTTTGCCTAAAACGCCACTAAAGACAAAAGATCAAACTGGCCCTTGGCATTACTGACAGGCCAGAACAGATAGTGCAAAAGTCTTTAAAACAAAACTTTAACCAGGGCAGGGTTTGATTTTTATACACTTATCTATTTATTTTTATACATGCACACATAGTGTCCATGAGTAATGTTTTCAGGTCAGGTAGTGTTTTCTTAAAGTGGTACTGCTGTGTGTAAATGTCTGTCCAGAAACATACATACATGGTTGAATCCAGAATTGCCATTTTTATAGGTCAAAACAGGTAGAATATTGGCAATTTTATATGCTTCAAGCTACTGTGTGTATATGTAGTGTCACACATTCCTACCCAGAAAATTTGTCTTATTGTGATATTATTCATCTGTTTGTTAGTGTTTTTCTTAATTATGGCTTTAAATAATATGGCCTTGCAACTGCTTAGTCAGTTAGCAGTAGAGCTGAAATGTTGTGCAACTGAGAACATAATTTTGTTGTCACTGGTGTAGCACTGAGGTGTAGGGTGAGTTCATGGTTTGCATGGACTCTCTTATGGACATCTAGCATTGTGTTTGCACTGTGTACACTGACTAACATTTTGGACAAACTTTTAAGGCAACACAGCCAATGCTAACTTTGACTTGTGTAATTTAATTAACTTGATAGTCACAGGAGCCATTCTATGGCTCGGCCCCAGGCTTTCAGAAATGGCAGAGAGTACATGGTCCTGGCTGTTCTCAGAGCAGCTGTTTCCCCAGTAAATAAGACTCAATAGGTTTTCAGTCAGCATGCTGCACATATAATACACAGCTCTGGAGTGCGTTCCAGACCTGTAATGTGTAATAAGTCCTTGTCTTTACCTCCATGCTGCAGGTATAGCTAGGCACTTCCGTTTTGGAAACCAAGAAGATGCCCACGAGTTCCTTCAGTACACTGTTGATGCTATGCAAAAAGCATGCTTGAATGGCAGCAATAAGTGAGTACCATAGGGTGTCAGCATCTCTGGCTGCAAAATCCAGTTTTGCCTTTCATGTTGAAAGCAGACACATCTGTTTGCTTTACCTTTGGGCTTTGCACTGTCTCTTCCCTGGCTGATGTGTGCTATTTTAAAACAGCTACAGTTTAAAAAGATAGGCTTTCTATAGCAGTTTAAAAAGATAGGCTTTCTATAGCAGTTTAAAAAGATAGGCTTTCTATAGCAGTTTAAAAAGATAGGCTTTCTATAGCAGTTTAAAAAGATAGGCTTTCTATAGCAGTTTGGGTTGACCTTGTTATTGCATTTTTTCCTGAGTATCTGCATACCTCGGCAGATGTAAACCTAGCTGCTTCTCCTTTCTAGTTGTGCCTGGCATTTTCTCTGTTGACCTTCATCCTCAAATCTGTGTGTTTCCTGCCGCCACCCCTCTCCCTCTCCATCAGTTACCAGTTCTGATAGCTTCTTCCCCAAATCTAAGTGCAGACTGCAGAGGAAGACTGGGAGACAACTGGGCAGTAGCCTCTAACCCACCTGCTGTGTCCCCATACATGCTGCATCTGTTTTTGTGTTCCATTTGCATTCTGGGTCTTCATGGTCTATCCAGTTGACCGTAAGCTGGGGACAAAGGAAGGCACTTTGCCTTTCCCTAGTCTTCCTCCCATGCAAGGTCATACGCTTGCTGAGAGCATCTTCCTCTTGCTGCTTTGACTTCCAAATCCCTTCAAATCCACTTCCTTCTGTCCTCTTGCCAAACCCTCACCGTATTCTGTCAGACAGTGCTGGTCTCTGGCGGGCACACGTACTGATGTCTGTTTAGTTTTGTGGTTCTCTGTGAATTCTTGTTCTTTTATAAACGTGTGCTTTTAAAGTCTGGTCATAACATCTGAAAACTTTGCAGAATCTCTCATATCACTGTTTCACTGGTTTTCAGATTAGACAGACACACTCAAGCCACGACACTCGTTTGTCAGATATTTGGAGGATACCTGCGATCTAGAGGTAAGCGTTTTTTTGAAAGTTGATAAAGTGACATGTGCATGTGGTTTTAAAAAATGCAAATAGGAGGAAAAAGCCAGTAATGAAAACTAGACCTCTGGGTCATTCCAGATTCCCCCCAAAGGCAGTCCTGGGACCGACCGGTTCTTAGTATATCCTTCTGGCAGTTTCTTAAGCATCAGCAAAGTGGGGTGTCCTATGTATAATACTTTTGTTTTTCTCCTAAGATCAGAAATCTTTTAATATTTCAGCACAGATAGGCCTGACAGAATCTTTCACAATTGTGATGGTACCATTTTTATTTTATTTCCCTCTGAGGAATATTAGGTTCCTAATTTGTTGTTGTTAGCACCACCAGTGCTTCACTGAACATCTTTTAGTCTGTGGAAAAGTATATGTGCAGGAAAAATTCTTTTATTAGAATTTCTGGATCATAGTGTGTACTTTAAGCTTTAATAAATTTTATAAATTTTTAAAATTTAGTAAACTTTAACCAAAAGGTCATACCCGTTTATGCTCTGACCAATAGTGTATGTGGGGCCAAATTTATGGCCCTTTCACTCACACTGTGTGTAAGATTACCTTAAAAAGATTTTTGCCCAATCAAATGGAAGAAAAATTAGACTTTTTTAAATTTTGAAATAGTAGTTATAGTCTGTCATTTTAATACTTTGTCCTTGCTGTCATTACAGTTTACTTATTTTTGCATTTTATTTTTGTTTCAGTGAAATGTTTAAATTGCAAGGGTGTTTCGGATACTTTTGATCCATATCTCGATATAACATTGGAGATAAAGGTAAATTGATCATTATCGTGGTGGTTAAGTGGAAAATCTTTTTCCCACCCTTTGACTTTTCACTTACTAAGTTTGTTTCCTGGATGGCACTGGGGTTTGAACTCAGGGCCTCACCCTGGTCACCTAATAAATCTATTAATGAAACTAGATTTTGATGCCTGTGTCAGCCAAGCTTAGATGGTTCTTCTTTAGAAATGGCTTTGCTTCTTGAATTAATTGTTTAAACTCCTCTTCCTTTTTTTATCTGTTGTTTCCTTTTTATTTTTGTTGGTACACGGGTTTGAACTGGGGGCTCAACCACTTGACCCACATCGTCAGGCTGAGCTTTTATATTTCTGATTACAGATGTAGTATGTGCCTATGATTTAAAAAAAAAAAAGAAAAAAAGGAAGCACTGAAGAAATATGTCAAACCTGTCACTCAGAACTAATTCTTTTAGTAGTTTGATTTGTTCTGCTCCAGAGTAGTTTACTTTTTATAATGGGATTATGCCTTAGCCTGCTTGTCCGCTTGCTGATTTTATTTAATTCTGCTTGGAGACCTTGGTTCTTGGCATTCGGGTGACCATCCAGTAAGTGGGTGTACCAGAGTGTATATGCCTGGCTCCTTGATGGTTTCTACCTTTATGCTATTCTAAGTAAAGCTGCAGTGAGCAGCCTCTTTATATTTTGGCTGTACTGGGATTTGAACTAAGCGCCTTGAGCCTGCTTAGAGAGGAGCTCTACCACTTGAGTCACTCTGCCAGGCTTTTTTGCATTGGTTATTTTTGAGACAAGGTCTTGCTGTGTACCTGGTTTGGCCTGGACTCTATCTTCCTATTTATGCTTCCTCATGTAGCTGGGATGACAGGCATGCACCACCATGCCCACGCATTGGTTAAGATGGGGTCTTGTGAACTTTTTGCTTGGGTTGGCCTTGTACCATGTTCCTCCCAATCTGCGCCTTCCAAGTAGCTAAGATTACAGTCTTGAACCACTATGTTCAAGACATATATTATTTTACTTTTTTTGGAGGGACTGGAGTTTGAACTCAGGGCTTCTCACTTGAGCCACATCTCCAGTCTGTTTTTACTTTGAGGGTCTCACAAACTGTCCAGGCTGGCCTCAAACTGCAATTCTGATCTGAGCTTCCCAAGTAACTAGGATTACAGTGTGAACCACTGGTGCCCAGCTATTTTTTGTTTTCTTTAACCTGCTTGTTTTTTAATGGGAGGGGGATAATTTGGTAGGTAGATGTATAAAAGTGGATATCATCATAAAGAAAAAAGTTTTTACAAAATATTGTTGTTGGTGGAGTGGCTCAAGTGGTAGAGCACCTGCCTGGCAAGCATGAGGTCCTGAGTTCAAGCCCCAGTACCACAAAAACAAAACATTGCCATCTGCTTTCTGTCTGAGTCTTCTGCGTATGCTGTCTCTGCCCGCATGCCCCGCCCCACCCCCAGCACAGTGGCGGTGTGTGGTGATGTGGTGTTTATGCCTTTCCTTCCCAGGCTGCTCAGAGTGTTAACAAGGCATTGGAGCAGTTTGTGAAGCCGGAACAGCTGGATGGAGAAAACTCCTATAAGTGCAGCAAGTACGATTGGGAGGGGCGTGACTTGTTAATCCTTGCTGCCAGCTGCTCCAGTGTGGGCGGCAGGAAACTTGACTGGAGAGAGTTTGGTGGGTCTCACTGGCTGCCTGTTTGCTTTTAGCTTCCGGTGCCATCGGGTAGGCACGGGTCTCCTCCAGAGGCCACAGTGGGCAGCATGAGTGTGTGCACTCTTTGAAGATGGGAGCGCTGTGTCCTTGGGAGGTGGCACCTCACTATGAGGTCAATTGGGTGGAAGAAAGCAAAGTAAGATCCACACGTCACACATTAGTACTGCTCCAGGATAGTGCACACAGCATGGGGTGACATGTCTGCTGAGGGCATCTTCCCTGCCTTCCCTGTTAGAAAAGGGTTGAAATAGTGATGTCACTTTTTCCCAATCAGGATCTTTGTGTTGTGGTGGAAACCCAGGGTATGGGAGTATCTGCTGGAAACCTTTTATGTTAGATTATTCTGTAGTACATAGAGAGGGTCACTTCTATGCTTTATGTAGATTTTCACTTTGGAGTCGTGTATGTAGAGGTTGAGCCCAGGGCTTCATGCATGCTATAGGCAAGTGCTCCACCGAGGCCTACCTCTAGCCTGAGTTAGCCTATTTATTATTATTGGTGGCCTGTGTTGTGACCTGCTATTTCAGAATTGTCCTACCTTGTTTTTTTTATTTGGGACAGGTCTCACTGTGTAGCCTAGGCTGACCTTGACCTCAGAGTCTTCCTGCCTCAGCCTCCCGAGTGCTGGGAGGGATTACAGCACCTTTTGTGGTACCAGAGTATTGTACCACTGCACCACATCCTCATCTTCCCCCAAATTTTTAATCTTAGTGTGTTCACTGCTGACCTAAGGGGGTGTTTCTCATCTAGTATCCTTGCTTTGGAATCTTTTTTTTTTTTTTTTCTAGTGCTAGGGTTTGAACTCGGGCCCTGTGCTTGCTAGGCAGGCACTTGAGCCACTCTGTTAGTCTTTTTTTTTCCCCTAGGTGGGACTGGAATTTTGCTCTGGTTATTTTGAACAGTTTGTGGTCTCACATACTGTTTGCCTGGGTTGGCCTTGGCCCTCGACACTCCCTATTTCAACCTCCCAAGTACCTAGTATTACAGGCATGAGTACACTGGTAAGTGCCCGGCTGTGTTGTTTTTTTTGTGATGGGTTTTTTCGAGGTAGGTCTCTTGAACTATTTGCCCTGGCTGGCTTCAAACTGTGATTCTCCTGATCTCTGCCTCCTGAGTAGCTGGGATTGCAGGTGTGAGCCACTGGTGCCAGCTTGTGTTGGTTATTTTTAAGATGGGTCTTGCTTTATGCCTGGGCATGCCTAAACTGTGATCCTCTAGTTTATGCTTCCCATGTAGCTGGGGTGACAGCCACTCTCCATGGCACTGAGCCATCGTTTGAAATGGGACATCTTGGACTTTTTAACCTAGGCTGAGTTTGAATCACAGTCCTCTCGATCTCTGCCTCCTAAGTAGCTAGGATTACAGGCATGAGCTACCATCATAGGCCTGGAATCTTAACTTAGAATACAACAAAGGAAAGACTGAAACACCTAGAATTAAACACATTAACTTTCCTATCCTTTATGTGTATTTCCAGGTGTAAAAAGATGGTTCCAGCTTCGAAGAGGTTCACCATCCATAGATCCTCGAATGTTCTCACACTTTCTCTGAAACGCTTTGCAAACTTTACTGGTGGAAAAATTGCTAAGGTGTGTAGATGATGTTATTAGTAACCTTTTATGGAGGCCTCATCAAGCTGTCCGCTGGTCTGTTTTCTAAGCTCTTCTAGTGTTTAGTAGCAGAAAAAAGTTCAAGGAATTGAGTGTGTGGGGTAAGGGTCTCCACCGTGTCCTTTAGCCAGCTGGGCTCTCTAGTGATTGAATTGGTAACTGCTCTGTGCATTTGGGCTTCATCTAGGGAGATCTTGAGCAATTAGAAATCCAAAGAGGACTTCCCTACTGCCACTTTTTCATCAGAGTTCTTTTTCTTGTTGTTTTCTGGTTTTCACCATTCACTCATTGACCATTTTCTTTTCACTTAGTAAAGACTGAAAAGTTCAGTAGCATGTGAGAGAAATAATAATGCATTCCTGAATCACTTCAATAAAAAGTGGTGATTAATGACTACCTCTGTGACTGTCTCCTTTGATGAGTTTGGAGAACTCACTTACTGTGATCCTCCCTTGTTTAAGGGAAGTAAGAGACAGTGGGACTACCTGAATGCACCTGGACTTGGGGTCCCTAGAAAGGTGGTTTCTGCCAGAGCACCACAGGGTGCAGTGTCCCCTAGGTCTCCTCCTGGGACACCGTGAGACCCTGTGACTATGTATGTGGGACAGTCTGTGCTCCCACAGGTCACGTTTTCTCCTCTTTCGTTTCTGTTTTAGGATGTGAAATACCCCGAGTACCTTGACATTCGGCCGTACATGTCACAACCCAATGGAGAGCCAATTATTTATGTCTTGTATGCAGTGCTAGTACATACTGGCTTCAACTGCCACGCGGGCCATTACTTCTGCTACATAAAGGTGAGCGCGCACACCAGACGACGGCACTTGCAGTCTGGGGGTGGGAGTTGGAACCATCACAGTTAAAGTGTGAGCGCCTGTTTTTCTTACCTATCTCTCGACTGTGTTCCTTGTTCATGTGACCGGATCTCTCTCTGGCTCTGTTGCAGGCTAGCAATGGCCTCTGGTATCAAATGAATGACTCCATCGTGTCCACCAGCGATATTAGATCAGTGCTCAGCCAGCAAGCTTATGTGCTCTTTTACATCAGGTATGGCTGAGAAAACATGCCGCCAACTTTTCTGTTAACGTTGTTTCTTACATGTTTAAATTCAATTTTTTAAAAATAGGAACTTAAAAACATGAATACCTGGAGATTAAGAAGGTTGTTTCTGAGCAGGGGTTATGAGTTTTCTGTGGCTTTCAGCTCTGTATCAGCTCACCATTGAAAGATGCAGAGGGAAGGAAAGGAGGCAGCCTAGGAGGGGGCTTGTGCTGGCAGCAAGCTGGATGGGCCTGGGGTTCACGGGGGAAGGTTGTAGGTTGTGGGAAGGGGGCTCAGCTCCCTGCATGGTCACAGTGGCACTTCCCTACCACTGAGCATAGGCTACCTGTCAGGCACCCATGTGCCCAGCTTTGTCCTGTTGTGGCCACAGACTGAGTCATCAGTTCCATTTTTGGGGAAAAAAAAAAAAAAAGCTAATGTATGCTCTAAGGGATCTGCTCCCCCGCTCTTTTTTCTTTTTTTAAATACTCCTGGTGATTGAACCCAGGGCCTCAAGCACTGTACCAGAGCTAATTCCTTTTTTTTGTTGGGAATGGGGGAGGTAATCCTGGGGTATGAACTCTGGGCCTCCCACTTGTCAGGCAAATTCTCTACTATTTGAGCCATACCCTAGCCCTTTTGTGTTCAGATTGGTTTTCAGATGGGGGTCTTGCTCTTTTTCTGGGTCCAGCCCTGGACTGCAATATTCCAGCTCCACCTCCCAAGCATCTGGGGTTACAGGCATGCACCACACCTCACTCAGGTGTCCCTGTATAAGAACAGAGAATTAAGGTTACCAGCAGTGGCAGGTGATCAGTTCCAAGTGCTAAAGTAGGCTGTAACTCTTAGAGTGATTTTTTTATCTCTTTGAGATGGGGTCTTTCTACTGTGCTCCAGGTGGCCTCAGTCCTCATGCTGAGTGATTTTCATGAAGCCTTTTTTTGTTTTGTTTTATTGTTTCTTTAATGCTCTGGGGAAGTGCTGAGTAAGCGTGGAGGGAAAGCATCTTGGAATATTGAACACTGTTGCTGGTACAGTGTGACACAGGCCTTTGGGGTGACCCTGTAAGGCCAAATGGGGGCACCTCTTAAGGGGTGAGGTTAGGGACAGGGCTTTCTTCCTAACTCCTTTGCACCTAACAGATATTATTCTACCATGGTATATATTTCTGATTAAAAGTATAAGCAGGCAAGAAAAGCAGCTTTCAGATACAGCATCCTCAGAGCACAGTATATACTTTGTCAGTGGATTTCCTTTTCCCAGTTGCCCCTTTTGTCCTGAGCTGAGTGCCAGACAGTGCCTCCATCTCCACCAGGTGATGGGCAGCTCTGTGCAGGGAGAGCAAAGCACTGTTCTTCCGTCTTTCCTGTCTGAGCAGGAAAGTGCTATTGAAGTTGTAAATGAATCTCTTCTAAGGAGATGGCTTTGTCACCCTAAGCCATGTCACTCTTTGTCTCCAGGTCCCATGATGTGAAAAATGGAGGTGAACTTCCTCATTCCACCCACAGCCCTGGCCAGTCCTCTCCCCGCCCTGGAATCAATCAGCGTGTTGTCACCAATAAGCAGGCTGCGCCAGGGTTTATTGGACCACAGCTTCCCTCTCATGTGATAAAGGTAACACTTCTATGTCACTTCAGAGTCGTGCCTCAGCCTTCAGGTAGTAACACTGCTGAAATTGCCGTATCCTCAGCTACAACTGAGTTTTTCTTGGCAAAAGTTTACTCAAGCCCTTTCTTACAAAAGACTGCAAATATACAGAAAGCTGGGGACCGTTGGAGTAACCCAGAAGCTGGTCTGGGTGGCTTCCCATGTTAGCTCCCACTCTAGACACCCTCGCTACTCAGGAGTTAGACTTTTGGGTTCTTAATCAATGTTGGACCCCAGCAAAATGACAGTTTGCAGGGACATGCTCACCAAACTATGCAGCTGTCTGAGGGTGTGCAGTGTTTCCATCTGCTGTCCTCCTGGTGTGATCATGCTCCTGGCTGTCCTCTTGGGACCAGCTTGTGCCAGTGTCACACACACAGGTCTGCAAGTGAGGCCTGACTTACCTGGCTCCAAGGAGATGCACACGGCCTGGCTGCATCTTGCACTGAGCTGTGTGTGATATTTAGGGTTTTACAGCAGTTTCTCTTGGTTTGAGTTTGATTGGAATTCTCAGGTTGATTGATTGCTTTTCTTCAATGGTCAGTGGGCAGAATTTTAATTCAGCACACTGTGAACTGGACAGGCAACCAGCCTCTACGTTAGCTGGGTAGAGTGGCAGCAAGGTGCTGAAACACAGGGTCCAAGCCCCGTGAGGGCCAGCAGCAGCTGGGTTTTCAGGAGCCGTTTGGTTGGTTGACATTTGCCATGAAGCACAGCAGTGTTTAGGTAGTAACTAATTTGGATGTGTAAGAAAACATCTTGAGGGTCAGACATGGTTCGCCTAGCTCAGCTCTCTGCAGGGTCAGCACAGGGTCAGCAGTAGTAGCGGAACCTGGAGCAACAGGACATTGTGGGGGATGGCAGGGATGTGGCACCTTAAGACAGGGTGTGAAGCAGCCACCCTGTGTCTGTCCATGGGATGCTCTGCCGTGCTTCTAGGCCAGTGGTGATTCCTGCTTCCTGGCACTTCCTTTGACCTGCACACACCAAGCAGGACACAGGTGACTGCATGTCCTCAGGGGCTTGGCCATCTCTGTCAGATTTGGAACAGAAGTTGATCTGGGGGTTGTGTTGTGACAGACATATTGGTCCCATTTGTTGGCTTATTGCAGGAGGCTTGGGCCTGTGAAAGGTGCATGTGGATAGAGCTGATGAAAGAAAAGGGAGGAGTTGGGGGATGAGGATTGCCAGCCAGAACCAAGACCAAAGCTCTCAGCCACAGGGGTCCCTGTTTCTGGAGCACTGATGCAGCTGTGTTTCTCTGCAGAATCCACCTCACTTGAATGGGACTGGACCATTGAAGGACACGCCCAGCAGTTCCATGTCAAGTCCTAACGGAAATCCTAGCATCAACAGGACTAGTCCTGTGAATGCTTCCACTTCTGTTCAAAACTGGTCAGTGAACAGGCCCTCAGTTATTCCAGAACACCCCAAGAAACAAAAAATCACCATCAGTATTCACAATAAGTTGCCTGTTCGCCAAGGTCAGGCTCAGCCAAACCTGCATAGCAATTCTTTGGAGGCTCCCAGCAAGCCTGTTCCCTCTTCTACCATTACCACTTCTGCAATTCAGTCTACCTCGAGTGCATCCACGATATCAGTTTCTAGCAAAGTAGCAAAACCGCTCTCCCCGAGTGAGTCCTGTGCACAGCCAGTGATGAACGGCATGTCCAAGCTGAGCTCCAGCGTGCTGGTCCCCTATGGCGCCGAGTCCTCTGAAGAGTCAGACGAGGAGTCCAAGGGCCTGGCCAAGGAAAACGGCATGGGCCCCGCAGTGAGCTCTCACACTGCTGGTCAGCAGGCTGACAACAGTGAGGCCTCGCGGCATGAGCCGCCAGAACCTATCAATGGTGCTAATGGTGCAGACTGTGACCTGAAAGAAAACGGCCTGTCATTGGACACGGTCAGTTGCCAAGTGCAGCCCCCTCTACATGCAGAAAATCCCTTTTCCAAAGCAAATGGCCTTCCCGGAAAGGTGAGCGGAGGCTTTGCTGCAAGCCTGCCTGTGGCAGGTCCCTTGGCCGGGTGGTGGGTGGGGCTGGCAGCTGCAGTGAAACGTGTCTTTTTCCATTGCAGCTGATACCTGCTCCTTTGCCATCTCTCCCAGAAGACACAGTCTTAGAGACCTTCAAACTTAGCAACAAAGTCAAAGACTCTGCGGATGAAATGAGGTAAAACGGTGAATAGAGCGGGAGGAAGCCAGGCGTGCCTGGCTGTGTCATTCAGGGCTAACTCTAGAATAATCTCAGGACCGGATGCGTGCCAAGACCCCGAGATGACTTGAGTAAGGGTCAGGAGAGTAAGAAAAGTCAGTCCAAGAACCTGGTGTGCTTGAGCTCACCTTCTGTGTGGCCTCTGTTCTGGGGAGCAGTGTGTTGCTGGCATTTTTTTTTTTTTTTTGGAGACGGTCTCATCGTGCAGCCCAGGCCAGCCACAAATGCAGGATTCTCCTATGTTCTTGGCACACTTGTCAAGTTCAATTTTTAATTAGGAGCAAGAACATGAAGATATGTTAAGGTTACAGGGAAGGATTCTCAATTGTATCACAAAGCAAGTATTTTATAAGGGCCACTCAAGGAACTGGAGATTAAATTCAGCCTGCCCCTACCTGCATTAAAAAAAAATCAGTGACTGTGATGTAGCTCAGGAACGGCAGGGAGGGAAGGTGAAGTGCAGCGATGGTGATTCCCGCATGGAACCCCAGTGAGAGCACCCTGCTGCAGGTCGTGGTGGTCAGTGGATTGCGTCTGCGTCTGCGCAGGCTCACCGAGAACACCATGCGTAGACCGCACTCGAGATTCGCATGCCCACTAAATGCCATGTGCAGATTTGCCGTCAAGGGTGCCAGACTCTGGTGAGGTTTTAACTAAATCACTGTGTGCTCGTCTTTCAATTTACACGGTAGCTGGATTCCTCGGAAGTGTGGTGTCTGTGTGAGAACTGACATTAATGTCGCTGGAGTCTTTGACCCCTGGACGTGAGGACGTGGTGTGGAATAGCCAATGGCAGGGGGATGCCCCATCACTGTGGCAACCAAATGGCCTCTTGCAGGTGGAGCACCTTTGTTAGGGAGACCTAGCTGTTACAATGGAATGGCCTGCCAGCAAAGGGTGCTTGTTCTTAGTTGACCTGGGAGATAGAAGTGCTGGGCCCTCGGTCACGTGCACAGCGACTTCCTCCTGGTTCTTGCCAGTCTAGCTTAGAACTCCTCACACTGAAGGTAGACAAGGGTTACTGCAGGTGGCCAAAACCCGGCCATGTGTGTGCCGTAGCCACACGGAGAACCCTCCCCTACTCAATACAGTTTCCCACTGTGGCTCCATACAGGCTAGCACCCCCCCCACTACGGGCCTTCTCATTTCTAGCAGCTGTCACTAACCTTGAGCAAGTGTCAGGAGCTGTCCAGCTTCCAAGAGCAGAGGGAACTACTAGAGTCTTCACCCAAAGTGTCAGGGAGCCCCCAGGCTCTGCCCATGAGGCTGCAAGATACAGAGAAGTACGCTGGCACCATCGCCATTTGGGTTTTATTGTTCAGACTTAGTGCTAAAGAAGAGTTAGCCAGGCATGCTTGTAATTCCAGCTGCTCAGGATGATTGTGGTTTGAGAGCAGCCTGGGTAAAAAGTTAGCAAAACCCCATCTCAGCTAAGAAGCCAGGGGAGGGCATCTTAGCTACTTGGGAACATAAGTTAGGAAGATCATGGTCAGGCCAGCCTGAGCATAAAGTGAGACCCCCATCTCAAATATAACCAGAGCAGAAAGGGCTGAGGTGTAGCTCCAGGTGTACAGCACCAGCCTAGGAAGTGTGAGCTCCAATGCTGCCAAAGGGGAAAAAAGGAAGGACCATGGGTGTGGAAAGAGGACAAGTCTAGAACGGTAGAGTTACTGTTCCTGACAAGCAGCTAGGAGGTGGCCTGATAAAAACTTCATTTTTATACCACGAGGGGAAAAGAAACTTGGCTTCCATACTGGGTGTCAGCCACACGTACTTGACGTTAGAAATACACTCAGTAAATGTCAGCCAATACAAAGGCTGCATGGCAGTCCAGCTAACTCAGTGTTTCTGTGTTTTGTGGGGACTGTAGTCCACCCCGAGCAGAGGGAAGTCCTGCGGAGGACCCTGCCGAGCTCGAGCCTGCCGGCACCCCAGCTGCTGCCCTTGAGACCCTGGAGGGAGTCGCCAGCCTGAGCAGCATGTTCAAGGCTTTGCTGTCCTGTGACCCCAGCATCACCTCTACCAAAGAAGACCTCTCTGAAGTTGGTTTGGCCAAGCCTGACGAATCTCTGTCTGTTGTCACCAATCTCTTTGGCCCCACCAGTGGTAGCACAGGGGACGAACAAGTTCCCAAACTCTGTGACTCTGGGAATGTGGCAAAGGACCCCAGCCAGTTGTCCCCAGAGGGGAGAGGAATGCTCCCAGAGAGCCCTCGGGACTCCATACCTGCGGCCGTCTTGGAGCGGTGGAGCCTGGCCCCCGTGGCACTTTCGGATGACAGCTGTGAGCCTCAGCTCCTGGTTCACCTCAGCAGAGATGGGTGCCAGGCTGCGGGGGAGCCCGCCGGAGCCCCGGGCGCTGCCATGGCCGTGACCGTGATGCCCTGTACTCAGCCAGACAGGACTGCGGGCGTCCCTTCAGAAGGGGGTGCCCCACAGAGCCCTGACTCGAGCCTTGAGGCAGGGCCGAGAGCTCCGGCTCCTCCAGCCAGGGAGAAAATCAGCCTGAGGAAGGTTGACCGGGGACACTACCGCAGCCGGAGAGACTGGAGGGACCGGTCCTCCAGTGGCGAGCACGTCCGGGAGAGCCGCAGCTGCACAGAGGACCGCTACCACAAGGGGCGGCGCTACAGCAGGGAGAGGGCCAAGCCCGAGCGCCACCCACCCGAGCACTGCACCGCGGGCCAGCTCCTGGCCAGCCACGGCGACAGGGGCAGCCTCGGGGAGCGCCGCTCACTGGGCTGCTACAGCCACCACCACTCACGAAACCGCAGTGGGCCAGACCAGGACTGGGGCCGGTTCCACCACGCGGAGAGTGAGCACATCTGGGGCCGGGATAAATTCTATCCCGAGAAGATGCGGTGGAGCAAATGCAGGTACTACCATGACAGGTACGTCCCCTACACGGCCCGGGACGTGCGGGAGTGGCGGCCTCAGCATGGCCGGGAGCACGACCGAACAGGACAGCCCACTCGGCCACACAAGGACTGCTACTGGGGCCGCAAGGGCTGGGAGCTGGCCAGGGCCAAGGAGCGGCATGGCTTCCACAGCCCACGATCGGGCATGGCCCCCGCCCTGTCTCTGCACCCCGAGAGGCACCCCCAGGAAAAAGGGGCCCTCGGAGCCGGAGCTGAGGGCAGCAGCTGCAGTCTCTCTGAGCGGTTTCACGAACACGAAAGTGCAAAGGCCCGGAAACGGCGGTACGAGAGTGTGGACCAGCATGACAGCCACCTGGAGAAGGCCCGCAGGAGCCTGCAGAAGGAGCCTTCAGAAGAGCCCAGGGCCAAGAAACACAAAAAGTCAAAGAAGAAAAAGAAATCCAAAGACAGACGCCGCGATCGCAGCTGCAGGTGAGGGCGGCGAGGGCGGGGTGGGCACTGGTGGGACAGCTGGCATGGGCTTTAGCAAAACCGGTGAAGGGCTGGGTCACACCACCAGTTCCATGTGTATTTTCCACCTCTGTGAGTTTTGAAATTTCACTACTTTTGGACATTTCTAGAACTTAACACAGCTTTCAAGCCAGGTCTTACTTTATGGTGTCACAGTCCTTCAAACAATGCTGCCGTTTCGCGTCAGTGGTTCCCAACTCCTTGGTGTGCGCAGTGTCCGTCTCAGACTTTCAGATCGGCTTCTCAGATTAGGTTTGCTTTCTTCACACTTAGCGACTACAAGGTAGCAGCAGGTGGCAGGCCGTGGTTCTTTTGCTGTCTGCCCAGGGTGTAGGTATGAGCTGTGTCACTTACATCTCAGCTTTCATTTTTCTGTCTCAGTTTCTCACATGGATAGCTAAATGTTCTTTGTAATTTAAAAAGCTAAATTGGTTAGCTATCATCTTGAAAATGATCCATGATGGCATGCATGGCTATATATTTTAGTTGGCATCCCTTAAAATTAAAACCCTGGGAGAGGATTGGCAGGTGCCCAATGTAAATAGGTAGTGGGTCCTTGGGGGATCCACGAGACACATGGCAAAATACTGGTGTCAGGGACAGTTAGCCAAGTCCCCCCTGGGTGTCCTGACCAACAGCACAACCCCTGAACACAACTCCAGTGGTGGAGTTGAAGGTGATGAATTTATGACCCTGGGCTTGAAAGACCATTACAGTGAAGCCAGGCGTGGTGGTCATACCTATAATCCCAGCACTTGGGAGGCTGAGCCCGGGAGCACAAATTCAAGGCCAGCCTGGGCTACCCTGTCTAAAAAAGAAAAAAAATTTAACTTTAGTGAGACAAATGACATTTTTAGGCATAGAATTTTGCTGTGTGCCACACTTGTGTCCTGGGGAAGTGACATGGAGCAGTGCTACACCTGCCTGAGGTGGCTCTGCTTTCCCGCTGCCTGAACTCTGGCTGCTTCTTCTGCAGGCACCAGCAGGACTCTGATCTGTCAGTGTCGTACTCGGATGCTGACCTCCACAGACACAGAAAAAAGAAGAAGAAAAAGAAGAGACATTCGAGAAAGTCAGAGGACCTTGGCAAAGAGGTGGAGCTGCGCTTGGGGAAGGCCGCGAGCTATGAGGCTGTGGGCCACCTCCGCAGGGCGGAAGCCGGCTTCCTCCTCGCTGACGGCCTGCTTCTGGAGGGCGCCGGCCCTTTCCAGCAGAAGACAGAGCATTTGAGGATGGAGAGCAGGGCTGACAGGTGCCGTCTGTCTGAGTATGGCCAGGGTAAGAGGCGGCACTCACAGTTGCGAAGCTGGGGATTCTTTCAGTGAGTTATTTTGCAAAGGTGGTTAACATGCGGGGAGAGGACTCGAGGGTGTAAAAAGTCCCAGCCTCCCCTGCGGGCTCAGTGTGATTGGCCCAGGCGGTGGTGGGCTGTGTGCTTTTGGTTCCTGGCCTGTGCAGCGTGGAACCGCGCCCTGCAGGGCCTGTGTAACTTGGAGCCTGGGCACCGTGAGGGTTTGCCTCGCAAGGGAACGCTGTTTTTAAAGCAGCTTTCATAGAAATATTTTTGCATTATTTGTTTTACCTCCTGAATCCTTACAGCATCATGAGTATAACTTAGTATCTGAGTCATGATTTGATGCCTTGGGTCGTTAGATTTATTCATGGTCAGGTCTGGGTGTGGAGGCTCATGTCTGTAATCCCAGCACCTTGTGGGGCAGAGGTAGGAAGACTGTGGTCTGAGGCCAGTCCAGGCAAAAGCACGAGACCCTACCTGAAAAACGAAAGCAGAAGGGCTGGGGCTTGGCTTACGTGGTAGAGTGTTTGCTTAGCAAGGATAAGACCTGGGGTCAAACCCCAACTCTGGGAAAAAGCAAGTTACGAGAAAGCCGTGTTGTGCCGGTCCCCACCACAGTAACGCTTAGGCGCCTGCACTATGGGGCTCTGGCTCCTGCCATCCTGGCACACTCCAGGCTGCTGGGTGTCTTGTTTGCAGACTGCATTCCTGGTAATTGAGTAGCTCTCTGACAGCACTTCGGACTGCCCTGCCTCTTTCTGAGTGGCTTCTAGTGACCTTTGTCCCTGGCCAGGATCACTGAGTTTGTTAGAAGCGGATGTGGTGGGAGAGCCCGCAGGCCAGGACAGAGGTCGACACCTGTGGCCTCAGCCCAGCACCTGTCTGCCTGACGTGCAGGGTTGGAGTGGCTTCACCCTAACAGTGCCAGAGAACCTGTTCCACACGCACGCCGGGCTGTGATCAGTGCGCTTGCTGCCGCGCTGGTGCCGCTCCGCATGTGTGCGTCAGTGCCACTGAGGCCACACGGCCCTCCAAATGAAAGTGATTGTCATCTGCCCTTTTTAGAAGATGCTTGCCACGCCTGCCCAACTCTGAGGTTCACCTTCATGAACACGCCACTGTGTGGCACAAGGACACATCATCTCGGTGGCCCTGTGGCCTTTTGGCCCTGCGCTTGGCTGAACGTGGGTTATGTGCGGGAGGCTGGGGAGGGCGGCCCTCTGCAGTTGACTGCAGGACCTGTGGTCCCCAGAGCGAAAGGCGGGAGCCAGCGGTGCTGGGGCGGCCACGCAGGAGGGGCGTGGAAGCTGTGCTGTTGCGGTGTGTGTTTAAGAAATCAGTAATGCACATTTAAGATCGGTTCCACGTGAACTTGGCGGGGCCCTTGAGGAATTAAGTAGGGAGGTGGATTTATTGAGCAGGGCCCCCAACTTACTACCAAAATCTCCATCCTGCCAAGGCAGCGGCACCCCAGAGATGCTGGAACAGTGTTTGCCAGGGCCCCTGCCCTTGCTCTCTGCAGGTGCGACACGGCTGGCTCTGAGTGACAGCCTGTGACCCAGAGGCATGGGGCCACCTGCTTGGCCTGTGTGCCACATCTCGTTCAGCCCTGGCTGCTTAGCTTTCCCCATATGCCTGTCCCCGACTGCCCACCGTCAGCTCCTGAGCACAGCAGCGTGGGGCCAAAGCTGACCTGTTGCAGGGGCCTGTGGGCTGGGGCACAGCTTTCTGCAGGGACCAGTGGCCTCGTTTTCAGCCGACTCATGGAGAAGCAGCTGCATGCTGAGGCTCGCATGTCCTCATGCAGAGTGACGTTAGGGGACTGACATGGAACTATACACAGCGGACTCGGGTCACTTACGCACATAGCCCAGGCTTTATTAAGATTTAACTTTTCCCTTCCAGGTGATTGAAATCTTGGCCTCAAAACAAAAACGTCACTAGTTACGGTAAGCCGTTTTCCTGTCTGTCTGTCCTGTAGTAGTAGTTTGTAGAAGCACTGCGGGACACAGGGATGGGGTTTTGATTCTGAATCAAACCAGGGCCCTGGGGTGGCTTGTCCTCTTCCTCCTCAGCTTCGGCTCAGGCCAGTCCAGTGGGGCACAGCGGCCAGGAACCATTTGGCCCTTGAAAGGAGAACGGTCCAGATGTGTGGGGTCGGATCGGCAGAGGGTTTTAAACGAACTTGAGAGCGAGCTGTCCACAGCTGCGGAGCCTGCAGGCGACGCCCAGGCCGTGCTGCGCAGCGCGGTGCTCACGGTGCTCATGTGGGGCCAGCAGATGGCGCCTCCCTGGGTTCACGGAGGCAGAGCCTTTGAAGGAAGGGAGGGGCGCTTCGTATGGACCTGGGGGGCCCCTGCCAGACTGACACCTCCCTCTTGTCTTTCAGATTCAACGTGTTTAACAGAAGCCATCCCCAACCCAGCTTAAATTATCAACCTAGAAAATAACTGTTCAAACTGCGTGGTGCTTCTTTAGTAAATACTGTACAGATTTTACCATGGACTTTTTTTTTTTAGTTTTTACCTTTTCTTAATTGCCCTTATTCCAAATGGACGAACTTTGTACAACTGCTGACCACTGTAAATACCGTGTACATAGGCCACACTGAACAACGCCCTGGAATAGACCATCTCGATGCTGCTCACTTACAGACTCAGGTTGATTCTCGTGTCATGTAACGCTCCTCACGGTAGACACCTGGCGCGGCCATCCGGAATGCCACCCTGGGACTGTCCGAGGCCCAGACTGATGTGCGCAGTTGGTTAACGCACACCCGTGCCTCGGCTTCCGAGGGCAGTCTGTTTTCTGCGCCGTCTGACGCTAGAAACTAATTTGCTTCACATTTTAGTTGTATTCAAGATTTGAAATGGATTTTATAGCCAAGTTCTGTTTTCGAACTTTGCGGAGCTACTCCAGTCAATCAGCTAGCGGTTCCGAGTACTCAATGAATGTAAGGCTTCAGTGCGTTTTTATTACACTTTTTATACGCGTCTCTCGTCCTGACTGATATTGGAGTCTGAGTTGTCAGCTTGGTCCCTTAAAGTTTCTAGTTACAGACAGAAATCATACTGTGATTTTATTTTTAATATGGATATGCTATCAAACTGTGATACTCTTATAATTCACTGGTCCTGCATCAGGAGACGGAGTGGGGAGAACTGTATGGAGTACAGAAGTGTCCAAATAATCTGTATGGTTTATACAGTTTGTGCTGTTCAGAAATGTCTAAAGTTTGATCTTTGTTTTTTTAAAGATTAAAAGCACTTGCCCCACTGTAAATAGACGGCATGTAAATTTCTATAGTATATAAATGGCAGCGAATTAAACTGTGTCTGGTTTCTTACGCCTGTGTCCCCACGTCTCACTGCCACCGTCACCTATTGAAGAACCACGCTCAGTCTTGCAGCGATACTGTCAGCTTTATTTAGTGAACACAGTACTTGCAGTTGCGTGACGGCCGTCACCCTCCAATTTTACCAACTGTTCACTGCAATAAGATACAGTCCTCAGATGGGTTCTGTGTTCATGCGGGTTGTGGAGTATGTACACGGCAAACTGCCGAGGTCAGCACAAACGCACACCATTCACGCGTTTCCTGTACTGTAAATAGAAATGTCTAAGAAAACAAGATGAGAAATCACAACTGGGGCTTCCTGCCTGTGACGCTGACAATGGGCTCTGCTTTACAGGACACCCTCGAGGCCACTTGCCTGTGAACACCCTGTTTGTTTTGACTCGGTCTGGTACATTAAACTGCCCCAAAGGGTTCTGGGCCACAGAAGACAGGTGCTTGTCACAGGCCAGGCTTGGTCCACCCAGCGAGGGGCTGTGGCTGCTCCTCGCTGCTGCCACCCTCGACTTTGCCCAGGGTTGGGGTGCAGGGAGGCTGGTGCTCTTGGGGTTATGCTGTCACCACAAACCCTGAATCAGGGCACGCACGTGCCTTCAGTTCTGAGCCCGGCCTGCCTCGCTCCTGGGTGAACATCCATGGGGGCGCAGCTCGCACAGGTGACCATGGCTTTAAAGTTTCACCATCCGGTGACCCCATCCATCCTCACTACTCTCAACCCGCGACAGCTGTGTACCCAGCGGCATACCTGGGTTAGACAGAGGAAGCGCCGTCCGTGTGGCTGGGGTCCTGGCAGCGGGGCACACGGAAGACTGGAGGCCAAGTTGCATAGACACAGGCAGCTCGGGAGCCCGCCCACCTCACTCAGGCGCTAAGGTTTCAGATTTGAGGTATTGAAAAGCTTGGGAATTAGAAACAGGCCGGGGCCCCTCTGTGGCCCTTTGTGCCATCAGCTCCATTAAGGTCAATCCTGCAGGGGCAGGAGCGGTGACACTCAGCCACACATGGCCTTGGCCCACTCCCGCACTTCCACTGCACGGCAGCACAAATGGCCTCTTAGGGTGCCGCTTCCAGCACGCCTGCGCACAGGGCTGCGCCGGCCTGTGGGGGGCCGCGGGCCAGCCCAACAGGTCCTGTGTGTCACCTGCGAGTTGTGTTGCTCGCAAGCACAGGAGGGTCCTTGGCCTCACCCACCGGCTCCTTCCTTCCTTCAGCAAACAACCTGAGCACCTACTTTTGAACATCGATGGCCACCTGATGCCCTCGGGGGCCAGTGGTTGTCCCTGGACAACTGCTTCGGCATAGAGCTGGACTTCTACACTGTCACAGAAGTCTCCAAGTGCCACACACCTTCGTCCTTAGCCTGCTCTCCCCCGCCTCTTAAGGGTGACCCAATCTGAGAACATGGCCGCCCCAGAGGAAGAGGGTGGATTATTTCTGGTCCCTCATATGTCTGTCATTACGTGAGGAAACCTGGTCAGTCACGAAGTCCCCTAAGCCTTTTGTGAAGGTTTTCCACAGCAACAAAGCTGTCAACAGCCAGTGGGCCTCGTATCGGTTCAGCCACGAGGCAGGGCCAGAACTAGGCCGAGACCAGCGGTGTCACGTGGTTCATGTGGGTCGCGGGGGACAGCAGTGTTCCATGTCCCAGGATAAACACCCAAATCATGGCATTTTCATAAATTTTCATGATTTTTAGAGAAGCATGAGCAGGAAGGGGCAGCTGTCACACCTGGAGCCCCGAGAGTCCTCATGGCCGCCCGCACCTGACCCGGCCTCGTGCCGGGTCCCCGTCCCCCCGCGGGCGCTGCACACAGCATCCCCAGTGCACAGGGCGAGCTCGTGTCCAGGAGTTACGTTTATAGCTGCCATTCTAAAAATACTACCGTTACAAAGTATCTTTCATAACTTCAGGATATAAAAAGGCATATAAAAGCTATGATCCTAAATATCTGAGAAAAAAATCTGAATAAAAAAGCAGTAGCTTCTTTCCCGTTTCGATATAAAACCGGCGGCTTGCTTCTAGGACGCAGCGCGGGCGGGCGGGATGGGACCGTCGCAGTGGCGCAGGAGCCCGCGGGCCGCTCTGGCCTGTCCCGCGGTGACGGTGATGGTGACAGTGACCGGCCACCTCCCCCCGCCCACAGCCGAGGCTCTGGGTTCCGCGGTTCGGTCCACGGCTGGCTGTTTGGGGCCTGTGAGCGCCATCCCGGCCGCTGCGGGGTCTGGGTCGGCTGTCTCTACTTCCTGTTGGCGATCCTCCTCTTCCTGGTGGCCAGCATGTCGTAGAAAGGGTCCCGACTGATGCTCGCCCTGCGGAGAGAGGCGCGCAGCGGGTTAGGCCGGAGGCCGCGCTGCCACCTGACTCTGGACACAAAAGGTCCAGACGCAGAATGTGACACGCCGGCCGGCAGGCGCGCGCCCACCCACGTGCACGGCACGCCCACCCCCACGCACGCGCGCCCCCTGGCTGGCCCCGAGGCCCACTCACTTGATGGACTTCATCCACTCCTCCTTCTCCTCCGGGCTGGGCGCGGAGATCCGGTAGACCACGTGGTTGCCCTCCACCACGCGGCCGTCCGCCTCGGTCTTGCAGGCCTTGATGACCTGGCCCTTGTGGCTGGGGTTGTAGAGCTCGAAGCAGTTCTGGGGGCGGGGGGGGGGGGGTCACTGTGCTGCCGGGCCGGGGAGGGAGGGAAGCGGGGAGGGAGGGAAGCGGGGAGGGAGGGAGGGAGGGAGGGAGGGCAGGGCGGCCACTCACGGGTTTGCGCGGGTCCTCCACCTCCCGGATGCTCAGGTTCTCCAGCGGGATGATGCCCCTGGGCTCCTTGTCCTGGAGGACAGGAGCAGCGGCTCAGGACGGGCGCGGGGAAGGCAGGGCAGGGCAGGGGAGGGCAGGGGAGGGCAGGGGCGGGCAGGGCGGGACACGGCGCCCACTCACCGTGGTGTACTCGAAGTAGTAGAGGCAGTTGTCCGTGAGGATGAACCAGCGCCGCTTCCACGTCTTCACACGCCCGCCTGGAAGCAGAGCCCCGTGAGGCAGGTGCGCCGCAAGGGCCAGCGGGGCCAAGCTGGGACCGCGGTCCTTCCTCGTGACAATGCTCAGCGCTCTGACCCCGAGACTGACGTCCGGGACAAGCCTTGCGGCCTGGCCCCATGCACCCCCACCCGGCCCCCGCGGAGTCCTCTCCACGCCACCCACAGCCACACCTTCACGCTGCTTCCTGGAAGGTTAGTCGTAATGGATGGGCGTAATTCCCCCGTGAAATGACAACGTGATGAAGTCAGTGCCGGCTCGCCCGGGTCTGTCAGACCTAATCCTGTTACGTCAGGGCTGTTATCGCATTACTGCGGACGTGGTGCGGCCTGGGAGCCATCAAAGTCAATTACCCCGGCCCAAGGATTGTCAGATTGAATTAATCCCTTAACGAGATCGAGATCGGAAGCGCGCTCAGGTTCCTGCTCTCTCCACCAAGGGAAGGGAAGCTCCACCCCCACCTGTGCAGCTGTCAGTCAACCTGACTTCAAATGCTGGCTGTCACTTCTTACATGAGGTTCAAAAAAAACCAAAAAAGATGCCGCGACTCCCCCAGGTGCTAGGTGAGAGCCGATGCTGGTGGCACCCTCCACCATACAGCAGGCGAGGTGTAGCCCTTGGGGCTGGGTGGCAGCCCTTCCTGGAGTTTGGGAGGCCAACGACGGGCCCTGGGGAGTGGAGACAGGCCACTGAAGGAAGGGCTGTGAGGGTCACCAAGGGTCCCTAGGCCCAAGGCAGGGGTTATCCAGCCCCTAACTGGGCTTCACTTTGTAGAGACCCAGGGTGAGAAGACAGGAAGAATCCACCTTAAGGAAGAGGAAGCCTGACCATGGCAGGGGCCAGCTGAGACCCCTCGCTCCTATCTTACTTATCAGGCTGTCCAGCTACCCATTTCTGACAGCCTAAGATGAGGCCCGTTACCACCGCACAGGGAGGCACCCTAGGCAGTCCGATCTCCCTTTCCTCCTGGACAGACTTGTCACACGGTTCTCACCAGCCCCCACCCCCAGCATTCCTCATGCATTTATATGGCACCATCAGACTGAGCAGCTGCCAGCCAGCTCACAACCATGGCACAGGGCCTTTGCTGGGGCCTCTAGCCTGGAGCAATGTCCTTTCCTCCCACTGTCCCTCTGGACCTGGTGCCTAGCCTCCTGCTCCCCAAGCCCATCTGCACAGCTTCATCACTGGAGTCCTTGGCTCCCCATTCTATCCAGGAGCCCCAGAGATTCTCAGAGCAACCTGTCTTGTCCCGTCCTCCAATGACAGGGGACTCAACTCTGTGATCACGAGAAGAGCAGACTAACACCAGATTCTTGCTAAGCACCTCCCCTGACCCCAAGACAGGCAGAATCAGCTGACAGCAACTCCAATGCCCCCACAAGCCAGCAGCACGTGTCTTGTCACTTCAGTCTTCCTTGGAGACCAACCCCCAAGGCAGGGTCCCAGCCTTCCCTACCTGCCCTCCAACATCAGCCAGAGGTGTCCTCTGCAAAGAGCCCCCATGATGCACCCCTCCCAGTTTGAAGCCTCTATGTCCCGCTGCTTGGTGTGTGCACACAAAGGCCTTGGACACCAAGCCCTTGGGCTCTGCTCCCCACCCTCTCCAGTGCTGTCTGGGACCTCCAAGTGTCCCATGAGTCCCCAAATGGCTCCGTGGCAGTGCCTGCTCTTCTGCACACCTCTGCCAGAGCAGCAATCAGGCCACTGTGAGCTCTGCTCGCCATGTGGCCATCCAGCCCCACAGCTGCATGGAGGGGATATGTCAGGAAGGGGCTTCAGTTCTGGGCCCCCATCCCAGGGCTCCCACAGTCAGCAACCCATCTGGAGAAGCTGATTTGAATGCCACCCTCCAGGCCAGGTGAGCTTAGGCCAAGGGGTACCGTTCAGGCCCCCAGGGGTAGCTTTTAGGTCAGGGGCAGGGCAACTCCGTCTTGGAGGAATGGCAGGCTCTGCTGGGAGGAGCCGGGAGTCCTGCTCACTCCATCCACCCTGCAGATAGGAGCTGGGCCCCCAACATAGGAAGCACCACCTTCTGCTTGTCCCCTTTCACTGTCACTACGAAGCATGTGTGGACACACATGTGGCCACAGGTGTGGCACACACATGCTTTTTCCTCTGACCACACTATGTTAACTCAAAACCCATTGTCTTTCAATAAGTACAAGCCAGGTGTGCACATCACAGTGTACCGAGGCTCTGGCCAGGCACCGAGGCCTTAAAAAGCCACTGCTCCAATGATACGTTATGACAAGGTGGCTACACTCCTACCTGAGCATATGCTGGGAAAGGCACTCTAGGGACTCCACCCAGACTACATTCCTCAGCCAGCACATGTGTCCCGGTTGTGCCTGCCCTGCGCTGGGAGGGACTGTGTGCCCCACTCAGTGCCCGGCCCCTGAGGCCATCTGGCTATGTCTAGTGGTGGGGCCTGGACTCCTCCCAACAGCTGGGGAAGCCTGTGGGCAGAAGCACCTGCACACACCAGGCACTCAGGAGAGAGCTCTGTGCCCTTTTAATCCAGCTTGCTGCAGAGTCCATTTGTGGAAAGTGCCAGCTTGCGGCCTTTGGCCTGACTTCAGAACAGGACAGATACAGAGGGGGCTGCTGGGCAACCCCATACCGCAGCATCTGCTGTCCTGGGCAGACCCCCAAGCCAGGGCCACGAGATACCTGCTCAGGCCAATGGTGCGGCTCCAGTGCTCTGTGCACTCATTCTGTGGCTTGTTTTCAGACCAGCCAGAGAGCAGCTTCAGGGCCGGCCTCCTCCCCAATAGCCAAGGGCAGGCTGGCAGTGCCGCTGTCCCTCAAGGGGCACTCTTGGGCAATGTAGGAAATGTACAGAAGGCGTCTACTTCCGACTTACTCTGGCCAAGGGTAATGACTAGTGTCTTGGGATGCATTCCTCCTCCTGTCCCCATTCCAGGACTACAAGCACACCATCTGAAAGGTCAGCCCAATGTCTAAGGTCACACAGTCATTCAAGTCCAAGGCTATGGTACCAGCTTGATAGGCCAAGATCTAGAATTCTGCTAAACCTTGGCATAGCCAGAGAAAAACAGCCAAGCCAGATGTGGTGGTACATGCCTGTAATCTCAACTGCTCTGGAGGAGGAGAGGGATCAAGATTTCAAGGCCAGCCCAGGCAAAGGTAGCTATAGCCTATCTCAAAATGGAAAAAGGGCTGGGGGTGTGGCTGAAGAGGCAGAGTGCTTTCTTAGCGTATGCTTGCTGGGTTCAATCCCAGCTCTGGAAAAGAAAAGAAAAAGCAATGGCCAAGGTCAAAGACCCCAGGGGGAACAGTAAACCTGAGGGACATACCCCATCCATCAGCTAAGACAGTCCATGCATGCCACATTGTCACCATGCAACATCTTACCTCCCTTGATAATTTTGTTGTTGTTGGTGCTGAGGTTTTAGCTCAAGGCTTAATGCTTGCCAGGCAGGCGCTCTACCACTTGAGCCATTCCGCCAGCCTGATCAATTTTTTTTTAAATTACCAGAATTCTAGGCCACGTGTCTTACATGCTACAAGCAATAATCTATACCTAGATAAAATGCAGCTGTCATGTCTCTAGGGATTTACTGTCACGATAAGGCAAAACTCCATTCCTTCCCCAAATTCCCAAAAGTTCCCCAGACTGCCTCAAAGTATAAGAGTCTTTATACTGGTAAGGATGCCTTTGAACGTCCTTATGCACTGCATGGTTGGTGCTGGGGGACTGGTGTCACCGCATGGACAGGCTGGTTACTGGCTTCCTCACTGCTGTGGTTTCTGCAGTGTCCCCATGTGCTCCTAGTCCCAGCTGATCTAGGCCCTGCCCGGGGGTGGGTGTCACTCACACCACACCGTGCACGATGCTGACCCCAACACGTCCAAAGCCAAATGGATCAGATGAATGGCAGCACAGACCGGAGCTTCACACAGACCAACGTGGGGGAGAGAGGAGTGAGCTGCTGGGGAGGGAGGAAGCCATTGGGTACCTACCTCCTAACGCAGGACAAGCAGGGACAGCCCATCACAGAACAGAAAGGTGGGAGCCACAGGCAGAAGGAAAACAACAAGAAGGCACATTTAAACCACTCGTCAAAAATCACAGCCACGCCAAACCAAGAGAAAGGCACGCAGGTTCTTTGGAGGTAAAGGTACTGGCTTCTCATACAGAGAATTGCCCTGATTTACGTGGACACTAACTCGGCAGTTTTCTGGGACTGGTTGTGCAGTCTCTGCCGTGGTGCTGCAAGCGTGGCCTGGCTCTGAGGGCCAGGACTCAGGGTCACAGCCACCAGCAGGGGGAATGTGTGGCTGCCAACAGCAAACTCTGGCTTAACTGTGTTTTCTTTTTAACATTTCTGCTTTGCACTTAGGGACCTTCTCTACAAGAGCTGGGAAGGAACCCTGCGGGAGCTGCTGCCGTGGGCTGGGGATGTAAGCATGGGCCCTGCACAGCCAGGCTCACCCAGCTTCAGGAGCCAGCCTTCCCGGTCCGGGTTGAAGAAGGTGTGTGTCAAGTCATTCCCATCGTCCTCTGGGATCTTAAAGGGTTCATTCTTAATGCTTTCATACAAGTTCTGTTGGGAGAAACAGCAGCAAAGTCAGGTTCAAACAGAGAAGCGGCTGGCCTCTTTACTTCCCTCCTGTGCAGAAATAAGCACAGAATATATAGGAGCAGGGAAGCAAAGAGGTGTTCGGAGACGTGTTTAAGATACAACTCCAAAGGATCTGATAAATGCAACAGTTAGAACGGGCTGGAGGCCAGCGTGGAGGCTACTGCAGCCCAGACTCACCCTCAGTAGCTCCTCGGGGAGGTCTCCGCCCTCGTTGAGGCCCCGGTTCATGGCGACGAAGCGCTCGGCAGTGGGCTTGTCACGCACATTGTGGTTGTGCAGACTGGTGTTCAGCATGATGATGGCGAAGGACAGCACGTAGCACGTGTCTGCAACAGCCAGGACAGTGGAGGCTCAGCAGCCCCACGGGGAGCGGGGCCCATGGGAAACCCACGCAGGCATGGGCATGCTGCCCAGCCAGCCGCTGACCTGTAGACTGGAAGACCCCAGGGTTGCACAGGCAGTAGCGCGATGCAAAGGCCTCCATCATACGGTCGATCTTCTGGGCTTCTCCGGGCAGCCGGAAGCTCCACAGGAACTGCCTGTAGAAACACGGACAGCTCATCCAGCACCATGCATAGGGTGGACCCACCAGGCCCAAAGGCCAGCCGTGCCCTGCACACCTCAGCAAGGACAGTGCCTCTCCAGCCTGGTCTCCTGCCCAGCAGAGGATGAAGGGTGGCCTCCACTCGACAACTGAAGACAGGCTCATGGACTGATCCCAGGTTTTGCAACTACAACCAATTCTTCATCAAAATCTGTCACCTCTACTTAAAAGTATCCAGGACCCCAGCACCAGCTGCCCCTATGCTACCAGCTGCACCTGCCCTGTGGTCACAGACCCTTGCCACGTTCCCATGCTCCACAGTCCCAACAGACAAATGGGCCCATGTCCTCCTCTCAGGATGCCCACCTTACAGGGCAAGGCCAGAGCCAGGACAGCCAGCGTCCAGAGCCCATCCACACCTTCCAGACCATGGCCACGGCCAGGGTCTGTGGTGGCCTTGCTGGTGCAGACACACTCCTTCAGTAGTGACCAGGTCCAAGCACACAGATGCTCCTGTCCTCAGATGTCCCCTCCCCACAAGGTCTCCCCTGACCTCCCTACCTGAAATTGCAACCTTGACCAACACTATGCTTTGTTTTGCTGGGCTATATGGCACCCACAACCATCTGTGATCTATCTGCTAGAACAGTGAGGGCAGAGCTGCATTGTCCTGCTCCCTGCAGTCCCCAAGGTCAGCCAGGCCTCAAACCAGCTGCTCAGGGGTGTCTGATGATAGAGGCTTCATCACAGGATGAGGGCTGAGGTCAGACCTGCAGACTGAGCTTCTGGATAGCCATCAGCAGGGGAGGTCACTGCTTTCCTCTTGCTCTGTAGGCTGTAAATGTGGTGCTCCCTGTGGGCTGCTGCCACCTCCTCACCCCACCCTGTGCTCTGGGACTTCTGGCACACTTGCTTTGACAGCTTCAGACTTGCCCATACCCAGTCCTTGTTCTCAGGTCTGACTGTCCCCCTCTGTCCCATGCTGGTAAGCTGCCCTGCAGACCTCTGCATAGCAAGAGGGGCCTAGGTCAGTTAAATACCCTAACTGCTTCCCTCAGAGTGGAAGCCAAAATCCTCAGCAGCTCCTCAGGCCACAGGATACCACATCTCCCACCAGGGGCCTGGTCTCCACTGCTGCATCACCACCAGAGCACCCACTAGCCCGAGGACCCCAGGCCCAAACTTCTTCCTTGTTTCCACAGCAACCAGCTCCTTCTGACAAACTATGAAACAGTTTGTCACAAATACCTGTTTCCTCCTCCTTTGCACACTGTGGAACTCTGTGGAGCCGTCCTAGCAACAGCACTGTCCCCTGAGCTCTGCCCTCCACACTTCGGGACAGGCCCAGGGGCAGAGGGTCAACAGGTGCTCCAGGCCAGGCAGAGCCCAAGCACCACTGGAGCAAAACTTAGGTGGCCACTCTCCACCTGGTCTGGGGGAGCTGTGCTAGGATTTGACTCATGTGTTACATTAGGAACCTCTTTGACCCTGGGCCAGAGACTGCTGAACAAAAGAAAGAGAAACACAGGTGATGGTTGTGCCGTGGACATACCTGCTAGGCTCGCCAGGACTGCATCTTTCTTTGGACATACAAAAATGTGACTCAGGCTTGTCAACTGTGCAACTCACTAACTGTCACTATGCTGTTCAATCCACGCTCAGCTGCTGAGCACCATGTCCTGATGGTTACACCGAGGCTGCCAGCACTTCAGTCTGCAGCTGAAGCAGGGCCACCAAGAAACAGGCCACATAAACCAGCACAGAGTGTAGAAGAGAGTCTGAGCATACGACTAGATAAGACATGGCTAAAGCACACTCGGCCCAGAACAGGCGGGGGTGGCTCCCGTGCCGGGCAGTGGCTCAGGGTCAAGACTCAGCCCCAGTGACATGCCATGCCACTCAACCAGGATGCCAGGACTAGCAGCTTGAGTGTGTGTTCAGGGAGCACAGTGTGAACACCGTAACAGGGCGGCATGAGGGAGAGCAAGAGCTCACTCTAGATGATGTATGGTGACACTGGATTTCTCAGTGAAACTGAGGTTAGAGGGTGGCGTCTTATGGCAGGAGCTGCACATACTCCTGGCACCCATGCTCTTGGTGCTTGAGGTCAAATCTAGTGGGAAGTAGGCCAGGATGGCATGGAGGTCACACCGATGTGGGAAAGCCCACACATAACCGCTGGGCATCACCCCAAATGGTGGACAGCAAAGCAATAGTGATTGAGATGCAGAATGGTGGTCACAGGAGGAAAGGGATGTCTGTCTCTGCGAGCATGCCTCAATTCCTGCCCAGGGCTACTGAGTGTCCTCCAGCAGGAGGGCAAGCACGGGACCAGGTGCCAGGGCTGCGGGACTTGCAAGCTTCCTCAGAGGCACCTGCCACTGGGCCTCCCTAGCGTCTCTATGCCTGATGCTCACCTTAAGGCCTGTACGAGGTTGAGGTCAGCAAACTCATGGAGTTCAACAAAAGCCTGAAGAACTTTGATATTGAATTCATCCCTAGGAAAGAGCAGAAATAAGGGTCAAGGCTAACACACACCATCTCAACCTCTCTGAAAGGAAGACACATACGGTACGCTTTTGCAGTTTTAATTTTGTATAACTACAAATTATGATTTTCTTCACTACGAGTTTGTTTTCAGACTTTGCTTTTGTTTTGTTTTTTTGAGATAGGCTCTTACTATGTAACCTAGGCTGGCCTCGAATTCATGAGCCTCCTGCCTTAGCCTTCGGGGTGCTGGGATTACAGGTATGCCCTACCAAATCTGGCTGTTTTCAGACTTAATGCAAAGAACAACCAACAGGAAATTAGGAATGTGATTCGTAATCATAGGTGTCAGGAAACAGATATCATGAACCTCCAAAGGACGACAAGTGCAGCCAATGTCACGTTACAAGGCCTGCCTAGTGCTCAGTGTATACCCTGCAACTTTCAAAATGACCCCGAAGCAAGGCCCTATTATCACTCCCATCTCACAGGGTATTTTTTTTTTTTTGGTGGCACTGGGGATTGAACCCCGGGCTTTGCACAAGCACCCTACCTTTTGAGCCACACCCCAGCCACAATTTTTTTTTTTTTTGGTGGTACTGGAGTTTGAACTCAGGGCTTCAAGCTTGCTTAGCAAGCACTCTACCACTTGAGCCACTCCTCCAGCCCTTTTATGTATTGGGTATTTTCAAGATAGGGTCTCTCAAGCTATTTGCTCTGGCTGGCCTTAAACCTTGATCCTCCTGATCTCTGCCTCCTGAGTAGCTGGGATTATGGGCAGGAGCCCATGGGCACCCAGCCAAATGGGGGCTCTTGAAGCTCAGAGAAGTAAAGCAACTTGCTCAAGATCATAAACTATTCGGTGTATATATTGGGCTGAGTAAGAGAAGTTTGTAAATGATACCTTGTATTGGCTTTTAAAAACTAAACTCAACATAAGAATACAGTAGGTGTAAAATTTTTTTAAATGACAACCAAAAGTAAAATGATGTAAGGATGTGCTTTGTTGGATTTTACCCATAGGCTACACTACAGGCCTGGTCACTGAGGACGCCCTGAGCAGCACAAGGCCAGGGCTCACCTGGCCCCTGCAGGGCTGGCACCTGACACAGGCTGCATGACAGTGGCTGAGCTTTGGAACTCACACAGGCTGGAACTCTGTAGTCAAATACTTACATCTCTCAGGACCCAGCTGGGACTCTGCCATCCATGGGGGATCAGACAAGGCCTGGCCTGAAAACCAGCATGCTCACTCCTGGAGGGAGCTCACGACTGTATGAACACCAGGGCCAGCAATAGCAAGGTCATGCGACAGCAGTGCCATGACTGAGTCGTGTCTGCCACAGGGTATGTCCCCCATCTGGCAGAGGTTGTAAGGTGAACAGGGGGAAGGTCAGAGCAGGGCCTGGGCACCAATTGTGTGCCCCAACTTCTCCCCATCTCCCCTTTGGAATGTGCAAGTGGGAGGTGTGGCACTGCTGTCTCTGAGGCTCCTGGGGTCCTGATGATTCTCCACAAGGTGGCAGTGACCACGCAAGGTTCTGTCCCTGGAGATAATCTAACACTGTACTATCTATAGCTGATTCTGTTAAATTGACATAGTACACACTATAAAGTACAGGACACGTGGGGTGGGGTGTGTGGGTGTGCCTGTACACATGAACCATCATGGGTGGCTGACTGTGGGAGGAGTGGCAGTGGCAGCCTGGTTAGGGCCACGGCAAGAAGCAGGCCAGTGACCACATCAGCCACCACCACCTCAGGGTGGCTGGCTGGTCCCAAAGGCAGCATTAAAGGAAAAATCCCATCACCACAAGAGTTCCTGGAGCCTCATGGTGTAGGTGGTGGGGAATGCACCTGAGCTCTGCAGAGGGCTCCAGTGTGAACACTTTCACCTGGGGGGAAGATGGCCCCATTTGGGCTCAGAAGCTGTCCAGTTTGAGCCAGTACAAAGCACCCCAAGGTATAAGGTAGGCAGAGTGAATGAAGGGGTGGCCCCATCATCTCTCTGTCCCCTTCAACTGGGCCCTCTGCCCCAGCCCAGGGCAGACTCCTCCTCTTCTCTCTCTACACTCCCTGTGGATTCTAACACAGGCTGAGCATCCCTAATCTGAAAACCCAAAATGCTCCAAAATCCAAAATTTTTGAGTGCCATGTTGATGCTCCAAAAGTTTCAGATTTCAGAGCCTTTAGGATTTTTGCATTACAGTTTGTCAACTGTGAGACTTCTTTATATAGTCCAGATATGTCCTTATCAGATTTATATATGATTTACAGTATTTTTCTCTTGTTCAGGAGGACTGTTACTTCACTTTTCTTGGTGGTTCTGTGTGAAGCACAAAAGTATTTAATTTTCATGATACGTACTTACTGTATTCTTTTGTTGCTTGTGCATTTGGAATTGGGTCTTCAAGATCACGAGGATTCGCCTCCAGGTTTTCTAAGTGCTTTACACACTGAGGTCTTTGATCTATTGGATCTTTGTGTTCCGTGAAGGACACGAGGACATCCTCTTGCATGTGGATATCCACTTGTCTCTGTGCCATCCACTGAGAAAAAAACTACTCTTGTCCCACTGAAGTGTTTTAGAGCATTTGTTGAGAATCATTTGGCAATAAACATGAGGGTTTATTTCTGGATTCACAGTTCTACTCTTGGGACCTTGTATATGTCAATCAGTTTGTCAGTACTGAGATGAGTCTCAATGAGCACAGTGAGAGTCTGTTTTGTCATCAGAAATCGTGAGCTCTCAGCTCTTTTTCAGGACTGTGGCTATTCTTGGTCCCTTGAAGTTCCCTAAGAACTTTAGGATGAGCTTGCCAATTCCTGCCAAGAAGTCAGCTGGGATTTTGACAGGGTGCATCAAGTTTGTAGACCAATGTTGGAGGGTACTGCTGTTTAGCAATACTAAGTTTTCCAATTCATGAACATGGGATGGCTTTCCACTTATTTGGATCTTTTCATTTTTTCTAATGCTTCAGTTTTCAGAGTAAAACTTTTGCACTTCTTTTGTCAAGTTTATTTGTAATATTTTATTCTTTTTAATGCTAGTATAAATGGAGCCATTCTCTCAATATTCTTTTCAGCTTGCTCATTGCTACTGTATAGAAATGTCACTGAGTTTTACACATCTTGTATCCTGCAATCTTACTACCCTTGCTTATTAGTGCTGAGTTTTTCAGTGATTCCTTAGGATTTTCTGAAGACAATGGACCATGTTACCTTGTCCAGGGAGAGAGTTTTATTACTTCTTTTGCAATTTGGACCTATCTTCACTTTCTTGCTTGTCTCTCCTGGCTAGCAGTGCCAGCACCATGTTGACAGCAGTAGTGATAGCAAACGCTCTGATCCTGCTCTCGATCCTGAGAGCCCCTGCTTACCTCTCGCCCAGGTAGTCCCCAATGACGGTCTTATTTAGGCCTTCTCCTTTGTAGAGGAACTGGGCGACGTCTTCTGGGGAGCTCTGTAGCAGGTCATTCTCTATTAGGAACTGGATTCCCTGAGGAATAATGGGACACAGGAAGCACTGGTTAGGAGGAATTTCCAAAGACAGAAATACACGTTGCATAATCACGTGACTGGTTTGAACACAGCAAAGATACCAGAGAGGCCCACGAAGCCACACCATTTGATCTTCACAATACCACACTGTGTTTACCCATCGCAGAAAAGTACCTCCCAGCAATTTACAGGTCAAAGACAAATAAATGTGTGAATGAACAAGCTGCTGTTGGTGTTCTCAGAGGTGATCAGGGCAGACATAGCAATATCATCAGATTTCTCTAGCATAGGAAAATGATAGGTTTTGTGTCTGGGAAGAGATGCTGTAGGTTGGACAACCCGGTACCTGACTCCATCCCCTTTCCCTGCCAGCCTACCCCACATAATCACTTTCCCAGCTTCCTTTAGAACTCGAGATGACTTGGTGACCCAGATCTGGCTAAACAGACATAAGTAAGCCTGTAGAGATCACCTTCACTGCTGTGCCTCCTCTTTCCTGCCTTGAAATAGATGTGATGACCCGCAGCCACAGCAGCCCTCAGTTGAGAGAAAGACTGAAATGACATGGGCACACTGCTCCTGCCATACCATAGCAGCTATGCAAGAAGATAAACCTCCCTTGAGCTTGCTTTTTCCCCCACCACCTGAGGCTAAAACTGACACACTACCACTGAGCATGCACTAGTCAGAACTCATGTCCACCTTAAGGGCCTACAGAACACAGCTGACAGTAGCTACCTGGGTCCAAACCAGATGCAATGCCTCATGAGCTGCTGTAGGCAAACCTTTACCTTTAGCCCAGCTCCAGAGCTGGTTTCAAAACCCATGTTGGTGAGGCTAGTGAGGGGAACAGGGAACTCTATGGTCCATTTGCCAGGAGGCTTTTCTGCAAACCCAGAGAGGCTTCACAGCTCAATTCCCAGGTCAAGCCCAGGGTTCCACACATGCTCACAGTCCATCTGGGGTCTTTGTTGGTGGTGATTTTGGTAGAACCAGGGTTTGAACTTGGGGAGTCCCACTTGCAAAGCAGGCGCTCTACCACTCAAGTCAGGCAGACTCCACCCCTTTTTGCTCTGGTTATTTTGGATATGGGGTCTTGAGAAATATTTGTCCAGCTGGCCTCAAACCACAATCCTCCCAATCTTAGCCTCCCAAGTAGCTAAGATTGCAGGCATGAGCTGCTGGCACCCGGCTCATTAGAAAAAATTAATATTTTAAAATATTCAAGCTTTCTCCAACCAGTTCTCCGAATCATTTACAGGCCCTATCTTGTTCCAATCTCAAGGGGTTGCTTTGAGGATTGAAAAGTGTTTACATTCACGTTTACCTATCATCCTTAGCTGCCTTTCACTTCCATCTTTTCTCCCCTGCTATTTATGTACACAGATAATCTGGGACTCAAAAAAAATACATTTTAAACAATCAGTTCTCATTTAGATTTAATCATAAGTTTTGCTGGTTTCTCTGCAAACTTTTTGTTGTTTTTTTAGAAAACTGTCTCTCAAGGTTGGTCTTGATCTCAATCCTCCTGCCTCAACCTCCCGAGGACTGGGACTACAGGTATACACCACGTTGACTTTATTAATTTTTTCCCTTCAATACTAAGCACCAGATTCAGGACCTCACACTTGTGAGGCAAGACCTCTGCCACTTCAGCCATGCCCTCAATCCTTTTGCTTTTAGTTTGCTTCTCAGATCTCAGTTAGCAATCTCCTGCTAACTGCCCAGGCTAGCTTTGGACTTCAGTCATCCTATCTCTGCTTCTGGAGTAGCTAGGATTACACGCATGAGCCATCATGCCTGACTTATTTTTGAGACAAGGGTTCACTAACATTTGTCTGGGCTGGCCTCAAACTGCAATTTTCCCATTTTCACCTCCCAAGAAGATGGGATTAAAGATGTGTGCCATCACATGAGGCCCCACACCCAGCTTTTCATATCTTTTTAATCCTGTAGATTAATTTCTCGTTTAGGATCAGTTGGTGTAGCATCTGCCTAGCAAGCAAGAGGCCCCGAGTTCAAATCCTAATACCACCAAAACAAACAAAAAGTACTAGAATCAGAAGGAGTACTGGTGATTAACTTGGAAGACACTGATTTCCTACTGTCTTTGGGCCAGCATTTCCTAGTAATGAGCTCTTTTCTTCTTAAGTACCCTGGTCTCTCCTTCCTGGAAAGCTCAATGACTCTCTACAGACAAGTTAGATGATATTTATACAGCAAAGCTGCATTGTCTTAACACTTCATGCTGTTTGGCATTTAGTGGGGCCTATGAAGCTGAAGAATTTTACTTTAGCCTAGTTCTAAAATTTTCTTAAAATACTTCCTGCTCTGCATTGTCAACTCTCTTCTTTGGGATTTGTATTGGACAAACCTTGGCTGTTGGATCCATCTTCATGTCTTTATTTCTGGGCAGAACTGTGGTGAGAACTACGACTCTATAGCCCACAAACCCACTCTTCAGTCACCTTCTGTGTCCTCACCCCAGTATCTACATTATCATGTGAACTCCCATTTATTTCCAGTGTTCTTTCTCACAACACTGCATTTTTGTATCATGGATGAGGCACGCCTTATCAATTCTCTTTGGTGATATTTATAATATCTACAAATACCTTATGTTTGGAAACTTCCTCCCATTGTTTCCTCCCTGTCAGTTTTTCTGTTTGTGCATTTCACGCTCCTTTCAGGTGCTGGTTTCCTCCAGTGCTTGGTGGTCCTTGGCTTGGTGTCTGCCTTTCAAAGTCACTGGTGGCACCTGGATGCTATTTCTGACTTTTACTGCAGTCCCCTCCAGACATGTGGCAGAGCAGCATTGGGGGGTGGGGACTGTGCCCATAGCTGGCCTCAGAGAATGGACATTTCCCCTCCTTCGTGCTGCCAGCACCAGAACACTGTCTCCCCGTGCCACCGCCCCCCCCACAACCATCACCACTGTTTTCATGACCA
The DNA here is from genome assembly GCF_047511655.1 of Castor canadensis. NCBI lineage: Eukaryota > Metazoa > Chordata > Mammalia > Rodentia > Castoridae > Castor > Castor canadensis. Next base: position 3,873,523 of record NC_133391.1, on the reverse strand, counting down.
CGCAGTCCTTCCCTCTTGCTTGGTGGACAGTCTACAAGTCCCAATCCACATCTGCCTCCTGCAGCAGTGGACCCTCGTCTGCCCTCACTTCCTGCAACAGCTCTTTCTTGTGTGTCACCTGGGCGTGATTCTGCCTGCAACTATTCCATTTATCTTCTTTCTTGCAGGGATTCCTCAGTTTCTGGTCCACAGAGTAAACTCCTGCTTGCTATAGATTTGTGTGTTTTATCATTAAGGCATTTCTAGGACACTGGGAATAAAAGGGCAAGGCAGTAGTATTTTCAGTATCTGTGATCTAATCAAACCTTTATTTATTTTTAAGCCAAGTGCTACTTCTAGACGTTAATGTACCTGAACAAACCAGAGCTCCTTGCTTACAGTGTTATCACGGAGACTTACAAGTTCCCTTAGCCTGAGGGACTTTACTCACTCTGACGGGATTGTTATGTCTTGCAATCTTGCATGACTAAGTGGGTGGATGGGGAGATGTACTTGTCACTTGCATGTGAGATTATCTGCTGTGGTATGGACTAAAATTCATGTTAGTTTTTGGAGGTAGGGCCTTTGGAGACAATTAGGGATAGATGAGGTCGTTGGGAATGGCCCTTGGTCTGAGGTGGACTCATGGCCTTTGAGGAGAGAGACCTTAGAGTCAGCTCACTCCCTGCCCCAAGCCATGGGAGGACTCAGCAATAGGGCAGCTGTCTGTACCAGGGATGAGGCCCTCACCAGAGCCCAGCCATGCTGGCACCCAATCTTGGGCTCACAGCCTCCAGAACTGTGAGGAAAAAAAAAAGTCATCTGTTGTTTAGGCCCCTAAGGTGACTAAGTGCCATAACCAAACCTACACCATCAAATCTGATCATTTTCCAGGAAAAGGCCACAGGCAGACTAAATGTGCCCTCTGCTCCATTAACCACACAATTAAACAAGTCACTGGAGAGGACCAGAAATTAATGTAAAAAATCTTTAGGGTACAGAAGGACACAAAATGAAGCCTGCTGAACGATTCATGACAGCCTGACTAACCCCCAACCTCCTCGGATGAGGCGAGCAGACGTCACAAGGGTGACTAGGGCGTCTGCACTCACTGTGTCCAGAAACCATGCCCAGGACTCCTCTGGGGCCATGTCCTCACTCACAGCCACACACTGCAAGACAGGCCTCTGGGCCCAGGAGCCAGCTCAGCAGGATGCTTCTAGCTTACCCTACTTGTGAGCAGCCCCCGTGGGATAAAATGTAACATCAGCTCCACCTTTTTAGTGGAGTGACAGGATCACCTTTGTCCAAAGGGTGATGGCTACAATCCACCGATCACTTGCATGCTGGAAAACTGGGAGGACTTACCTTTTTGGGGTCCATGTTGAATTTCTTTCTTCCCATGGCTATTTGTTTGTTCCTCTGAGTAGTTTTGCTAAGCATTTGAAATAATTAAAAAATCATTAGTGGGTATATTTTCACGGAGTGCAGTGTCTCACACAGCACAGCAGAGTCATAGCCCTTAGCACACTTTCCCTCTCATGACGACTCAGGAAAGAAAAAGCACAGGTGCTGGAGGAGCTGCTTCCATTCTACTCCACGTGTGATTGTCTGAGATATTCTCCTGCAGAAAAAGCTAATGACAAAACAGATTTTTTTTTTTTGATACAGAGTCTTCATAGCTAGCCCAGGCTAGCCTCAAACTCAAGACCCTCCTGTCTCAGCCTCCTGAATTCTGGGATTACAGGTGTATACCACCATGCCCGGTTAACAGTTACTTTTAAATAAAAAGCACAGCTCCTCATGATACAGAAAGGTTGTGGCTGGGTAGTAATTCCAAGTGCTTGTGCTTATTCTTGAACCTACAAAGGCAGACAAGGACTTAGAGAAAGTGGGGGGGCAGGAAGTGACCTCCAGAGAAGTAGCCTCCACCTCCACAGAGAGTGGAAGAAGTGAAGGAAAGAAGATGAATTCCAAAGCCCCCACTTCTCACGCAGCCCACTCCCCTGCTGCAGTCAGTAGGTGGTCAGCACTGCTAGAGGCGGCGAGGCACAAAGAGCCCCAGTGACTTGAAGGTGCCTGCCGGAACCATTTACCTCTCTTCCACAGAAGTTAGGTTGTCGATCTCTGTCATCACTTCTGCAATTTCATATTTCAGCCTCTGTCAAAAAAGAAGGAATGTGGGGTCACAGAGTGTCTTAACCTTCCTCCTCCTAGACTCAGATGTTTTCGCCTTCCAGGCACATCTTCCTCAAGGGCTCATGTGAGCACCAGAGAGCCAGAAACAAGCACCTGTATCAGGACAGTTTACAGAAAACCAAACAATCTGCCTGCCTCTCTTCAGACTGCATCACAGGGCCCATTAGGCAGACTCTGGAACTTGTGTATAAAATCAAGAAGGAACACAGATGCCAGGTGTGGTAGCATCTGCTTGCAATCTCAGCACTCGGGAGGTAGAGGCAGGAGGATCAAGAGTTCAAGGTCAGCCAAGGGACACAAGAGAGTATTGAGAAGTGTAAGAAGATGAAACCAGCCAAAAGAAAGCAACAGGCCCTTAGCTCACTTAACTACAGCCATCCCACACTACTGGGCACAGGTCGCCTGCCTTCTCCTCCAGGGTCGCCCACTTTCTTGGGAGACCAGGGAAGCTGAAGCTCAGATGCATTTCGGCTGGCAGCAGGTTCACCAGTGAGCAGTCCCAGGATGATTCCTGTCACTTAGTGAGGGGTGAGGCCTCAGGGACCCATCACCAACACAGACACAACAGAAACAGAGGGGACAGACAGTTGTGGCCCCTACTGGCTGAGTCCCCTTGGCAGCATCTTGGCCTCGCGGGACTTAGCATTCTCACTGCGGAAGGAGGCAGTCACAGTTAGATGAAGGTTCCATAGTAACTTGGCAGTATGATCACTAGTGTCTAATAGTACGTGTTCTTCTTATTCAGTCATAGGACTTATTCTGGGTGACAGGATATTTCCAAGAATGAAGTGTAACCTTAAAATGAAAATGTCCATGAATTACCTTTCAAAAAAAAATTTTTATTCAGAACCTTATTATTATGTGCCAAGAAATTCAGATTCAAAAATCCAGTTACTAGAAAGGAGTCATTGTCTGGGACAGTGAGTGGCCTGTGAGGCCACATTTATTTTGGCAATGACAGTGACTAGGAAGCTTCTCAAAGAAGAGGCACAGGACTGACTTTCCCAATGAAGGAGCTGGGAGGCTTTCTGCAGGGTTTTTGTAACAATCACAGATAGCCCAGCTGTGAAACTGTGGCTTTATTCATTTGCCTCTCCTGGGGATCCCACTGCCCTGTACTCTGGGTAAAGTATCCAACAAATGTGGGAAGGGAAATGTATTTTTGTCTGTTTTATTCATCTTTGTTTAGTTTGCTGCTCTGTCCCTACTACCTAGCAGGCATATGGCACACAGCTGGGACGGTGTATGCCTGTCCGTATGTTCAAAGGCTATTTGGGTGCAGATATGTGACAGACCACATTCTCGGTACCCGGGACGTTGCACACAAGCAGGTGTGGAAGGCCATGTGCTGCAGGCTGCTGCTGTCTAAACCTGCTACTCACAAGTCGGAGAGGCAGCTCAGTCTTTGAGTAATGGGCCCATCGTCTTGACTTCTACTCCAGACTCTAAACTGTCTGGTGCTGACAGTCTTGGCTTTGTCTCTTTATGTGGTTCCTATACACATAGGAAATAACATTTTACAGTTTCCTGAAGCTATTCTATTCACTATTTCACCCAAAAGCAAGAACTTTTGTTTGTTTTTACCTCAATGTCATCAATAAGTTCCTTTTTTCTTCGACGAATGTCCAAAAGTTCTTCCCTCTCTTCTATTGAGAGGTCTTCAGGCACTGAAAGAAGAAAGAAAAATCAAGCAGTTCAACTCTGCTTTGGCAATGATGAGGAGGCTGAAGCTAGGGTCTGGCCTCAGGCTGTGTGTAAAGTAAAGCTATGACCCTCCTCTCCACCTTGCTGCACACAAGGCCATTTGCTTAGCTCTAGAGAGTAAAACACACCGGGGGACACAAAGCCCATCTGAGGGTACAGGTATCCTGCCAAAACCAGGCATGCTGACCTCCTTTACCGAACTGCCCTGACTGGGGGCGGGGGGGGGAGGGCGGATTTCAGCACCATCTGACCAACCAGTTGTAAGTCTTCAGATTCTGACATGGGGGCCCTGACCAGCATACCCACAGCCCCCAGAAGAGAAATGTGAGTTGCCATCCTGCTACAGTCAGAGCTCCCAGGACATTTCTAATGTCCTGCTTCCTTAAATTCCACATTAGCAAATATTTTTTATTGCTAGTACTGGGGTTTGAACTCAGGGCCTCAGGCTTACTAGGTAGGCAGCTCTACCATATGATCCATGCCCCCAGCCCCCATATTAGCAATTTCCTTATGCAATCCTCTATGTTGAGCAACTAATGAGGAAGAACCATCATTTGCTGAGTTAGATGGGATACATATTTTTAGCAGGACCTCTTAATTAAGTCCCCCCAAATTACTTTGAGAATGGCCATTATTATCCCCATTCTGTAACAGAAAATGGAGGCCAAGAAAGATTGATGATCTTCCCTTGGGAGAGGTTCTGTGAAGAAATGGATGAAATGCTCCAAATCTGATGAAAGATATGAATATACACATCCAAGATGCCCAATAAAATACAAGTAGGATGAACTGAGATCCAACAAGTCACACAGAATGCTTTGGGCAAGTCTAGTACTTCCCCAATGTCATTGAGGACCTAGTCCTTCCCTTCTGCCTTACACAGTGCCAGCTTCATCCTAAAGCTGTTTCCTTTCCTCCCAGAGGCTTCTGCAGCAGCTAAGGCTGCACACTTCCTTACTCCTGGGCTCTCTCAAGCTTCTCCCCAGGACCCTTAGGTGTCTCCTCAAGTCCCCTAGGCCCAGTCTGGCTCAGGCCTTGGCCTGGACTAACTGGCAGAGGTGGAACAAATGTCTACCAACTTAGCATTCAAGAAGACACACAGAGACCTAGAGATCAAGAGACCGGGCAAGAAGTAGGAGATGGAGACACCTCTAAAACCAATGGGTCAACCAGCAAGGTCAAATGCCCAGACAGATCAAATAAAACATCATAAGCACATAGCTCTTGACCATTCAAAGCTATTACTCTTAGAACAAATGATCTTTTCTTCAAATAGAGATTATTTCTTGTTCTGGTGTTTTGTTTCTGGGTTTTTGTTTTGAGTTTTTGTTGTTGTTTTAAAGTTTTTTGTTTGCTTGTTTGAATGTTTCAGACAGGGTCTTGCTATGTACCACAGGCTGGCCTTAAACATGATTCTCCCTGCCTGAGCAACCCAAGTGCAGGAATTACAGGTGTGTACCACCATGCCTAGGTGAAAGCAGAGAGCAAGATGACACTGTCCTATTAGTATAGCAAATGACCCTGAAGATTCAAGTCTATCAACCACATAGACTGGGTTCCCAACAGTGACCTCCTGAGAAATCTTTTTTAATTCTGAGTTCTTCTTCAACGTAGATATATGAAAACAAGCATTCGAAAGAGCTGTACTCAATCATGTTCGGACACTGTGCCTCTTGTGAGAAAACTGACCTACGGATGAGCAGGGTTGCTGGTAGCATAGAGTGAGGACTAAGAAGGGGACCCTAAACACCAGACTGACTTAACTCCTCAGGCTGTAAAGTTCCTTCAGCGGGAAGCTGTCATGGATTTCCCTACCTTCGCTCTTCCAGTAATGCCTACCTTTTCCTATGCCGACCACATATGTGACCAGTAGTCCCAACTTTCTAAAAGAAAGAAAATGTCTAAGGTGGTATAATGGTGCTGTGAGGTGATAAATTGTCTTATTGTCTAGATTCATACTGAATTATTCTGGAGTGTAATGCTATTGTATCTGTATTTTACTTTGGAAAACTTTAGCAAAAGAAAAGAGTTGATCAAAATAGCAATGGTTAAATCTATTTGGTGGGTGGGTGTGTGACTCTTTATCCATTTTACACACTAAGTTTGAAATTTTTCATAAGGAAAGTAACAAAGAAGTTTCAGTACTAAGTAGCCAGAGCATGCCTCACAGCATACTTTAGGGCGTGTGGCAAAAGCATTAGCAGGAAATAATGGGATAGTCCTTGGCACATGAGACTAACTCAGGGCTGGGATATAGCTCAGAGGCACAGTGCACATTCAGCAGAGCAAGCTCCTGGCTTAATGCCCAGCACCAGCAAAACAAAAAGAGGAGCAAGAAGACAGTGTCAATAAAAGTTGTAGAAGAATGTGATCAAGTATTTCGGGCCATCCTGCACAGCTCTGTCATTTCAGTATCTTGCCGTCTTTTCTTTCTCTAGACACCCAGGATGCACAGTGAGTGCCAACACTGAGCTGTTACAGCAGCTGTTTAGTGAAGCCCTATCAGGAGCTCCCTGCATCCAAAGAAACAGTGCAACCACAAGTGTGCTGATGCATAGGCAGTCTCACGCATGCAAGTGCCAATGAAAAATGGATGCTATGAGCGGTGTTCAGAGAAAATACCCTAATTATCTAATTATTAATTATCTAGACCTTTCCCTGCAAGCCACCAGTCTGCCCAATGACAGCAAACAGTAAGGTTTGGATTCAGAGACTCAAATTATCTACTTTTGCCTGGATCTTGTTAGGGAAGAATAAAAAGTGTCATGGTGGATTAATTTCTTCCCCCTCAAGAAATCAAGCAGTTTTTTTTTTTTCCATTGAAAGTCTTAATATACAGATGTAGTTACACAAACACACAGAAGGGCTAAGATGTAAAGTTTTCTTCCAACTTCAATAAAGCTGCTTAAAATAAAAAGCAGTAAAGTAACTGCAGATTCCTGGTCTGGCAGTGGAATCCCTGGAGTTGGCTGGATGTGTCGATCAGAGAAAGGCCCATCAGGCCCAGTTCTTCATTTGCAAAGTCATCAGACAGGTTGGATACTTTAGATTATTCTTAATAATGCAACAAAAGCTAAAGGAAATGAGTACACATTAGTCACAAAACAGCAGGAATGGTTTCAGTGTGTTGGCCTAACTCTGGATGGGAAACAAATGTTTTCTTAAGGAGAAAACAAGGAAAGAAGTCAGGAAATCCTCTGCTTTATCAGAGTGAGATTCAGGAGCAGATTCACCAGCTGAGCTCAACTCCTTGCCTTTCTCAGGTATCTGCGTCCCACAGATGACTCGGGGTTGGGTAAGTCTGCATCTTGGACTTGGGTGTGTAATTTGATTAAAGTACATAAAGAATGGTACAACTGAGATCAGATTTATCCTCTTGCCTGAAATGACAAAAAAAGGACAAAATCCACACCTTGAAAAATATCTTTTAAAAAATGAAAGTGAAACAAAAGCATTTTCTTAAAGAAAATCTTAAAATAATTCATTATTAGTAGATCTGTAGAATAAGAAACGTTAAAGCCCTTAAGATAGCAGGGGAGGGGTGGGGGGAAGCAACACATGAAAATCTGTAGTTAAACAAAAGAAAAAAAAAGTACTTAAAGTGGTAGCTTTTCCCTCATCGGACAGCAGTTCATAAGCGATGCAGACACTGTGTCACATGGCTTATGCCTATACAGGAGGGGATATGACTGACTGTGCGGCACGTGCACACGAACCACAACAGAGTAGTAAAGTTGGCATAACAAACCATGCTGCGGCCTACTGTTCTGGTCTGCTGCTGGCCTGCAGGCTTCTCGGTAGGCTTGGCAGGGACAAGATCTATGAAGACCATGTGGCAGTGATGAGAGACGAACACAATGTGGAAAGGAGCACTGACAGTCAACATAGTGCCTTCACTTGCTCCTTGGATGCAGGCCTTGCCAGAACTACAATGGCAACAAATAAAGATTTTGGGACACTGAGATGGGACTTGTCTATCCTTCACAGTCCCATCAACAATTCCCTGGTCATGATCCTGAGAGCACGGAGCTCAAGGCACAAGTGCATCAGAAGCATGTCTTGAGTCAGAATGTTATAGATCCTATGTGTCACCTGATGCAAGAACCTGCTGCTAAGAGCTAAACCAAACCATTTTCTTTGAAGATTTTTTTTTCAGATAAAGACAATAAGCTTACTGATCAAGCCAAAAAAGAAAGAGTTACTGTTTATGTTGAAAGAAAAAACAGGATAAAGTGTTTTTAGATTAATAAGTAAAACAGCTCAGACTGGGAAAGAGAAATGAAAGTACATGGTTATAAGAGTCTCATCCTCCATGGAAAGCAGTAGAATGTTAGCTGAAGGAAGACTGACCAATTGAAAGTACATATTATAGACCCTAAAGCAACTACTAACAAAGTTTGCAATGCTAATAATACTGTATCAAGAAATTCAAAACCATTGCTTTGTATCTTTTTGACAGTACTGGGGATGGAGCTCAGGGCCTCAAAAAGCTAGTGCTCTACCACTTGAGCCACACCCCCAGCACTTTTGCTTTTATTTATTTTTTTCAGATAGTGTCTCACACTAACTTTGCCTACACTGGCCTCAAACCACGAGCCTCCTGAGTAGCTGGGATTACAGCTAAATGCCATCACACTCTTTCCTTTGTTTTGTTTGTTGATACAGAGTCTCTCTACATAGCACACAGTGGCTTTGAATTCACAATCCTCTGCCTCAGCTTCCCAAGTACTGAGATTGCAGACATGTGCCACCATGCCCAGCCAGAATCATTACCTTATTTGCCATATTTAATAAAACTTAGTAGCCCATCAATTGTAAGGTGCATCCTCAATTTCAGAGGATAAAAAGTAGAAAAGAATGGGAGATTTCTCTCTATATAATGTATAGAAAACATACTGAAATTTTAAAAATGCATACTGACATTTAAAAATGGTAACACAAAGTTGATTAAGGACTCAAATTGTATTAATAATTTAGTTATCTAACAGATTCCAGGCTATCAGAAACTGCAATTTTCTGATATATTGCTACATCTAATGACCACCTTATAAAAATCACACACACACACACATATATCTTCCATAAAGTTAATCAGCAGTTCTACAATTTCTCCTGAGGAAGGATAAAATTTCATGAGTATGAATTGTGGCTAGACATCTTTTAGTCACTAAGTCAAATGTAATAATTTAACAGATTAACCAATGAACAAAGATTTGGCCATTTAATTTACAACCACATTTTGGTCTCCCTGCTCCTAACTGCAACTGGTATCTTAAGTTTACCTTCACTGCAAGTGATAACACTAAACCTTTTTGTTATGATTTGTTTTTGAGATTTTTGATCAGCTCAGGGACAGGCAAGTTCCACAGGACACTAAATCCCCTGGTCCCTGTTAATCCATTGAGAGCTCCGTACACAGAAAAGTAATATCTTTCCTGTGATACTCTGAAAACCAGTGATTTCAGCTGTTATTAAGCGTGACTTCTGATGACCTGCCAGGGTAATGAGATGACACAAACAACAAAAAGGCAGTGTGGGCTTCAGGAGCTGTCTGTGTTTCTGGGTCTCACCACCACTCAACAGCCACTTGACCCCTGTGAGGTGATAATGCTGAGTTCAAACTCTCACATCCGAGTGGGTCACCCGGGCAATCCCATGCTGGCAGCAGCAGGACAGCATGCCCATGGAGTGCTGTGCTGGGTGGGTGCTCGGCCTGAACTGCAAGGGCAGGTATACCAGGGAGCCTCGTGCTAAGAAAGGCCCTGAACAGTTGGTCTGCTCTGGAGTTGCTCTGGCTCGTGACGCTGGCCACGCCCTTGGCAACTGTCGTCATTTCCCCTCTAGCTCCAGAGTTGATCTTTACTGTCCCAGGACACAAGTTCTTCACCCAGTCTTCTCTGGGTTAAGTGAAATAGCATTTTTAGACAAAACTTGAAGAATTTGCCACCAGAACATCAAGAGAAAAGATCCAAGACAGGAAGTGGGAGATTCAAGAGGGAATGCTAAGCCAGCCTCCCCTGGGCAAATCTAAAGAAAAACTGACTACATAAGGTGATACCTCATAGAATTAAAACAGAACTGAAGTACCTCTCAACAACAGCATGAAAACAGAAAAGGGAATATCTGGTGTAAAGTTCTTAGCATTCTAAGGGAGTTATACATGATTTAGACTTAAGACTTGGCAAGTTAAGAATCTGTATTAAAATTTCTAGGTTAAGCAGGAAAGAAATGGAGTTTCAAATGCTCAGATTGGGGGGCTGGGGATATAGCTCAGCAGTTAACTGTTTGCCTAGCATGCATGAGGCCCTGGGTTCAATCCCCAGTACTGAAAACAAAAGAAAAAAGAAAAAGCTCACATTGGGAGGGGGAATAAAAACTGGAATGAGGAACAAACAGTCAATCCAAAAAAGATGAGTGGGCTGGGGATATAGCTAGAGTCAGAGAACTCATCTAGTATGTGTGAGGTCCTGGGTTCCTTCCCCAGCACTGCAAAAGTAAATAAGTAAATAACAAAGACAAGAAAAGAGAAATATTTTTTTAAAAACCAGAAATACAAAAACATGGTAGGCATGGTGGCACATGTGTATAATCACAGTTACTTGGGAGGTGGAAGGGAGAGGTATAAGGATTGTGGTCCAAGATCAGTCGGGGCAAAGTTAGGGAAGAGGTCCCATCTAAGAAGCAAATTAGATGCGTAAAGGACTGAGGACATGGCTTAAGAGGTACGGTGCCTGCCTGGCAAGTGCAATGCCCTGAGTTCAAACCCCAGTACCACCAAAACAAGAAATATAAAATATCCAAGTAGGAAAAAAATTAAGACCATTAATTTTCCCTATAGTAGGAAAACAAATCCATGATATTTTGCAGTTCCTCCTGTCAAGAAGGGGAGTCTATCTCCCACCACTGTGACTGGCAGTGACTTTCTTTGCCCAAAATATGATGACGGCTGTGACAATTCACAGGGTCCAAGCCACAAGGTTTTCAGCCTCCACTATCTTGGAGTCCCAAGACCACCATGGCTCTGGCAGAGTCAGAACCCACACTCTTGAGAATGAAATCTACTGAGGAAAGACCCCACAAGAAGATAGGCACAGACTTCCCACCGCTTAACAGCAGCCAAATTCAGCTAAGTCCCCAGACACATGAGTGACATCACCTGGGACAAGCTCAGCCCAGCACATGTCATTGTTGTCTCCACCAATCACTTTGGAATGTTTTTTAGTGAAGTAATACATAACTGATACAGGCACAAGAAATACTAAAGAAAAAAAAAAAAAGGACAAGCTTTAAAACCTGAGCTTTAAAAAACAAAAAAGTCCAACTAAGTACTCTTTAAAGGAGGCACATTTAAAACATAAAAAATCAAAGTACAGAAAGTGATAGGTGAAGTAAATCCTTACCAAAGAAAGCTGGGATTGCTGTGTTAATATAGGAAAAGCAGACTTTAATGAAAGAAAAGACAAACTAAAGATTAAAAAGTCATTAGGTAACAATATATTGCTCAATTAGTTAACAAGTCTGAATATATATGTACCTAACAAAATAGCCTCAAAATACATAAGGCAAAAATTAACAAATATACATGTAAAAATGATTTTTCCCCAAAAGGCAAAAAAAAAAAAAAAAAAAAAAAAAAATCATGGGCCAGGATGTAGTTTAATGGTACTCTCCTAGCTAGAGTGAGGCCCTGGGTTTAATTTCGCAGCACTGGCAGTCTTAATAAATTTCAAAGGATTCATGTGGTAGAGACAATAAAGTAGCTTTGCTCCTACTGGTCAGAAGCTCACTATAAAGGAATGAGGAGGTGTTGGTCAAAGGGTATGAAGTTTCAAGAGATGTGTGCACATGGTGACTATAGCTACTAAGTTACTGCATGCTTGAATATGCTTTGAAACTAAATGAGAAATGTCCTCACCACAAAAGGAAAATGATGAGTGTAAGGTGAGGGACATGTTTAATGGTTTGGCTTAATCATTTCACAATGTATACATATATCAAAACATCAAATCATATGCTTTAAAATATGCAATTTTTATTTGTTAATTACACCATCATAAAGCTGGGAAGAAAAAAAGTAAAAGCAAGCCTAAAATCACATTCGCAGATTTTCTTACAATGAGGCTTCTCAGAAGGAATTAGGTGTTGCTGACTAGACGCAGAGCACACGGAGGTCCTGCCCTGCCTTTCTCAGCTGCACAACTAGGGTGTATACAGTGGGATCTTCCCCAACAATGCCCTTTCCAGTGTTCATTCTCTACATTCCTGGGGGGGTTGAGAGTCCCTGCAGCTATGACAGCTTCCTAATCAGTCTGTGGACCCATCACTGCAGGGGCAGGTATGGAACTGAACAGCTTAGGGACCACCCAGGAGGTGGGAGTTTCTCTGCTACTCAATTCCATAGACCCAGGCTGGAGCCACCTTTTGTAACTATCCCAGAGCAATAGCAGGTACCCCAATTCTCCCATCATTTCTCTCTTTCCTATTTAAAATACTGAGAGTGCTTTATGTTTCTTGGAGCTCTTACTAGAAGAAATGGCACCATAAACACCACATTGTCTAACCACAAGACAATTAAGTTTGAAATCAGTAATGAATCAATGACTAGAGAACCCATTTGTTTGTAACTCTCAGAGGACAGTATGTTTAAGTCAAATAAGGCATAGAGAGAAAGACAAGCACACGTGTTCTCTCTTACATGTGCACCTCAAGGTACAAACAAGAATAATCATTAGAGGGGAAGAAGGGAGGAGGGCAGAGGGAGTTGGTAACAGGTACTGAAACACAGGTAGGTAGAAAGAATAAGTTCTGGTGTTCTACGGTATACTGGGGTGACCACAGTTCACAATAATCTATCACATATTTTAGAAGAATGAAGCCAGAAGTGGTGGCACATGCCTATAATCCCAGTACTCAGGAGGCTAAGGCCAGCCTGGGCTACACAGTGAGACCCTGTGAAAGAGACCGAGTGAATGAATTAGAAGAGGGGAGTTCAAAGGCTCCAAAAATAAATAAGGAGATGCTAATTATCTGATCAGTACACATTGTATACATTTATTGAAATGTCACACTGTACCCCATATTATGCACAATTACTAGTTAATTAAAAACAAACTGTAAAGAGAAACCCAATTCCAAAGACATTACTAATCAAAAACATGTCAATTAGAAGATATGGAGATGGAAGTATGGCTTAGGTGGTAGAGCGCCTGCTAGCAAGCATAGGTCCTCAGTTCAAACCCTCAGTACCCCAGTATTCAAAAAAAAAAAAAGATAATCCTATCCTAGAACATAAAGTCGAAAATCATAAGGTAAGCACTCACCTTTAAAAATCAGGAAAAAGCTTAAACCCAAAAGAGAAAATATAGAGAGATTAATTTTTAAAATGCAGACACTCTGCAGTTCTTTAAAATGTTGAAATTAGTTTGCAAATGACCAGCAATTCCACTCCTGGGTATATACCCAAAAGAAATAAAACTCTAAATCTACACAAGAACCTGTACATGAATGTTCAAAGTAGCACTATTCACAAGAGCCAAAATATGGTAACCCAGGTGTCCACGAGCAGGTGAGTGGATAAAATGTGGTCTATAGGTACTGTGAAACGTGATTCTGTCATGAGGTTCCCATCATGCTACAACAGAGGAGCCCTGAACAGATGCTAAGAAAACTAACACAGCCATAAGAGACCACGTATCTTATGATTCTACTTACAGGAAATATACAGAATGAGCCAAGAAGAAAACCACTTTGTCTGGTGCTGACAGAAACCTGAGCGGTGGTTGGTCTGGGGAAATGGAGCTGCAGCCTGAGAAAGAGCTCTGCAGCAGAGGGTCTGTGAAATACAGTATTACAGATGTAAAATAGTTTGGTTCTAGGTACACTTTAACATTCGGGCACCATATTAGCCAGCTTCCCATTACTGTAACAAGTACCAGAGCTAATCAACTTATGAAGAGAAAAGGTTTGCTCTGGTCACAGTTAACTTTTAGTCCATGGCTAATTGGCCCTAGTGGTTTTGGGCGTGTGTCAAGACAGCACACTATGGTGCGAGCAAGTGGTAGAGTAAACAGGAACTCAGACAGAGAAGGAGGGAGAGGAAGGGAGAAAGGAATTGTCCCATAATTCCCTTCAGCAGCATGCCTTCAATGACCTAAAACCTCCCCTTAGGACCCACCTCTTAAAGGTTTTCATCACTTCCCAAAAGCACCGTGCTGGGAATCACACCTTTACCACACAGGCCTTTGGGGGATATTCCAGATCCAAACTACAGCAGATACTTTATTCATTGCCCTCAAAAGTCTATGTTTTAATCACTAATCCCTTTCAATCCTTAACAGAGAGAAGAATTTCCTTTGAAAAGTCACTAAAACAGCATTCTAAGAACTTGCCCTGTGCTAACAGAACTGACACTAATCAACAAACCAGCTATAAGGAATGCTTACTTTTGTAATGGAACAGCATTTCTTAATTCAAAACTGTCTTTATGGAGCAGGTAAAAATTTGCTAGATAAATATAAGAGCCAGGCTCAGTGGCTCATGCTTGTAATCCCAGGTACTTGAGAGGCAGAAATCAGGAGCATCACAGTTTGAGGTCAGGCCAGGCAAAGTTAGTGAGAGCACATCTCAACAAAAAAGTTGGGTGTGGTGGTGTGGCTCAAGGTGTAGGCCCTGAGTTCAAACCCCAGTACTGCAAAAAAAAAAAAAAAAAAAAAAAAAGGAAAAATAAGAAATATGAGAATTTTTTAAACGAACATTACTATTTGTTGTATAAGATGAACCTCTAAACACTACTACTGCTATTCTTCCAAGACTTCTTCTACCTTAGGTACTCAGATCAACAGTGAATGGAGCAAGGCAAGAATGTCAGCACACTATGAAGATGACAGATAGAATCATCAATAAGCTAGGAATCAGAGCAGTCATTGTAAGTTTTTAAATAACTGCTGTGTCTTTACACAGTGCTGCATGTAAAAAGAATATGATGTCACAATTCTCCCCAAATTAGCTTTTGGGACTCACATATAAACATCCTCCTGCCAATCAACATGCCAACCCACAATTGTCACTCTTCCTGTATAGTGATGTCACCAACCACCAAAAGCAGCAAAGAACCACTGTAGTGGTATGTGTCTCACTGGATGCAGGGGTAAAGGACAGTTTTCTCCCCAGTTCCATCCAGCAAAAAATACACAGAAGAGCCCAGGGCCTAGCCAGCTCTCTGGAATCTGTGTCTGAGACATTTCACCAGAGGTGCTGGTTCCAGCTATTTTCCATAGTTTCTCACGACATGGTCTACAGACCTTGTCCGCCAGAATCACTCATAAGTATTGGTCTGATACACACAGTTCCCAGGCCCTGCCCTATGCCTACCAAATCAGAAATCTGTACATGACACCTAGGATTCTGGATTTTAACAAGCTTCCCAAATGATTCTGCTGAACACTGAAATTTGAGAACTACTGCTAAAAAACAGCAAAGAACACAGAAGTCCTTAGCTGGCAAAGGCAATGGATTAGGTGCAGGGCAGCGTTAAGGTTTGGATTTGCATGCCCCCAGGAGCTCATGTTGACAGCTTGGTTCTGCTGCAGCAGTGCTCAGGTTAGGCTTCTGGAAGATGGGTGGATCACAAGGGCTCTGATTTCATCAACAGATTAATCCTTTGATGGCATTCCTGGGAGGTGGTGGAAACTTTAGGGGTGGGGCCAAGCTGGAGGAAGTGGGTCACTAGGAGTGTACTTTAGAAGAGTGTATTTTGTCTCCAGCCCCATCCTTATTCTCTCTCTCTGCTTCCAGGTCACCATGAGGCAAGCAGCTTCCTCTGCCACATCCTTCTGCCATGTTGTTCCTGCCTTACCACAGACATAAAAGTAATGGAGCCAGCAGACCATGGACTGAAACTTCTGAAACTTCTGAGACTGTGAGCCAAAATAAGCCTTTCCTCCTCTGTTTTCCTCACATAATTTGTCACAGCAACAGAAAACTGATGTCACACAGGCAGTGTGATGCAGTAGTTATAAGACTGGATCCTGTCTCCATACTACTACCTGTCTCCAATCTTCTCTCTACCACTTAAACAGCTGTGTGACTTTGGACAACTTACTCAGCCTCATTGTGCCTCAGTTTCCCCACTCGTATATGAGACAATACTAGTATCTCAAAAAATTCATCAAAATATCTTCTTGGATATTATTGGAAATTTCAAAATAAGTATTGCATTTTTAATCAAAGCAAGAAATATTTTAAGATCTTGAAAGACATGTTTTTACCTCAATTGTGAAGAACTGACTGTGGACATTGAGGCGTTCTATCCTAGCTCACTAAATTATAGAGAAAACAACTTTTTTACATCAAACCTGATTAACAGATTCTGTTTACATCTAAAATGTGGGGCTGGGGGATGTGTATCACACACACACATGAACAAAAACATGACACTTTGGAAAACAGTTTGGCAGTCTCTCACAGAGCTAAACAGTCTTGCATTCCTAGGAATTGACCCAGTTGAGCTGAAAGCTATATCTGCATGAGAATCCACCCATGAGCGTTCACAGCAGCTTCTGTCACATTGCCCAGAACTACAAGCAGCCACCATGTCCTTTAATAGTAAATGGATAACGAAACATACATTCACACAATGGAATATTATTTAGTGATAAAAAATAAGCCATGAAGCTGTGTTAGTTTTTCATTACTACGACGAATTCCTGAGAAAAACAGTTTAAAGGAGGAAAGACAATTCTGGCTCAAGCCAGCAGGATCCACTGGTTTGGGCCTGAGTGAGGCAGAATCCCACCGGGCAGATGCTGCTCACCTCAGGAAGCAGAGAGAGCAAGCGACAGGAAGGGAACGGTAACAAGGTAGGTCTTTCCACTGACCTACTTCCTCCATCTAAGGCCCTACCTCCCAAGAAAGTCTTCATGTTATAAATCCATCAAAGGATTAAGTCACTGATTAGGTCAGAGCCCTCAGGATGCAATCACTGCTCAATGATCAGACCCACTAGTCAGGGCCACGCCTTCAATTACATGAGCCCTTTGGGGACACTTCATTCCTAGTATCCATAATAGAAGCTAGGAAAAGACATGAAGGAACCTTAAGTGCATCCTGCTAAGTGAAAGTCAATTTTAAAAGGCTGCATTCTACATGACTTCAAATATATGACATTCTGAAAAAGCCAAACCTAGAGAGACTGTAGAACAATCAATGGTTGCCAGGGGTTGGCAGAGCACAGAGGACCCTCGGGGCAGCGAAACTTTTTTCTATTTCACTGTAATGGTGGAAATGGTGTAATAGAGTGAGCCCTATTGGAAACTATGGACTTACTTAGAAATAATGCGTCAACACTGGTTCATCAACTGCAACAAATGCACCATCCTAAAGTAAGGTGTTCACACTAGGGAAACTAAGCCCTAAAGTGGCATGTGCTGTGAGCCTAGCCACTCAGAGGCTGAGGCAGGAGGATGGTTTGAGCACCACCCAGAAGTCATGGTGTGGAGGCAGCAGATGGGACCTCTGTACTATCTGCTCAATTTTTATGTAAATATAAATCTGTTCTCAAAAACAGTCTATTTATAACATCTTAAAAATAGGGATAAGGGCATCCAAAGCTACCAAATAATTCTTCCTCTAAAATAACTTTGTGAAAGTCGACTTTGACAACTGAACCAATCACACTTCCAACAAGTCCTCTTGATCAAATGGAAGATGAAAGCAGACTCCTTACTGGGTTTAAATGAGATCTTGAAAACAAAGAAATAAGATCTTGAACAATGTTGTCAGAAAAGTGTCATCTAAACTTTAAGATCAGACTTTATTTTTTTCACTGAAGATGTCTGCAGAAACTCTGCCCTTGAGAATTTCATTCAGTTGGGAAGATGAATACATTTTTAGAACCAATTTTATGTATCCATAGGGGAATTTTGGCTAAATACACACACACACTCTCTCTCTCAATCAGTAACTGTTCTGTGGATGACCTCAAAAGAAACTTTTAGTGTATAAGTCAGTCCTTCTCTGGTGAAGTCTAATAAACCTGACATCATCTAAGGCAGGGATCCCAGGCTTAGGAAGGCAGCATTTCTTCTTCTATCTCTCTTTTTCTTTCTTTCTCTCTCTCTCTCTCTGGTAGCATGTCTTCTTCCACCGCTCTCTCCACCCCCTAATTCTCTCATGGTGCTGGGGATGGAACCCAGTACCTCACCCATGCTAGGCAAGCGCTTTAGCACTAAGCCACATCACCAGCATTCCACAGCATCTTTAACCATGTATCTTTCAAAATAACTGGTTTGTGTAATTTCTGTCATTGGTAGATTCATCACACTTAAATATGCTTAGATAGCACCAAAGAGAGAGAGAAGCAATAACTTAATTTTTTATAAAACTCAAAGTCTTGAATTTGACATCTGATTACAAAATGGACAAATAAATATCCTGCAATTTCTTTTCAACTTCCTTTCCGAGTGTAGTTTTGGCAGTACTCTCTAAAACATAGATCAAATCGTGTGTCTTCCCAACTTAAAACACATATGGCTTTCCAGTGAGCTCAAAATAAAATCCAACTCCTTGCCTCAGCCTCCAGGATCCTACCCATCCATCCCATCCCTGTCAGTGGGCACTGTTCCTGCCCTCCGGCAAGTCACTTGCCTGAGCACCCAGCTCCCTCCAGCTCCCTGCTTTGCTGGCTGCCATCCACTCCCTCAGACTCAGCCCCAGCACTGCCTGCCCTGGTCACCCTATCTAAAGGATCCCCCAATTTCTTACACAATCATTTTTTATAAGACATCATTGGTGAGATTTCTTTCCCATAGCACTTGTCATTTCCGAGGCAATACAGATGAGAGACTGAACAGTTGTGCTCTGGAGTCATACTTCACTAGTGCTCACAGTGCTCTGCCACTTCACTAGCTGAGTGCTTCACTTTTCTCATTAAAATTTTCATTTTTAAAAACATTATGGTTTTAAAAAAGCTCATCACATGACATTTACTATCTTAACCATTGTGAGGAGTTCAGTAGCATTTAGTATGTTCATATGTTCACAGTGTATGCAAACATTACCGTTATCCATCCCCAGAACATTTTTTTACCTTAAAAACTAGAACTCTGGTTGGATGCTGGTGGCTCACACCTGTAATCCCAGCGACTCAGGAGGAATTATCAGAAGGATCATAGTTGAAAGCCAGACCCAGGCAATAGTCTGTGAGACCCTATCTCAAAAAAACCTATCACAAAAAAGGGCTGGCATAGAGGCTCAAGAGGTCAGAGTGCCTGCCTGGCAAGTGCGAGGCCCCAAATTCAAACCCTAGTGACACCCAAAACAAAACAAACAGCTAGAACTTTGTCCCCACGAAACACTAACTCCCTGTGGCTTTCTCCCCAGCTCCTGGGTACCACCACGTGACTTTTCTGTCTGTGTGGATCTGACCACTCTTACATACCTCGTGTGAGCGGACTCATGCAGTGTTTGCCTTTTTTGTGACTGGCTTATTGCACTCAGCATAATGGCCTCAGCTTCATTCAGGTCACAGCACATGCCAGGATCTCTTCCTTTTAAAATCTGAATAATATTGCATCATATGGATATACCACACTTTATTTATGCATCTGTCCAAAGAAACTTAGGTGGTTTTAGTTTTAATTTTTCAAGAAACCTCTGTAATGTTTTCCACAGCACTTGGGCCATTTTACATTCCCACCAGCAGTGCACAAGGGTTCCAATTTCTCCTCAGTTTTCTCATTTTTGGGGGGAAGGGGGGACAGAACTGAGGTTTGAAGTCAGGGCTTCACACTTGCAAAGCAGGTCCTCTATGACTTGAATCACACATCTAATCCATTTTTCTCTGATTATTTTGGAGATGAGGTCTTAGGAACTATTTGCTGGGCTGGCCTCAAACAACAATCTTCCCCCCAATCTCAGCCTTCCAAGTAGCTAGGATTACAGGCACGAGCCACAGCACCTGGTCAGTAATCTCATCTTCAAGAGCAGCAATAACACTTACTACTTGTCAGTGGTTACATAGGAAATGCTATGTGTCAATATTATCAGTAGCATTACATTGAATTATCAGCTCAGATCTCTATAAACAGCAGAGTAGGTGCTCAAAAATATTTGCTGAGTGGCTGGAGTTCCTACACACAGGTTTTTCACAAAAGTTGCTCTAGGGATTGGAGATATTTGCTTTATTTTTTATAATTTAAAGAGCTATTTAATACATTTTCATGATTTTATTGAATTCTTGATTATCAGTCCTAACCCTGACCAATGTCACATGGTATAGAAAACAGAATTTGTAGAGGAGAAAGCCATCAGCCATGATGTTTTAATAAGATTTCCACAATTGTGTCAAGTTGGCTTTAAAGTCAAGATGGCTTTAATGACATCAGTGACCAGCATCTGAAGGTCTACAACACAGTGGCACAGTGTGACCCTGTTTCTTGCAACCCAATCTCAACCCCAGTAAAGTGTTTCAATGCTTTGTTTTGCCACCACGCTTAAATGCCCAAGCAGAACTTTTTAAGGTCTGGATGTAACGGGGGACATGTGGAAGGAATCCCAGCTATTTGTGAGGTGTAGATGGAAAGATCGAAGTTCAAGGCCAGCCTGGGCAAAAATAGTGAGACCTCCCGTCTCAAAACCAAGACAAAGGCAGGCTCAGTGGCTCACGTCTGTAATCACAGCTACTCAGAAGGCAGAGATCAGGAAGATCAAGTTCAAGGGGGCAAAAAGGTCAAAGTACCTCATCTCAGCTAATGGCTGGCATCCTGGCATGTATCTGTCATCCCAGCTATGCAGGGAAGGACAGGAGGAGGGTGGTCCAGGCCAGCCCAGGCATAGAGTGAGACCCTATCTCAAAAATAACTGAAGTGAAAAGGGCTGGGAGCATAGCTCGAGTGATAAAGAAACTACTTAGCAATTTCAAGGCCCTGAATTCAGCTCCTAGTACTGAAAAACAAAAAACAGAACACGAATGAGCCAAGTGTGGTAAGCACACGCCTGTAATCCCAGCTGTTCAGGAGGTGGAGATGGGAGGACTGCAGTCCAAGACCAGCCTGGGCACAAATGTAAGACCTGATGTGAAAAACAAATGAGAGCAAAAAGGCCTGGGCATGCAGCTTACGTGGTAGAATGCCTGCCTGCCAAGCCCTGAGTTCAATCCCCACTACTGCACGCACGCACGCACACACACACACACACACACACACAAACAACACTTTTTAAACCAGCTATGGTGATGCACACCTGTAGTCCCAACATACGGAACCTGAGGCAGGAAGATCTTGGGATCCATAGCAAGTTCAAGGCTATCCTGAGATGTACAGCCAGACTTCAGCTCAAGAAACAAAAGAAAACAATTTTTTTTTTAGTGCTGGGGATTGAACTCAGGGCCTTGCACATGCTAGGCAAGTGCTTTACCACCGAGTACACCCCTAGTACCCAAAACAATTTAAAAATTTTCCCCTGGCCCTTAATACCTAGGGGCCTTGAGAACCAGTGGCCTAGGCAGGCGCACTTCCTCTTTGTCTCATCCTGTCTCTGAGGACACGATCCTATCCACTCTTCCAGATATCTTGGTTAATTCAAGACTGTACCCAAACAGAAGATAAGCATTGTTCCTTAGAAGCCAGCAAAGAAAGACCCCATATAAGGCCCAAAACCAAGGGGAGGGAGACCTTTTGTTTTGGATATCTACCCTGTCCACATGAGAGAACTGTTTCAGAGCTGCAGAGACTAATACACATCTGGGCAGGAGAGATCTTTTCGACAGTTATAGTAATTAGAAGAGACATATTTCGAAGCACTCAGTTTTTGAAGGGCCCATCTTGAACCACAAAAACAAGGTAAAAATGGATCAAAAGTATTAAGTGTGCTGATACCTGCAACTTTGAAGTACCTGAAAAGACAGACTGATGGACAAGTGAGCGATTGATAAATGGACAGGTGCATGACAGAGCACCAGGGCAGAGGATTGATTCTAGATTCTACAGTAAGCGTACATCTAGTCACTGTATAATTCTTTTAACTTCTTTGTATATTTGAAATTTTTCATAATAAACTGTTCAAAACATTTTGAAAATTTAAAATAAAATAAATTTTTAGTGTTACTGGTTATTAGAGAACTCTAGATTTTTAATTCATTTTAATGACAGTCTTAATTTTCTGTATAAGTAATGCTTTACAAAATATTACTTTTATCCTCAAATATTACTAAGTATTCTTTTTTTTTTTTTTGACAGTACTAGGGTTTGAACTCAGGACCTCATACTTTGCTAGGCAGGTGCTCTTACTGCTTGAGTCACTCTGCTAGCATTCTGTTGAGTATTTTCAAGATAGGGTCTCTTAAACTATTTGGCTGGGCTGGCCTCAAACCTTGATTCTCCTGATCAGCTAGGATTACAGGTGTGAGCCACCAGTGCCCAGCACCAAGTATTCCTAAACAACCTAACCACCTGGCTCTTCAAGTCATAGAAGCTGCTGTTTTATATGTATTTTCAGCCCTAGAGTTCCCCAGTGGGAGCTGATACCACATAATTCTGCTGGCATACCAGGGCCCCAGAATGACCTCAGAAACTAAACAAATTGAGTAAACCCTCAATTAACCATATGAAAAAATTAAGCATTGAGCAAGCATTGAACAATGATAACTTGCTAGTTGAAGAAACAAGCAGAACCTTGCCCAGTGAAGTGGCTCATGCCTGTAATCCCAGCAACTCTGGAGACCAAGATTGAGAAGATTGAGGTTCAACACCAGCCTAGGGAAAAATGCAAGACCCTATCTGAAAAATAACTAAAGCAAAACAGGGCTGGGGTGTGGTTCAAGTGGTAGAGTGCCTGCCTATCTAGCGTAAGGTCCTGAGTTCAAGCTCGAGTACTACCAAAAAAAAAAAAAAAGCGAGGCACCAGTGGCTCATGCCTGTAATCTTAGCTACTCAGGAGGCAGAGATCAGGAGGATCACAGTTTGAAGCCAGCCCAGGCAAACAGTTCCACGAGACCCTACCTCAAAAAAACCCTCTGCAAAAGAGGGCTGGCAGAGTGGTTCAAGGTGTAAGCCCTGAGTTCAAGCCCCAGTACTGGAAAAAAAAAACCCA
Source organism: Castor canadensis (assembly GCF_047511655.1). NCBI lineage: Eukaryota > Metazoa > Chordata > Mammalia > Rodentia > Castoridae > Castor > Castor canadensis. The sequence goes on along the minus strand of NC_133391.1, from coordinate 3,850,555 downwards.
CAGGATTTCTAAAATCTATTGTTTTCTTCTAATCTAACCTGAAGGACACATACAATTGACAAGCCTTCCCAGAGCAATATAAGATCACCACCAGGTTTCACAGAAGCTGATGTTAGATTCATTTACAGCCAGCACTAGCATTCTCTCTGCCACCATGGGCAAGGTGCTACCTGGTCATGCTGTCAGTGTATACACAATGATTTGATCAGCATTAGGTTCTGTGGGTCAGTAAGACAGAAAAATTCAAGCCACCCACCTAACACAAAGCTGCAATTATTTTGTGTCTGAAGAAAATGGGCTGGGCGGTCCCCCTTCCTTTGCAGACAGTGGAGTCTGTTCCTTCAAGCACTTATCAGAGTTAGAAAGCAGCTTCCCAACACGGAGCACCTGAGTCAACAGACAGTCCAAGGGGGCAGCACCCAAGCTTCGTGGTTATTCCTTCAGCTCTAATGAGCTAAGAGCAGGAGCCGTTTCACAGCTACAGGGGCTCTGGGTGGCCACTGAGGCACAGAATCTCCTGACATGAATGAGGGCAAAGGCAGAGAGCTGGAAAAATAGTTTTAAGATGGCTGAAAACTCTCCAATTTTGGCAGAAACAAAACATAAACCTACAAATTCAAGAAATGGAACAAACACCAGACAGGATAAAGTCATAGATCAAGGCCAAGACATATCATAAATACACTTCTAGAAGAGAAAAGAGCTTTCAGCCACAGAAAACAGCACATGATCTAGAGGAGACAGACAACCCCAATGGTACTGCATCTCTCACTGAAACCATCACGGGTGAAAAAGCAATTCTGCTTCAAAAGTGCAACACAGAACCCTTTCTCTGATATTCCAGCCTGTAAGTTTCTGAGTCAGTATCAACTCTTCCTTGACTGTCCAGGCCGCTGGGCTGCTCGACACATTTCACTTGCTAATTCCCACAATCACAGGAGCCAATTTCTTAAAATAAATCAGTTTCTCCCTCTACCTTCTCTTCTCCCCCTTGCACTCCTTCTTCCCCCTTTTCTATCTTTTGCCTATTAATTTTGTTTCTCAAAGAAACATTCTTTGTTTCTCAAAGAATACTGACTAATACAGACTGGGCTTTTTGTTTTTCTAAGTAAATATATTCATTTTTATTTTTTGTTTTTTAATTTTTATTTTTTTATTATTCATATGTGCATACAATGCTTGGGTCATTTCTCACCCCTGCCCCCACCCCCTCCCTTACCACCCACACCGCCCCCTCCCTTTCCCCGCTACCCCCTCGATACCCGGCAGAAACTATTTTGCCCTTATCGCTAATTTTGTTGAAGAGAGAGTATAAGCAATAATAGGAAGGAACAAGGGTTTTTGCTAGTTGAGATAAGGATAGCTATACAGGGAGTTGACTCACATTGATCTCCTGTGCATGTGTGTTACCTTCTAGGTTAATTCTTTTTGATCTAACCTTTTCTCTAGTTCCTGGTCCCCTTCTCCTATTGGCCTCAGTTGCTTTTAAGGTATCTGCTTTAGTTTCTCTGCATTGAGGGCAACAAATGCTAGCTAATTTTTTAGGTGTCTTACCTATCCTCATATTTATTTTGTTTAACAAAAATATAATTTGGGGACAGTACCAGAGTTTGAACTCAGGGCCTCACACTTGCTAGGCAAGCAGTCTACCACTTGAGGAATGCCACCAGCCCTTTTTGCTTTAGTTTGGGTTTTTCAAATAGTCTTATGCTTTTGCTTGAACAGAAATCCTCCTGCGTCCACATCAAGTAGCTAGGATTACAGATGTGTACCACCATGCCTGGCTAAAAGTGTAAGTTTTAAAAGCACTGAATCTTATCCCTCACTTGATGTGGTTCTTACTCTTAACCTTAATATTTTATAAAAATGCTTCCTTATAATTTCATTCAAAACTTTATAATACTATATATTTGATATATATTAATTAAAATATATATATATATATATATAAGAGGGTTAGGAAAAAAAAAACCTCATGGCCAGAGGAAGTAGCACAACATTTTTCAAGAGAAGAAAGAAAAGAAATGTCAACCATGAATTGTATATCTGACAAAATTATCCTCTGAGAATAAAGGGGAAATTGAGACATTCTAAAATGAAAGAAATGTGAAAGAATTTGTTACCAGCAGACCTACCCTGAAGGTCTTCCTGGAGGAAGTACTGAAAATAGAAAGGAAATTTAAAAAGTAGTCTCAAACTACTTGGAAAAAAGAAAGAAAAAGAGCAAAAATGTGTGTGAGTACAATAAACCTTGCTTCTCTTGAGTTTTATAAATTGTGTTTAAAGATTGAGGCAAAAAAAATTTCTGTATCTCATCTGGAACTGGTAATGACACTAGTAGACTAATCATATATAAACATGTAAGTACATCTCATACACAGCATGGACACACACGTGTGCATATGCATACACACGCAGACCCTTAGAGCAGCCAATAAAAAAGCTATATAAAGAGACACACTGAGAAACATCAAACCTATTCAAGTAACTCACAGGAAGAAGAGGGAAAAAATAAAACAGAAAAAAAAAAGTAAAATGCTAGATTCGAGTCCTAATAGTCCTAACAGTCCTTAACTGTTAAAAAAAAAAAAAAAAAACCAACCCTAAACGCACCAATTAAAAAGCACATATTGGCAGAGTAGAAGTTATATGTTGAAGTATATGCATACAAGCCAACTACATGGTATCTATGGGACATTCACCTCAAAAGCAAAGGTATGTTTGTATTTGCACATATTTGTTGAAATTGAAAGGATGGAAAGAGACATGTTATGCAAATATTAAAAGAAAGCTGGAATGGCTATGTTAGGATCAGCTACAGATGACTTCAAAATAAACATAATTACAAGAGAGAGGGGAGTTACATAAGGAGAAAAGGTCCAATACATCAAAAAGAGCAATTCTAAACACATACGTGCCTAACAACAGAGCTGTGAAATATATGACTCCGACAAAAAACCTGAAGCACAGACAAATCAAAAATTGTGCAGCTGAAGGCTTCAATTGGTTTTCTCACCAATTACACAAAATCAGTAAGGACACAGAGAACCATCAACACCATCAACCACGAGATCTAACTGACATTAGTCAATTAGTGCAATTATTATTATGACTCAGTTATTAGTCCCAACTATTATTGGGACTCAGTTATTAGTCCCAATAACTAAGGGGTAAGCTGTCATATAAAAAGGTCCCAGGACCTGATTTAGGAAATTCTCAGCCTATCCAAATTGCAAAAGACAATTTAAAAAATTAAACACTTGGGTGTAAATGTAACAACACATGTTCAAGACTTGTTTCCTGATGAAAGAAATAGAAAATACAAAATAAATGGGTACCCAGAGTTCATGGATTCGAAGGCTCACCATAGTTACGATAGCAGCTCTCCTTCGGTTGACACACAGGTTTAATAGCATTGCTGTCAAAATCCTATCAAGATTTTTGTAGAGAGAGCAAAGATCATTAAAATTAGAACAAGTCTGAAAAAGACTGAAGCTGGAATCACACTCTCTGATTAAGACTTCTCTAACTGTATTAGTCAAAAAGTGCTATCTGCAGAGGGACAGAAGAACGGAACAGAACACAGACCCAGAAGACCCCATACTCACAGAGCCAACTGACCTTTAACAAAGGGGTAAAAGCATTTCAATGGAGAAAAGATGTTCATTACAACAAATGGTGCTGGAGCAACTGGATATTCATGGAAAAAATAACAAACCTGGACCTAAAAGTCACAGTGTACACTAAAATTAACTCAAAGTGGATCATAAGCTCAAATAGAAGATCATTAAACTTCTAGAACAAAATTAAAACACAATTTTCAGGAGCTAGGGCTTAGGAAAGAGTTTTTAGACATGACACCGGCATGACTGAGAACCCACAAGAGAAAAACCTGTTCATAAATGTTCATAGCAATGTTCCTTGGAGCACCTAAAAATTGGAAACAACCAAAATATCCTACAATAGGTAGATAAATAAATGGTGATACGTCCATACCATGAAATATTTAGCAATAAAAATGAGCTATTGATTCATGCAACAATTTGGATGGACTGTAAGAACATTGTGCCGAGTAGGGGGCAAAAAAAAAAGCCAATCTCAAAAGATACTGTATGATTCCGTTTACTTAACATCCTCAAATGATAAAATTGATCAGTCACTGTGGGAAAGACAGCCAGGCAGCACAAGGAAGATGGAAATCTTTATGGCGGGTGAGGGAATAGTTCAGTAGGCTGATTGCAGTGGTGGTTACATGAATGTACCTGTGGCAAGATGACAGAATCATACACTCACCTTACTAATGTCAATATTGACAATATTGATATCATATTTCAGTTACACAAGATATGATATTGTGTTACAGAGTTGCATAAAATGTAACCAATCCAAGGAATGGACAAAGGACTACTAGTACCTCTGTTGGTATACTATTTTTGCAATTTTCTGCCAACCTACAATTAGTTACAAATAAAAAGTTTAACTAACAAACAAGCCCTTTATATTTCCTAAGGGAAAACCAAGGCGTTTCCTATAGCAAAGTGACCAGAGACAGTAGAATTTGGACCCCCTGATCTCCAGTTACACAGGCTCTCCAAAGCCACGGAAAACTAGCAGGGGAGAAGAACAGCATGTGGCCCAAGGGCAAAGAACTGAGGCCCCTGCTCCTCACAGTCTCTGACCGGGAGGGGAGCCAAATGCTAATGACACACCAGCCATGCTCAAAAGCAAAGATGTCAAGGTACATCGCCAAACGAGAATCAAGGGTTACGCCTTTAAAAATATGATAGCAACTGAGAACATGCCAGAACACCTAACTACTGTCTCTGACTCCTCAAGGCAAGTGTCCTGCTTTCTTCAATTGTGTCCCTGTCACAGTGCACTGACCCAGACAGTTATCAACATTTTTAAATCTTAGGGAAGAAGAACCCCAGGCAAATGTTACTCTGGATGCTGAGTCTTATGCTGAATGAATTCATTCTAAATTATTTGTTATAATTTTTTTATAATAAAGAAATGTTTCAAATTTGGGGCTTATGGTTAATTTTTATTTAACTATACAGCTAACAAAGAACATTTTAAAAAGTAGTTCTAAAGAATTCTCTGGTTGGCCTGCTCACAACAATCAAACAATAATTAATAAACTTAAAGTGAACTAAAGCCTGCCAGCTTAACAGGCTTTGCTGACAGTCGTCGATGTTTTTCTTTCATTATTTGAAGTAAGTAAACATGAACACATATTAAATGGAGATTAGGTGCTTATACCCAAACTCATTCTCCAGATTCATAAGAACAGATCATGTAACTATGGCAGACCAATCATGGAAACCTGTGACTGGTGCAAAACTGTCTATTCTGTTTTCACAGACATCATTTTCATTGGTTCACAACTCTAGATAGAACTGTTCAGGTATGGTTATTTTCCTATTGCACAACAGAGCAAAATACATGCTCACACAGAAAAAGCAAATGAGAAGCAAAAGAAAATAGTTTCACCACCATCCCACAGTTAACATTTAAAATTGAAACCATCCAAAACACAGATACAGACACACAGAGAGATGTAGCATAACAAGTGATGATGACAATGATAGGATGCTAACGACAGAGACTTTGATGGCATAAGCAGTTTGGATTGCAGGTTGAACTAGTGTGGCTAGGTCTAGTCTTAGTGCTACTTATTTTTTTATAATTAGAACCTCACGTTACTTCTCTTCTTGATCACATAAAATAGTACTTTATAAAACACTATTCTACCCTTCTTGAAAAACTCTGTAAAGATAGGGTAATTTAGCCAAGTGTGATGGAGCACACTTCTAATTGCAGCACATGGGAGGCTGAGGCAAGAAGATTGTGAGTTGGAGGCCAGCCTGCGCTAGATAGTGAGATCCCTATCTCAAACAAATAAGAAAACAAAAAAGATATGAGATCAGAATTTCAAATATCATAGGACTGAAACATGTCTTTTCTCTCAAAACTAAATTTCTTAGGTCACGTTTAATGTCAATTCTTTTTGGCTTAAGTGAAAACTCACTCTCAAAAAGGAAAGGCTATATAGGTTAATACAAAAATTCATCTAAATCCAAAGACCTAAAGAGAAAGGATACCTAAATTCTTCAACACATCCACTTTCAAATGCCTAAATTTTAACCTAATTCCCAAGCCCTTCATACTTAGTTTATCAAAACCAAAGTGTGTTAATGTTGTATTGCAGTAATTTTAGCTTTCACACAAAGCGAATGGTGAGGATGGTGTCAGGCGGAAGTGGGCATCTTTCACTACGCTTATGTCCACTGTAGATGGAACATAGGGCCACGCCCTGGACTCTTAACCCTTGAGCCACACCAGTTTCTGTAACTATTTTCTTCTATACCAGGTCCTGTCTACCAGTCAATAAGTATGTTCAAACCCATATTCCTCCAGAGCTATCACACAATCTTTTTCTTCATACAAACTACTAGAAAGAGTACTCTGGACTTGAAGTGTGTGTTCCAAAGACAGATGACATGAGTCGGTAGGTATAAAAAGTGTGGCACAAAAATAGATGAAGCGATCCATAAAATAGACTGCAGAGCCTAAAAACAGAATCATGTATGAAAAGTATTTAAATCAGTCTCTTCAACAAGAAACTGAATGGCTACATGTAAAGGAATGAAGTTACAGTCCTACCTCATATCATATACAAACTTAATGCAAAATGGCTCAATGACCTAAGTATCAGAGCTAAAACTGGCCAGGTGCTGGTGGCTCATGCCTGTAATCCTAGCTACTCAGGAGGCAGAGATCAGGAGGACTGATATTCAAATCCAGTCTGGGCAAATAGTTTGAAAGACCCTATGTTGAAAATACCCAACACAAAAATGGGCTGGTGGAGTGGCTCAAGTGGTAGAAGGCCTGCCTAGCTAGTGTGAGGCCCTGAGTTCAAACCCCAGTACTACAAAAAAAAAAAAAAAAAAAAAAAAAAGAGCCAAAACCAGAAAGCTCTTAAAGAGACAGAGGTAAGTCTACATTGGATTTGGCAAGGCACTATTAGCTATAACACCAATAAAAGAAAACATAAATTGTACTTCATCAAAATTAAAAACCTGTGCATCAAAACAAATTATCAAGTGGAAAGAATCCACAGAAAAGAAAATGTCTACAAATTATACTGAGGGTCTAAAATACAGAATACATCAAGAGCTCTTATAACTCAACAAAATGACAACAAAAAAAAATCCAAAACAGGATTCAAAAACAGGCAAAGGACTTGAGACATTTCTCTGAAGAAGACACATAAGTGCCCAAGAACACACATGGAAAGACACGGAAGGCTGTTAGTCATTTGCAATGCACATCAAAACCACAATGAGATGTGTACTTCAGACCAACAAGGGTGGCTGTATTTTTAAAGTACACTCACAAGTGCTGGCAAGCACAGAGAGAAATGAGCTAGTCATACACTGCTAGCGGGAACGTAAAATGGATCAGCCACTGTGGCAAATGGTGTAGTGGCTCCTCAGAAGGTTAACCATACACCCACAGAACTGAAAACAGGCAGTCAAACACTCTACACAAATGTTCACAGTAGCAATATTCACAACAGTCAAAGGGGGAGACGACCTAAATGTCATCAATGAGTGAATGGGTAAACGAGTTGTGGTATGGCCTTACAGTGGAATCGCGTTCAAGTACAAAGACATGAAAGCACTGTGGCAAGTGAAAGAAGCCACATGTAAGACACATACTCCATGATTCCAGTTATCTTAAATATCCAGTGAAAGTAAATCTATGACGACAGAAGCTAGACTAGTGGTGGCTGGAGTTGGTGCAAGGATTGACTAAGGACCGACTGCAAATAGGACTGAACAGTCTTTTTTTTTTTGGTGGTGGGAGATGAAAATATTTTAAAACAAGATTGGATGATGATTGCACAGCTCAGCAAATTTACTAAAAGTAAATTTGAAGTATACACTCAAAATGGGTAAAACTTATGATATGCAAATTGTACCTCAATAAAGTTAAGTTGAAAAAGTAAGTTTGGTGGTCAGTGTTTTTGTTTTGGAATCCTAGAATCCAGGATCCCTAGTTCCATATTCTGTCACCTTGTGCCTATTTTTTCATTTCTGAATATTGCAAGAGAAGTCAGAAAAACTAGAACATGAAGCACCGGGTGTGGACATGCCTGTAGTCCCAGCTCCAGGCTGGGAGACTGAAGCAGAAGATCACTTGAGCCCAGGAGTTTAAGACAAGACTGAGCAACATAGTGAGATCCCATTTTAAAACAAACAAAAACTAGAACATGCAATACCCAATGGCAAATCTCAAAACAAAATCTAAACCAGTGATTAGCCTAAATAAAATGTCTAATATTGATAATGAATATGGTAAAATAAGCCAATGCAACATCATTATTATTATTATTATTATTATTATTTTAGCAGTACTGGGGTCTGAACTCAGGGCCTTATGCTTGCTAGGCAGGTGTTTTGCCACTTGAGCCACTTCACCAGCCTTTTCTTTGTCATACTGTCACAATCACATACCCAAAAATTGCTTGAAGAAATTGCTCCAGATACAAAGATCAGATCAAACTATGATATAAGCACTGATGAAACTTGCAAAAAATTTAAACTGGAGAAAATCTACACTGAAAATAGTATCTTTTTTAAAAAATTTTGTCTTTAAACAAAGAAAAAAAATCTGAAATGTTCATACTAAGTGGTCCATGACATAACACCTGAACCAGTAATCTGACAAACACTACCTCAGGCAAAGAATGAGAAAGAAAGAAAAGAAAGGGAGGGGAGGGAAGGAAAGGAAAGGAAGAGAGAAAGAGACGGAGACAGAGAGAAACCAGGCAATGCATCTGATTGGCTCCCTTTTTAAACTGCAGGAATCTGAGTGGTCTCTGTGTACAGATCCAGAGGTCCTCCAGCACCCATCACACATCCACACCCACAAACACATCCCCCAGGAAACTCGCTTACAAAGCAGGGGAGATGCTTCCTCATTCCTTAACGGGAAGCCTGAACCACAACTCCCTCTTCAGCAGATTGGACCCAGCTGCAGACCATCTGGCATCGGATTCCCACTCACAAACATCTGAAAGGTAGTACACTTCAGGAATTCAATGTTTAGATGGGTGGGGGTGGGAGCGTTCTATTTTAGGATATAGCAGACAAGTCGGGGTACAGACCATCTGTTTTTTACACCACAGCCCAGGAGAAAAGGTGAGGTTGGCAGTCTGGGCTGAAAAGCGTGGCAGGGACTCAGGCCACTCTATGGCAAGGCCCCGATGAACCTTTCGGTCACCTCCCAAAATTTCCACCCATGATGCATTATGATGCAATTCCAAACTCAAAGGTTGTAAGAACTTGCAGGTTCTATGAAGCAGAAATTAGGCCAGAAGGCTGGCAAATTTAAGCCCAGGGGACAGGGCTGGCACAAGGGTGTGTAATGTGCTCTCACTCCTCTAAACCCATAAAGTGACAGCAGAAGCTTTTCACAAAATAAGTCACTCAACCATCCAGAAATGCCAAGATCACTATAAAAAAGAAAGCAGAAGGAACAGACTGAAGAAAAGTCAAATTCAAGAAAAACACATGCAGAAGGCTGCTGTAAAGTTAACATTTCAGAGGAGGTCTAGGCCTCAAGTCAGTGGGTATAATCTGTGCAAATGGGTTTTCTTAAAAGTCAAACAGTACAGAAAGGCTCATAATGAAAAACGTATGATCATCTCACTCCATGGAAAAATAGCACTTGATGAAATTCAACAGCCATTCCTGATTTAAAAAAAAAACAAAATTCTCAGGCTGGAGTTGTGACTCAGTGATAGAGCACTTGCCTGACATGCACAAGGTGGAGTTTCATCCCAAGGGCGCGCGCGCGTGCGCACACACACACACACACACAAAATCTGGAAACTAAGAATCAGATTTCTAAACCTAAGTTGGGGGTCTCCCTCAGGATGCCACCTTCTGAAGCATTTCTGAACACCACGATGAGGGTGCTCTACCCTGCTGCTCTTCAACACAAGAGGCTCTGGGTTCGTCAAGTCTGGAAGCATTGTCAGCAAAGGGAGGCAAGCACGTCAACTGAGATCTCAGTAAGCAGCAATCTGCACTCTCCACCCAGATGGGCTGCCAGATTCCTTGTGCATTCTCAAAGCCAACAATAGCTCATAAACTGTATTGAAAACGTTCCTGAAAGTGTGTTTATGGTTCCCGAGGCAGAGACTCTCACAGCAACTGAACAAGTAATCTCACTGGACCTCAGCCGAACAGAGGTACAGGAGTGCTAACTTTCTGGAAAATACTTCACATACAATTCTCTCTTCACATGGGGCCTGTGTTTTTTTTAACTATAAAAATGTGGTAGGTGGGCAAGAAGCTTGAAAACAACCAGATAATTGCATGGCTTCATTCTGACTCAAGCTTCTCTTACTTAAAACAGTATTTATTAATAGTGAATGTGAAAATGTGATAATTTCCCTTATTTTATACAGATAATTCTATATTTTATATACATGTGTATACACACATATATATTAGGATTTTTTTGAGATGAGGTTTAACTATGTTGCCTAGGCTGGCCTTGAAGGTACAGTCCTCCTGCCTTCTCCTCCCAAATTCAGTTTATTTTTTAGTTTTTTGGTGGTACTTGGATTTGAACTCAGGACCTTGTGCTTGACAGCTCCACTTGAGCCCATGATCCCAGCTCTTTTTGCTTTACAGATTTTACAAACAGGGACTAGCTTTATAGCCAGGCTGGCTTGTACATCAATCCTATTTCTGCTTCCCACATAGCTGGGGTGATAGGTGCATGCCACCACACCCAGCTATTAGTTGACATGCGGGGCTCAAGAACTTTTTGCCCAAGCTGGCCTTGAACTATGATCCTCCTGATCTCTACCTCCCAAGCTAGGATTACAGACATGAGCTACCTCACCTGACTCATTTTAGATTCTTAAGTGTTTAACTCTGCTACCCAAAGGTCACAGAGAAATGGTCTTAGAAAAAAAATTTTATAGTACTGGGAAAGAAAGCCAGGACTTTGCATACATTAGGCAAGTGCTATGCCCCAGGCCAAAGATCATATTCTTGTTTCTTTATTCCGTTTTGTAATCAATTCATTGCTGATCACTTTTCCAATTTCAAAGAGGCAAGTGGAAGGGAATAGATCAACATAACCAGCATATTCAACATCCTTGGCTGACAGGGGGTTTTCCATACCTTTGCTTTAAAGCCAAAGGTTTTCTATGTAGAGGACAGAAGAACACACTTAATATGCCCTCTAGCCAGGATCCTGTTCAAAACACTCAGCTCCAAATGTGGAGGCTTGGAAAAAAGTCTTTGTGAGAAAAGAATCAAGTCTCCCAAGCTGTGTGGGAGAGAAGGATTCAGAGGTCAGGCCACACTGAGAGAGCTAGGCTGACAGCAAAGAAATTCTCCCCAAATGACCTTAAAAATAAAAAACGAACAGTCGTAAAGCAAGTAGTGGTGGCAAAAGAACTTATGTGCATCCAAATCATGTTCAACTTTAACATTTAGCTTCTAGAAGTCCAGGCTGCTTCCCCATCCCACACTTTCTATCAACCCCTCCCACAGCCCCATCCACAAAAGGATTCCCTCATGCTTAGCTCAAGCACACTGCTGTGTTTTCAAGAACGTAAAATCCACCCTTTTTTAATAAGAGACTTCCTCCTTCCACTAGGTCTTCTTTTCTTTCACTCCTCTAATGGGAAAAAGTACCTAATTTTGCTAGACATTTTTATTGGTGACTGGTGAATCACTGAGGATGAAGTGGCAAGGAAAACATAAAGCACAATTCGCTGTGTGAGACCCTTCATTCAGAAAGTGCCTCACACAGGACACAGAGAGCCACTGTGGAGACACAACAGCCGCACGTTTTCTGAGCAGAGTAACAGATGTGTAACAGCTGTCCAGTGACAGACGAAAATAGTGGAACAGGAGGTAAAACTTGAATAAGCCAAATAAATGGAGAGGGAAATCCAAGGAGGAAATAGGTAGTTACTGAAGTTGGTCCTGGAGCCAGGGGGCCTTAATGACTCACCTCTGTCCTTAACTCCTCTCTTGTCAAAGAAACAGTCAGTCACACTGCTTTCAAGTGTCCAAAAGGTAACAAAATGCTTCTGTTTCTACCTTAAAAAATAACCTCATAGAGAAGTTCTATCTCACTACTATTAGATGTGCTCCTTTAGCTGTCAGAGCACACTTGCCAAGACAGACCCCAGGAAAGTGCAACCTTGGCCTGCAGCTCAACTCCACCCTTAGGAACCTTGAGCAGGGCATTTCCTGTGGGTAAGTCTCAGTTGTGGCCTCTAGTGAACAGGGCTAAGGGTCCACGTCAATGACTGAGGTAAGAATTATGAGCGAGCTCATGGCCCAATGGAAAGTGATGCAGTCCCTTGCTACTGTTGCTATTACTCTTATGGTTACATCAGTGACTATTAACATTCTTCAGCTGGAAACTTACAAGAACTTTTCTCCTTAAAGCAGAGCCTCAGGCACCTAAGGCCAAAATACATACTCCTGTTCTAGAAGAAGAAAATGGGAATCTGAGGTGAAGGGAAAATACCAAATGACTAACATGAATCCCAAAGAGACAAAACTAGAAAAAAAAAAAAAAAAAAAAAACAGGATCCCAATTTGCAACCAGACTTATAGAAAGTTCTGTCTAAGGGGACTGAAATGACAATCTGAAGGATGGTCCACACAGTAAGTTTACATGTTTAAAAAAAAAAAATAAGTGGCTGGGCTCAGTGGTGGCTCATGCCTACAATCCTACCTACTCCAAAGGAGGACATCAGGAGGCTCATGGTCCGAGGCTAGGCATGAAAGAATGTCCACAAGACCCTGTCTCAACCAATAAAATGTTGGGCGTGGTAATGTCCACCTGTCATCCCAGCTATATGAGAAGTGTAAATAAGAGAATTATAGTTCAGGCCTGTCTCAACATAAAAATCAAGACTCTATTCAAAAAATAACTAAAAGCAAAAAGGTCTGGTGGTGTGGTTCAAGTGGTGGAGGGCCTGCCTATCAAGGGTGGCATGGCATGTTTCATACAACAGAAATACAATGCAGCCATTCAATGACAGTAGACCTCTAAAGACATCACAGGAAATCTATGACATATTATTGAATAAAAACAGCTAGGTATGATGCCATAAACACACCTGATTCCATCCATGTTTTGAAAAATACTATGTTCAAAAAATACTGTATTTAATCCCAGAAAAATCGAGTTACACAAACCAAAAGGGTGACGATGGTAAAATTACAGGTGGTGTTTATTTGTTCTTGTAATTTTCTGAAATTTATTAGGAACTTACACTTCTCCCAGAACTGGGGAGGCTGAAGGAGGAGATCATGAATCAGGTCAGCCTGGGCTAAATAAAAATCAACCAATCTCTCTGTCACACACACACACACACACACACACACACACACACACACACGAACTTACACCTTTCCAATTAAAAAAAAGTCAATAATGCTCCATCCATGTGGAAATGAGAAGAGGTCTTGTTGCTAAGTGGGTAACCAGGCATGTCATGGTCTCACCAGCTGCCACTTTCCCTCTACCCTGGCCTCATGGCTCTGAGCCATGGTTTCCCATCTCCCCTGCTCCAGTCCATGTGTTGCATTTCACCCATCCACAAGCCCATCTCCTCCACACACTGCCACCTGTAGTAGGCACAGCACACAGATCAGCAAACCACAGGACCTCTGCCTCCTAACAGGGAGAGACATCACTTAACACTGGAACATGTGAGTTAGAAACAAGAACTTCTAGGAGGGAAAAGAGAAGGGTCAGGAGATTAAGTAGCAGTGGGCCCAATGAAGAGTGGCCTCCAGAGAAGTCTCCTTGGCAAGGGAAGCAGAATGAACAGAGACTAGAGAGCTGTGCAGGAGGGCAGGACCTGTCACAACCCCGTGACCAGGTCAGTGCTTCTACAGCAGTGAGGTGAACAGGCATGTCCCAAGAGGCCTCCATGCAGGGCACAAACCCCAGATTGGCTTATATGGCAGGAGCAGCTCCAACTCCCAGGTACACATGTTAATCACATTGGAGAAATCTATGTACCAAAACGGCATGCCCCTTTTGTCAACTGACTGCAAGAAATAGCAAGTGCCAAACAAAAAAAGAGTCCCCAGGCAGACATGCTTACTGTGTTCTCTCAATGCTACCTAGGTCAATTCACAGAGCTAAATACAGGCCTCTCACAGGTAAAGGAATACAAGAAATTACATGGCTGTGACCTTTTCTCAAGAGGGGAGCCCATTCAGAATTAGAGGAGTGCTGTGTAAATTGATCACACCGGGGGAGGAGCTCCAACACTGGCTCAAAGGCGTCAAGATACCAGCCTAGGGGACCATCTCACCATCCGGATGCCTCCCAAACACCAGAGTTCACTGCTAATTGCTGACTGCACCTTCACATTCAGGAAGGGCTCTCCAAAGGCCCCCATCTCTAGAGGTCAATGCATTGCTCCGCCTCTGCCTCTGGGCCAGTCCTTTTAGTGGCACTCCTAGATGTCACATTCTTTCCTTTCTGTGTCTCACTGCACAGGTAGTCATCCATTTCTTTCCAAGGAGACTGCATTGGTTTTAAGGTATTGTTTTACTGTCTCTAACCATCAGATTCACAAGCTTTGAGGATATTTCATTGCAGCCCTGAAAAACTGACCATAAGTCTCTCTACAAATTCTCTATACCATGGAACAATCTGCCTGCTCTGTTTTCTTGCCCCTATCTGCACCAGAACTTTTAACTGTGCCTCTTCCCAGTGTCTCTGCACCCTCGAGACTAAATCCCCCCCATTTAGCCCCGTGATGCACTTCCAGTGGCTGCCTTGCCTTTTACCTTTGCAGCAAGCCCACTGCCAATCACCGACCGCCCGTGAGCTCAGCCACTCTTAAACCATTCAGATACGCGCCGTCCTGGTCATTATAGAAACAATCCATTGGGCAAATCTGTCTTCTGACCTAGGGTGGACCATAGTGGCCTCTGGGAGGCCTTAGAAGTCACAACTACAAGAAGCATCCAGCAACACGCTTATAGATGAAGCAAGCTCCATACCTACTGCAGCCTTGAGGAGGCACAGGTCAGGTCTCCCAACAAGAGCGCACAAAGATCTCTATCTGGTTTTCCCACTTCCCGTCCTCCATCCGGTCTCCTAATCACTATCCACTCCTCTGCTCCTGCTAAGACCATCAAGAGCAGAGTGACATCTGGATCACATGATGGCCTGTCATGATGGCCACCTGCCATCACAGAAGGAAAAGACCCGTGCCCTGAGTGCTCTGACCATGCCTGCCTGATCATAAGCTTTTCCCCAGGGCCTGGATCAAGAAGAATGCAAGAGGGCTTGGGATGTACCTCAGTGGTAGAGCACTTGCTTAGTATGTGTGAAGCTGAGTGTTCCATCTTCAGCACCACAAAAAACCAAACAATCAAACCACAACAAAGAAAGGAGTACCTGGAAATCATTTTGCCAGTGCCAGCCATCAGGACTGTGTGGTGACTACAGCAGCAACCACAGGGCAACCTACGCCAGACTGTTCACGTGACCTGGCTGTGGCTGTGGCTCTGACTGCCACTTTCTTTGCCTATGGTCAGTTTTCGGGTGTGGCTCCTTCCTGTAGATTCTGCAACTTCCCCCACATCCTTCCAATGACTTCCTGATACACTTAAATTAGCCAGAGCCATCTTCTATGATTTGCAACCACGAACCCTGACTGGTACGTATGTCCATTTTCAAGTGTTAGCCTTCGACAGTACATGGCACTCTTGACACCCCACCTCCGCCCTCTCACCTCCCAGCACTCTCCACCACTCCTATTGTCTCCTCTAACTCATCATAACTCAGGTATCCCAGGATTCCTCTCCCTCCCCACGCTCCTTGAATACCACTGCTGCCTAAACTTCATTCTTCAGTCATCCACTGTCCTCGTTCTAAACGTCTTTTATCTCCATGCCCTCACAGCTTCACCTGTCACCTGAGTATTAGTCTGCCTGCCAGACATCTTCACTAAGATATCCCGTAGGTATGTCCAGGTGTCCACAGTCATTTGTCACCTCATCCTCTATGCACTGTTTCTCCTACTCCATGCTTTTCTCAAGACATCTACCAAGTTAGACCCACAGCTAAGAAATCACCAAATCCTGTTGATTTTACATTCACAGCAACTTTTTAAGAGAGCAAATCTATTTAATCTGCAATCCCAGTTTCTACCTTATTTCAAGAATTTACCACTTCTCCAACCTTTATACCTTACTCCATTTGGGCTGCTCTACCAAAGACATCCTATACTAGGCAGTTTATAAACAACAGAAATTTATTTCTCACATTTCTGGTACAAGATCAAGGTGCTGGCAGATTCAGTGTCTGCGCAGGGCTGCTCTTAAGTGGCCATCGTTTCATCAAGTCTTCAAAAGGCAAAAGGTGCAAGGCAGCTCTCTGGGGTCTCTTACATAAGAGCACTAATCCTATTTATAACTTAATCACTTATTAATGGCCCTAACTCCTAACTCATCTTGGGGGCTAGGATTTTGACATATGAATTTGGAGCTGGGCAAAACAGTACATGCCTGTAGTCCTAGCTACTCTGGAATCTGAAGTGGTAGGATCACTTGAGTACAGGAATTTGAGAAAAGCTTGGGAAACATAGCAACCCCATCTCAAGGAAAAAAAAAATTAAAAAAAAAAATCTTAAACTGGATGTGGTGGTAGACACCTGTAATCCCAGCACTCAGGAGGTTAAGGCAGGAGGATCACAGTTCAAAGCCAGCCCAGGCGAAAAGTTAGCAAGACTCCATCTCAGTCAATAAGCAGAGCATAGTGGTATGGATCTGTAATCCCAGCTATAGGGAGGTATAGTAGGAGGATCACAGTACACACTGGCAGCATCTAAAAACTTTAAAAAAAGAAAAGTGGCAAAACACAAAAGAGAACAGATTTCATGACACTCATGAAAGTATTTTTTCCTCCATTGCTAGAACATGGCCCGTAGTTCAATCTGGCTGATGATATGCAGTGAACACTGTCAGCTGTGAGCACAGATACGGAGATGTTCATTCACTACATCATTCTACCACTGTACAGAAAATGTTAGATATCTTGAGTACCTCAGACAATGGTTAGACTTTATCAACTCCCCTTACAGGTCAGTATGATGAATAATCTTGGTTAGATTGAGAAGCACCTAGATTTGGCATGTCTGTGATGGTGCTTCCAGACAGGACTGGCTAAGGGGAGGAGACCTGCCCTGAATGTGGGCAGCACATCCTGTAGACCAAGGGCACTAATGGAATAAAGGGGGAAAAGGAGAATGTCTGGGCTGGTGGAGTTGCTCAAGAGGTAAGAGCGCCTGCCTAGCAAGCGTGAAGCCCTGAGTTCAAACCCCAGTATCAAAAAAAAGAAAGAATAAAGGAGGAGAGTACCTGCTAGCACAGGCATTCTCCCTCTGCGTCTTACCCACCATGAGGTGAACAGCTCTGTTCCATTCTGCTCCAGCACACACACTCACCATAATAGACAGAAACCTCTGAAACCATGAGCCAAAATAAACCTGTCCTCCCTTAAGTTGTTTTGCTCAGGTATTTTGTCACAGCAATGAAAAGTCTAACGTAGTTATCATTCAAACCCAGGAATATGACCACTGTGCTTGTGGCAACCAGGATAACAAACTATTTTAAGAGTTGGGTTCTTTTTCAATGAATTGCTGTTTTAGATGTGTTTACTTCCAAGCAAAAAAAAAAAACAAAAACAAAAAAACTTTTAAATTGTGAATATTTAATTGCTTCATTTGAAGTCAAAAGAAACAACCCTCAGACTCCCAACTCAAGTACTAATTCTGCCCCACAGGTAAACTGTTCAAGCTATTTCCACTGAAGGAAATTCTTTACTTCTCTTTTAAAAAGAACAAAAGGGCAGAGAAAAATATTGAAAGATTAAAGAAATGAATGCCAATAGACAAGATAAAGCTCAATAAAAACTAATGGAAGTAGTATGCTTAACAAATATACTAAGTAGTGTTCTGAGTGCAGAAATACAGACTACAGAGCAACATAAATAACCTGTACATGTGGATAAGCATATTGAGTGAGCAAAAGCAAATTTAAGAAGAAAGCCCTTTGCACCGGACTCTGGCTCAAAGGGACAGGTTTTGGTTCAATCCCCAGTACCGCCAAAAGAAAGAAAGAAAGAAAGAAAAAAAGACCACCCTTTCAGTGGAACTGCTATGTGTGGCACTGTAATGGCAGTCACATGTCACTACACCCACTAAGAGCAAATCCAGCATAAACTATGGACTCTGGGAGATGACGTAACAACGTTGGATTCAGCACTTGTTCGGGTTTGTATCGGAAAACGTACCCCAAGGCTTATTATGTGTTAAAAGCATGGCTGTGAGGTGGTGGGCTTGGAGAGGTGGTTGGACTGTGAGGGCTATTAGGTGGCTGAGCTTTGAAAGGAGTATCGTGTTCCTGGACTCTTCCTCTCTGGCTCTCTGCTTCCTGGCTGCCCAAAGGTGAGCAGCCCTTCCCGCACAGGCCCAGATACACAGAGCCAAGTGCCCATGAACTGAACCTTCTGAAACTGAGCCAAAACAAGTCCCTCCTCCCTTAAATCGCTAACCTCAGATATTCTGCCACAGCAACTGAAAGGTGACTGACATCCACTTTAACAGATGCACCACTGAGGTATGGGGTGTCAACAGTGAGGGAGCTTGAGGGGGGCAAGAGTTTCTATTTATCCACAGAAGATGTGTTCCAAGCCCTCCAGTGGATACCTAAAACTGAAGGTAGTACAAACTATGTTCCCTATATATAATAAAGTTTAACTTATAAGTTAGGTACAAAGATTAGCAACAATAGCTAATACTTGAACAGAAAATTATTACAATACAATGCAATAGAAGTTACTTAAAATTCATGAATTCTTTATTTCTGGAATTGCCCATTTAATCTTTCCAGAGCAATGTTGACCATGAAACCTTAGGGGCTAGGATTTCAACATATAAATTTTGGAGCTGGACACGATAGTACGTGCCTATAGTTCCAGCTACTCTGGAGGCTAATGTGGCAGGATCACTTAAGTACAGGAATTTGAGACCAGCCTGGGCAACACAGCATCCCTGTCTCAAGAAAAAGACAAAAATTAAAAACAAAAAAACAAATTTAAGCTGGATGTGGTCGTACACACCTGTAATCCCAACATTCAGGAGGATCACAGATGGGGACACAGCTACTGTACATGAGAACCCTCTATATTCTGAATTTTGCTGTGAACCTAAAACATCTCTAAAGTATACTAAAAGGGAGGAATAATGAAGAACCTTTCCTTCCCACCTCTTTATGGTTGTTGCCTGACCCTGCCCACAACTGCCTGGCTCGCCCGGCCTTCAGTTCTCTCCTCTTTCCCCTTTAGCAAACTTAAGCCCCCGCTCCGCCCCATATTGACCACCATCCTCAAGTTAATGACTTCCAAAGTCGACTATTAGCAATACCCTTCTGCATCTCCCTATGGAGTGTGCTAGCCTCTCAAAATCAGCATCCTATACAAAACACCGGCTTCTCTTGCTAGTCTCCTTTTTTTCTGACCTTTTGTGGTACTGAGGTTTGAACTCAGGGCCCGGAGCATTTGCTAGTCAGGCAGTCTACCACTTGAGCCATACTCATACCCTCCCCCATTTTTGTTTCTTTTTTGCTTTATTTTTTGTGTATAGAGTATCATGCTTTTTGCCCGGGCCACTGTCAGACCACAGGATCTTCCTACCTAGAGTCTTCTGCATAGCTGGGATCAAAAGCACACACAACCACACCCAGCTTGTTAGTTGAGATGGGAGTCTCAATAACTTCTTGCCCAGGCTGACCTCAAACCACGATCCTCAGGATCTCCACCTTCCAAATAGCTGGAACTACAGGCAGGTGCCACCTTGACTCAGCCTTTTCTAGTCTCTGTATAGTAAAATGTACAAGATTGTGACGTAAAAAGGTTATCAATTAGCTGGATTCAGGCAATAAAAAATATAGGGGCTAAGTATTATAAAATTGTACCAAGAATATAAAAGAATTGCATTATCTTTCCAAGATTTGAGTTTGTAGTTTTATAAGCTTTTAAACTTGTAAGTTATTGTGACTTCTTTTTCAGTCCATCAAAATATCTGATACCTAAGTTTGTATTCTTTTTCTTAAAGAGGGTCTTCCAAATTAGTTTCAGGCCCCACAAACCCTGGCTTCTCTGGAAATTTAAATTTTCATCAGGATTGTGTCTTGCTGTTTTCCACTAACATCATCCAATGCAGAAGAAGCCCTTTGAATATACAAAGGCAGCTGGTGTTGTTTTCAGCTTAAAGATACTTTTCCATTGTATCTTTGATTACTGTTTCTGTTCTGTTTGCTTTGTATCTTCTTTGGGGACAATACTTATTTAGATCACAGCACTAATTTAACATCTCACATTGTAAATTTTTTCTTCATGGGTCCTAATAGAGTTTAAGAGTCTGCAAATGCATTCAGCATCATTATTTCCTTTTTCCCAGATCATTCATTTCCTGTTATAATTCTATTTGCCTCTCAACCAACTCATTTCAGTTTGGCCTGTTGCCTTTTCTCATCTTTCAATCTACTTCTTTCAGTCTTTCTTGGGTTTTCTTAAAAGCAGTACAAAACACAGATCACTTGACATTTACTTCTAGTCTCTGCAACTACTCTTTCAAAATTATACTCTTCCTCTGCCTCAAGAATCATATCCCCCTCCTCTTATTTTACTTTGGCAACATGTCTCTTTGTCTTTCTATTATTATGGAACAATGCTATACAAGTCCAGTTTTCCCTGGCACAGGATGGCTGATTCTGCTTGTCTGGCTGCCAAGTTTATGGGTTGTTTCTTGTCTTGTTTTCCCACCTCTAGACTTGTAAGCAGGGGACTGTGCAGAGCTAAACCACATTAAGTCACCTGGGGTGATCCAGCTTCATCCCATGAGCACTGCATCTCTGTAAGTGTCCTTCTGTGAACCCACTGGTTCTGGGATCTTAACTTTGGTGTACCTAACGCCACTTCAGATGGCTGGGATGCTGCCCACTGCTCCAGGGAGGAAGGCCACAGAATCAAAGAGCAGCTCTGATAGTTCGGAGCATGTGGATGGCACATGTATCCTGTGGCCTCTCACTTCAGCGGCTCCTGAATCTTGCAGCTGCACAGGAATGAATGAACCCTTGGCTGCCTGTGGACACTTGGGATAATCTTCCAAATTAGCAGAGCTAGTATCTCATTCTTTGCAGTTCTGCACTGACTTCTCAGGAAACACTGATGAGTCAGGTGCTGGTATTTCTTCACTCTCACCTGTCTATTGTGATTCAGCCTGTCACCATTTTTTTTTTCTTTTCCCCTCAATGGTGTCCACCTGGAGTGGGGTGGTTCAAGGGGAGGGGAGGTAGGAAGCTAGGCAAATTCTCCAGCCCCATTCACATCTTCCCTGCAAATGACCAATGAGGCTTTTAATGTTCTGACTTTTTAATTCTGGTCTGGAGTCAGCTCTGCTATCTTTCTATAGAAATCTTGTATTAAATTTTCTTTCATACTGCTGGCGTTTTTCATCCATCTGGAGATTCTTGCTGTACATATTTAAAATCAAGCTGGAGTTGGCTATGCGGCTTCCTTTAGTGCTGTGTCTAGAGAAGTCTCGCTAGATCTCCCTCTCGAATGGGAAGATAAGCAGGGAGTGTCCATCAGCTTCCATTAGGATGAAAAGTCAGCAAAGGGTGTAGGCTAAGAAGTCCCCAGAAAGCAAAACAAAGACAAAAACTTAATGAAACTTTACTTGGGGTGCTGGAATATACCCGTGGACTCCCAATTCCCTCCAGGCAGAGAATTCAATCTCTGTAGAGAAATACTTGCTTGAGGGTTAAAAGCTACCACCTGCTACCTTGAAATAAGAGGAAGAGATAAGAAGAGAGGGAGGAGTGTAGGGAATATTCTGGCACAATGGCTTTCCCTCGCCTTTGAATTCACTTGTATGTGACACAATTCCCATGCTCCCTGCCCTAAGCACAGCCTTGCAAGGGGCTGACCAAGAGCTCTCTCTCCCTCTAAATCCTCATTCCATTTTACCTGCTTATAGGTTTCCCATTTCTTGTTTCTTCCAACAGCTTAGTAAACTCTCTCCTCTCCTGAAGGTCCCTTCACAGTCTTTGGGAGCTTTTCTTGCCTCTGAGTTAAGGCATAATTGACAAATGTGCATGTATTCAAGGTGTATAAAGTGATGTTTCGATAAAGGTAGACAGAGGCTGTGAAGTGATCACCACAGCCATCACGCCCACGTTACCATGTGTGGGGAGAATGTTAAAATCAGCAAGTTCCATGTCTACATGACTGACTTCAGTCACCCTGCTGTACATCACAAGTCCAGAACCTACCTTTCACCTCCAACATCTCCCCATTTTTCCCAGTCCCCCTGCACTCCCTTTTGCCCAGTCTCTTTGCTGTGAGGAGCTTATTACTTCCTGTCATTGTTGGGGTTTCAGGGTGAACAGGCCATTAAAGTTTGGTGTCCTGTATCCAGTGGGACCACACTGGAGCCCCTGAGAAGGAGATCTTTCACACTTCTATTAACAGACTGCAGCACAGATCCTTTGGGAAATTCATTTCCTTGAACCCATAGACCATTCTTTAGAGATAAACAATTCCTACAGATGTTTCTGCTCCAGATGCAACTGTTCTTATAAACCAAGAACACAACTGCAAGTATTCAAGCTGGTCCCTCCCCAAATAATAAGCTTAAAATAAACCTCAGCCTTTCTCAACAGAAACAAACATAAGCAAACCAAAAATCCTTCAGGATTGCATCCCGGCCACACTTCTGACCATGGGATATGTAAGCAAAACCTCCCTCCACTCCCAACACTAAAACCAACCCAGGTCCCAGCTCTCCGTATAGGAAAAGTACGGATATGCGAGTGACACTGATTCCAGCTACAATATGGGTGAACCTGGTAAAAGAACTCAGGCTACAGAATGGGTGAACCTGCTGAGTGAAAGAAGCCAGACACAAAAGACCACTGTATGATTCCATTTATGTGAAATGTCCAGAACAGCAAACGCAAAGCAAGAAAATACATTAGTGGTTGCAGGTAGTAAAGAGAAGAAAGAATGTCAGTTAATAATTAGGACAGGGTTTCTTTTTGAGACTATGAAAATGTTCTAGAACTATAGTGGTGACAGTCACACAATTTTATGAATACAGGAAAATCACATAGCTGTATACTTTCAAAGGATGACTACTATGACTTAAAGGATAGCGGTGGTAGGTCTTTCTAAAAACCAGCAGGTGCACAGCACCACAAAATAAATAAAGTTAATTAATTTAAAAAGCAATAGGTACTTCATTAGCATGTAGACTGAAGGGTCACAGTCCCTCACTCCTGTAAAACTTCCTAAGATTCAAAAACTCCTTTGAGAATACTATGGAAGGCAGCAAACCAATCATTTTTATATCCAGAATCAAAATCAAAGCTACCAGACTTCTTTAAAATAAACAAACAAAAAAACAAACAAAGGAGTGGAGAGGTAGGCACATGCAGGAAGTGTCTTGAAGGCTTATGAAAGTCTTTCAGTGAGAGAAAGGAAATAGAAATTTATGAGAACAAGGAGATGGGATCCCTCTTACTGTACAATAGGAAAAGATTCTTCAAAATATCGTCCGTGCTGGCACAGTTCCAGCAACAATCTGCAAAGGAGAGGAAAGTTCTTGTCCTTAAGTTTGTTCAGGAGTGCTTGCAGGTTACGTCCACGAAAGCTCCACTGGTTTGTTTTTCCTATAACTCTAAACTGCCTTCAGATGTCCAACAATATTTCTGTGTTAAATAATAAACATATGTATACTGGTGCCCTGCTCATAAAAAATGCAGAAGGAGTATCTAAAAATAGTGTATGGGGTTTCAAGGAAACCTGCCATAAAATCAAATCTAAGAAGAATAACTCAGAAGGTTACTGTAGACCACATGATTTCTTCACAGGCAGCACTGGTCTCAAATAGCCCCTAAACAGGATGTCTGGCTACAATTAGAAGAAATATGAGAAATGTGATCCCCCCCCACACACACACACATGAAAAAAGACAAACAAAATGCTTGAGACACACGAGTATGTGAAAATCACCAGTCTTATGACCATCACACTGCACACAAAAACTACTTTAAAACATTTAATTCATCTTCAACTACAGGAAGATAGTATGGAGTTGGACCACTCTGGACTGCATAAGACATGAAGATGCAAAGGTTTTACAGTAATTACACTGAAGTAGAAATGCAGACTTATGATCTGAACTGCTGATCTGAACTTAACTGCTTACTAGTAAACGCATAGATATGAGTACTACTGAACAAACTAAAGAGGACCTGGCTTTCGCAGATCGATGTTGTCTCTGTGCCAGTGTGAACATGGACAATATCGTGAAGAATCCTTACCCTCCTTAGTATCAGGAGGGTTCAGGTCTTCTGGGTTCTCACATCTTACTATTTTCTGCCCTCTAAAAATGTGTCAGCCTCATGTACACTCGCTGGTTACATGGTGTATACATAATATTAAAAGGGAAAATCCAAAATGCCTCCTAGACCAGTCACAAACAATATTAATACTTCAGAATGGAATTTAAATCAGTCGTCTGAAAGGGAGACTCCTAGATCCTGTTGCTATTTCTTGAATACTTTTATAGAGTGTCATTTTTTTCCCACCCTGCCCTTTCCTTTACTGAATTTTCATACAATGAGTTTGCTGTGACCATCACCGGATATGAGAACAACAAAAGACTTTCAGCTGGATCCTGTATTAGTCTCGGCTGCAGCTAAAGTTAAGTTCTTTTTAACAGCCTATAGGAAATCATGGAGGGAGGGAAGAAAAAGGAAATCTCGCTCCTTAGAGAGTCAAGGTTTGTTCTTCAGCCAAGGCTTTGACAGCAAAAGCATCTCTTTTGCGTTATCTAACTATAGTTTGTCTTACTAAATTTTCCCATTCTAAAGTTCATTCCTCTATAAAAACCACAGCCAAATATTCAAGTAAAATCCTTAGAATGTTAAGCCAAATAACTAATCACCTCCATATGGGTGTAGGTCTAACAAACCATTGTGTCTGCTTGCTCCAAGTTCACCCACACACATATTCCATTGACATCTGAGCCGTTCAGTAACTACTTTTGGTTACAACTTAATCCACATTTGCCAAAAAACAAGAAAAATGAATGTGACTTTGACCTTGAGTAAAGTGGATGATTTCTAACATATCTGTAATAAAAATGGTATCAAAGAAACCAAAATACTGATCTCTTTTGTAATCTAGTCTATAGGAATCATATTATACAACAGGACTGGACTCTTCAAAAAAGTGAAAAAAACCTAAAAGAGACTGAATATAAGATGCAACTCTAACTAGAGCTTAGATATGTAAAACAAATAGTTGTAAAGGGCATTCTGGGAGTAACTGGAGAAAGCAGAGCATGGATGATCCGTAAAATGCTATTATGGAGGTATTGGTTGTGGCTATATGGGAGAATGCTCACAGGAAACAATACCACAGTACTTAAGGGAAAGGCATGACGACATTTATAACTTACTTTCAAGTGGTTCATCCAATAAAAAGGAATTATAACTTAAAAACTGTATATTAAAGAGAAAGCAAATTTGATGAAATTTTAACCATTGGTGAATCCAGGTAAAAGATATAGGAGTTATTTGCTGTGCTTTTCTTTTGAACAATTTCAAAATGCACAGTCAGGGAAGGAAAAACACAATGTTCATATTGCCAATCACAAAGTTCCCCTAACCCAAATACAACAGTTCCTCCGACTCAGTATGTAAATGTGTATGTAAAAGTGTGTAAATGTGCATGTAAATGTGTATGTAATTGTGGACAGGCTAGGGACTAAAATCCTTAGTGACTGACAGCTCTGAGTAGCTACTGGTTGTTTGGGATTGATAAATTCTCCGTATTAACAATTTCACTTGGGTTTTTCAATATCCATTTCACATTTGAGAAAAATTGAATCTTGGGGAAAGTAAGTAACTTACAGGAAGTCACAAAGCTAGAAATGACAGCACTATGTATAGTTAGCTAAAAATGTCTATACCAAGTATAAAATCAATTACAAATGTTTTGGGATTATATGGGGGTCATTTTTGCTTTTGTTTTTTGAGACAGGGTCTTGCTATGTAGCCTACTATGTAGCTGGAATGACCTTGTTGGGTTCCCACTCATGATTCTCCTGCCTCAGCCTCTCAAGTGCTAGGATTACAGACATAATGCCACCATGCCTAGCTCTCAAATGTTTAAACAAACTTATGTAAGCATACAGAAAGTATAGACACAAATTCTCAAACTATTAACATTACAGCTGAATATTTTCTGCCTTGAACGAGGAGGATTATCTGAAATAGTCTCAAAGGTTGACCTAATATAGCAAACAGGTAAAAATCCTTAAATCAGAGACCAAAAGGGGAAAGGGGCCCTCCCACCCCCACAGGACTGATTAATTTAGGAAGAGATATCTGTAGTGATTCCCTCCAGCATGATTTACACCAACTCAGCCACGAGGACAAGAGATAATGACAGAGGGCTGCCCACTGTGGCACTGCAAGGATCCTGTGCTGGCAGAGACTAATCAATGGGTGAAAGTAGCCATCTCTGGATGGAAGGAGTGAGGAAGGGAAGGGCATGTTAGGGACATCCGCAAAGAAGACCTTCAATTTCAAGTCTCAGAAAGTTAAGGATTTACACTAAAAGACTACCTTCTCTAGGTGTGGGGAAGGTATGCAAGAGAGTATCTGGCTTAGTCCCTTTTAACCAGTGACAAGTGGAATGGACCTGCCTGCCAGTAACTTTACAATTCTTTAAGAAAATGGTACATCTGTAAAATCTGTTTCTGAAATTTCCAGTTACCAATCCAACCAACCACGTTTCTGAAACCAAGTTAAATCCCCACCCCCCCACACCTCCCCCGCCAAGCTCCTGAGATCCCACAACATCTGCTAGATGACTTCTCTCCAAAGGTGGTTTGGCCAACCATGGACTAAGACAGCAGGCCCAAGGCCATACTCACTCCTGAACTCAGAATTCCTGGGCAGACCTGCACCAAACCTCAAGGGGGCTAGAAGAAATGGGATAGCAGATGAAATTCTCTTTTTACCATACCTCAAACCTGAGTGAGTGAGATGGAAAATGGAAATAAAAGTTTTACTGTGGGACTAGTGAAAACACTCCTGAAACAGACGGTCTTCACAGCCTGTAGAAGACAGGCTGCAAGACCTGCCAGCTCTCCAGCAGAATAATAGAGTACTTACAGAAGGAAAAATGAAGACAGAGGACTCCTCTACTGTGGAGGGACAAGGGGGTGAGGCTGAGATAGGATGAAGGCAAGAGAGACTTAAATCCCTAAACCAAATGTCCAAGCACTAACAGCAGAAGTCAGCGGAAATAGCTTATGTTCTCTCCAGATTTTTTTCTTCTTAAATTAGTCATGTTCTGCATGTCCAGCCAAAACTATCTGATGCTTGTGAGGCAGAACTACCAGAAGAGCCAAGTGAGCATGGGACATGTATTTTGCATTATGGACTCTGATCCTCTGTCAGCTGTCATTGGCAGCGAAGGTCCAGGACAGAGTCTGGGGAATCAAGAAGGTATCTGACTTCTGTGAAAAGAGAGACATTCTAGTAACCACTTGACCAGGGTGCAGCTATTTTAAATGAAAGAGTAAAATCTTTAGAAGCACACTGCTTTGGTAATCCATGTAGAGACCCTGTGATTGCTGAGAAAATGCCCACGTTGTAAGAACGCTTGTCCAGTGTGAAGAGTCTCTTTATAGAAGCCAGTGAAAGACATCATTTTATTCTCACAGCATTTCATGCCCCCAGAAACGTGATCATGTATTGAATCAATCACTCATCCTCCTACACTTGGGAAATGCAGCCTCATCATGTGAGCAGGCCAAACATTAAAAGGCACTAAATCCCTTCAATTTTCCCATACTCTAACCCAAACAGAAATGAATTCATTCGTCTGATCCTTTCTCAACTCAAAAAAAATTTAATCTAATTAGTAAAACTAGGAAAAGGGCATTTTTGATCATTTTCTTTTATTTCCTCCCTGCTGGGAACTTAAAGGAAGTCCTGTCTTCTAACAGAATATCTAGTTGCCAGGGTCTGCCACTTTTGATTATTGCAATTTTTTCCAAACTATCTTTGTTAAATGTAATCATAAAAGTTTGCCAAACAAAACTACTAATACAGTCTGAGTGTATGAAAATATTTTGTTCATCTATTTCACATAGTTGGAGACAGTGTTAATCTCAAAAATAAAATACAAAGTAGCTCAGTTCTTAAGATGATAAATAATGATGGTCATTAATGAATATTTATGGAAAAGAAAGATGTTTTTCCCTCTGCACTCTTGGGCAATGAGATCTTTTTGAGGGACAGACAAGGAAACTTACCTGCTGAGACAGCCAGCATCAGGCCAGATGCCTTTGGCTCCAAGTACAATTCTGCTGACCAAACAAGAAGGGCATTTACTGCCCCTGGTAACAGAAAGTGTGCAGACAGGGAGGCTCCTGCGTGGGTTAAATTCAGCAAAAGGATCAAGAATCCAGTTGCTCCTCCTCAGTGTGTGGGCTTGGACCTGGATGGATTGAGGGACACCATGAATGGAAGCTGGTTAACCATCCAGGCTCAACAAAGTCTAGCACAAGAAAAGGAACTGTCCCCTCCCTGTGCATTTATTGAAGATGGGAGAACTTCTCCAAGAAGTCCTCCTGAAAATGGCCCTCCACACTGGCCAGACTTGAGTCACACATCCTCACCTCCTCCTTATTCCTTTCCAGTGATAAGGAAAGAGGGAGTATCCCTTAAGCTCAGACTCTGCGGTGATAAGAGCCCTTTTCCTAATGGTAGCTATCTGGACAATTCATGGTTCTGTGAGCAAGGAAGAAAACAGAGATGGATTTACAACAGGGGACCAACAGTGTCAGTTATAGTCAAATAGGGCTGTTAACAATGACCACAAACTACACAGCACTGGGAAATAGAGAAATGTTTTACAGGTACATCAATCCTTTTCCCATCCCCCAAAATATCTAGATCCCATCTTATGGTTCTGAATCACAGGTTGTTATTTAAGTAGCATTTTGTTAGAAAAACTTATTTTTAATTGTCAGCCACCCTAGTACTTAAACCAACTATGGAAACAGCTAAATAGTCACTGCTTTATGAATCTTCATATTATCAAATTGTGGCTTTAAAGAACCTCCAGATGTGAAATAATAAATGCAATCCAGATGTTCACTAAAAAACCCATGCAAACAAGAGTGTTTTTACTTCATAGCAACCAAATAGGTCAACCCATTTCCTCCCTCAGAGAATTCTCAGAGGACCACAAGCTCCACTGGAAGAGTGTGTGTTTCATATGTAACTGTCCACAGAAAAAGGAAACACTGATGTCCAAAATAAACGGGGAATATTACATGTTCCCATGAAAGTGAATTAGAAAATTGCAGTACAGCTGTCTACATGTTGCCAAACATCTGGAAGAAAACGGGGTGGGGGCGGGGGGAATCACTAACTACCTAAATATTGGGAAATATTTTTTGATCATTAAAATGCTTAGTTTTATAGTAAATTACTGATTTTATTAGTCAATTATAGGAAGTTTGTCACAAAGAAAGAAAGGAGCCCAGTAATTAACAATAGCCCTGAGAGTTTAAGATAGGAACTTTACTTTTTTGTTTGTGAATAGTGCTACTAGTGACTTACTGAAACCAAGTCAGCTAAAAGAGCAAATTTGCTCTGTGAAAGTAAATTACAAAATCTCCTTAGCCAACTGAATTGACTCAGATGAGTTTCTTCTAATATTTACATAATGCTGAAAGATATTTATCTGAAATAAATGCTTACTGAACTGTCTCCAGTCAAATTATATAACCCTTCAGAATCTCAAGTCATTTAGGGAACCTGACACTATGAAGTTTACAAATTTGCTTAACTTAAAAGTCAGGATGTGGAGAGAGAGATTTTCCACTCTCACTTAAATGACTGACTGTTTTCCCTACAAACTCAAAATATTTAATGTCTGAAGCAGCTTTTAGGGAACTTTAAACCTATTTTTTAAATTTCCTTTCTCTTAAAGTTGCAATAGTCCTACATAACAAACTGACAAACCTGCTTCTGAAAAGAACTACAAGTAATTTCTTAAAACCACCTATCAAAGTTACTTAAGCTAGGAGTGTCAGCCTGCAAACTGCATTAGTCCTTTAACACACCTGCTACGAATCATGGTTGGGCCTCTCTCAAAATGACTGAGAGACACTTCCTTGTCCAACACACACACTTTTTCCTCCCTAAGCTCTGAGCATTGGCTTCCCCTCTATTCTCAACACAGATCAGAATTCCATGAAGCCAAAGATGCACACTGCCAACTGCCACCTCACTTGGACAGTCAATGAACAAGTCAAATTTTAAATAACAAAACTAAACTCCTGAGATTCTACTTGCAGTAAAAGCTAAGGGGGATGCTGCAGACCAATCTTGCTTCCAAAAGCAACTATACATCTGAACAAATTATAAGAAACAAATGTTTGGAGGTGTGAGTTGACCCATACCCATACAGTGAAGACTGAGAAGGAGGGTCCCAGAGAAGGAATGGAGGTGAACCCCATCATCTGAACCATGCTCTAGTGCATTACAGCAGCAGCTGAGGGGCCAAGGAGTGACTGAAGTCAACAGTGTCTCCACCAGTCATAGAAGAGGCCTTGCTAAACACCTAGGCTTTCCCTTGGGACCACTGAAGGTGGCTTTACCCTGAGAGAAAGTAAACCAGAGGTGACCAATCCTCACACCATTTTAATGTGGTGTCTCCTAACCACAACTACTTGCTAGACCCTCTCTTAGAGAAGACAGCCAGAGTCTCAAATTACTTCTATAATTTTTCCCACATGGTGTCCAGAATGTAATTAACGTTTAACGGGGATAGTTAGAGCCCAGATCATGTGACTTAAAACCACACCCTCACAGGGACCTGACTACTGGAATTATCACAGACCTTACGACAACTGTTTGGGGTCTAATAAGCTAGTTGACAAGATAACAATTTCAGCAGAAAATGAGAATCTAAGAAAAGAATAAGAAAAACTGAAAAAAGACAGTAACTGAAAGCAAGAGTTCAATGAATGGATTTGTCAGCAAAATTAGGGCTAAAGAAAGGACTGATACAATGAAATATAGCTCAGACATAAATATCCAGAGCCAGGCTGGAGGCACCTGCCTACCAAGCTCAAGGCCTTGAGTTCAAGTTCAAACCCCAGTACTGGGGAGAAGAGCGTTCATAGAGTGAATCATGAAAGAAAAAAATAAAGGGCAGAGAAAAGTAGCTATGACACACACACATATGACATAGAGGACATGTCTAGCCACAAGAAATCAGAGTCCCAGAGAGAGAAGGGATAGGGAATACATAAGCAATAAATGAAGAGACAATAACCAGAATTCTGCAAATCTAATGTAAGATCAAGTCTGTCACAGCATCACCCAAAAAAACAAAAAAACCCAACAATAATCCCAGACAGGAGGGGAAACACACCTGCACACATCCGGTAACAGCTAAAAACCAAACATACGAAGAAAACCTTTAAAGTAGCCTGTGGCAGATGGGGGTACACTAACTTTAATAAAAAGAGCAACAATAAGATTGCCTGATTTCTCCAGGGAAGGGAGGGGAGCCTGAGAACACTGAAATGATCCCTTCAATGTACTGTAAGAAATTAACCTGAAGGGCTGGTGGAGTGGCTCAAGTAATAGAGCACCTGTCTAGTAAAGCCTAGCAAGTGTGCAACCCTGTGTTCAAGCGCCAGTACTGTCAAAAAAATTAAGAAATTAACTAGAGGGGTGGAAGGTGGCTCAAGTGGTAGAGCATAGTGTAGCAAGCAGGAGGTCCTGAGTTCAAACTCCAGTACCACAAAAAAAGAAAAAAAATTGACTTGATAACCTGCAACTGTATAGCCAATGAAATGATCTTCAAAAGTGGAGGCAAAGACATTTTGGACAAAACAAATGAACTCTCAAAATGTTTTTCTCTTGCTTGCTGAGCAGCACCATCACCTACCTAGTCATACAAACCAGAAATCCAAAGTCATCTTCAACTCCTGCACCATTAATCCTCTCCAGGCTGTCAATGTGTCTATTTGACCCTCCAAAACACATTTCATCAACAGCAAAGCAACTGAGTAAGGCAACACACTATTTCTTACTCTGGAAACGGGCAAACATTTAATTATCTGACAAACACCACATGTTGATTTGTATACTGGGAAATCAGAACACTCCTCACCAGTACTTAATGAGGAAGCAATCTGCCTGTATCTAGGAAAATTGAAAGCATGCCAGGACCATGACTGCAATTCTAGTGACATACTCTTAGATAAACCCTTATCCATATGTGAAAGGACACAAGCCTGTGGAGCTCATCTCAGATCTCAGGACTATTTGTAACAACACTAATGGAAAAATCAGCACATAGTTTAACAGGATAAGATAAATGTGAGAGAAATTAAAAGAAATAATGTGTACACACACACATATATGCATGTATATTTTGAACACATACATAGGGGTTATTTTTGAGACAAGGTGTCATCACATAATTCAAGATAGCTTTGAACTCACTATGTAACCCAGACTAGCCTGGAACTCTCAACCCTCCTGCTTCAGCCTCTTGAGTGATGGAGTTGCAGGTGTGTGCCACAATGGGCACTTAACAAGGTCTTATTACACAAAAAAAAATCTCATATGCACACTAGTAAACATTATATATGGCACAAGAGCGAGGGCTGTAGCTCAGTGACAGAGTGCATGCACATTCAAGGTACCACGAAAAAGTATACAATTAAAATACATACAGTATACTAGTTCTATAATTTTAAACCAAAAAAGAGACCCAGTTCATCTTTATACACATACATGTGTCTAAATGTGAAAACCACATCACAGGACCTGATAGCAAATTCATAATGGCTGCCTCTAGGAAATGTGAACGGAAGAAGAATCAAAGCAGGGAATGCTACTTCCTGACATGTGTCTTCGACATTATTAAACATTTAGAAGACCTTCTATGCACCAAGCAGTGTTTTAGGTCTTTGAGACACAGCAGTAGCTAAGAGCAGACACTATTCCTGCTTTCATAACACCTACATTCTAAGAGCAAAGAGTATACAATAGGGAAAGGGTAATAGTGCTAAGAAGAAAAATAAAGTTGGAAAGGGGAAAGAGTGGCAGTGGGGTACTATTTTAGACAGGCTGTTTGAGGAAGACCTCTGCAGTAAAGAGACACTTGAGCAGAAACCTAAACAAAGCAGGGAAACACTGGATGCAGCTGTCTGAGCAGAAAGCACTGCAGGGGTAGCAAGTGCAAAGGCACTGAGGCAGGGGTGCACCTGGCGAGTTCAAGCAGCAGCAAGGACCAGTGAGGGGGATATGGGGGATGGGAAATGTTGAGACAGCAGATGACAACAACTGGTCAAGGATAACCCCCCAATAATAGATTTTATAATTTTATTTTTGCAGTGCTGGGGATTGAACAGAGGGCCTTATGTATGCTAGCCAAGTGCTCTGCCACTGAACTACCCACCCTCCATGCCTATATTCTTAAAAGATTATTTAAAAGAAAAAAGAATTTTGGACAGTGACTGAATGTGGCCCACAAAGCCTAAAATAGTTACTATCTAGCACTTTTATAGAAAGAGCTTGTGTGGGGAAAGTGGTAAAGTCTGAGGATAGGAGTCTGAACAAGAGGAGGAGGGCAGGAATGGCTGGAAGCAGTGATGCCACCTACTCTGGCTTCGAGGTAAACATAGATGACAATGGCAGCAGGAAGAACCGTTAGAAGGCTAAGGCAAAGAAGTGACAGATAACACCAAATGCATGCCCTGAGCAACTGGAAGAATGACAAAGTCTTATGCTGAAATGGAGGAACTTATCTGCAATGTCTTTTTTTTAATAAGATAATTAAAGCACCAGGAAGACCTATAAAACAATACCACATAACATCAACAGCTATTATACCAATTCTGAGTAATGGGAACATGAGTGCTCATTTCAGTGTGTGTGTGTGTGTGTGTGTGTGTGTGTGTGTGTGTGTGTGTGTGTGTGTGTGTGTGTGTGTGTGTGTGTGTGTGTAATGGGAACATGAGTGCTCATTTCAGTGTGTGTGTGTGTGTGTGTGTAATGGGAACATGAGTGCTCATTTCAGTGTGTGTGTGTGTGTGTGTGTGTGTGTGTGTGTTTTCCCCCAGGCCTGCCTGGGCAAAAAAACCTGAAAAGCAAACTAAAGCAAAAAGGGCTAGAGGTGTGGCTCAAGTGTTTAATCTCCAGTACCACCAAAAAAAAACAAAAATAAGGACTCTCAAACCAGAATACCTGGGTTAGCTGTGAAACTGGAAGCGAGTTACTTAGCTTCCCTATTCTCCATTTTCCTGTGTGCAAATGCCAATAATAATGGGAAGAGCAAGTAAGTGGATATGCATAAAGTCCACAGGACAGAACCGGACACACAGCATTGTGTAAATATTAGCTGAAATTACTGAAATGTAGATCTAATGTCATTCCCCTGTTTACAATCCTTCAGTGGCTTCCTGCACTTAGAATAAACTGCATTCCTTACCTACTGAATGGCCTGGTGTGTGCTCTGTCTCTCTCTCCACACTGTTCAAACCACCCATTCACCTCTGGCCAGGTCAGTGCCTTTCCCTCTGCCTGGGCCACAATCCCCACAGGCTGCACCTGAAGGAGCATTTCCTCAGAGGCTGTCCCAGGCCACATGCTTTCCCTACATGTCCACCTCAGCAGTCCCACCTCCATCCATCCTCCTCTGCCTCAATCTCATGTTGATTACCTTCAGCACACTTAGTATAATTTGCTGTTTACAGACCTGTTAACCTTTTCTGTCTGTCTCCCTATCTAAACATAAGCTCTGTGAGTAAATTCATCTGCCTTATTCACCACGACAACCCTTGTGTCAAGCACAGGTCCTGGCATTTGGTAGGGACCCTATCAATATTTGCATAAATGACTACAAGAGTATGCTCTAAGCATCATGTAGAAGCACCCATCATTCCCACTTCTTAAACATTCAAAAATACAGTGGGAAGAACTGGAGGCTTGGCTCAAGGGGTACAGCACCTGCCTTGCAAGCATGAAGCCCTGAATTCAAACCCCAGTACCACTGAAAAGGAAAAAGTAGAGTGGTTACTAGTTTCCTATGAATAGTGTGAAAACACAGATGCTACATTTTATTGTTTTACAGTTTATATTACTTGTCTCATTTTTTTATATAACTTCCTCCCAAAGGGTGTGTTCTTATCAGCATACTATCTTTCTATGAAACTTATCTAGTTTTAGATGAAGTGAATACACTTAAACTTTTTTGCATTTCAAGAAATAAAAAAGACACATGGTGACATTTCCTCCCCACTTATATTCATCATGAACCTCCCCAAACAGGTAACCATTGTTCTTGGTTCCTTGTTTAATCTCCCAGACAATTTTCATGCATACACAAGCACTTCCTTTTTTTTAAACAGAAACAGTAGCATACAATGTACATTCCCCTACACTTTGCTATCTTGAGATCTTTCTGTATCAATTCATAAAGAGCTGCCTTTGTTCTTTGCCACGACTTCATTCACCATTTGGGCATATTATGATTTATCTAAATCTTCTACTAACCGACACTCAAACAAGGCAATGAATAATCTTGTGCCTATATTATCTCACACAAGTACAAATGTGTCTGCAAGTTAAATTCTTAGAACTGGTATTGCTGGGTCAAAGGATTTATACACTTGTAACTTTAAAAGTTACTGCCCTGTGCTCCTGTATATCAGGATCCACCCAGAGAAACAGCCACCCCATTAAGATTCTGAAATAGAAAGAATTTAACATAAGGAACTGATCACACATGTGATGAAAAACTGTGAAGTCAAATGGTAAGACAATCCGGAGATGAGCAAGAAGCTTTCCTGCCTTTTGGTCAGAAGTTCAAGGGGAAAAGCTATTTCCAAAACTCAGGGACTGGAAACAAAGGGCAGAAGCTAGAAACAACATAACCTGATGGCAGTAGCTGGAACCAAAAGGATCAGGCAAGCCAGGCACTGGTAGCCCATGTCTGTAATCCCAGCTACTCAGGAGGCAGAGATCAGGAGGATCGAGGTTTGAAGCCAGCCCCAGGCAAATAGTTTGGGAGACCCTATCTCAAAAACACCCCACACAAAAAACAGGGCTGGCAGAATGGCTCAAGTGGTAACGTGCCGGCCTAGCAAGCTGAAGGCCTAAATTCAAAAAAAAAAAGGCAGCTGAGGAGACAGTCTAAGACAGCCTACGGGAAGGGAAACAAGCTGCTTTCTCCCTTCTCCCTGCCACCCAATCTCCCACGGTGGCTCAAACCCAGCCCCAAGGCAACTGACCAAGGACCTGGGAAATGTTGCCTGCACGGTGAATCCCTCTGCAGGGAAAGGGCAAGAAACAGACCTTAGCCAACAGGACACAGGCTATATTAAGCCTCCTTCAAGATGTAACTAATTTACGCTCCTACAAGCAAATGTTGAGGCTGCTTTGCCAAAGTGCTGTTTTCAAACTTGG
The DNA here is from genome assembly GCF_047511655.1 of Castor canadensis. Lineage (NCBI taxonomy): Eukaryota > Metazoa > Chordata > Mammalia > Rodentia > Castoridae > Castor > Castor canadensis. The sequence goes on along the minus strand of NC_133391.1, from coordinate 3,813,881 downwards.
GGGTTAGTGCTGTCTGACAGGTAAAAGGTGGGATCTCAATCTAGTCTTTATTTTTTACTATGCATGCAGCACTTCACTTGAGCACAAGCTTAGTTAGTCCCCATCTACATTGATGGGGGGGGGGGCAGGAGGAAGCCAATTAAAGCTAATTTACCTCATCTGCCACAATGGCCCACTCAGGAACATCAATCAGACAGATGGTGGCAATAAGCCAAATCAGCCAGTCACTCTCCAAGTAGACAAATCCCAAGAACTGTTCTAGAAAAACCGAAAGGCAACCAAGAGCCAAAGGAATAAAAATACCTTAACCACACTGCACACATTATAAGGAACAATGTGTTCTTGTAATCTCGTATCCCCACTTGCTCCTCCTAGTAACTGCCTTCCAACCATTCAAGCCACCATCCTCCCCTTATCTTGCATTGAAAGAATAATTATATCCTAGGCAAGAAGTTAAAGTATAGTGGCCTGTAATCCCAGGACACAAGGAGGCTAAGATAGGAAGAGAGTGAATTTGAGGCCACCCTGGGCTACATACCAAGAACCCCATCTCAAAAAACATCAATGACAAAAAAAAAAGCAAATAGGAATCAGTTTTTAAAGTCTTTTTACCTGACCAACACATTAATGACAACAAAAAAGATGTTTTAAATTATCTTCAGCCTCTGTCATCTGTTTGATTAGATTTACCCCATCTTCTAAACAGGCTGAAAAGACTCCCCCAGACAGTTTATACTCTAAAAATATACCCCAAAATGCTATGCCTTCCCATCGGCTGGCAACTGAAACTTCTGTTTCAAAGGGCTGAATTTTATTTTTAAAAGCATGAATTTTAAGGCACAGTATTTTTAAAAAACCTAAATGGCATTAAGCTGTATGAAAACTGTATTTCACTTCAAACCTCCAACAATCAGGAATTAAATATAAGCATGTCTATTTTACACAATAATCATTGTATAATGACTCATATTTCAAAACTGTCAAAGATTTTCACTTGATTCACAATTAAGTACTCTAAGATGGCCAAACATATCTTTGTCTTCCACAATGCAAGGAGAAACGATTTTGACAAAATCTTTTCAATAAAGGTTAAATAAAGGTTAAAAGTTGCTTTCCAGCACCTAAAAGGCTGCCTGGCATTTTAGAAGAAAAATCAATAATTATTTGTTCACTGTTGAATGTTCCAGTGAGGTGAATGAAATTATATCAGACATTTAAAATATCCCCATGCCTTTTATAAATTGGTTTTTTTCCCCCAAATTTAAAATATGCACTTGATAAACCTGGAACTATAAAAATAATGTCACAGTTTTTCTATTGCTTAGGTCAAGAGGTATAAAATAACTGCTTGTTTTTAATAGTTGGAAAATGTTTCAGTCAACAAACTTACCAAATTTATGCCAACCATTGGGCATTACTGTTTCCAATTTTTTCCTATTATAGGGTAATGAACATCTTCATGCATCAAATTTTGTCTTAATTTCAAGGTTGTTTTCCCTGTGATATATTCCCAGAAGAGATATTAATAGCCGAAAGATAGTTTTAGCCTTTTGATATTTAATAATATCCTTTATTATAGTCTTCACGATCTATAAATTGCTTCCTTTTTCTCTTTATACCTGCTTTTACATTTAAGCCTTTCACAGTTCTTAACTCACAGTCAGAAACAACTTTGGAACAAAATCACCAATCCAGCTGGCTTCTTTGTCTCTACCATCAAATTTTTAAATATTACAGCTGTTTGTCCTTTATTTTTCTAACAAGGGACAAAGTGCTATGCCAAATTGTAATAGGCAAAAGGCAGAACCACAGAGAATCCATTACTTGGGATCTGGTGTCTCCAGACAGACAGCCTGGTTGTAGGAGGGTTTGCAACTGGCTCTTTCTTGCCACAGCACCCTCTTTCAAAAACAACACACCCACTCGGTGCCACAGTGGCTTCAACTATGAGAACTCAACTCGCCAAATGCCATGCCCGGTGCCAACTTCCCACCAGCTGGGGCCGCGTGGTTTCTCCCAGAAAATACATGGCCCTGTATGTGAAGCACTTGAATTCTACAAGGCACCTTGATTAAGCGCTTCATCCTGAAGCCGTCAATACTGCTGATTCTTACAGGCAGCTGCTCCAGCAGCCTGTAATTAAGATTTTTTTCTAAACACTCCCTTATTACACGGGGTTCTGATGATTCCATCTGTCAGCAGAAAGGAGATCGTTAGAGAAAGTAAGAGAGAAGCCTTCACTTGGGGTGTTCGCGTTAAAAAAAAAAAAAAAAATCAGGGCATTTAACCCTCTGCGTTCCAAATCAATGACCCACTCCTTACAGAGGGGCACCTGATTCTGTCTGGAAAACCTAATACACAACAGTAATTTGTATCGCACGAAATAATTTACAGCAAACACGACTCTTTCCGCACGAGGAAAATCAATGTCACACGCACACAACCAACCCGAGCTACCCTGGACGCGGGGACGACCCATTTCGGAGAGGTGTCCCCCATACCACACCTTACCTCGGGTCTCGCCTCCGATGCCGGCTGGCTGTAGCCCCTGACTTCCACTTTTGGCAACATTGTAACATTGTTTATTTATTTTTGCTTACTTTGCACCCTTTACTATTTCATCAAACGCGCGCTGCCCCCTCCCCGTGTAAGCAAGTCCCATAGCGATCGCTTCTGACCTGGAGCCTGGAAAATGGTCGGGATTGTCAACCTGTCCCCCCCTCCCCTCTTGGACGCCCGGGGGAGCGCCGGATTCAAAACTTTCCCCTCCCCATTTCCCACGGGTTCGCCCCCTCGGACCACCTGAGAAGCTGAAAAAGGGGTCATCCGAAACAGCTGGGCTCGGGAGGGTGTGGACGCCCTTGGCGATAGGATGCGAGGAAGGTCGTCCCACAAGGTCCCCAAGTCCCAAAGGGCGAACCCCCCCACACGAGCCTCCGCAGAGACCCCGACACCCTCCCGAGCACAGGGTGGCGACCCCTATTCCCTTCCCTGCACGTCCCCTCCATGCGCCCCTAAGCTCCCCGGCCCCAGCCCCGCACGCCTCAGGCCTCCTGCGGTCGCCCTCCGGCCTCGGCGCTGCCTCCGACCCGGTCTCCTCAGGCGACCCCCCGGCCCCAGGCCGCCAAGTGGGCGGGCCACACCTCCGCGACACTCACCGCCACCGCCCTCGCCACCACCGCCGCCGTCTTCGTCCATCTTGAGGCCACTCCCGCAGCACACGAGCCCGGAGCCGCGACAGGTAAAGGACCGACGGGGAGACACAGCCGTAAGGAGCGCGCAAGCGACCGGGCGGCTCCACAGCGAGCGGCCCGGGTCGCGGCCGGGCCTCCTCAGGCCGGGCGGGGCCCAGCGCTCCGCGCGCCGTCACGTGATCTAGGCCCCGCCCCTTCTAGGGCGCGGTAGGCGGGGCCCAAGGCCGCACGGCCCCGCCCTCTGCAACCCACTGGGCGGGGCGGTGTCTGCAGTAGCTCGAAGCCTACACCTGGACCCTTGTGGGACGCAGACCACCAGTGCGTTGCTGGAAACGCCCTTCAAGCAGCCTGGGGACACTGGGACGCCCCCATTCTACAAAACCCTGTGGCCAGAGTTTCAACTCGCACGTGCACTGGGGGCTAGGGTGGGAAGCTCTAGAAACTAGCGCACTGATAAGTCAGCTTCCCCACACACGCACACTTCTAGCTGTAAGGACGGGTTAGAATCATTCCAGCCTCTCAGCTTTCTGATGTATAATGGAGCTCATTTCCTGTCCTGACGATGGGTGCATTTTAAAATTTACAAAGTATGAAGGCTTATAAAAATGAATATTGTCATGAGGCTGGAACCGAATCCCAATCCTGCACACCTGGATACCTGGGAGCCAGCCCTCAGAGGGCATGCTAGGGGTTGGACAGTCTGGCGTCAGATGCCCTTGGAATTTTGCTCCAGTCTCCCTTGGATTACTGCCATCTGCCCTGGATTTATGATACAGAAGGAGCTCTGAATTCAATTTCCCGTGGGTACAGCCAGGGTCTGGGCGGAAGGCCCCAGTTCGCCCCTGTTCCAAATAAATCCATAGATTGCCTTTTTCATTCTGCATCTCTTTTCCAGTAACCCCTCCTGTAGCATTGAACGTGGGCCCTCCGCCTTCCTAAGCCCTTTCTGCACGAACTAAATTGCATTAAAGAAAAGCAAACATTGTAATAGAGGGGATTGTTCATCTGTAATAGAATTTTCTAGCAACTGTTTTATATTTACAAATTGCCCATTGACTCCAAGGATTCTTCTACCATCATCTATCAAAGTAGATAGCTTTCACCTTTTTGTTCAAGGTTGCACGATGACCTCAAAGTGTTCAGTTTCCTAATAACCTCAAGAATTAAACATCCAGCATTCTGGTGCTTCCTAGGCTGTAGGGGACACTTCTGGGTGTAGATAGATTCTTGGCAGCTTGTGTGACAAAGATGTAACAGAAAAGGGATCTGGGAGTCAGGAGATGTAAGTTCAAGTCCCAGCCCACAGATGTGGCTTCCTGATCTTGTTCCTGTCAGTTCTGTTATCTCAAGATTACAGCATCACTACTGAGAAAAAGACAGCCTACATTGACCTTGATAAGGTGTCATGTGGAGCTTTGAACTCAAAAATACTATCAATTATAAATGTTTTTCAATACTAATTCCTAATTCTTCCCTTTTCTTACAGTATGATCCATGGTCGTTTCAGAGTTTGAATCTAAAAATTAGTTCTGATAGAATTTTCATCAGAATAAAACATGACTCAATTATTTGTAAGCAGAATATATTGTCCCCAGAGGTTAGCCTGGGACCCCATTTCAACAAAGCCTGCAATAAATGTTGCCAGAGGGAGGATCAGATGTGGTGGCCATGCCTGTAACCCCGGCTCCTCGGGAGGCATTGTAGAGAGGATTGTGGTTGGAAGCCAGCCTAGACAAAAAGTTAGTGAGACTCCATCTCGACCAATAAAGGCTTGGCTTAGTGGTACACACCTGTCATCCCAGCTAGGGGGGAAGGGTAAATAGGAGGATCATTGTCCAGAGCAGGTTTTTTTTCCTTAAAGTCATGCTTTATAGTTTTTCCCACCAAGCTAGTTAAGCACCCTAGTTATTCACTGAGATAAGCACATGATTATGCCGAGTTTATGAGTGCCTTGCTCAGCTGTTGAAAGAGTTTTATAAGTGAATTTGTTTGTTTGTTTGTTTGTTATAAGTGAATTTGTAAGGAAAACATTCATGCCGCAGACAACTGCCAAGATAAAGATAATTGTACTAAACCCACAGATTATGTTGTTGCAGTTACTTGGTCAGACAATACAGATTTAGGCACTTTTTTTTTTTTTTGTGGTGGTGGTGGTGCTGGGGTTTGAAATCAGGGTTTTGTCAAGCATTCTACTACTTGAGCCACACCTCCAGCTTTTCTTTCTTTTTTTTTTTTTTTTAACTCAGTGCTTACACCTTAAGCCACTCCACCAGCCCTTTTTTGTGATGGGTTTTTTCAAGATAGGGTCTCTAACCTTGATCCTTTGAATCTTTGCCTCCTGAATAGTAGGGATTACAGGCATGGGTCACCTGCACTGGGCTCTTGTGTCTATATTTAGATAGGGTCTTGTGCTTTTGCCTGGCCTACCTCAGACCAAGAACCTCCTACCTCCATCTCCCATAGACACCTCTTATATTCCAGTTTCTGATCCTAGTGGTGGGAATACAGTGATAAAAGAGACAGATTCAGTTCCTGTCTTCATGGGACTGATAACCACTAAGCAGGTAATTACACAAATAATTGTTTAATTGGAATTTTGAAGTCCTATCCTATTAGCTGAGGCTCTCACCATGTTTGTTGTTTCATGTGTACTGGATGTGCTGCCTTAAAGTCCTTCAGCATAGATTATGATCTGTATTTATTCTATCTCCACTGTGTGCTGCAGGGTGTGGCTGTGTTAAAAAAAAAAAAAAGGCAGATAAGGACAGTATTTGCTAGATGAAGTAGAAGACATCCTGAAAACATGTTGAAACCTATTTATCAGCCCTCTGACCATTGCAGAAATAGTTTAAGAAACCAAGAATGTGCATATTCCAGAAAGGTCAGGATTTCTTTGCACATTCATCTCTCTATCCTGGAAGTGGAAGTTGATGAAATCAAACAGAAGTGTCCCCTCCCAGCGCTAAGAGGCACAAGAGCCAAAACCTTGCCAGGGCTTGCTTTTTCCTTCCTTCCTTCTTTCTTTCCTTCTTTCTTTCCTTCTTTCTTTCCTTCTTTCTTTCTTTGTTTCATTTTGGTTTTTGTTTTTTAGAGAAAGAGAGCGAGGGAAAGGGGGGAAGGAAAGGAGGGAGGGAAGGAAAGAGAGAGAGAGAAAAGAAGGGAGGAAGGGAGGAATGAAAAAAGGAAGGAAAGAAGAAAGGGGAGGGAGGGAAAGAGGCAGGGAGAAAAGAAGGAAGGAAGAAAGGAAGAGAGGGTGAAAGGGAGGAAGGAGGAAGATAGAAGGAGAAAGGGAGGAGGGAGAGAGGGAGAAAAGGAAAGAAGGAAAGAAGGAAGGAAGGAAAAAAGAGAGTCTCTCTATGTAGCCCAGGTTGCCCTCTAACTCTCTGTCCTTCTACCTCAAACTCTCAATTGCTGGGATTACAGGCAGACACCACCACACCCAGCAGTTGATTTCTTTTGCCCAGCCAGAAAGAGTCCACACTGTGTGAGCTCTTGCTGTTCCCAGACCCTGCACAGAGCAGTTTCCATCTCTTCTGATAAGGGTCAAGAATGCAGACACAGTGGTGACAGTTAGCAAATGGGGGCCTCAACTAATCTGTTACATCTGGTCGGGGGTCTGGTCCAGTCTGGAGAAAGCATACACAGCAGCCAGCTCACTGTTGGCTCATGGTCACAAAAGGAAAGTCATGTTTTCCAAAATCTAATTTCATCTAAAAATGGAGATGGTTTTGAACAGATTGATGTACTCTACTCTGCTCATGCAAACGAGAGGGTTCCACGTGACAAGTCGCATCCTTATTAAATTTTCAAAAGCCCAGACATCCTGTACTTTGCAAAAACCCCATCTTTCTTTCCAATCGCTCAGTGCCATCACCTTGGCCTTGTTTCCCCCTGGAACCCTTACAGCTGACATCAGTTACCAGTCTCACATCACCAAGGACAGCTTAATTCCTCTTAGATTGATTTGTAACTTGCATTTTTTTTTTGTAAGAACAAAGATGGTCAAATTTCTCTTTCATGGTAAACTTGGGAAAAAAAAATAATTTGACTCCTATTCCAAGATATTTGCCCTTGGAAGAAAGACATACCCACTCAGGGCAGCAGTGATATTAAGAGTTATTGTAAGCAAGTTTTCTTCTACAGGAAAATTGTGTTATTTTTATCTAGTTCTTCATTTTTATAGTTTGTCCCTGACCTACTAAAAAAACTAATTTCAAAAATTAAGTTGGTCAGAAAAGAAAAAAAGTTGGTCAGAGTCTATAGTGTACATCTTAAAATCATCAAGAGAGCCTATCCTGGGGTGAAGAGTGTACTATCGGTCAGGTCATTAAAAAGAAAAAGAATAGAATGACAAACATAAGGACACAGAACATCTGTGACCATGGTCCTCTTTGTGGGAAGTGTACTCGTAGCCAGAAAGTGACAGGACACTGGTCACGGAGCTCTGTGACTCAGAGGCTAACTACAGTCAAACAAATATGATTCCTCAGTGTGATTTGCAGAATGGCAGAAACCAGCCATGAGTTCCAGCCATTCACTGCCTTTGTGAAGAGGCCGTAGCACCCAGTGATAATTTTAGGGTTCCAGCTGTGATGTATCACAAAATGCCATACACTGATACCTGGATAACCCAGGCTGTAAGTTGGATAGTCCAGATACGTCTGTTTCTTGGCTGTGTGACCTTAGGCAAATTGCTTCACCTCTCTGTGTCCTGTTTTCTATGAAACTTCTGCTAATGAGAGCAACAAAACCCCGGTCCAAAGGATGCTATGAGAAGTAGATGCTATGGTGTCCGTACTTAATGTTGTTGCTGTGACACACCGAGGTGGACAGTCACCCCCCCACACACCATCATTCACGAGACAGATGATAAATCTACAAGCTGGAGGCAAGGTTGAATTTCAGTGAGGGATCTCCTCTTTGCCCCCCCCCCTCACATCTAGTTGCTGTCTTCCCATCCTGTCCTGCCTTCTAGAACCCATCCCTACTTTGGTTTGTGTCTTCAGCTTATAAATTGTCCAACACTTCATACTCATTGGTCCACTAAAGAACTGGGTTCATGCTGGCCATGGTGGGGCCACACGGCCATCAGCAAGGCGAGGAGGATGATGCAGGGAGCTCATGAGTTCAAGACCAGCTATCTGGGAGGCAGAGATCAGGACGGTCAAGGTTTGAGGCCAGCCAGGGCAATAAGATAGTGAGACCCTCATCTCAAATAATAAAAAGCTGGGCTCAGTGGTGCATGCCTGTCATCCCAGCTATGTGGGAAGCATAAATAGGAGGATTTAAGTCCAGACTGGCCTGGGCAAAAGCTGGAGATTATCCCTAAAATAACTAAAAGCAAAAAGGGCTAAAGGTGTGGCTCAAGGGTTAGAGCCTCTGCCTGGCAAGCATGAGGCCCTGAGTTCAAACCTCAATACCACCAAAAGGAGAGAATAAAAGAAGAAAAAGAAAGGCAGAGAGAGGGCAGATAGGCTACTGCTCTCAGGACCTCAGTGGAGAATTCCCTGGTTTTGAATCTATCCTAGACTTCATGCTGGAGAAGCCAAAAATGCAGAAGCCCAGAAACACCAACTGATGGCGGGGGGGGGGGGGGGGGGGGGGGAAAGGACCAGGAAAGGCGTGGGCTTGCAGGACAATTTATTTTTTTTATTTTTTATTTTTTTTCATTTTTCTTTTATTATTCATATGTGCATACAAGGCTTGGTTCATTTCTCCCCCCTGCCCCCACCCCCTCCCTTACCACCCACTCCGCCCCCTAATTTAAACAATAATGCTCTACCTGACCCCCCTGCCCCGCCACCATCAGAATGAGCAGGGAACCTGGCCCTTGGCCTTCACTAAGTTGGAAGGAGATGTCACAAACCAATACATAGTCTCCCAGAGGTCAGAGAAAGTCAAGCAGGGAACAGGGACCTCATTCCAGCCACAGTGATGAGACCCCTCACCTCCCCACTGGGGGGCCCACCTCCTTAAAAGGCTCCCCCTCCCCCAGGGTAAAAGTGGAGGCCAGCCAGGTGCTGGTAGCTCATGCCTACAATCACAGATACTTGGGAGGCTAAGATCCGAAGGACTGAAGTTTTAAGGACAACCCAGGCAAAAAGTTCAAGAGACCCCATCTCAATGGAGAAAAAGGTGGGTGTGGTGACAGGTGCCTGTCATCCCTGTGACATCAAGAAACCAAGTTTTGTCCAGTACAGCCTGAGTAAAAAGCAAGATCCCATCTCCAAAATAACCACAGCAAAAAGAGCTGGCAGAGTGCCTCGAGCAGTGCAGCTCCTGCCTAGCAAGCACGAAGTCCTGAGTGCAAACCCCAGTACTACCAAAAAAAATGCTGGGAAGGGTCAGTGGTCATGAGGTAGGGCTCCTCCTCCCTGCCCAGCATATCAACTGAGACCTAGGGAAAACTGACCTTCTGCCACTTCTCAGTAGTAACAAGTTACTGTAAGTAACTCAGGATGTCAGCAGAGGCCAAGTGGAAAAAGCTGGACTTCTACCCCTAATAAGCCAATGTCTCCCTTTCCTTTGTTGGAATGACTATATAAGACATGGAGCTTCCTAACAATACTAAAAGTTCTAGTGTGCAATCAAAAAACACTTATGACACCAAGATCAAGGAAGATCCCTGGTTAAATGAGAAAAGACAAGGAGCAATACCTAGACAACAGAGAGGTTAGAATTACCTGAATATGATTTCAAAGCAGCCATTGGGAAAACATCAAGTGAGCAATTAGGAACACACTAGATATAAATGAAAAAGAGTCCTGCTCCAGTGGCTCACGCCTATAATCCCCGCTACTCAGGAGGCAGAGATCAGGACGATTGCAGTTCCAAGCCAGTCTGGGCAAATAGTTCGAGAGACTATCTCAAAAAAAAAGTCACAAAAAATGGTGGGGTGGGCTGGTGGAATGGCTCAAAGTGTAGGACCTGAGTTTAAGTCCCAGTACTGCAAAAGAGAAAAATAGAGCCTCGGCAAAGAAACAGAAGATGAAATGATAAACCAAAGGGAAATTTTAGAACTGAAAAACTAACCAAAACCTAAAAGAAATTTAATGGATTGACTCACAGTGGAATGAAAAGGTCAGAGGAAAAAATAAGTGAATTTGAAGACGGAATAGCAGAAGTAATTCATGAACAACAGAGAAAGTAAATTGCAAAAATAAAATGAACAGAGGACATTGTGAGATTGTAACCAAAGCATGTTATTTGTGATCAAGGGGTTCCAGGAAGACAGGAGAAAGAAGGTAAAGCTGGAAAAAGTATTTCAAGAAATAATGACTGCAGGGCGCCAGTGGCTCATACCTATAATCTCGGCTACTCAAGAGGCAGAGATGAGGAGGATCATGGTTCGAGGCCAGCCCTGGGCAAATAGTTTAAGAGACCCTATCTTGAAAATACCCAATACAAAAAAAGGGCTGACAGAGTGGCTCAAGTGGTAGAGCACCTGCCTAGCAAGTATGAAGTCCTGAGTTCAAGCCCCAGTGCCAATGGGAAAAAAAAGAAAAAAAGAAAAGAAGAAAGGCAATAGTTCTGCCTTTGAAGCTGTGTTTCAAAGATTTGTGCAAATTGGAATGTGTGTTTGGGATTTTTGGGTCATTGCTGCCATTTGGAGTTTTTGTTTACTGAGTTGAAAAGGATCCCCACCCCCACCCCAAATTCTTTTCCTCCCTGAACCTCAGATTGTGATTTTATTTGGAAATGGGTAATAGATTGGGTTGGAGTGGACCCTAAATCCAATGACAAGTGTCCTTCTAAGAACAGCAGAAGGGCTGGGCATGGTGTTTCATACCTGTAATCCCAGCTACTCAGGAGATGCAGGTGGGATGATCAAACTCCAAAGCTGGTCTGGGCAAAAGCAAGAGAACCTATGTGGAAAATAAACTAAAGCACATGGGGGCGGGGGGCGTGGCTCATGTGGTAGAACTCTTGCTCAAAGCTGTGCATTCAAAACCTTAGTACACCCCCACATCCCCCTCCCCACAAAAAAGAGCAGATGCTTACAGGGAAGACAGCCATGTGAGGACAAGCCAAGCCTGATGCAGCCAGCAAAGGAAACCAAGGATTGCTGGAGCCCCAGAAGCCACGAAAGAGGCAAAGAAGGATCTTCCCTCAGCCTTCAGAGGAATTGTAGCCTGACCCACACCTTGATTTCACACTCCTGGCCCTCTCAAATGCATTTCTGTGGTTTTTTCATTTTTGCCTGCACTGGAGTTTGAACTCAGGAGCTCTTGCCAGGCAGGTGCTCTACTACTTGAGCCACTCCACCAGCCCTTTTTTTGTGAAGGGTTTTTTTGAGTTAGAGTCTCATGAACTGTTTGCCCAGGCTGACTTCAAACCATGATCCTCCTGATCTCTGCCTCCTGATCTCTGCCTCCTGAGTAGCTAGGATTACAGGCATGAGCTACTATGTCTGGCCATTTCTGTTGTTTTTAAGCCACCTAGTTTGTGGCCATTTGTCATGGCAACCTTAGGACGCTAATACCTTTCCTTTCATGTGCACCTGTGGGAGGGTGTAATACTGGGGATTGTACCCAGGGTATCACTGAGCTACACCCCCAACCCTTGTGGTTTTTTGTTGTTTTTTTGGTGGAACTGGAGTTTGATATCAGTGCTTTCACCTTGCAAAGCAGGTGCTCTATCACTTGAGATACACCTCCAAGTCCATTTTGTTCCAGTTATTTTGGAGGTGGGGGTCTTGTGAACTGTTTGCCTGAGCTGGTCTTCAACCTCTAGCCTCCCTGATCTCAACCTCCCTCGTAGCTGTTAGCTAGGATTATATATTCGAGCCACCAGCGCCCACCTGCCCTTGGTTTTGTGAGACAGGGTCCAACTATGTAGCCCAGGCTGGCCTTGAACTCTTGTTCTTTCTGCCTCTGCCTGCCTTGTGCTGGGATTACAGGCATGAACCACCACACTCAGCTAATTAATACCCTGTGAGTCTGCCCTGTTGATGGTCTTGAGGAAAAGGGGAAGTCTTTTTCCCAGAAAAAGGAAAATCTCCCCCATCCTGGAGCAGCCCATGTGGCTTCCTAGCAAAAAGAATGAATCCCAGATTTCATCTGGGACTGAAGAACTGTCTTCCAGAAAAAAGAAAGAAGGGACACGCCCTTAAGCAGGCAGCATTTCTGAGTGTAAAGAGGAGCTGGAAAGGAAGCAAACAAAAATCACATTCTGGTGGCGCCCACCACATCAATGCAGCGCCCAGGGCACATTCTCTGCTTGGCGCCTGCTCACTGCTGGAAGGCTCCAAGGCAGCTGGCTCAGAGCTTAGTCACGGCTCTTCAACCCCCTCCACACTGCCAAGTTCAAAGGAGGCACAGAATACACACTTTGGATCTTTTCAAGAAGACACCAGAGCAGGTGAAGCAAGGATGTCCCAATTCCCGAAAAGATCATCCTTCCCCCAAAAGTCTATCTCTCTGTGTCATTCTCTCATCACTCCCATCAGGTACCCTTTTCTCTTCTGTATTTAGAATACAAAGCAAGTGACAGAGGCTTGGTTCTACCCACTACCACCAATGTCACCATCACCACCATGCCACCACCACCATCACTAATTGTTAAGTGCAATAGTACTAGAGTAGCTGTGTGTGTGCATGTGTGTGGAACTGGGGTTTGAACTTAGGACCTCATGCTTACTAGGCAGGTGCTCTACCACTTGAGCCACTCCCCCAGCCCTTTTGCTTTTAGTTTGTTTTTCAGATAGAGTCTCTTGCTCAGATGCTGACCTTCCTACTTCTGTCTCCCAGGTAGCTGGGGTTACAGGCAGCAGCCACTAGCCCAGCTTCTTTTTGTTGAGCCCCTAGCAGGTGGTATTGACACTGATCCAGGGACTGGGACTTTACTGAATTTTCAAACTGCTCATGGTCTGGCTGGAGGTGTAGCTCAGTAGTTAAAGCACTTGCTGAGCATGTGTGAGATACTAGGTTTGAACTCCAGCTCTGCAAAAGAGAGAGAGAGAACAAAAATCTCACAGCCTGAGCCAGACATGGTGGCTCATGCCTGTAATCCTAGCTTCTTAGTTGATGGTGACCAGGAAGATCAAGTTTCCAGGTTAGCCTGGGCAAAAAGGTTGAGAGACTCAATCTCAACCAATAAGCCAGGTGTGGTGGTTCACGCCTGTCGTCCCAGCTATGTGGGAAGGATAAACAGGAGGATTGCAGTCCAAGGCTAACCCAGGCATAAACATGAGACCCTATTCAATAAATAATTAAAGCAAAAAAAGGGCTGTGGGCATGGCTTACGTGGTAGAGCACATGCCTAGCAAGTGCAAGTTCCTGAGTTCAAATCCCATTATCCCCCCACCAAAAGAAAAAGGAAAAAAAAAAAAGCTGGGTGTTTGTGCTCATGCCTGTAATCCTAGATACTTGGGAGACTGAGATGGGAAGGACTGTGATTCCAAGACCAGCCAGGGCAAATAGTTCAGTGACTCCATCTCCAAAATAACCAGAGCAAAATGGACTGGAGGTGTGGCTCAAGCAATAAAACACCTGCTTTGCAGGCCTGAGTTCAAACCCCAGTCCCACCAAAAAAAAAAAAAAAAAAAAAAGAAAGAAAAGAAAAGGGCTCAGGGTCTGCCTGCTTAATGGGTTCAGGGTTTCGTTTAGGTGGTGTTCCATTATAAGGTGAACATGTTAAATGCCTCTGAACTATTCACTTTCAAATGACTCATTTCTGTGATAGGAATTTCAGCTCAATGAATAAGGTATAGAAACTGCCCAGTAGAGGAATTCCACAGCCCATGACCTTCAATGCTATCAGAGCCTCCATGGCCATCCTGCCTCTTCCTTGGCTGGAGGCTCGGCCACCCTCAGATATATTCAGCTGGCAGCAACAATGCCCTGAGGCTCTGTGCTGGGACAGAATTTTGGTCACACTGTGTGCCTTCCCATTTCAGTATTCTCTTATTTTCCACATCTTCTTAACATCAGGGTAGGTGAGATGGAATGTCCAGGGACTTGAAATTAAGACTGTCTCACAGGTGACTCAGGGAGATGGATTCTTGTGACACCTGCCCCACCAAGTCTGCCATTTCTCCTTCCGTGTGCTTCTAGAAAGCCAGTGAGACTTAGAAGTGCCAGCCCACACCCTTGGGCACCCTCCCCAGGACATATGACAAGGCAGCTTCCTAATTGCTGGGTGGCCACTGAGTGCTGTGATCCTCTGAGACATGTCACCCATCAGGTTCCCCAAGAAGCACTACTTGTCACACAAGGTCCAGGAGACCACGGCAAGAACAACCTGGCCACAGTTTGAGGAAGGGAAGAGCAGTTAGGAGCCTTGTTGGAAAGGACAGAAAAAAATCTGAAAGCAAAGAGTAGCAGGAAAAAAAAAAAAGAGAGAGAGAGAGAGAGTAGCAGGGTAAGCCAGACGCCAGTGGCTCACACCTGGAATCCCAGCTACCCAGGAGGCAGAGATCAGGAGGATTGTGGCTCGAAGCCAGTGCTGGCAAATAGTTCAGAAGACTCTATCTGGAAAAAACCCATCACAAAAAAGGGCTGGTGGAGTGGTTCAAGGCAGAGGCCCTGGATTCAAACCCCAGTACCACCAAAAAAAAGAGTAGCAGGCAGGGTACCCAGCGAGCCATTGTAGCACCTGGATAACTAAAGCTGCACCATTCACAACTGTCCAGCTGTGGAAGAGCTCGAATGTGCATGAATGGATAGAAGCAGGAATAAAGGGTGGCCCATCCACACTATGTAATATTAGCCATAAAGAGGAGAGAAGCTTGCTACATGATACACATGGATGAGCTCCAAAAACAAGCTAAGTGAAAGCGCCAGACACAAAGACCACAGATTGTGTGACGACATTTCTAGGGACTGTGTAGAAGAAAACCCATAGAGACAGACAGCGAGTTGGTGGTTGCCAGGGCCGGGCAGTGGAGAATGAGGAGTGGTTGCTTAGTGGGTGTGAGGTCTTTTTCGGGGCATGAAAGAATTTGGAAACCAGACAGAGGTGGTGGTGCCACCCACAGGGATTCAGTAAATGGTAGTAATAATTTATAAGTGTTATCACAGTCTCTCATTATGATAAGATACATATAATACATGTTTATATTTAATATAGGACCAGGGCAGTAGAGTGCCTGCCTAGAAAGTGTGAAGCCCTGAGTTCAAATCCCAGTGCTGCCAAAAAAAAATATGTATATATAAAAGTATGCTATACTATATATAATAGAGTAAATGCTGTAAGATATACAAGTACACAATTATATGTAAATATGTGTTAATTTCATATTATATATATTATTAACATTTTAACCATTTTCAGCACATGGTTAACATTAATCAAATTCACGCTGTGGTACAACCCTTATCACCATTCGCCTCCAGAACTTCCTCCTCAGCAACTTGCAACTCTCTTCCCATTAAGCATTCATTCCTCATTTTCCCCACCCAGGCCCCTAGCACCCACCATTCCACTTTCTTTTCTTCTTCTTTATTATTTATTTATTTATTTGGGGGGTACTAGGGTTTGAACTCAGGGCCTTCACACTTGCTAGGCAGGCGCTCTACCACTTGAGCCACTCCGCCAGCCTTTTTTGCTTTAGTTATTTTTCACATAGGGTCTCAAATTTATGCCCATGCTGGCCTGGACTGCAGTCCTCCTATGTACACTTCCAGTGTGGCTGGGAAGACAGGCATGTGCCACCACACCCAGCTTTATCATTGAAATGGGATCTCTAGACCTTTTTATCCTGGCTGGTCTTGAACTGAGATCCTCCCCATCTCTGCCTCCTCAATAGCTAGGATTAGAGGCGTGAGCCATAACGCCCAGACTCCATTCTACTTTTGGTCTCTCTGCATTTGTCTACTCTATGGATCTCAAATACAGTTATTTGTCTTTTTGTGACTAAAGTGATTAACTTCATATGCTATGTGAATTTCACCTCAACTTAAACAACATCCACTGTCTCTTCTTCACCTTGACTTTTTTTTCTTTTGTGGTAATGGGGTTTAAACTCGGGGCTTTGTGCTTGCGAGACAGACTCTCTACAACCTGAGCCACTCTGCCAGCCCTCACCTTGGCTTTTCTAGTCAAAAGCTGAATCTGAGTTAAAACCCCTCGGTGTCTTTACCTTCTGCTGTCACCCCTGGGGACAAGATCAAGTTGCAGGCAGGCTGGTCCCTCAGGGACCTATGAGATCCTCCAGGAGGCAATGCTGTCCGGGCTGCGGGCTGCGGAGAGCAGCCCATGAGACCTCAAGGAGGAGAGGCTGGGCTGCGACTTCCTCCCTCAGTGCTCAGTGCAGACTGCTCATCCTGCTCATGCAAAGGGCTGCACCCCTACCTGGATGTTGTGAATGGAGTAAGAACCCATGAGAGAAAGCTAGGCAGTGCCGGTTGAACCCCAACCATTAGTCTTCTGCATGTAACTTCAGGTCAATTATTGATGATGGGGCTACAAATGAAGCATGGGTAAGACAGTGTTCCTCTTCTAATGGCACGTTTCTGAGAAGGAGCCTCAGGCTGGAGGGAGTTTGTGATTAGAAGGAAAGGAAATATATATGTATAAATAAATAAAAGTGAAGTGTATGGAGGCTGGGAGGTGTGGCTAAAATGGAAAAGCACCTGCCTAGCAACTACAGGGTCCTGAGTTCAAGTCCCATACTGCCCAAAAAAAGGGAAGTGGAAAAAAAATGAAAACACAATAACCAAAAGGAAAAAAAGTAACATGTACTTTGACCTGCTCAAAAAAAAATAGCCAAAGAACTGAGAAAGGAAAAAATAATTCCCAATGAGCATAATATAGAGAAATAGGGAGAGTCAGGCACTGGTGGCTCACACCTGTAATCCCAGCTATTCAGGAGGCAGAGATCAGGAGGATTGTGATTTGAGCCAGCCTAGGCAAATAGTTTTCAAACCCTATCTCAAAAGTACCCATCACAGGGGCATCTTCTCCTGCCCTCCCCCAACTCTGGGGGCTTTACCCTCCCACTTTTCTATCTCAATAAACTATCCTCCTTTACACTTAAAAAAAAAATAACCATCACAAAAAAGGAGTGGCTCAAGTGGAAGAGCACCTGCCTAGCAAGTGTGAGACCCTGAGTTCAAGCCCCAGTACCACCAAAGGAGAGAGAGAGAAAAAGAAAGAGAGAAAGAGAGAGAGAGAGAAAGAGAGAGAAAGACCAAGTCAAGATGGCTTTCCTCAAAATCCTCAGGCTTCTACTTGGGTGACAAATCCCCAGGCTTTGGATCATTCACACCTCACAAGTTCAAGTTGAAAGAAAGCAAAAACAACAGAAAGGAAAAAAGGTGCCAGTTTACAAACAGTTCTATTTTGCATCATGTTGATGGGGGGAAGAAATTCTACCATTATTAACTAAAATGCAATTTGCAGTGCTGGAGATTAAGTCCAGGTCCTCACGAATGCTAGGTAAGCACTGAGCATCACTGAGCCACACCACCACTAAGACCTACCTCCAGCCCTAAAAGGTAATTTGAGCCAGGTGTAGTGGTGCAAGCCTGTAATCCCAGCTACTCAGAAGGTAAATATGAAAGGATCCAGGTGAGAAGCTAGCCCAAGGCAAAAGTGCAAGACACTATCTGAACAATAAACTAACACCAAAAGGGCTGGGGATGTGGCTCAAGTGATAGAGCACTTGCCTAGAAAGTGCAAAGCCCTGAGTTCAAACCCCAGTACTCCCAAAACATTTTTTAAATTAAAAACAAAATGCAATTTGAACATGACATGTTCAGTCATGTATCATCTCATCCTCAGCCATATCGACAACTAAATGTTGACTGTTACTTATCCATTTTTTTATTTATTTTTTTTTTGTGGTACTGGGGTTTGAACTCAGGGTCTACACCTTGAGCCACTCCACCAGCCCTCTTTTGTGATGGTTTTTTTTTCAAGATAGGGTCTCGAGAACTATTTGCCCAGGGCTGGCTTTGAACTGCAATCCTCCTGATTGCTGCCTCCTGAGTAGTGGGGATTACAGATATGAGCACCAATGCCCAGCTATACTTAACCATCTAAATTCCAGGTGTTCTTTCCTTGGAAGCAAAAGATGGTGTGTTGGGGAGGTGTATAGGAGAATGGTGGAAGGAATGAATTCAAGTATGATATTTTGTAAGAACTTTTGTAAAAGCCACAATGTACCCCCACCCAGCACAATAAAAAAAAAGTGGTGTATTATAGGACACAGTGAGAAGTCTTGTGAGAAGACCCCTAAAGAAATTTTCATTTAATCCAATCAGGCAAGTTGGCACACCTCAGCAACAACTATTCACTTAGATATGAAGTTTAAAATCCACACATTTAATTATGGATGTATTTACCTGTCCTGGATGATCTGAAAGCAAAGTGACTCCTAAAAACCCCAAGACAAGGGCTGGTGGAGTGACTTGAGTGGTAGAGCACATGCCTAGCAAGCGTGGGGCCCTGAGTTCAAATCTCAGTACTGCAAAAATAAATACATTAATTAATTAAATTAAATAAACCCAAAACAAGAACCCATGAAAGGCTACGTGTCTTGGACTAGCATATGTAGCCCCCACCCCATATTGAAATAGAAAGACAAGGAAGCAGTGAGAAGGCTGCAAGGTGAGACCACAACTGTCTCCAGGAATTATTTCACCCAAGGTGGAAATGTTGGCTGGGGCTTTCCCTCTGCGGGAAACACGCCTCCCCACTTTCTTTCCCCTGGTCATTGCAACATCCTCAAAGTGCAGCTTAGCCTGCTCCTCCTCCAGGAAGCCTTCTTTGAACTCTACTTCTAAAAAATTAGACTTCTGCTCTAGAGAAAGGAGTGACTTGATAGTGCCATCGTGTACACCAGAGCTAGTGAGCATTCCAGCTCAAGAAGCCAGAGAAGCTGCTGGGAAAACTGGTTAGCAGTCTGCAAAAAACTGAAACTAGATCCATGTATATCACCCTATACCAAGATTAACTCAAAATGGATCAAGGATCTTAATATCAGACCCCAAACTCTTAAGTTGATACAAGAAAGAGTAGGAAATACTCTGGAGTTAGTAGGTATAGGTAAGAACTTTCTCAAGGAAACCCCAGCAGCACAGCAACTAAGAGATAGCATAGATAAATGGGACCTCATAAAACTAAAAAGCTTCTGTTCATCAAAAGAAATGGTCTCTAAACTGAAGAGAACACCCACAGAGTGGGAGAAAATATTTGCCAATTATACATCAGACAAAGGACTGATAACCAGAATATACAGGGAACTTAAAAAACTAAATTCTCCCAAAACTAATGAACCAATAAAGAAATGGGCAAGTGAACTAAACAGAACTTTCTCAAAAGAAGAAATTCAAATGGCCAGAAAACACATGAAAAAATGCTCACCATCTCTAGCAATAAAGGAAATGCAAATTAAAACCACACTAAGATTCCACCTCACCCCTGTTAGAACAGCCATCATCAGCAACACCACCAACAACAGGGGTTGGCGAGGATGCGGGGAAAAAGGAACCCTCTTACACTGTTGGTGGGAATGTAGACTAGTACAACCACTCTGGAAAAAAATTTGGAGGCTACTTAAAAAGCTGGACATCGATCTACCATTTGATCCAGCAATACCACTCTTGGGGATATACCCAAAAGACTGTTACTCCAGAGGCACCTGCACATCCATGTTTATTGCAGCACTATTCACAATAGCCAAGTTATGGAAACAGCCAAGATGCCCCAGCACTGACGAATGGATTAAGAAAATGTGGTATCTATACACAATGGAATTTTATGCAGCCATGAAGAAGAACGAAATGTTATCATTCGCTGGTAAATGGATGGAATTGGAGAACATCATTCTGAGTGAGGTTAGCCTGGCCCAAAAGACCAAAAATCGTATGTTCTCCCTCATATGTGGACATTAGATCAAGGGCAAACACAACAAGGGGATTGGACTTTGAGCACATGATAAAAGCGAGAGCACACAAGGGAGGGGTGAGGATAGGTAAGACACCTAAAAAACTAGCTAGCATTTGTTGCCCTTAATGCAGAGAAACTAAAGCAGATACCTTAAAAGCAACTGAGGCCAATAGGAAAAGGGGACCAGGTACTAGAGAAAAGGTTAGATCAAAAAGAATTAACCTAGAAGGTAACACACACTCACAGGAAATCAATGTGAGTCAATGCCCTGTATAGCTATCCTTATCTCAACCAGCAAAACCCCTTGTTCCTTCCTATTATTGCTTATACTCTCTCTACAACAAAATTAGAGATAAGGGCAAAATAGTTTCTGCTGGGTATTGAGGGGGGGGAGCGGGAGGGGGTGGAGTGGGTAGTAAGGGAGGGGGTGGGGGCAGGGGGGAGAAATGAACCAAGCCTTGTATGCACATATGAATAATAAAAGAAAAATGAAAAAAAAAAAAGAAGCCAGAGAAGTTATATCTAGACTATGTGTCTTCCAAAGTCCTTCCAGCTCTTAACAACTGTGTAAACTTTCTTTCATCATCTTTTTTTTTTTTTTGGTAGTACCGGATTTTGAACTTAGAGCCTTGTGCTTGCTAAGCAGGCGCTCTACCACTTGAGCCACACCCTCAGACCTTCTTGCTTTAGTTATTTTTCCAATAGGGTCTCACATTTATGCCCTGGGGCCATTCTGGACTGTGACCCTCCTCTTTATGCTGGCATGAGAGTTGTGCACCGCCATGCCCAGCTTTTTGTTGGTTGAGATGGGGTCCAGAGAACTTTTTGCCCAGACCTTAAACCTCAATCCTCCCAATCTCTGCCTCCCGAGTGGCTGGGATTACAGGGGATTCTGTGGGCTGACCACTGAGCTATATTCCCTGCTGAATGATAAGGGCTGAGAGCCCAAGTAGCAATCTATACACACCCCATAGTCAGATTTTTTTGTTGCCCTGTGCATCGAGGCAAAAGCTCTACCACTTAGCCACATCTCCAGTCCCACCTCAGTTTCTGGGTTTATTGATGGGAACAACAATCTGCCTTGCAGAGTTTTTCTTAGGACTATAGACCATTTACATTATATTATGTGCCTATAATATACTGTAGGTACTGTAGAAGAATTAAGAAGAGAGCCGTCTCTAGATGGTGACTTCTCAAAAACACCATAATACAGACACTTTAATGCTAAGATGTGGGGCCAGGATCTTCAATGACATTCTTTTTGTGTGTGGAAGGGATGGGCAGGACTGGGTGTTGAACTCAGGTCTTCCCTCTTGCAAAGCAGGCGCTCTATCTCTTGAGCCACGCCTCCAGTCCATTTTACTCGGGTTATTTTGGAGCTGGGAGCGGTCTTACGAACTGTTTGCCAGGGCTGGCCTCAAACTGTGATCTTCCCAATCTCAGCCTCCCAAGTAGCTAAGATTACAGGTGAGAGTCACCTGTGCCTGGCTTCAATGACATTCTTGAATCAATAAAATAGGTGGTCCAGATTGCAAGAAAGGACTTCCTCCCCCTTGATAATTGGTATATGGGATAGGAATGAATTGATCTGTTTACATTACTATTAAAATGGCACCTGTAATCAGAGATGTGGAGGATCTCTGTTCAAGGCTAACCCAGACAAAAATTCTCGCAAACCCATCTCAACCAATAAAAAAGCTGGGTGTGGTGATACGTGCCTGTGATTGAGGTAGGGGGCTCTCACCCTGAGGTTGGGCCCAGGCAAACACATGAGACCCTATCTGAGAAGCAAACTAAAAGCAAAAGAGCCGTGAAGGTGGCTCAAGTGGTAGAACGCTTGCCTGGGAAGTGTGAGGCTCTGAGTTCCATCCCCAGTCGTGGCAAAAAAGAAACTACAGGAATGAACTTAGCACTTATTACATACCTACTGTATACCAAACATTTTCCTTACCAGAGCTCAGATGCTCCTTGAGACTTCAAGAGTGTGTTGCTTTTCTGTGAGTTTTATAACTGAGCCAGCCCTTGGGGTGGGCTGGGAGGTCCTGAGAGGTCATCAGTCACCAACAGTCACACAGCTTAGGGCCTGAGGAGTCCCAGCTCCTTTTGGAGGCCCCTTTTCCACCTCACCACGATACAAGGAAGGCAGCTCAGGAATGTACCAAGAAGCAGAAAAATCTCCTATGACATTTGAGGTCTGACGAAACAGATTTGCAATGTGGACAACTGGAACTTGACAATATGCCAGAAAAAGTTCACCCATGAGCAAGATTATTTACAGGAGAAGTTACATTTCAGTAACTTAGCCTTTCCTGCAGGAGCAGAACACAAGCCACTCACACCAAGATAATACACAAGTGCCCAAGTATGAATCATAAAATCCTTTAGGAAGAGAAAATGACATTATCTTTAAAAAGCCTTTCCAGTATTCACGCTGGCAATCTTCCCTTCTAAGAATTCATACAAAAAAAAAAAAAAAAAGTACAACTGGGCGCCTGTATTCCCAGCTACTCATTGGCAGAGATCAGAAGGATTAGGGTTCAAGGTCATCCCTGGCAAATAGTTCCAAAGATCCCATCTCGAAAATAACCAGAGCACAATGGACTGGAGGTGTGACTCAAGTGGTAGAGCACCTGCTTTGCAAGTGTGAAGACCTGGGTTCAAATCCCAGTTCCACCAAAAAAATAATAAATAAAAAATAATAGAGCCTGGGACCAGTGGCTCATGTCTGTAATCCCAGCTACTCTGGATACAGAGATTGAGAGGATCAAGGTTCAAACCAGCCCTGGACAAATAGTCTGCAAGACCCTATCTCAAAAAAAAAAGCATTACAAAAAAAGGGCTGGTGGAGTGGCTCAAGGTATAGGCCCTGAGTTCAAACCCCAGTACTGCAAAAAATAATAATAAATTAATTTTAAAAAAGAAAGCACGCCATACTGTAGCCAAAACCTTGCCTTTGCTGATAACTTAGCTTATGAATATTATAATATAACTGACTTGTGAAGGAGCAAGCACATTCCTTTAAAGACTGAACATCTCTTCAGCCAAGCTGAATTAAAACAAAATACTCTCCAAATAAAACACCTCAGCAGAATGCATGAAGATTTTAGAAGCTGGACATGGCCGTGCAGGCTTCAAGACATTAGAAATATTGAAAGCAAACATTCTTCTCTGTCAGAACCCCAAAATATGTCTCAGAGTGCACCAAAGTCATGACCACAGAACAAAGACTGTGCTTGATATTTTAATACTCACATTAAAAAGGCCAAGAAATACGACTGTAATCTGGGTGAGATTAGACAAAACCAGGAAGGGGACCATAGAACAGAAGGAAGTGCCTTTCAACATAAGAATTTTCAACTTGATTCAGGAGGCCTGGACTCTGCAAAAGGTCAGTGCTAAGTAGCCACATTCAAAGCCAAACTTAGTGGAGAAAGGACTTTTTTTTTTAAAGGTATCATTTCCATTTTCCCACCTTGCAAAGGCTTTGTTTTTGCTTTCGCCATGTAATATGAAGTTTCACTGTGCTTTCCAAAGTCATTGTCCTTGCAGACTGAGTAAGGAACAACAACAACGAAATTATATTCCGATTAATAAGTTAAAAGTAACCTCTGGGCTGCTGGAGGTAGAGCACTTGTCTAGCATGTGTGAGGCACCGGCTTTGATCCCCAGCATGGCAAAGAATAAAGTAAAAATAAAAAGGGTTGAGGGAGGGCTCATGGAAGAGCACATGACTGGCATATGTGAGGCCCTGGGTTCCAAACCCAGCACCAAAACAACAACAAAAATTGCTAAAAAGCAAGCAACACATTACAAGTTTGAAGTTTTTTCTTTTCTACTTAGGAGGTGAATTTTTGGGACACATCAGCCTGGTGAGTCCCCTGGGGCAAATATTCAACAAGAATGAACAGTAGCTGGGTGCCAGTGGCTCACACTTGTAATCCTAGCTACTTGGGAGGCTGAGATCAGGAGGCTTGTGGTTTGAGGCCAGTCAGGGGAAAATAATTCTCAAGACCCCATCTCTAAAATAACCACAGTAAAATGGACTGGAGGTGTTGCTCAAGTGGTAGGTCACCTGCTTTGAAAGCAGGAAATGCTGAGTTCAAACCCCAGTCCCACCAAAAGAAAAAGAAGATCCTGCTCCCCTAGGCTTCCCCACCCCACTCCCAAAGTCAAGGAGTTGTCCTGAGTTGTTTACCTACTTAAGAGCTGCTATGTGACTGAAAACTGTAAGACTAGATCATATTTCAGTTTTCTATGTGCTTATTGACTTGCAAAAAATTTAAAAGGCTGGGCACTGGTGGCTCACCCCTGCAATCCCAGCTACTCAGGAGGATCACAGTTCAAAGTCAGCCCGGGCAAATAGTTCACCAGACCCTATCTCGAAAAAAAACATCACAAAAAAAGGGCTGCTGGAGTGGCTTGAGGTGTAGACCCTGAGTTCAAACCCCAGAACC
This sequence comes from Castor canadensis, assembly GCF_047511655.1. Lineage (NCBI taxonomy): Eukaryota > Metazoa > Chordata > Mammalia > Rodentia > Castoridae > Castor > Castor canadensis. The sequence continues at coordinate 3,789,400 of NC_133391.1, read as the reverse complement.
GCAGGGGAAAAAAAAAAAACTTTAAATGACAAATATTACAATGAAGTATGTCATTCTTCAACTTTCTACCTGAAATTCTCACAGCCTGAAAGGGTTTACATCAAATTTTTCATCCAGGTGACGTAGCACATGTGGTCCCAGCTAATTAGGAGGTGGAGGTGAGAGGATCACGGTCTGATGGTTTGAGGCTGGCCCAGGAGAAAATCATGATACCCTATCTGAAAATAATTTTTAAAAAACTAATGCAAAAGAACTGGGAGGGTGTGTGGCTTGAGTGGTACAGAGATTCCCTAGCAAGTGTGAGGCCCTGAATTCAATCCCCAGTACTGCAAAATAAAATTTTTCATAGATGTGGGGACTCTATTCCTCTGTTTTCTGATAAAGAATTTACTTTGTGTTTTTCTGGGGAGGGTTGGGGTGGACTAGAATAAAATGACATAAAACATCTCATTACAGCATTTTACATTTTCCTAAATTATGTATCTTTTTATTTATTTATTGGTGGGACTGGGGTTTGAACCCAGTACTTCAAGCTTGCAAAACAGGTGCCACACCCGCTTGATCCACACCTCCATTGCATTTTACTCTGGTTATTTTGGAGATGGGGTCTTGAGAATTATCTGCCTGGCTTGGCCTCAAGAATTGTGAGCCTCCTGATCTCAGCCTCCCAAGGAACTGGGATTACAAGTGTGAGCCACTGCACCTGGCACAAGTTTGGGATTTAATGCAGGTAAAAGATCAGAGGCTGAGCTAAGTTATTGGTGGTGGTGAAGACAGATGGGGAGAAATGCCCAGACTGATGACTCTGGAGGTAGAACAGGTATGACAGCGTCATCACTGTCCTGTACTACTGCTGTCTAACAAAAAACCAGCCCAGAGCCTAGAGGCATGAAATAGCCATTTCATTAGGTTGATGTCTTTGTGGGTCTGAAATTAACACTCGGCACAGCAGGGATGGCTTGTCCCTGCTCTGCAATGTTCCAAGCTTCAGCTCAGAAAACCCAAAGTCTGGGAGGAGGGGAGGTACCTGGCTGGCTGGAGGCTGAACTCACCTGGAGGTATCTTCAAAAACTCACACATCTGGCAGTGAACATTGATTTTCACCTGGGACCTCAGCTGGGCTGTTAGGCAAAACACCTGCTTGTGCTGTTCCCATGTTTCCTGGGCTTCCTCGCAATATGGCAGCCTCACATGAAGACTCTGACATGACATCGACTCAGAGCTCCAAGGACAAGTGTCCCGGCAAATAGGCAAGAGCTGCAAAGCCTTGGGAATAATTACCAAGGTAATTTATGTCCTGTACTTTGTGTGTGTGTGTGTGTGTGTGGCACCGGGGCTTGAGCTCAGGGTCTACACCTTGAGTCACTCCACCAGCCCGTTTTTTGGGATGGGTTTTTTCAAGATAGGGTCCTTACAGACTATTTGCCCAGGCTGGCTTCAAACCTCCATCCTCCTGATCTCTGCTTCCTGAATAGCGGGGATTATAGGTGAGAGCCACTGGCACCTGGCTATGTCCTGTTCTATTGGTCACATGAGTCATAAATCTGTCCATATTCAAGGTAAGGGGTAGGCTGATCATGGCAAATGCCTGTAATCTTAGCACTTGGGAGGCTGAGGCAGGAGGACTGTGGGTTCAAGGCCAGCCTAGGGCACATAGTGAGACCCTGTCCCAAAAGTAAACAAACAAGGGCTGGTAGTGGAGCAGCTCAAGTGGTAGAGCACTTGTCTGGCAAGTGTGAGGCCCTGAGTTCAAACCCCAGTGTCTGTATGATTCTCTGAGTAATGTCTGTGCCTTGGGTTCGAACTCATAAATGCGTGGGCTGGCCTGGTTTTGCTCACCATCGTATGTTGTTATCTGGCTCAGGGTGTACCACATAGGAGGAACAGAATAAATAAATATACCTTCAGTGAGTGGATGGATGGATGAATGAGTGCAAATAGGTCTGGTGCAGGGCCAGTGGAGAGCAGACACAAAGCAAGTGCCAGCCAGTTTGGGCCTAGAAACCCTAAAGCAAGACAAATCCCTTTATCATAGCCTCCCACACCCACTCTGCCTCAGACGACAGCAACAAGCAGACAGTAGCTCATCTGTCCATTTAGTGCATATTAGTAGGGAGAACCTACTACTTATTGACATCAATCCTAAGCAATGGATGCATCAATGATCAAAACAGACAACAATCAGGCATGGTTGCTCATGCCTATAATCCCAGCTGCTTTGGTGGAGGCAGAGATTGGCCAGCCTGGGTGAAAGGTTAGTGAAACCCCATCTTAACCAATGAAGCTGGGCATGATGGTTCTTGCCTGTCATTCCAGCTACACGGGAGGCATAAATAGGAAAATTGCAGTCCAGGCCAGCCAGAACAAAAATGCAAGAGCCTATTTGAGAAATAACTAAAGCAATAAAGGGTTGGGAGTGTGAATCCCTCTCAAGCAAGGGAAAGGACCTGAGTTCAAATCCCAAGGGGAAAAAACAGACAATCTCTGTTGCCTAGAACACAATTTTACATTATGCTAAAAGCTGATAGGTAAGCCAGGCATAGCGGCACACACCTGTAAGAATCCCCGCACTCAGGAAACAGAGATAGGAGGTTCGTGAGTTCAAGGGCATCTGGAGCCACATAGCAAGTTCTGGACCAGTGTTGACTACAGAGTGAGACCTTGTTTCAAAATTCTTAAAAAGTTAATAGGCACAAATTCTTTTATTTATTTATTTTTTTGTGATACTGGCGTTTGAACTCAGAGTCTCACCCTTGCGAGGCAGGTGCTCCACCATGTAAGTCACAAATGTTTAAAAAGGTAGAAGCAACTCAAGGGTCCACCACAGAGGAATGGGTAAACAAAAGTGGTACGTAGTTTCAGTGGAATATTATTTGACCTTAAAAAGGCATACATTCTGACACAGGCTACCACGTGGATGAATCTTGAAGACTTTTGTCAAGATCCTACTTCTACTTTCATGAGGCACCTCCCCTAGAACTCTCCATGGTTCCACTTACACGGGGTCCCTAGAGTGGTCAGAATCAGAGTGACAGAAAGTAAAATTTGGTTATCAGAAGCTTGGGGAGGGGAAGGATTGACGTTCAACAGATTGAGAGCTCCTGTTTCCCAAGATGAAAAAGGCTCCGTGGGTGAATGGTGGTGATGGTTGCACAAGAATGCAGATGTGTTAATGCCACTGAGCTGCCCACTCTAAGATGGTTTAAAAGGCAAATTTTAGCTTCTGCATCTCTTATTGTGATTAAAAAACAGATATAAGGGCTGCAGGGGAAAGGGCTTGGTAAGCAAGATAATCTTTTAAACTGTGTAGTCCAAGTCCTTTTCATACTTTATTTGTTCTCAACTAAGGTGGGGGATGAAACTGCAATTTGGAGCTAGAATTGTAGTATATATTATTGTGCAATGGTGAAGAATATTGGTGCATTTGTAATTCAGAAAAAAAAGGGGAGCCAGGTACAGTGATTCACGCCTGTAATCCCAGCTACTGGGGAGGCAGAGAACAGGAGGATCACGGTTCGAAGCCAGCCTGGTCAAATAATTCAAGAGACCCTATCTCAAAAAAAGACCCATCACAAAAATAGGGCTGGTGGAGTGGCTCAAGTGGTAGAGTACCTGCCTAGCAAGCGTGAGGCCCTGAGTTCAAATCCCAGTACTGCCAAAAAAAAAAGGGGGGGAAGGGATTATTGCAGTACTGGAGACTGGATCCAAGGGCCTACCACTTAACCCAGTGACCCCAATCCTTTTTGTTTGTGTTTTAGCTTTGAGGTAAGAGCTTGTTGCCTTTGCCTAGTTCAGCCTCAAAATCATGATCTTCCTCCCTCCACCTCCCAAGTATCTAGGATTACAGCTGTGCTCTACCATGCCCAGCCTCCCCAAACTTTTCTATTGGAAATATGTGGAAATTGGGAACTCACACCACTGTCTCAACTTGACAAATACACTATATTTAAATAAAGGGCCTAGCTACTTGGGAGGCTGAGATCTGGAGGACTGAGGTTCCAGGCCATTCTGGGCAAAAAGCTCAGGAGACCCCATCTCAACAAATAGTTGGGTGTGGTCACGCATGCCTGTCATCTCTACTGAGGTGGGAAATGTAAAATGGCACACAGTCCAGGCTGCCCTGGGCAAAAAATGTGAGATCCTATCTCAAAAATAACCACAGGAGAAACAGTTGAAGGTGTGGCTCAAGCAGTTAAGTGCCTGTCTTGCAAGTCTGAGTTCAAAGTCCAGTACCTCCAAAAACAAACTGACCAAGAACAAAGATCACAGGGGGTGAGGGTTTGATCTGTGGGCTTCTGAGGACATCAGCTCAAAGAAGGAACGTCAGGAAGAGCTTTCAGCCTGCAGGTCCTCTGGGCTCCTTGAAGGGCCTGAAGGCTGGTGTGGCTGGTGTCCACGAGAAGGGGGATGGCAGGAGAGAAGCGGGCACAGATGGTGCAGGGCCCTGAAGGCATTGTGAGGGCTTTGATTTTTAATCTGAGTCACAGGGCAGTCAGGAGATTCTGTGTAGGACATCAGATCAGTTTCAACAAAGTAGCAATGAAAAAATCTCCAGCTCTGTTCCCAGGGTTGATGCAAGCTTAGAACAGGGAGTCGTGTTTTCTCACTGCTGTGGAATCTACATGGGGAACCAGAGGTGGCTGGGGAGGGGGACACAGGTTATCAAGGACAGATACTTTATGAAAACTTAACAGATCCTAGCCAGGCGCCAGGAGCTCATGCCTGTAATCCTAGCTACTTAGGAGGCTGAGGTCGGGAGGATCACAGTTTGAGGCCAGCCTGAGCAAATAGTTCACAAGACCCCATCTCCAAAATAACCAGAGCAAAATGGACTGGAGTTGTGGCTTAAGTGGTGGAGCACCTGTTTGCAAGTGTGACGCCCTGACTTCAAGTCCCAGACCCACCAAAAAAAGTTCAATATCATTAGTCAATAAAGAAATGCAAATCAAGACCACAGTGAGGCATCAGTACCTATCTATGAGAATGACGGAAATAAAAAATAATTCAGGCCAGGCATGGTGGCTCACACCTGTAATTCCATCACTTGGAAAGCGGAGACAGGAGGCCAGCCTTGGGCTACATAGAGAGTTCCAGGCCAACCTGGGCAACTCAGGGAGAGCCTGTGGTTCCATGCATCTGAAATAATAACTCAGAGTCACATTGTGTTTAATAGCTGGGAAGTAAAAGCAACTCAAATGCTTATCTAAGGAAGACGGGATTCAGGAAATGTGTGTCCCTACCACATTCATTAGCTTTAGAAAGGGAAGGAACTTCTGGCTGTGGGCATGGCTTAGTGGCAGAGCACTTACCTAGCAAGTGCAAGGTCCTGGGTTTGATCCCCAGTACCAAAAAAACAACAAAAAAGTATAGCATGGAAATTCTGACACACACTACATGGATAAATTTATGGAAATTATGCAAAGTGACCAGCCAGTCAGAAAAAGACAAATTCAGTATGTTCTGCTTATTTCTTATCTGATTCTCATATTTTAATTTTTATTAGCATATACTAATTATGCAAAATAATGGGCCTCATTGTGACATTTTCATGCCTGCACATGACATAGCTTGACCACAACCCTCCCCCATTGCTCTCACCCACCCCCTTCCTCTTTTCCTTCTTCTGCTTAGATGAAGAATCTAAAGAATCAAATTCACAGAAACAGAAAGTACAATGGTGGTCACCAGGAGGTGGGGAAGACAGAATGAGGGGTTTGTTCAGTAGAGAGTTTCAGTTCTGCAGAATGAAGTTTCTAGAGCTGGGTGACATAAAACGTGAGTGCACTGACGTGAGGCTGATGGGCTGTACACATGAAAATGTTCGAGGCAGCAAATTATATACTGTGTGTTTTTGTAATTGCCATTAAAAGAAACCATGTGGAGGGAGCTGGAACTGGACCCAGGAATATAAAAATCTATCTTCGTCAAAATTTTAAAAATATCATTTCATTATCTATTTATCCAGCTGTCCATCCATGCATCCATCTATCCATCAATCAATCAATCATCTATCCAGCTATCCATTACCTATCTATCCATTTATTTATTCTATCTGTCTATCTATCTATCTATCTCTGTCTGTCTATACACTCCCATATATATATGTTGTACGTGGTACTGGGGTTTGAATTCAGGGTCTACATCTTGAGCCACTCCACCAGCCCCTTTTCTTTTTCTTTTTTTTTTTTTTTTGTGTGATGGGTTTATTTTGAGATAGGGTCTCACAAACTATTTGCCAGGTCTGGCTTCAAATTGCAATCCTCCTGATCTCTGCCTCCTGAGTAGCTGGGATTACAGGCATCAGCCACCGGCCCCTGGTGTGCACACACATATATTGGTGCTGGGGATGGAACCCAGGGCCTTGCACATGCACATGCTAGGCAAGTGCTCCACCCCAAGCTACACTCTCAGGCTTAGCATATATTTTACAGTGATAAATTCCTTGGGTTTTTCCAGCGGGTACACTCGGGGCACATGGCCTCATGTAAGCCATGTCTGACCACTGAGCTCCCTCCCCAGTCCCTGTTCTTTGGGATTATAATGAATTATTTTCAATATCTCTTTTAACTTCTGTTTTTAAAAAGTTCTATCTGATCTGAGAGACACATTAGATAACACATGGGCTAAGACACCTGTAATGCCACCGTGTCACAAAGTAGGCTCTATAAATCTGAAAGATGAAGAATGCTGAGATCCACCTAGCCTTTCTAAATCAAATCTGGGGACAGGCTTTGGGCATCTGTTTGTTTGTGTGTCTGTTTCTTTAATTACTTGTTTGGGTGGTACTGGGTTTGAACTCAGGGCTACTTGCTTGCTAGACAGGTGCTCTACCATTTGAGCCAGACCTTCAGGCTGGATTTGGCCATGTGCATTTTTGTTAAGTATTTCCAGAGATTCTTATGACCGAACTTGAGAACTACTGGTTCAGTCAGACAATGCTCCAAATAAAACAAATACTTTGCATAGTTTGGAACACAATACTAGGGAGGTGACTAATATGACAATGACCTTATATAATTCTTTTTTTTTTGCAGTACTGGGGTTTGAACTCAGGGCCTACACTTTGAGCCACTCCACCAGCACTTTTTGTGTTGGGTTTTTTTGAGATAGGGTCTCACGAACTATTTGCCTGGGCTGGCTTTGAACCATGATCCTCCTGATCTCTGCCTCCCGAGTAGCTGGGATTGCAGGTGTGAGACACTGGCGCCTGGTGACCTTTTATAATTTTCTGATATTAAGAGAGCACATAGCCCTCCAAATATCAGATACCAAAATGGATGCTGTAAGAATAAAAGTCTCCAAAGGGTAATAATTTACAAACCCCAGATCCAGGAATTTCTAGTGAGACTCATTTTTATCCCATTTTGGGCACATAAAGAAGAAAATGCTGCTGGGTGAGGTGGCTCATGTGTGCAATCCCAGCTACATGGGATTACAGGATTCAAGGATTAAGGTTCAAGGCCAGCCGGGGCAAATAGTTATCAAGACCCCATTTTAATTAATAAGATAGATCTGGAAACCAGGTGCCAGTGACTCTCACCTCCAATATCCAAAACATAACCAGAGCACAATGGACTGGGCGTATGGCTCAAGCCGTACAGCACCTGCTTTACAAGTACAAAGTCCTGGGTTCAAATCCCAGTACAGCAAAAAAAAAAAAAAAAGAGTAGAAGGAGTGCAGTGCAGTGAGATGAGCTCTTACCCAGAAATAGCTGAGGCTGAAAGTTCTCTTGGGGTGACATGTTGCAGCTAGACAGTGGTGGTGATTGTGCAATGTTGTGGAATGCCACACAACTATTTACTTAAAATAGTTCATTTATGTCATGTGAAATGTAAAGTTTTTTGGTGGTGATGTGGATTGAACCCCGGGCCTTGTGCTTGCCAGGCAGGTGCTTTGCCACGTGAACCATGCCCCCAGACCAACTTTTTTTTTTCTTGCAGTGCTGGGGCTTGAACTCAGGGCTTACACCTTGAGCCACTCTACCAGTCCTTCTTCGTGAAGGGTTTTTTCAAGATAGGGTCTCGAGAACTATTTGCTCAGGCTGGCTTCATACCTTGGTCCTCCTGATCTCTGCCTCCTGAGTAGCTGGGATTACAGAGGCAATTTTATATATATATAAATATTATATATAAAATATATATATAAAATCCACAGAATGTCACAATATGGGCTGGTGCTTAGTGGTAGAGGCTTGCCTACACTCATGAGGACCAGGCTCTGTCCCCAGCATTTGAGAACAGGCCCAAGCAATGAGAGCACCTGCCTGCCAAGCAGGAGGCCCTGAGTTCAAAAAAAGGCAGAAGAAGAAAGAAGAGGAAGAGAAAAGGCAGAAGAAGAAAGAAGAGGAAGAGAAAAGACAAGGCAAACAAACAAAAAACAGTGTAAGGTGAAATAATTTGGTATCAAATTTGAAAAGATGTTTTGATCTTTGAGGTCCTGGGATCAACGAGAGAGAGAGAGAGAGAGAGAGAGAAGAAGAAGAAGGAGGAGGAGGAGGAAGAGGGAGGAAAGGAAGGCAGGAAGGAAGGAAAGAAAAGACTATGTTTTGTAGTGTGGGAAAAAGTAATCTGTTTAAGGAAGACATGCTTGTGTGTCAATCCTCCTAAACTGAAATTAAACTGATGCCTTTAGCCCTAAATACTTCTGCCAGACTAGAAAGTTTAATTTCAAGTTGGGTGCCAGTGGCTCACACCTGTAGTTCCAGCTACTTGGGAGGCTGAGATCAGGAGGATCTCAGTTTGAGGCCAGCCCAGGCAAATAGTTTGCGAGACCCTATCTGGAAAATAACCAGAGCAAAATGGACTGGAAGTGTGGTTCAAGTGGTAGAGCACTTGCTCTGCAAGTGTGAAACACTGAGTCCAAACCCTAGTCCCCCCCCACACACACAAAAGCTTAATTTCAATTATTTTTTGCAACTTCTACTTTTTTTGAAATGCAAACTGGCAGTAGTGACAGACTGACCATAGCTTATTAAAGACGGAGTTCCATTTGCAAATGTAACTGGTACATCAAGAGATTTATTTGTCAATCATACATCAATCAAGCTGGAAAAAAAGAGTGAGTTGAGGGCCCCGAAGTCCAGTAAACAGGAAGTGTAGACACTAATAACTCAGCCAGGAACACCAATCCCGTTTAAAGTTAAGGTCTGACAACAAGCCTCAAAGCTGCTGTCCAGATAAACTCCACCTCCGTGACCTCCCCTCAGTCCATTTACGAACTGTCCAAGACGAACAGCACCAGTAAAGGGTGGAGCTGGGCCAGGCCCAACATGAGAGTTCATGAGCTTAAGACCCACTGAGGTATGGAGACAGTCTTTCTTTTATGCAGTACTGGGATTTGAACTCAGGTCCTACACCTTGAGCCACTCCACCAGCCCTGTTTTGTGTTGGGTTTTTTTGAGATAGGGTCTCGTGAACTATTTGCCTGGGCTGACTTTGAACCGTGATCCTCCTGATCTCTGCCTCCTGAGTAGCTGGGATTACAGGCTTGAGCCACTGGTGCCAGCTTAAAAATTCCTTCCCATTATTTTTAAACTGCTATTAACTAGTGTCTCAGTGAATGTAAGTTCTGTCTGAGCCAATGATTGTACTGCCAGTTCATCTCAACATCTATTAAGTGCCTGCTGTGTACCAGACACAGACAGGCTCTTTGCAGACTGCAGTACCTACAGTGCTGCCCAGTAACTCTCATGGTCCGTCTTTTGTTACCCCTGTTCTGTAAAGATGTCAGCTAAGGATCAGAGAGGTTAAGGGCCTCACTGAGGTCACACAGCAGGAAGTGGAAGAGGCAGGATTCAAACTCTGGTCTGAATGGTTTCCATAAGCCCTCCCTGTGGAGAGTCATAATGACTAATGGGGTGTGTGTGTGTGTGTGTGTGTGTGTGACTATTTTTTAATGTGATAAAACATGCACAAAGGGGAGGTGGAGGTATAGCTCAGTGGTAGGGTTCATTCCCCAGCAGCACAAAAACAACAAAACAAAAACCACATAGCATAAGCTTTACCATGTGACCCATTTTAGGTGGCTGGTTCAGCTCATGGTATTAAGAACTCCACCTCCACCCACAGGACTTTCTCATCTTCTCCAAATGAAAATTTGCCCCCATTAAACGCTGACTCCTCACCCCTTCCCCGGCCCCTGGTGGCCTCTGTTCTATTTCTGTCCGACTCTGACTGCCCTGGGGACCTCGTGTAAATGCAATCACACAATATTTGTCCCTTCGTGTCTGGTTTACTTCATTTAGCATCAAATTTTCAAGGGTGTATTTGTTTTCTAAGTTAAAAAAGCAACTTCACACATTTTCCATAAGGAAATACTGCATTTTCCTTTGAAGGTAAAGCCTAAGTCTGGGTCTCTAGATGCTGAGGTTAAAACTGAGGGGACAATCTTGGAGCCAAATGATTTCCAAAGACATAGAATCTGATTAAGCCCACGGTGCTAAAACTGCTGCTGTACATGGTTGACCAAAAGACGCTAGAAGACTAGGGCTGGGCTTGGTGGTACATGCCTGTAATCCCAGTTAGGCAGAAGGAGGAGATAGGAGGATCTCAGTTTCAGGCCTGGCCAAATCAGGCATGAATTATTTGGAAGGGAGAATTGGGAGATCCTGTCAAAAATAAGCTAAAGCAAAAAGGGTAGCAAGCATGAGACTGTGAGTTCAATCCACAGAAACATACACACACACACAACACACACACACACACACACACACACACTCACGTTACAGGACTGTTTTTATTTTTTTAGGAGCTTTGTTTTTTTAACCCAGGGCCTCACACCTGCTAAGCAAGTGCTCTACCACTGAGCCACACCCCCAGCTCCTTAGAGGACTAGTTTTTGATATAACTTAAATTTGGTGTCAGGCATACGCTATTTATCATAAGTGAAGGTTTGCATTCTGGTAACAAATAGAAAAGTCAGTGGGCATGGTGGTTCAGGCCTGTAATTCCAGCTACTTGGAAGGCACAAACAGGAGAATTTTAAGTTGGAGGCCAGCCTGGGGACAGGTAGTAGCCAGATCCTATTTCAAAAATGAAATAAAAAGGAAAAAAAAAAGGGCTGGAGGTGGGTGGCTTAAATGGTAGAGCACTTGCACAAGGTCCTGGGGCCAATCAAACGAAGACAGAAAAGGGAGGGAGGGAGGGAAGTAAGGAAGGAAAAAAGGAAGGGAAGGGAAGAGGAAGGGAGGGAGGGAGGGAGAGAGGAAACGCAGGTGGGAGTGAAGGGAGGAGGGAAATTCCAGTAGGGAATTTGCTGCTCGTAGAAGTTCACAGCACCCCTCATTTTTCCTTCTTTCCCCTTCACACCCTGAGAAGCTCACAGAAGTGCATTTCTCGCCTTCATTTCCCAGATTTGAGCTATTTAACACTGGCTATTTTTGTTAATCTTCTGGATTAGTCTTTAGCACTGCCAGAGAAACACCACCTTAAAAAGGAAATGTTTCTGCCTAAGAACTTCAACTCAGTAGAAAATGGTCATGATCAGTTTTTAAAAAAAAAAAAAAAGCTACATAAGTGCCCAAGTGGCTTACCTCAAAATTGGTCCCAAAGGCTAAAAATAGCCCCTCAACAAATACCAAAACCCAAGCCAGAGCCAGTGCAACAAACTGGAGCCAACAGCTCCTCACCCAGAGGACGGGCAAAGGGCAGACTTGCTCTTGGCTTTGTTTGATCTGGTGCAAGCACCAAAGCTGATTGCATGTGGGTACATGAATGGAAACATCATGTCATACCCCATAAACATGTCCAAAGAAAAGAAAATACCAGGACTGGGCACAATGGCTCACGTCTGTAATCCCAGCTACTTGGGAGGCTGAGATCAGGAGGAGGCCCCTGGTTCAAGGCCAGCCACAGCAAATAGTTTGAGAAACCCCATCTCCAAAATAACAGAGAAAAAATGGACTGCAGATGTGACTCAAGCAGTAGAGCACCTGCCCAGCAGGCACAAAGCCCTGAGTTCAAATCCCACTATTGCCCCCCAAAATTAAAAAAAAATTAAAAAGTAAATATAGGGACTAGAGGAGTTGTAGCTCAGTGGTGGAGCACTTGCTTAGCATGCAAGAGGCCTAGGATTCAATCCTATCCCCAGCACTGCAAAATAAATAACAAAACCAAACCAAAAAGATGCAAGGATTTATTCCCATAGTTGGGAAAGTCTAACAGAATTTTACAAAACTTTGGCCAGGGCTGGGGATGTGACTCAGTGGTAGAGCACTTATAAAGCAGGTGCAAAGCCCTGGATGTGATCTCCAGAGCTGCCAAAATAAATAAATAAAAAAGGCTTGGGTAGAAGCCAAGAACAGTGGTACACACCTGTAATCCCTGCTACTGGAGAGATTAAGGCAAGAGGATCTTGAGTTCAAGGTTGGCCTGGGCAAAGTTATCAAGACCCTACCTCAAAAGAAAAACGCAAGACAGGAAGGCTGAGGCCAGGCCCGGGTTCAATGTCCGGCACCACACCCCCTTGGGGAGCAGGGTCCTGACATGTATGACATGAGCCTCAAGAAGTGTCCCCTGAGTGCAATTAGGTGAGGGAACTCAGGGCCTCATGCTTGCCAGGCAGGCACTCTACAACTTGAGCCACCCCTCCAGCCTCTGCATTGATTATTTCTGAGATACTTCCCAAGTAGCTGGGATGACAGGCACACCACTGCACCCAGCTATTGGTTGAGATAGGGTCTCAAGGACTATTTTCCCAGGCTGGCCTTGAACCACGAAACTCCTGATCTCCACCCCCCCAAGTAGCTGGGATTACAGTGAGCCACTGTGCCCAGCCAAGATGAGGTATTCTTGGGCAGAACTGAATTGGGCATTTCAGGATGGGCAATTTCTGAGTTGGCATCCCTAAATGCTCACATGATTCCCAGCCATTGAGTGAAGCAAAAGATACCCACAAACACTTGCAAATGCTGCTCAGGGGCCAATGCAGCCACCCTCCATGAAGAACCACCAAGTGGGATGCGTCTACACAGACATCGTCCTTGCCTACCCACCATTCCGTGCAAGCCCTCTGACTGCTGGCAGCATGGGACTATCAGGGCCACTTAAGCAGTTGGATTGCAATATGGTTTACCTATGGGACAGTCGTCAGTTCAATGTCATTTAGGATATTCCCTGAGTCCTACAAATACCATCAATTTCAGAACATCTTCACCACTCCCAATAGAAACTCTGAACATTTTTTTTTTCTTGCTGGGACTGGGGTTTGAACTCAGGACTTCATACTTACAAAGCAGGTGCTTTACTGCTTGAGCCATGCCTTTTAATCTTCCTGCATCTACCTCCTGAGTAGCTGGGATTATAGACGTAAAGCAACATGCCTGGCGTATGTTTTTAATTCTCTTAAGAATATACCTAAAGCTGGGTACCGGGGCTCACGCCTGTAATCCCAGCTACTCAGGAGGCAGAGATCAGGAGGATCGTGGTTCAAAGCCAGCCCAGGCAAAGTGTTCAAGAGACCCTATCTCAAAAAAACCCATCACAAAGGGCTGGTGGAGTGGCTCAAGATGAAGGCCCTGAGTTCAAACCCCAGTACCAAAAAAGTATATATATATATACCTAGAAGAGAACTTGCTGGGCCACATAGTAAATCTTGTATCTGTTTGAGGAACAGCCAAACCGTTTTCCAAAACAATTGCACCATTTCACATTCCCATTAACAGTATCTGAGGGTTCCAAGTCCCCAACCCTTTCCAGCATTGACGGTGTCTGTCGTCACAGCTGGCCCAGTAGACGTGACCTGCATTTCCCTTGTGGCTGACGTTGTTGGCCATCATTATCACATGAGTTGGTCACAGATCTGTCTCACTTATTCCCGGTGCTCACTGAAAGAGCAGATAAATGTAGCCATCTGCATTTCCTTTCCGAGTGGCTTTGTGTTCATAGAAGCTTGAGAATGCTGTCTTACCCATCCAGATTAGAGAAGGGGAAGAAATGAAATCAACCTGGATTGTGTCGTATGGTTGTCACTCAATCCTCTCACTTAATCTTTGCATCAAGGCTGGGAGGCAGAGTCTGGATTTTGTAAATAAGAAAACTAAGGTCAGAAGTCAGGTATGGTGAGGCACGCCTGTAATCCCAGCACCTGGGAAGCTCAGGCAGGAGGATTGAGAGTTTGAGGCTAGTCTGGACTATAGAGCAAGACCCTGTCAAAAGAAAGAAAGAGGAGAAAGAGAGAAGTACAGAGAGAGAAAGAGATAAAGGAAGAAGAGAGAGAAAGGAGGGAAGGAAGGGAGGGAGGGAGAGAGGGAAAGAGGTCATTAAGTACCTAACAGTGCGTGGTCAGCTGAAACTCGAGTCCGGGTCTACGTGGCTGTTTTCCTTTTGGATCCTCCGCTGGGGGCCTCTGCGGCCTCCACACAACAGCGGGCAGCTGGGCTCGGTGTGCGCCCTCTCACATGCTGTCATTTAGATATGGATTGTCCCCAAAAACCCATGTGTTGGAAGCTTGATCTCCAACGTGGAGACCAAGCTTGGGAGGTGGTAGAACCTTCAAGAAGTGGGGCCTAGTGGAGCTCTTTGGGTCATAAGACAGTCCTTCAGGTGCCCTTTGCTCCGAGTGTGAGATTGGAGCCCCTGGCCATATATAAAGAAAGATTAAGTAAACAAAAACACGGTGCCTTACAAATTGGCAAGTGGAAAGATGACAAGTGGCCTCCTAAGCAAATCATCCAGTGCTATGGTCCTGCCACCTGGGCAGAAGATGGTCCTGGGGCTCTCACACCCCTATATATATGCTCAACCACATCACCAGGCTGCAGGCTGTTGTTGAAATGATAACTAATGAAACCGCAAGAGTCCTCAATTTGCTGACAAAACAAAGCACTAAGATGCACAATGCCATCTAGCAGAACCACTTGGCTTTAGACTATTTGCTTGCTTCTGAGGGAACAATTTGTAAAAAATTCAACCTAAATAACTGTCGCTTACAGACTGACAATAAAAGAAAGGCCATAAAAGAGGTCACAGATAAGATGAGAAAGCTTGCCCATGTCCCATCCAGACTAGGAGAGGATGGGATCCCAATGACCTGGTTGGAGGATGTTCTCTGTCTTAGGAGGATTCAAAACTTTAATAGGGGCAATAGGCTTTGTCCTGGAAGCATGCGTAATACTGCCCTGCCTGGTCCCCTGGTACTGTGGTCTCTCAGGACTGTTATGAAGGCTGTTATAGAAAGAAAAACAGCCGCGTATGTAATGATGCTATGGAAATACAAACCCCTAGATCAAGGTGATGCTCTTTGACCCTAGGTGGGTCCAAGCATCAAGGGGGGAATGATGTAGCAGGGAGGAGGGCCAGAAGAAAATAGACTGGGTCTGAGTTCTAATAAAGTAGCAGGGAGGTAGGGATGGCGTAGCAAAGAGATAAAACCTGAGAAATCTGAACGTGGAGAGGGTCATGTAGCACTGGGAGGGGAAAGTCACATAACACTAGGGTAAAGTAGCCTACAGAATTGAATATAACCATATATGGATTAGACCTTGCTCTATGCTTCTGTAACCTGCTTGCAAGGGGATATAAGGTGAGACCCCTTTGTTCTTGGAGCTCAGCCTTTGGACAGGAGTCTGCTGGGTCTGTGCCGGCACAATAAAAAATGCTTCCTGCTAAACTGCCTCAGTGTCCTGTATCTCAGCTTGAGACTCCTGAGACAGTCAGAGATGGGAGCCCGGGGTCTGTAGAAATGACTGTGGGTGAATTACCCATTGGGTCCGGGTGTGTATTAGTCTGCTCCAGCTGCTATAACAAAATAAGAGATTTATTTTTCGGGGTGATACTGGAAAGCCAAGGTCAAGGGGCTGCTCGATTCAACTGAGGACTCTTCTTGTCTTGCTGATGGTCACCTTCTTGCCAGAGGTGAAGACAACAAGCAAGCTCCACTGTCTTCCTCTGCTTAAAACATCACTGATCCCATCCCTCATCTAAACCCAACTATGGACCACAGGTTGGGGGAAACAGTGGGAAGAGGTGAAGACACCCCATTCCAAGGAATAAGAGAGACAGAAAGGGCTGAAAGGCTTGGCTTCCAGGTTGGCAGTATTGGAGGCGATGGAACCTTTAAGAGGCGGGGCCTAGATGGAGGGCCTTGCTATGGGGCATCCTGCCCTAAAGGGATTAAGAGAGTTCTTGCATTGTGGCAGCAGGCGCTGCCTGCATCCCAGCTATGTGGGAGGTGGAGATAGGAGGATCACAGTCCCCAGCCCACCCCAGGCAGAAACATGAGCCCCTATCTGAAAAACAAACAAAAGCAAAAAAGCGCTGGTGGAGTGGCTCAAGTGGTAGAGCACCTGCCTAGCAAGCGTGAGGCCCTGAGTTCAAACCCCCAGTACTGCCCCCCCCAAGAAGATATCTCTGTCAAAGAGTTATTTAAAAGTTACTAAAATGCCTGCTCAGCGCTTGTGCTCTCTCGCTCTCTATCTGGCATCCTATATCAAGATGTGATCACTTGCTCCTTAAGGCTCTCTAACCATTGCCACCTGCCATGTTGTGATACAACCTAGAGGACCCTCAACAGAACTGAAGGGATGTCAGTGTCATACCCTTGAACCTCCAGATCTGTGAGCTAAACCAACCTCTTTTCTTCATAAGTAGCTTGCCTCAGGTGTTTCATTATGGTCACAAAACCAAACACACATAATATGTTCCATTTTTAAGCATCAGTGTCCATCTCAGAGGCCTTCAGCATGCTCACATTGCTGTGCAGTCATTACCAAATACCCAACACAAAAAAGGGCTGGAGGAGTGGTTCAAGTGGTAGAGCACCTGCCTAGCAAAGTGAGGCCCTGAGTTCAAACTCCAGTGCCGCCAAAAAATAAATTTAAAAAAAAATTAAAAGAACCTATAATGAATTACTTCAAGCAGCAAAGCAAAATCAGACTCTACTATTTTGATGCTCAGTCATTTTTCCAAATTTTATTTGTTTTAAACAATTGAGTCATGATAAGGTTTTCTTGGGTAAAGAACTAAAACAAAAAGGCTGCTTCTGGTAATAGCTGGTACAAAGGCTGCAGTGGGAGCAAGGTCCTGACCACACAGGATGGGACTTGGTCTTTGGCAACATAGTGAGAGGCCACTAGAGCCACCAGGACAGGACAGTGGCCACTAATCAAGGCAGGTGACAGTATGGGCCTCCCGGTCTGTCTGCTGCACACAGGACAGACAATGTTTGGCTGGCTCTTTCTGGGGGTGTTATCTCGGTCTGTTGAGTTGCAGGGGCTAGGGGTTCAGGGACACTGAGTTGTCTGTCTACATGGGCAGCTGGATCTGAAACGTTTTATTTTGGGGGGTACTGGGGTTTGAACTCAGCTTCATGCTTGCTGGGCAGGTGTTCTACCATTCGAGCCACTCCACCAGCCCTTTTTTTGTGTGTTGAGTATTTTCAAGATTGGGGTTAGAGAACTATATGCCAGGGGCTGGCTTCAAACCAAGATCCTCTTGATCTCTGCTTCCTGAGTAGCTGGGATTACAAGTGTGAGCCACAGCCCCCTAGCTGGATCCGTAATGTTTGTGTGCAGTCTTAACTCCTGGTATTGGTCTGGCTCTTTGGCAAATCTTTGTGCCAAGGCTGAAATGGGGCTCTTGGGATACCAGGCTCCCCAAAGCATCTGGAAGAACAGTTAGCAGGTGTCTGAGGACTTCCAGCACCTCCCAGATGCCTCGCAGACCCTGAGAACTGTCTTGGCACTTGTGTGCAGGCAGCTGCACGTTAATAACCAGTTTTCCTCCCCGACCTGTGGCTGCTTGAGCTGGACCCCATCTTGCTCATCTGTTTATCTATAGACCTGGCATGCTGGCTCAATGAAATAAAGACATTCTCTAGAAAGCCAAAATTACTACTGCTGAATATTTCCAGTTCTGACCTGCCTGCCTAGATCTTATTCACACAGGAGGCCAACCAGCCAAAGGCTGCTGTTTCCTCTAATTACTTGAGGGAAATGAGTGTGTTTCCCAAATGACACAATTTCATTGTGTCTAGGATCCCAGGACAGTGTCTGAATGGACAGAAATCACCATTACTAACATTTATCTGCATTTATTTATAATGCAGAAAAAAAGCCGGGCATGGTGGTACATGCCTGTAATCCCAGCTACTTGGGAGGCTGAGATCAGGAGGATCACATTTTGAGGCTCCAATTCAAAATAACCAGAGCAAAATGGACTAGAGGTGTGGCTCAAGCAGTAGAGTACCTGCTTTGTGATCATGAAGCCCTGAGTTCAAACACTAGTCCTACCAAAAATAACAAAAATGAAGCAGAAATACCTAAAGGCATCTGACTTAGCCATCTTCTCTTTCCTGGAAGAGGATGCTTGATTTCAGACTGAAGATAATTGCCTTCTGGGAAGGGCACTGATGTCCTATAGTAGAGTAAGAGAGGAGGAAGAACTGTTTTTCCCTGTTCATCTTCAAGGGACTACACCGGCCTGGCGGGAAAACATTCACTTCCTGCCTCTGACTGTAAGATTCATTATGTCACATGGGGAAAAGGTTCCAAATCCTATTTTTGGAAAAAGAGACAATGTGGAGGCAGTGAAGGGGAGGCCAAGTGCAGCCTGGAGCTGGAAGGCTCTCGAGGGCTTGCTGACAAACTTGAAGTTCCAGGGTGACAAATGCTTTCAAGGTCTTGGGCATCTCCTCACATCTTCTAGGCTCCCAGTGGCTCTGGGGGAGGGGAGATGGTACAGGATGTTCTCATGAATCATCTCAAGTTCAATGAACTGTCCCGTTACTGGAGCCAAGGTCAAGCTTCAAACCTGACTGTGTTCCTTCTGGACTGTGCTGAAGGGTAGGCCGTTGTCTGCAGCAAACTACATGCTCATGAATGGAAAATTCAGTGGTTCACAAGCCCTGGGTGATAGAGCACTTGTCCTACATGTGGGAAGCCTTGGGGTCTATCCTCAGCACCACAAAAAGAAAAGGAAATGTTTGCAAAGGTATAAAACTGAAAGAGATTTTAAAACCTTTTGGAAAAGGGGCATGGGCTGGCGGAATGGCTCAAACAGTAAGAGCACCTGTCTAGCAAGCACGAGGCCCTGAGTTCAAACTCCAGTGCCCAGGGCCAAAAAAAAAGTATCTGTCAGGTGCCAGTGGCTCATGCCTATAATCCCAGCTACTCAGGAGGCAGAGATCAGGAGGACTGCAATTCAAAATCAGTCCAGGTAAATAGTTTGTGAGACCCTATCTTGAAAAAAATCCATCATAAAAAAAGGGCTGGTGGAGTGGCTCAAGGTGTAGGCCCTGAGTGCAAACCCCAGCACTGCAAAAAGAAAAGAAAGAAAATGGGGCATGGTGGTGCACACCTATAATTCTGACATTTGGGAGGGTGAGCTATGAGGACCATGACTTTGAGGCCAGTCTGGGCTACCTAGCAAGACTGGAATCAAAAGAAAACCAAGAGCTAGGGATAGAGCACTTGTAAGGCCTTGAGTTCCATCTCCAGCACTGTGAAAAAAAATTACTTTTGTACAACAAAATGTATACATTTTGAAATACACAAAATAAAATCAAAGCAGAGAGAGACGGTCACTTACCGAAAATGCACTAGTGGCTACCCTCTCCCATCTTTGACTCAGAGAATTATGAAATACCCCATGAAGAAGAAGAAAGAGACAGGAAACAACTCACGATCTTTACAGAAAACCATGCAACAACGACCTTTTCTCTACCACTTAAAAAGAATGTTATTTTGCTGGGTGCTGGTGGATCACGCCTGTAATCCCAGCTACTTGGGAGGCTGAGATTGGGAGTTTGAGGCCAGCCTGGGCAAACAGTTGATGAGACACCCCCCCCATCTCCAAAATAACCAGAGCAAAATGGACTGAAAGTGTGGCTTAAGTTTGCAGGTGTGAAGCCCTGAATTCAAACCTCAGTCCCACCAAAAGAAAGAGAAAGAGAGAGGGAGGTTTTGTGATCTTGTCAACATTTTGGAAAAGCTGTGAATATTGCATGTCCAATCCAAACAGAAATCAGGGAGTACTATTGTGATTTTTCCCTCAAGAGAAAACCTGGCATTAATTCCAACAAACCGCTTTATTTTAACAAGTCCTAAGGGGAACTCAAAACATCTCTAAGACATGAAATAAGCTTCAAGTTATTTACGTGTGCTCTAATATCCAAATTTATCTTTTTTTTTTTTTTTTGGCAGCACTGGGGTTTGAACTCAGGGCTTCACACTTCTACCACTTGAGCCACTCCACCAGCCCTTTTTGCTTTAGTTTGAGTTTCAGCTTGGGGCTGGCCTCAAACCAAGATCCTCCTATCTTTGCCTCCTCTTTTAGTAGGTTCCTACACTTCAGAATGCTTCATTGCAAAGTCACAAAAGAAATGTAAGGTTGTGATTTCTCTCATGAAAAGTCAGCTTGCTCTGTGTGGCAAATTTTCCTCACATGGTCTCTAAGAGGCTCTCACACAGAGTGGGCTCAGGAGGCCACTGTGTGTCCCCTGAATCAGCACAGGTCACCCCAGCTCTTAAGGGGCCTGTGCCAGGTGAGGCACAAAACATGGGGGAGCTGTTATACATGGTTGAAAATGTTACACACGGAAGAAAATGCTAACTGGCCCACTGCAAGGTAACTGTTCTTGTTCAGGTAGTGCAAAAACCTGAGTGCACCTGTAACTCACGCCTGTAATCCTGGCTACTCAGGAGGCAAAGATCAGGAGGATCACAGTTCAAAGCCAGCAAAGGCAAATAGTTTGCACGACACTATCTTGAAAAAATCACCCATCACAAAAAAGGGCTGATGGAGTGGCTCAAGGGTTAGAGTGCCTGCCTAGAAAGTGTGAAGCCCTGAGTTCAAACCCCAGCACCGCACACATATATATACACACACACGTACACAAAATATATGTACGTATGTATGCACATACACATATATAAACACAACCCCACAGTACTTTTTTTCTAACGCATGTATCTTTTTTGCTTCAAAGCACCTCCCATAGGTATCAGATGAGAACTAGGCTTTTAAAACTTGATAATTACACTCTCCGAACTTAACAAACCATGCATTTATTTTTGCTCAAGAATTTGGATAAACTCAATAACCAGGAAACAAGGCCTTTGCAGAGCAGCCCATGGCCTAAGTGGACACGTGGCTCCCTCTTGTGGCCAAGGCAAGCCTTGCAGGCACAGAAGCAGAAAGAGGGGGCGGGCCTTTCATTTCAGCCCCACCCATTCCCTCCAAGTAAGTATCTATAGCGTGAGGTTCCCGGAACAGAAACGCTCGGTCCTGCTGGGGCTTCATTTGGCTCACCTCCAGAGGGAGGTGAGTTTTCCATTGAAACATAATTTGAGCTGGGCATAGGGTGATACGCACGGTAATCCCAGTTACGCAGGAGGCAGAGGCAGAGGGATCAGGAATTCAAGTCAAGAGTTCAAGGCCAGCCTGGGTTACATAGTGAGGCCCTGTCAGATGGGATGGGGAGGGGAGGGGAGGGAAGGGGAGAGGGAGGGAAGGAGGGAGGGAGGGAATGAGGGGGAGAGAAGAAAGTCAGGGTTTCTTCAGTCATGCCGATAATCGTACTTCAATATATTTAAATCTGCATCACAGTTCCAGCCCAGCCCGGGCAAATAATTCTTGAGACCCATGTCCAAAAAGACCAGAGCAAAATGGACTGGAGGTGTGGCTTGAGAGGTTAGAGTACCTGCTTTGAAGTGCAAAGCCCCGAATGCAAACTCCAGGCCCACCAAAAAACAAAAACCCATAATGCTATTTTCTCATTGAGAAAAATAGGAGCCTCTACCGGATTTAGCCCAGGAGTCTCTTGCTGGCCTGGGAAGGTGAGTGCTGTGGCTTGGTCTGAATGATTCTCATCTGCAACTAGGCATTTGAATCCCTTTTGCATCCCTGGGTCCTGGGTCACATGCGGTGGCACCAACTATAATCCCAGGGCTTGGGAGGCAAAGGCAGGAGGATCTATCTGGAGTTCCAGGCCAGCCTGGGTTACAGAGCGAGACTGTCTCAAAAATAAAAATAGACCAGGAGTGGTGGCTCACACCTATAATCCTAGGCAGAGATCAGGAGGATCTGAGACCCTGAGTGCAAACCCCAGTGCCACCAAAATAAATAAATAAATGAGGGGGGGGACTAGTGGGTGTGGCTCAAGTGGTAAAGTATCTGCCTAGCAAGCGCAAGCCCCTAGTTCAAACCCCAGTGCTGCCAAACATAAATAAAATAAAAATACAGAAAGACCATTTATTTCAGGAAAAAGAAAAGTTGGTTCTATAAAGGTTAACTCTTCTAAGCAAGTATTTTTTTTTTTTTGTGGTACTGGGGCTTGAACTCAGGGACTTGTGCTCACTAGGGAGAAGCTCTGCCTCCCAAGTCACACTGCCAGCCCAAGCAAATATCTTTGGAAACAATCTTTTTTCCAAATTTTCATCATACAGCTCTTATGAACAGCATGCAGTGTTTGAAGTGCAAATGAAATAAATTGATCTGATTGAGTTTTGATAAAAAAAATATTTGGGAGAAAGATGTAACATTTTGGAAGCAAAGGGGATCCAAGTGTAAGCAACCATTAAATTACTAAGAGCTACACCCGGGGAACCGGTGGCTCACGCCTATAATCCCAGCTACTCAGGAGGCAGAGATCGGGAGGATCAAGGTTCAAAGCCAGGCCAGGCAGATAGTTTACAAGAGCCTATCTCAAAAAACCCATCACAAAAAAGGGCTGGTGGAGTTGCTCAAATGGTAGAACACCTGCCTAGCAAGCATGAAGCCCTAAGTTTAAACTCTAGTACTGCAAAAAAAAAAAAAAATACTGAGGCTCAAGGTTTAGAGCTCAGCATGGTAGTGTGTGTCTGTAATCCCAGCAATGTGGGAAGCTGTATGTAGGAGTATCACAGTTTGAGACTGGCCTGGGCAAAACCAAGAGACTACCTGAAAAAGAACTAAAGCAGAAAAGTGCTTGCAGAATGGTTCAAGTGGCAGAGCACTTGGCTATCAAGTGTAAGGCCCTGAATTCCAATCCCAGTACCATAAAAAAAGAAAAAATGTAGAATTATATAGCTTATTGTTCATTTTGTGTCAAATTACAGCAAATGGTCTATAGGTATTTTAGACTACACAGGGATTTACACTAACCTCTAAAACACATGGCTTGCACCCTACTTATGAAACCAACAGCCATATCAGAATGATGTATTTAAATGTTAAGTTTCTTAATTTACTTTTTATCCTCCATAGGCTTACAACTTCGTGACTTCAAGACATCAACATTCATTCTACTGTCAAAAAAAAAAAAAAGGAAAGTATGATTTCCAAATGCAACTAGCAAGTCCAAGATTTTCTACTGTGCATTGTGTCTAAGTTTAAAATGATTGTGCTGCTCAACCCTTGTGAGCAGATTCAGGGGTATGGGAAGTTAAGAGCATATACATTTAAGAACTGGAGTTTTTAAACAAGCTGCTTCAGGCACCAGGTATAGTGGTACAAGCCTGTAATCCCAGCACTTGGGAGGCTGAGGCCACTCAAGCCTCACTCAACTCACTCAACTTGGTGAGTTCCTGGCCAGTCTATGCTGCGTATCAAGTTCCAAGCCACTCTGGACTATAGGGCTAAACCTCATTTCAAAACAACCAACCAGCTGGTCAAGGTGGCCATGCCTTTAATAATCCTAGCTACCTGGAGGCAGAGATGGGGAGGATGGTGTTTTGAGGCCAGCCAGGCAAGAAGTTCACAAGTCCTCTCCCAACCAATAAAAAGCTGGGTGTGGTGGCAAACACCTGTCCCCCAGTTAGGCAGGGAAGTGTAAATACCAGGAGTATGGTCCAGGCCAGCCCAGCATCAAGTGTGACTCTATCTCAAGGACAAAGTTCAGTGTCCCATGCCAGGTCAAAGCTTGGCTCTGAAGTGGAGTACACAGTGGAAAGAAAGAAAAACAATCAAAGCAAAAAAAGAGCTGGAAGAGTGACTCAAGTGGGAGCACCTGTCTGGCAAGCTTGAGGCCCTGAGTTCAAATCCCAGAACTTCCAAAACAAAATAATCTTCTTCCTTTGTTTTCCTTGCCAGAGTGATACAACCTGAATATTTCAAGTGAGTGATCTCTTTCATAATTCAACTATGGGAACTTAATTTATCTGAAAGGGTATCTCATTTTTTAATTAATTGTCTCAAAAATAAAAATGTCTGTAGACTGCTTTCTTCTGTAGTTATGAAACTTTATATGGCAACTTTATCATCAATTTCTGCCAGGCTGTCACCCTCCTCCCCAGAACCTTCCACAGAGGAGGGTTCAGACAGGGACCAGCACAATACCGAAGGGAAAGTTGCAGTGATGTGTTATGTGCATTGAAGAAAAGAACAAAAATCTTATGCAAAGAAAACAGTGATTTGTGAACTTTTTCCCCAAACTGCTTTTAGAAAATTCACACTTTGCCAGGCATAGTGATGCATGCTTGTAATACCTACTCAAGAAGTTGAGGCAGGAGGATCACAAGTTCAAGCCCAGCCTCAGCAGCAGAGTGAGACCCTGTCTCAAAAAACAAAAAACAAAACAGAACAAAAAAACCCGAAAAACACAGGGCTGAGGATGTAGCTCAGTAGAAGAGTACTTGCCTAGCATGAGCAAGGCTCTGGGTTTGATCCCCAGTATTGAAAAAATAATAAATGGTGAGAAAAAAATCCAGTTTTTTTCTTCTAAAATAACCAAACTGGAAACATCCCCAATTTCTTAATTCAGCATTTGATGCTAAATAGGGAATTCTGTCCAGCAATTGGCTGGACATCTTTATAATTCCAATTTACAAAAGAAATAAAATGGCTTTAGTGTTGTGGAAAGTTCCATCCGCAGTGAGTAGGTTAAAAGAAAAAAAATTAATTAAAAAAAAAAAAAGGAAGGAAAAGGAGGACTCAACGAGAAAGAGTTCCCCTTCTAAAACATCTCATTTCATAATTCTGACACCACAGGGAGTGTCCATTCACCTTCGAGTGATTGGGCTTCAAGTGCCCAATCAGGACAGGGTCACTGGGACGGCTGGAGACCTGTTGGCCAGGACCCGGCACACACCACCCCCTGGGACACAACTCGTTTCACTTCACCCTGGGAAGACGGAGGGCTTCCAGCCTGATCCGGCCAGAGGTACTTCGCTCTCTGGTCTTCTGCGTCAGTGACCAGCTTGGCCTGGGGCCAACAGACGTTTAAGTGTCAGGAAGATGACGGTGTCAAAAAAAGACGAGGAGGACTGCGAGTACACACGTAAAATAGGACATATTTATTACGCTAAAGAACAGACTTTGTCCTCGTTATCTCAAAACACTAAAATAGTAATGGCATAGGAATTTAGCACACAATATAAATTGATATATGCAATCAGCTGTCCCCAAAATGGCTGTTTAAGTCTCACTTTGGGAATCCTTAAAAACTTACACTCTTAAATGACCTTTATTAAAGTCACCAACAAACGACAAAGGGAATTACTGCAGAAAAATCTTAGTGTAAAAAACACCTTAGTTCCTAGGACTGGGGAAAGGTTGTAAGAAGTACTTGTTTTGTCTCTCTAGCTGAGCCACAGCAAAGTCTCAAGCTCATTTTCACTGAGGGTCCCCAACTTGAGAAGATAATTCTAGATTTAATATTGCAACTCTCACCATCGGGCCTCAGTTTAAGCTGCATCCCAAGTGAAAAGGAAGGGGTGTGAGAAAGAAAACCAGTACTTTGCAGGCTGAAGAGACAGACGGCATTGGAACGGTAGCCCTTAGATTGGGGACAGGAGCCGCATAAAACCACGTCAACCATTACATTGACATCTCACACTCTACTCAACTGTCCGATCTCCCCAAAGAGTTTCCCAAGTCTGAGTGTCTTTCAAGCACAATTTTCAATGAGCTCGCCATTCTTCTCCATCACCCAGCTTTCAAAGAGTTGAACTTGGTGGACTTTCCAGACTTAATGTGAGATAAATCATTCTAAGACAGCTTGGAAATTAATCTACCATTTTATTGTTCTGCTGTACCTTAGCTCTGGCATAAGGGATTTGCTAACTGCAAAGGTCGTAGAGCCGGTAACCCGTGTTGTCTGCGGAGCAGGTGAGGTACTTTTTAGACATGGAAGCATTTTCTTGTATCCTATTGCTTGCTCTGAAAACACTAGCTTCACAAGGTCACGGGAAACACACATGGTCTCTTCCTCCGGGAGAACTTCAACATGGGCGTGTGGCCTCGCAGACAGCTCTGATCGTGGGTGAGAGAGACCCAGCTCAGCGCCCTGCCCCTCAGGAAAAGCCCTTGCTGGTTCCCCCTTAGCAACTCCCACCTCCCACAGTTGTGGGTGGCCTGGCCATCCTGATGCCCAGGCATCTCCTATGAGGCTGTCCGTGACTCTGTGCCCTCTTTCTGGCCAGTCCCTCCCCAGAGCTTCCCTGCTGCCATGGGACATGCCAGCAAGCCACTTTTCTGAAGAAGCAGAGCACAGACCCTCGGCCTTGCTCGGAGCAGCCACAGAGGCTGAGTTTCTTCCCACCAGTTCCTTCGCATACAGAAGCACTTTGTTGTCACTGTGGAGGAGGAGGTCAGCCTCGCTCGGGTCACTTTTCTTTTCCAACAATGACATCCCATCCTGTGACTTTCCACTGACATCGACCGTGGGCTGATGCACCTGGGAGGACACCTGTGCTGAGGTCCCCTCCTGTGTTTTCTTAAGGCTACACAACCATGTGTCCGAGCCATCGCCTCCCGACCCCGGTGCTTCTGCCAGGCAGGTGCCCAGGGTGCCGCTTCTGCCCCTCATGCGTGTGCTCTCTGATGCGGCGAGCCTGGGAGGACACCTGTCAGTCAGGAGAGGCCCGTCAGTGGATCTCAATGTGAACCTGGAAAACACAACCAAATTAACTTTCCGTGCAAAGACGGAGGCTCTCAGTGCACCCACACACTTTGTACTGTCTTACAAACAGCAGGCCTAACACTGGCTCTAAAGGTTCCCACAGCGTGAAGGGAACAGGACAACAACTTGCCCAGTGGAGACTGGAACAAAAACAGTGTTTTCTAAGCAACCTAAAAATAACAAAAGTGGGCTAGGAGCCAGGCATGGTGATGCACACCAAAAATCCCAGCACACAGAGGCTGAGGCAGGAGGATCAAAAGTTCAAGGCCAGCCTGGTGTACATAATTGAGAACCTGACTCAAAAAATAAACAAACAAATGAAAGAGAGAGAGAAAGAAAGAGATGGAGGGAGGGAGGGGGGAGGGAGGGGGGAGGGAGGGGGGGAGGAAGGAAGAGTGGCTGAGGTGTAGCTCACTGGTAGAGCACCTGCTTAGCCTAATGGTTTGACCCCCCAGAACCACAAAAAGGAAAAAAAAAAAAAAAGAAAGAAAAGCAGAATTCCTGATCCTGGGGCTTGTACTTTTCATACCAATATGGTTCTTTGTGTAGATTCAATAAAAATGTCTTCCCTCTAACCAGGAAGTAAGTAACTGGATGACTTCACTGTGTGGTCGAGGCTTTAACTGGAGCACTGCACCTGAGTGTGAGTCTCCGTGAGTGAAGGGAGACCTGACTTACGGATCTAGGACCTACGAGTGGCTCCCAAACACAACCTGGAGGGTCCCCTCCAACAAGTCCCCAGCTGCCAGGCGAGGTAGCTCGAGCCAGTAATCCTAACTACTCAGGAGGCAGAGATCAGGAGGATAGGGGTTTGCGGCCATCCTAGGAAAACAGTTCATAAGACCCAATCTCAAAAAAAGCCATCACAAAAAGGGCTGTGGAGTGGCTCAGGCTGGAGTAGCTCAAGGTGTACACCCTGAGTTCAAGCCCCAGTACCATAAATAAATAAATAAATAAGTCCCCAGCCTTCAGTTGATCCTAAGATCTACTTTTTTATTTTTATTTATTTTTTTGGTGGGTCAGGGGTTTGAACTAAGGGCTTTGCACTTGCAAAGCAGGTGCTCTACCGCTTGAGCCACAATCTCCACTTTTGCTCTGGTTATTATGGAGATGGGATCTTGCAAACTATTTATCCAAGCTGGCCTTGAACTGCAATCCTCTCCATCTTAGCTTTCCAAGTAGCTGGGACTACAGGCATAAGCCACTGGCACCCACCTAAGATCACTTCTTGACAAGCCCAGAACCTCAGCAAATCTACAGCCTCACTAAGAAAAGAATTCACCCAAACTTACAGATACTGGACCTAGGGGCTGTTTCTACCTCAAGTTGCAGATGACAGAGGCTTTTAAAAAGCCTTCTCTGAAATTTCTCCGGAAAACCTGTGCAAAGCTGACTTGCACCATTGGCATGTTCTCAATATCATTTGCCTGTGAAAGCAAATCCAAGACGGCCTAATGGCCAATCGGCACAGCTACTGCACCTACACAGCCGGCAAGACCAGACTGTTCTCAGATCGGAATCAGGTCTTTGACACTGTTAGGCTCCCTATGGGGAAGATGTCAGGAAAAATTGTGAAAGGAACAAATAATATTACTGAGTGTGTGATCTAGTGCATCGTCCAGGTTCTCTAATTTTATTTACTTTTTTTTTTTTTTTTGAGACATGCCCTTGCTATGTAGCCCAGGCTGGTCTGGACCTCCCTATGTAGCTTAGGCTAGCCTTGAACTTGCACTCTCAAGTCCCTGCTGCTTCTACCTCCTGAGTGCTGTTATTACTGGCCTGTGCCACCACACCTGGTTCAAGGTGCTCTAGTTTTATATAGACCTGCATCTTTCCTTGTGTTTGAGCTGCTTTACAACTTTGTAAGCTGTCAGAAGCATAAGAAAGGTAAGTTCTTGTCTAAAGAACGAGCGTTAATTGTGTCTTGGGGAAAACAACTGTCTGTTGCCCTATGGATGCTGACAAATTCTCCCTTTCTTTTTTTTTTTTTGAGAAAGGTCTCAGTATGAACTCCTGGGCTCAAGTCATCCTTCTGCCTCAACTACTGGCCAGAGCCACCACACCCACCTCTGCATTAACATTCTTGGTTATCACATCTTACTAGTTCCCTCATTAACTGATGAGTTAGATAAAATCTGACAGTGCTGTGCTGTCTTCATTGGAAAAAGAATGAAGAATTAGTGTCTTGGACACTAATACATGGAATGTCATGCTTAAGTTGTATGGGTTTCCTAGCAGGCTAGCCTAAGAAACAACCTCCTTCCTAACTAAAACACCCCACCTATACCGTAGAGAAGGGCTGCGAACGTGAGTACGTGAAACAGACGCTGGGCAGGAGAAAGGTAACACCTCCTCTCCCACAGTGAAAAGACAAAAGACAAAGCCTAAAAATAAAAACCAAGGAGCAACACTGTACAAGCATGCAACTTAAGAGTTACAGAAGTGAAAGACTGGAGGGTCAGCCACAGCTGGAAGTGGCTGGCTACAGGCAGAGCAATGGCAGGCAGGAAACCCAACCTTATGGAACTGGGAGACTCGAAATGCTGGGGATGTCAAGTGTATTAAAAATTATTTTGGGGGGTATTTTTGTGGCACTGGGATTTGAATTCAGAGCTTCACACTTGCTGGGCAAGCACACTTACTGACTGAGCCACATTGCCAGTCTTAAAAATCTTTTTTTTTTTTTCACTTTTTTTTTTGGTGGTGCTGGGGTTTGAACTCAGGGCCTCAGGTTTGCTAGGTAGGAGCTCTGCCACTTGAGCCACTCTTCCAGCCCTTAAAAATAATTTTTAACGTAAGAGCA
Source organism: Castor canadensis (assembly GCF_047511655.1). Taxonomy (NCBI): domain Eukaryota; kingdom Metazoa; phylum Chordata; class Mammalia; order Rodentia; family Castoridae; genus Castor; species Castor canadensis. The sequence continues at coordinate 3,759,782 of NC_133391.1, read as the reverse complement.
TGCTGGAGAGAAAATAAAGCACTCTTAGAGGCTGAAGCAGAGAGTGAAGATGGCTGGGGGATGGGGCCACAGGGGTTACAAGGAGCCTGGCCTCCACAGCAGCAGAGGGTCAGCCAGGACGTTTTGGTAAGGAAATGGCAGCACTTCAGATGAACTACTCTGGCTGCTTTGTGGTGGATAGACCGGAAAGGAGCCAATTGAACAGAAAGGCCGAGAGGAGGCTCTCCCAGCAGAGCAGGGAAAGATGGAGAAATAAATCAGCCAGAGGGGGGATGGACTAAAGTAGATTCTGGAAGTTAGTGGCTGATCAGATGTGAGCCACTGATGAGATGGTTTCTGGAGATTTTCAATCCTGACTGACACCAGTGTCATCGACTGAAAATGGGAAGTAAAGGGGCTCACAATGGGACGCAGAGTCTCACTGTAGGACTGCAGAGAGCAGTTGGACTGTCTGTAGCTCAGAGGGATGTCAGAGCTGGGGGCCTGGATCCAACAGACACTGTCCTTTGAGGGGTGGATAAAATGAAGACACTTCCATCAAGAGAAAAGATGGAAGGAAGGTACAGAAGGCCAGGAATACCAAGAAATAGACTAGAGAAGGGACAGGCCAAACACACCAGGAAAATTCAGTGTTGTAGCAATCAAGAAAGTTGCGTGTTTCAAAAAGGAGCGAGTGGCTGGTGCTAGTGGCTCACACCTATAATCCTAGCTACTCAGGAAGCAGAGATCAGAAGGATCAGGGTTCAAAGCCAGCCCAGGCATACAATTCGCAAGACTCTGTATAAAAAAACCCAATGTGAAAAAGGGCTGACGGATAGCTCAAGTGGTAGACTGCCTGCAAGCATGAGGCTCTGAGTTAAAACCCCAGTCCTGAGACACACACACACACACACACACACACACACACACACACACACACGGACAGAAAGAGAAAGAGGAAACTCTAAGGTTGTAGTTACTACACGTATAATTCTAGCTATATCTCAAAATATTTTCATGATTATTTTCACATAGACAGCCAGGCACTGGTGGCTCACACCTGTCATCCCAGCTACTCTGGCTGAGATTGAGAAGATTGTAGTTTAAGGCCAGCGCAGGCAAATAGTTCATGAGACGCCATCTCTAAAATAACCAGAGCAAAACGGACTGTGGGTGTGACTCAAGTGGTAGAGCACCTGCTTTGCAAGTGGGAAGCCCTGAGTTCAAATCCCAGTTCCAGTCCCAGTCTCTTAAATTGACTTTCCCAACCACATTATTTCAAACTTTACACTTATTTCGCTGACAAAATATACAAGAAAGGAACATCAACTGAAACGAAGGCATTCCTAAGGATGTTTTTAATATATTAAAATAGGAGTTTCTATAATTCTTGAGAAAAGCAGGTCATTTAATATGGGGCAGTGCTCAAGAAAATTAGTTTCAAACCTCTTTTATTATGTCCTTGAACAAGAGCTTGGCATTCATCATTCAGAAAGATGAAGTATTTCCAGGATTATTTTTAAATGTTTTAAGTAAGATCCATTAAAAGTTGTTTATTTACTGACAAAGTAATCATGATAGAATAAATTATTCCTGAAGTTCTTCTGGTTGCTTGATACATTCAGTAATAAACTGCCTATTTATACCTTAGAAAAAAGAGTGCAACAGGTCACTGGCAACAATTTGACTCAGAGTCCTCAGCTAACCCCTCTGATACTGGACCGTCAGATGCCTTTTAATATTTTGAAAGTCAGGAATAAGTTCCAAACAACTTCTAGACAGGTTTAAGTACATCAGAATGACTGCTCTCCTTGGCCCCAGGCCTTGTCACCCCCACTCCCACGGCAAGGTCTACAAAACAATAAACAATAAACAGCACATGTTAACAGCAAATGAACTTGCCCACCAACCCTGAGACTCCGCAGTGAGGAAAGTCTATTTTGAGTCTCAAGGGAGAAAATAAGTGCACCACCATTAAATCTGATAAAGGCTGAAAACGGAACTGTGGAGGAGAGGGGAGAGGCACACACAAGAGGGTAGAGGTGGTCAGGTATGTCAGGACAACCTAAAAAAGCGACTTCCACAAAGTGTCCGGCCTGTTGGAGGCAGCCTACCTACTGGATGACAGGAGGCCTGACCCAATTAGGCAGCTGCCACCCTCCTGGACATCTGTTCCCGTGCCTTCCCTGACCTGGGCTATTAATGGCCTGGCACCTGACAGTCCAGACTGCTACTGTTTTGGAAACTAAAAATAACCTGGCCCTGATGGTTCCCAAAGCAAGCTGGCAAGGTGTTCCAAAGGTGACAGGGAGAAGTCACAACTAAAATGAGCAGAGTGTCGATCTACCTTGAGCAGGATTCTGTGCTGTGATGGCTCTGGCACAGACTAAGAGAATCCTGGCCTCACCCACTGTAGGTGTGAGTGTGGGATGTTTACCTTTGCATAACTGTGCCCCACTGAGATCATCAGGCTGGAGGTGGCTGAAACAAACCACCTCCACAGCTTGGAGGATAAGGAACAGGGATGACTCTGTCATTTCTAAATTAGACTGAGTCACAATGACAGGGAACACACTGCATCACTGCGCTCTTGTTACTGATCACGCGCACATCTGAAATGTGCCTGTCCTTGGAAACCAGCTGTGTCCCACTTGACAGCCACCAGGGTATCCTGGTCACTTGGAAGCTCAGGAGGGAGGAGTCACGCCGGCCTCAGGGGTGGAGAGCCAGGGCAGTTCCCACCAGGGATGCTGTGAAGACCTCTGAGAAAGGGCTCAGAACCTTCTCCTAGCATCCCACAGGCATCAATAAACAGTAGCTATGATCATCACTACCATAGCAGTGTTCAGGGAACAAATGACAAAAGGCCAGAGGAGGAGTGGAGGACAGAGTGACCACAGACAAGTGCATCTCTGTGGAGCAGCAGAGGCCCTGACCACGCTGGCAAGGGCTGAAGGGCCAGTGGAGCCCACCCAGGCCATCCCCTGTGGTGCTGGTGAGGGCTCACTGCACAGTGGAACTGCCTCCATGGGGGGCAAGCTGACTGTGACTTCAAAAACTACAAATGCTTATTAATCTATGATCTAAGATTCTACCTTTTTTAAGGTTTTTCGCCACAGATTCAATCAGCAAATGTCCCCTGAGCCCCACCCTAGGCCAGGTGCTCCTCTGGGTGCTATTAGGACAGGATAGCAAGTAGACAGTACAGACTTTTCTCAAAGCTTCCTTTCTACTGAGCCAAAAATCAAAGGACAAAAATAAGACCAGAGCCATGGCTCACACTGTAATCCCAGCTACTTAGGAGGCTGAGTTTGAAAGGATTGTCATTCAAAGCCAGCCTGGGCAAATATTTCACAAGACCCCATCTCCAAAATAACCAGAGCAAAATGAACTGGTAGTGTGGCTCAAATAGTAGCGTGACTGCTTTATAAGCACAAAGTCCTGAGTTCAAACCCCAGTCTCACAAAAAAAAAAAAAAAAAAAAAGACAAAAATGCCATCTGTAAAAGGCTCACTGTGATCCCAGCACTCAGGAGGCTGAGTCAGGAGGACTGAGAGTGTAAGGCCAGCCTGGGCTACACAGTAAGACCCTGCCTCACAAAATAAGTAAAAGTAAAAAATTAAGTAATAGTAGCAGGATATAAGTGAATTCCTCATAGCCTTGGAGTTGGGAAGGCCTATCTAGTGCTAGCAAAAGTCAAAAGTAGGAAAAGATTAAACTCTGACTCCATAAAAATGAACTTCAATATGGCCAAAACACACACAAGCTACAAAATTCAAATCTTATTGGGTGACTCTTACCTATCAGATTAAAAAAATCCAAGAAGTAAAAGCCATAACCCCACAGAAAACAGGACAGATCACGCACAGTTCAGAGTAAAGGCCCAGATACCACCTCATCCTTTCAGGAAGGAAGAAGGCCTTGTGGGCTCTAACCCTGACATACAGGAAATGTCCAGATGCCACCCCTCCCCAACTGCCACCTTGAAGGACCCATGGCTTCTCACCTAGACTACCAAAAGATCTCATGGTTCCCCTCAGTGCATGAAGAGCTGTCTTTTTTTTTTGGCAGTACTGGGGTTTGAACTCAGAGCCTCATGGGCACCCTACCACTTGAGCCACTCTGCCAGCCCTATTTTATGGGTTTTTGTTTTGTTTTGTTTTGAGATAGGGTCTCATGAACTATTTGCCCAGGTTGGCTTCGAACCACAATCTCCTGATCTCTGCCTCCCAAGTAGCTAGGATTATAGGTGTGAGCCACTGGCATCCAGCAAGAGCTGTCCTTCGGAAATGGCTAAAAGCAATGGGTTACACATGGCCCAGCAATTCCACTCCTAGGCATGTGTCCAAGAGGAATGAGAGCCGTGCCCACAAAACTTGGACACAAATGCTCATGGCAGCATTATTCGTAAGCATCAAGCAGTGAAAGCAGCCTCACCGCCCAGATGATGGACAAAGACACGACTACAGAATATCAGCAGCTGGAGATTACCAGGAGATGAGCCAACCACATGCAAAGAACAATCCAGCAACAGAAAAGGACACTGCTGGGAGAAGCAGATAACATCCAAATAACACTGTATTAAATGCCCACATTAGAGGAATTTGGGTCAAGGGTACATAGGAAATCTCTGTACCACTTCTGCAATTTTTCTATAAATCAATTTATTTCAAGGTATAAAAAAATCCAATCTCAGCTGGGCATTGTGGTACATACCTGTAATCCCAGCATTCCAGAAGCTGAGGCAAGGGGACTGAGAATTCAAGGCCTGTCTGGGCTGCATAGCAAGACTCTGTGTCAAAAAAACAAAACATAAAAAAACCACCGTACTTGGGAGGCAGAGATCAGGAGAATTGCAGCTGGAGGCCAGCCAGGGCAAAAAACGAAAGACGAGATGGTAACTGAAAAATAACTAAAGCAAAAAAGAGCTGGAGCGTGGCTAAGTGGTAGAGCACCTGCCTAGCAAGTGCAAGGTGCTGAGTTCAATTCTCAGGGCGAAAAAGGAAAAAAAAACTCCTTTCTCTCTGGGATTTATTTAAAATACTCCAGTGCTAGATGGGAAAACAAGACAGTTCAGGGTTGGAGGGAAGAGATAAAGCAAGACTAGCAAGGACCTGGTAGAGTGGCTCAAGAGGCAGAGCGCTTGCCTAGCAAGGGAGAGGCCCTGAGTTCAAACCCCAGCACCATGGAAGGGGAAGGGGAAGTTGGTCTTTATGAAAAAGTGAAGCATACTATTCCACTTTTTGTGTATTTTTGTATACTTATGCTACAGGAAGCATTAACTAGGAGGGAGAACTGTACATGGTCCAGGCTGGCCCCTGGCAAAAAGCAACCAGAGCAAAAAGGGCTAGGGGTGTGGTTCAAGTGGCAGAGTGCCTGGCCAGCAAGTACAAAGCCCTGAGTTCAAACCCCAGTATCACAAAAATAGCAGTAAATCAGATTATATAATATATCTCTTGCACTGTACGCAGAGTAAAGCCAAAATCCTTACTAACAAGCACAAAATTCCTCCCCACACCCTTTGCTTTTTGGGGCTCCTCTTCCTCCCTCTCTGGCTCACTCTTGGTCTGCTCCAGCTCCCATGGCTTTCCTGCCAGTTTCTCTAAGACGATGCTCCTAAGGGGTCATCCCCAGTTCGCCACCATGATTACACAAGAACAGAAATTAAGAACAGGCACTCGGGAACTTTCACGCAACTTAGCACTGCCACAACAGTCAAAGGCTTTCCTATTAATTACTCCCTTAAAAATCTCTTTTTTTTTTTTTTTTTGTGGCAAGGGGATTGAACCCAGGGTTCCACACAGCACAAACTTTGCCATCTGCACAATTTTAAGTGGGCAGTCCAGTGGTATTCTGCATATTCACCCTGCTGTCGACCACCACCGCATCAGCCCTCCTCTGCAACTTTTCATCTTCTCAGACTGCAAACTTTGCACCCCTAAATCCCCCCACCTCATTCTACTTTGCCTCTAGGAATCTGAGTGCTCTCAGGACCTCAAGTGAGTGGGGGTTCTTTTGGGACCAGTTTATTTCACGTAACCTAATGTCCACATTGCAGCACTTGTCAGAATTTCTGTCCTTTTAAAGCCATCCATCAGTGAACAGATGACATTTTGTTTACACTTGGAGTGTTCTACCTTTTGGCTACTGTAACCAAGGCTGTTATGATGTGGGAGTAACAAGTATCCCAGTCCTTGTTTTGTTTGCTTTCTATGTGCTGGGGACACCAGGGAACTTAGGCATGCCAGGCAAGCACTCCACTACTGAACCACACCCCTGGCCCTTGAGTCACTGTTTTTAAACCTTTTCAGTTTGTAACCAGATCATATGGTAGTTTTACTCTTAACCTTCTGAAGAACCCCCAAACTGCTCTTCATGACAGCTGTGCCATCTTACATTCTCACCAGCAAAGTACTTCTGTACATGCTCACCGAAATTCGCTACTCCATCCCTTTACAGTAATGACAACAGGGCTGGTGGAGGGGCTCAAGCAGTAAAAGCCCCTGCCTAGCAAGCATGAGGCTCTGAGTTCAAACCCCAGTACCACCAAAAAATAAAAATAAAAAATACAACAGTCATTCTGCTGTAGCTCAGAGGTAGAGCACTTGCCTAGCATGTATAAGATCCTGGGTTTGAACCCCAACACAACAAAACAAAAATAATAAACAGCCATCCTAATAGGTGTGACATGGCATCTCCTCGTGGCTGAGTGACCTGTTTTGCAATTCCCCTGGAGCTGAGCATGGTCAAGACCTACTGGCTATCTGTTTATCTTTGGAGAAATACCTATTCCAGCCCATTACCAATGACTGGATTGGTTTTTTGGGTTTTGTTTTTTGGCAGTGCTGGGGTTTGAACTCAGGGCCTACACTGTGAGCCCTCCACTAGCCCTTTCCTGTGATGGGTTTTTTTGAGACAGGGTCTCTGAACTATTTGCTAGGGCTAGCTTCGAACACGGTTCCTCCTGATTTCTGCCTCCTGAGTAGCTAGGATTATAGGTGTGAGCCACCAGTGCCCAGAAACTGGGTTGTTTTGTGAGTTGAAAGAGTTCTTTTCATATTCGGGATACCAATGCTTTATCAAATTATGATTTGCAAACACCATTCTTTGTGTGGTCTTTTTCACTCATCCCACCTTTTTTAGTGCTGAGAATCTTACCCAGGGTCTCACAATGCCTAGCACATGCTTTACTACTGAGCTACACCCCCAGCCCCTCCACCTTCATTCTTTTGCATGTGGAAGTAGTCTGTTTTCCTTAGACTTCAGATGATCTTCAGACCACTTGAAGGTGAAGAAACTGGTCGTTTGAGAAGCAATGCCCAGGCTCTGCTGTGGGCCTGGAGTCTTTTCCTCCCCTGGTTTCTTTATGAAACATTTCAAATGACAAAACAGGCTGAGGTAGAGCTGAGGTGTTTGTTTTGTTTTTACTTTATTTTGTTTTGGTGCTGGGATGGAACCCAGGGCCTTGAACCTATGAAGCACACGCTCTACTGCTGGGCTATCCCCCAGCGCTAAAAGGTTTTTAAGATTTTTTTGTTTCACTTCATATATGTTGGGTGTTTTTTAGCATTAGCACAAATAGACGGAATTCAAATATTTTAATATGTGCTTGAATCATTAGACAGTTATTTGCAGGACTCTAAAAATGAGTCAAGGATGCTATTCAAATTTTATACTGTACAGATGCAAGCTTTTCTTTTCCTTTTGGCGATACTGGGGGTTGGATTGAACCCAAGGCCTAGACCTGCTAGACAAACACTCTACCTCTTGAGCCACACCCCTGGCCCCAGGTTTTTCAAAACAAAACCAAAAACTTATGAAAACCAATTATTAGCATTCACTTGAACGACAGGAACCAGCTGGACACCAGTGGCTCCCGCCTGTAACCCCAGCTACTCAGGAGGCAGAGATGAGGAGGGTAATGCGTCAAAGCCAGCCCCGGCAATTAGCTTGAGAACCTATCTTGAAAAAATGCAACACACACACAAATAAGAGGGTTGGTGGAGAGGCTTGAGCCTCTTACACCTCATACCTCAAAGTACCGCAAAAAAAAACAAAACAAAAGAGAGGAGCTACTTCATAGTAAGGTTGTATTTTATCATCTCCAGCACACATATTCAGCATTCAGAAGCCAGAAGAGACTCATGCTTCTGACCCGGCCTATTAAGTTTTCACAAAGCTTATAAGCGCTTACGAAGTTTTCTTCAGAGTCTATAACTCCCCCCAATCTTCTTTGAGGAGACTGATACAAGTCAAGCAGCAGAGTAAAACTCTTTTCAGTTGTAATCAACCCTGGGAATATCATCTCAGGGTCTTTACTACTTCTTGTAATTACTGAGACCTAAGTAAAGTCATTTCAATCAGAGTCAAAGCCCAAGTCCTTCAATGCCTGCAAAATTCCCCAGGGCCTCTCTAGCCACATCTTCCACCATCTTCTTTCTCTCTGACTGCTGCAATCTCCAGCTTCCTGCTGTTTCTGGACCCACTAGGCTTGCCCAGGTGTGGGGCCTTGGTCACAGCTATTCCCTCCACTCACTCTGCATTCCCCCAACCCAGACATCTCCACACTAAAGCCCTCATCTCCTCCTAAGGTTTGCTCAATGTCGCCTTCTCGATGAGGCCCACTGTCTGTCCACCCTATTTAAATGATTTACTGTGAGTATGCAAGAGGTTTTTGTGGCTTGGGTGGTACCAGGGTTTGAACTTGGGACCTCATGCTTGCTAGGCAGGTGCTCTACCACTTAAGCCACACCCCCAGCTCTGCCCACACTATATAGATTGTCCACAAGCATCCCCCCAGCCCCACCACACACACACTGGGATGCATGAATAAAGATTTCCAAGTGGTAAGCGGACAGCGAAACCTATGAAATAGACACTATGAACTAGAAAGTCATTCAGAGGTTGAGCAGGGAGCAGTGAGGAATGCAGAACCAGGAGACAGGCACAGGGCAGACGGCTACAGGTAACACAGGGACACTGCTTGGTTTGACAGCTATCAACCACCTCCACAATAACCTTCTTTTTGCTGTTCTCTCTTTGATCTTCTCTTTGAGTGGTTAAGAATCTAGGTGACCTGGGGCTGAGATACTTGATCCTTCCCACAGGCCATGTAACAGAAAAATTGTAGGTATGGCTTTTTAAAGTGGAACAAGTTCATGGCACCATTTTTCAATCTTGCTTTTACTAATTTCATGTTTGGTATGGACTCTCACTTCTGACTGTCTGTTCTTCAGATTCTGCATGAGTAAGTGGGATACTGACAATTCCCGTGTTGACTGGTCTAAACTCCTGGCTCCAGTGATCCTCCCTCCTCAGCCTCCTGAGTATCCAGGACTACAGGCATGCGCCACCGTGCCCAGTTCGCCAACAGTACTTTAAAATCATAAGGTTTCTCAGCCTACACATTCCCTTTGCATCTGTTTTTTTCATTTAGTCATCTTTCATACTAAAGAGCTATTAGCCTCTTTAAAATGCTTATCTGCCCTACAAACAGAGTCCTAAGGAAACGGGGAAATGGAGCCTTTCTGTTACTTGCTAAACAGATTCCAACCCCTTTCAATGAGGAAGGAGGACACAGAGAGCAGTGTGCCCCCTTACTCAGATTCTATTTCTTGTTGTGCTCACCTTTTACCAGAAAGCCAGAATAATTAACCCTCCAAACTGGGTAAGCCAGTGCTTTTCCACAAATGAATGAACACCCTAAAACCTGCGGGGAGCTTGACGTAGCAGATGTAAGTATTACAGGTATGATTAGACACCCCACCCACCCCCAGGATGTGAAGAGGCTGCTTGTTGTACTCGGTCAGACACAAGAACTGCAGGGTTCTTAGGAAGCCCTTCTTCAAGGCATTGGTAATGAGCTTATCTATGTGCCACTCTCCTCTACTCACTTGCACCGAGCTCCTGTTCAGCTCCCCACGTTCTTGAAAACTGTGCCATCCCTAATATCGAGCCCCACAAGTCACCCACTCCTTCTCCAAAATGCACTTGCTGTCAATCAGGACAGTGAAATGATTACAGAGGAATGTTATGAAATTTGGATTAGAAAACCCTTTCCAGAGATGAGTTCAACTGTCCTACAAACAAATGAGCAATCTAGAAACCCTGAGCACCGCACTGGGAATGGAGTCATGGCCTATTTATTGCTTGTAAAACAAAGGAGCCTTCAAGCCTTCAACACCCCTGCAGTGAGGAAAGCAGGGCAAGATCGTGGCGGTGTCAGAAAGGAGAAACGTAAGTGAGAAGTACCTGCATCCAGAGGCTAGGGAGAGCACTTGAGGTGGAGAGGACAGCTTGTGCAAATGCCCAGGGGCAGGAAGGGCCTTGGTGCAAGCAAAGAGTGGACAGGAAACCCTGAGCAAGCCTAGCAAGCAAGGTGCAAGCCAGGTGAGGGGTTAGAGAGGTGGAAGCAAGATCTGTAAGGTAAAAACACACGTGAACTCCATTTCATGTGCTAGGGGCACCAATTTTTTAAAATGGTATGATTTGATGATTTCTTGGCCTTTTGGCTAAGATCAAGTGAAGATGACATGATCTGACTTATGACCTGGCATGGCGACACATGCCTGTAATCCTAGCATTTGGGAGGCTGAGGCAGGAGGACAAGAAGTTTGAAGCCAGTATGGGCTACACTGTGAGACACTGTCTTTAGAAAAAGGAACGACAGGAGCTGACTAATGTGTTTTAAAGACTCCTCCACTGCTCCGTGAGAACACATGGAGGGTACTAGAACAGTCCAGGCGAGGGATTAGAGTAGTTTAGACTAAAGGGAGCCATAAATACAGAAGTGGGTATATGAGAACATGGTTTTGTTTTTAATGATACAAACATAACAGCATTACATAGTAGATAATCGCACACCGTCCTCCTCATAATTGTATAAATGAGTACAAATTATATGTAACCTGATTTTACAAATAACCTCAAATTATGCCTAACTCTATACAAGAGGTTCCAAAGTGGGAGCATGGAGGTCAAAGACAGCCTGAAGACAACTTTTGTTTTGTGTGCAAAATTTCTTTTTCTTTTGATCTGAATTAATTTGATACCTAAAAATCAGGAAGTCTGGTTTCTCTTGGAAATTGCTAATCTAGTAAACCCTGGGCCCATGTTTCCACCAAATGGCAACTGGCTCCAGCACAGGTTTTCTGGTTTACCTCAGGCCCACATCCAGCACCCCTTACTCATTTATACCACCTGCTGTAGATTGGAGCTTCCTACTTTTCTGTCTTCTAGCCTGTATCATTTAAGGATGCCACAAGCCCTTGCTCACATCAAAGTTTCTCGATGTGGACCTTAAAATAGGCTCATCTTAACACAATTCTGACCAACTGATGGCTTTAGATCCCCTGGGATCTACCATCACCTGAGTCAGGAGCCAAAACACCTGAGTATATACACATTGGGACAAACTGGAAAAAACCCTGGTACTCAAACAGGCTCATTCTGCACATCAGGGAACCATGTAAACACTGTCAGCCTGGCTGTAATCTCCCCAAGGAGAGAGGGGCGCCTTTCCTATCACAGAACCTGTGACACGCCACGGTGTGTACACAGAATCCAAAAGCAGCTCAGTTACCTAGCCATCTTTCTTTCAGAAAGAATTCTCAAATAGATTACTTTCTCATTCCACTAGAAAAAGGTATCTGGAGCTGTGCAAGGGTGGCTCACACCTGTAATCCTAGCTACTTGGGAGGCTGAGATTGGGAGAATCTAGGTTGGAGGCCAGCCTGGGCAAATAGTTTAGGAGACTCCATCCCCAAAATAACCATATCAAAATGGACTGGAGGTGTAACTCAAGCTGTAGAGCTCCTGCTTTGCGAGCACCTGCTTTGGAAGCACAAAAGCCCTGAGTTCAAACCCCAGTTCCGCCAAAAAAAAAAAAAAAAATTGGAATTCAATAGATGGAGAAACGTCAGTCATTTACAGCAAAAGTGATCGCCAGGTGCTGATGTGTGCGTGCTGTTGTTTCACAACTGAATTATTTGGGGATCTGAACCCGTCTGGGTCTCTATCTTTGGCCAGAATACATCAGGTGCATTGCTCCAAACACCATTCACTTCTGATCTCTTGTAAGCTCCAAGGATAACATAAAAGGCAAAGTCTGGGAGGCAGAAAATTCACCCATTAATCCACCACCAGATCCCAATATTGTGCCATTTTAAAGACAACACATCTCCCTTCGGACCAGCTCCGACCCCACTCCCCCCCACCCACCCAGGTGCAGGACCCGCTGCAGAAGGCGGGCAACCACCCGGAGGGAGGGGGTTGCATGAGAAAATGCACTCAGCTTCCATCCTACTGGGCGAGGTGGGCAGGGCCGCACTGGGCCTTGTGGGGGGAATGGAGGGGGGTCTCAGGGGAGGACACCGGGGTTCGTGGTCCAGGCGGCTCACCCACCTGCAGACGCACATTGAGCATCATGGAAGCCACGATGTAGAGGTAGGGGAAGTTGATACGCAGCCGCCAAGCCAGGTCGAAGAAGATGAGCAGTGTGCGGGTCAACCCCTTGCAGAAGACCCCATAGGAGCGGGCGGCGGCCGAGCGCGACAGCCGGACAGCCAGGCCCGACAGAGCCGCCGCCATATAGAAACCGGCGCTCCTTACTGCCCTCCCGCCCTCCCGGTCCGCGCCGCGTCGCCCCGGGCCTCCGCCCTGGCCGCTGGCCCGCACTCGGCGCGCTCAGGGAGCGAGGGAGGCGGCGGCGAGTCCGGCGGGCGGGCGGGAGCCGAATCCGCGCGTCACGCTCGGGAAGCGACTCCGGGAGCCGCCGCCTGGACCCGGAGCGGCCGTGCGGCCTGACGTCACAAAGCCCGCCCGCGCCTGCGTCTGCACCTGCGCGACACGCAGGCCCCGCCCTTTCAGGCTCCGCCCCCTTTCCGTAATAAGGTGCGCATGCGTAGGAGGTGGGGAGGGGGACGTGGGAGAATGAGGACGTTGAGTTGTCTCCGGCTGCCCCCTAGTGGTGAGCCTGAAAATTAAAACAGGGAAGAAGTGAACCACCTTCAATGGTGAATTGAGGTTTAAAAATGGTTACAGTGATAAATTTTATGCTATGTCTATTTGACCACAATTTTTTTAATGAAAGTATTTTGGAGACTAACGGATAGTTAATTCTCCTCATATGAATTGGTTGGGGTCCCAGCCATTCCTGTTCAGTGTTCAATTATGTATGATAATCTTTTAATTATTAACTTTAACAATTATAAATTAAATCCCAGGTGTTAAAAAGTAAAAATATTTAGCTGGTGAAGTGGCTCAAGCAGTAGAGTGCCTGCCTGGCAAACGTGAGGCCCTGAGTTCAAACCCCAGTATTACCTAAACAAACAAAAAGTATAAATATTTAAACTTCAAATACTTCTATGCTGAAAGCATAGCTCAAAGGGTAGAGTGCCCGCCTACCAAGCTTAAGTACCTGAGTTCAAATCCCAGTGCTGCCAAAAAATAAATAAGTACAATAAAAAGAATGTTTTTTAAAAATACTTCTAGTGTTTGGGTTTTTTGGGGTTTTTTTTAGAGAGGGCTTGATGGTAAGTTTTTACAGTGTTACCTGGTACCTAGCTTTCTGTGAAAGTATTGCTGTGGAATGTAGATACAGGTTTTACGTTTAGGTTCAGTCAAAATATTTCATGTCTATGACTTCTGCCCACCAACAAGAAAGTCTGGGAGTATGGTGGGGAAAAAGGAGTGTCCATGATAAGATGTTCTTCAAGAAAGTGACAGTATGCTGGTGGAGTGACTTAAATGGTAAAGTACCAGCCTAGCCAGCATGAAGCCCTGAATTCAATCCCCAGTACTGCCAAAAAAAATTATTAAGAATATCCAACTATACTTCAAAGAGGAAGATTATAATCATAGAGGGTATTTCTAGAATTGTTATTACTAATGAAATTACATTTTCTTAAACATCTCTTGGTCTAAAAAAAAAATCATACCTTTTTCCAGGGAATCAAACTCAGAGCCTTGCACATGCTAGGCAGGCACTCTACCACTGAGCTGCATCCCCAGTCTAAGAGCCACACTTTTTGATGCTCAATAATGCTATATACACCTTTCACTGTGCTTTAGGGAAGGATCACATTAAACAGATATGGCAGGATAGCTTTTGGCTAGTGTATTATTATTATTTTAGGTGGTACTGGGGTTTGAACTTAGGGCCTCACACTTGCTAGGCTCTACCATTTGAGTCATTCTACCAGCGCTTTTTTGTGTTGGGTATTTTTCTAGATAGGGTCTTGTGAACTATTTGCCTGGACTAACTTCAAACTATTTGAACTGGGATTACAAAACGTGAGCCTCCCAAGAAAGTGGGATTACAGACATGAGCCACTGGTGTCTGGCTTAGAAAACAAAGATTTTAAAGGCTAGCAACTTTAATGAGAAATTTGCCAGGAGACACAAAATCAATTTGGCAATTTGTTGACAAGTTCAGAGATAAGCTATATTTCTTCTTAGGCTTGTAAAGATTTTCACTGGTAGAATTAGCAGTCTTATTCATTTAAATGACCTTGAAAGACCAGATTGTCTGTGACATTGTGAAAGCATCCCTAGTTACTTATTTCTTTGTCTCTAAATAGCTTGGAGCAAGTGGACCTTTTTTTTTTTTTCATGGCACTGGGGTTTGAACTCAGGGCCTCACGTTGTTAGGTAGGCGCTCTACCACTTGAGCCACTCCACCAGCCCTTTTATGTGCTGGGTTTTTTTCAAGATAGGGTCTAGAGACCTATTTGCCAGCTGAGATCCTCCTGGTCTCTACCTCCTGAATAGCTGAGATTATAGGCATGAGCCACCAGCGCCCAAGGGGGCATTTTATTTTATTTTTAATCATTTTTGCATTTTCATACATGTGTACACATTATTTGCACCATATTCATCCTCCTACCTCTTTCCTCATCACCTCCCCCCTCTCAATAGTGCCAACACCACCAGGCTGAACCTGTCCCACCCTCCTGTTCTCCAATTTTGTAGAAGAAAAAACATAAAAGATAAAAAGAGAAGCATGACGTTTTTGCTGGTTTGAGATAAAGAGAGCTACAAAGGGAGTTTCCTTGCGATGGTTCCACGCATATATGCATTACGACCCCAATTGGTTCATCTCTACCAGACTTCTCCGCTCCCTCCTAGTTCCCTTTCCATGGTGGCCTCTGCCAGTTTAAGATTCCTGTATTCATTCCCAGACAGCGAGCACATCAACCACATTCCAGGCTTTGGTGTCCCTCCCTTGCGTGAGCTTCCCTTAGCGTGTGACCCATGTCCAACAATATTGCTGCATTTGTTTTAGGTCTAATGTCTGCATAGGAGGGAGAACATATGATTTTTGGCTTTCTGAGCCTGGCTAACCTCGCTCAGAATGATGTTCTCCAGTTCCATCCATTTACCAGCGAATGACTAAGTTTCGTTCTTCTTCATGGCTGCATAAAATTCCACTGTGTATAAATACCACATTTTCTTGATCCATTCATCAGTAGTGGGGCATCTTGGTTGTTTCCATGGCTTGGCTATTGTGTACAGTGCTGCAGTAAATATGGGTGTGCAGGTGCCTTTGTGGTAACCTGACTCACAATCCTATTTTTAGTTTTTTAAGGAGCCAAGAGGACATTTTTAACAAGCCATGCAATTGCCATACAAAATAGCCCACAAATTTACCACAAAGCTGGACCATTTTAGGTAAGAAGCCTGCTTTAGTCAGATATAATGAGAAAGCAAAGGGGACACAAAGGAATGCCCCTCAAGATTTGAGGTGTCAGATACAGCAGGGTTAACTAGTTTTCTCATGCCAACATTTAACTCAGCCCCAATTCATGGGGTACTCTGGAAAGATTATAATTTAACAAACCAACACAGATGGAGCTAATTGTACATGTCAGTGTGTCTTGGGAGGCAGAGATGGGAGGATTGTGGTTTGAGATCAGTCAGCCCAGGCCAAAAAAAAAAAAAAAAGTTAGCAGAACCTATCTCAAAAAACAAACTGAGCATGGTGGTGCATATCCATAATCCCAGCTACTCAGGAGGGGAAGGTAGGAAGATCACAGTCCCAAGCCAGCCCAGGCAAAACTTCAAGACTTTATCTGAAAAGTAAGTAAAGTAAAAATGGCTGAGGGTGTGGTTCAAGTGGTGGAGAGCTTGCCTAGCAAGTGCCAAAGTCCTGAGTTCAAACCCCAGTCCTACCCTCAAAAAACACTGCCAATAAGTAAATAAATACATACATAAATAAATAAAACTATCAGTGTCAAAAATACTTTCATACAACCACAAAAGCATTACAAAAATGGGCTAATAGGAAGAAAATCTTTTTTGTAGTACTGGAAACCTACGGTCTTTTCTATGCTAAATAAATGAGTAAAAAAATTCTTTTCTGGTGGTATGGGGGTTTGAACACAGATCCTTATGCTTGTTAGGCAGGTGCTCTACCACTTGAGCCACTCCACCAGCCCTTTTTTTTTCTGTGCGTTGGGTAGTTTTCAAGATAGGGTCTTGTGAACTATTTCCCTGGGCTGGCTTTGAACCGCAACTCTCCTGATCTCTGCCTCCTGCGTAGCTAGGATTATAGGTGAGCCACCAATGCCCAGCTGGAAAATAATTTTATTAGCAACTGATCAACAGGGTCCATGTGTTCTATCTCTCGTCTGCCACCCTGTTGGTAGAGCTGTGTCTCAGGACCGCATGACCTGGTTCCCAGCAGAGGACAGACAAGCCAGGTTCCAGAAACTTCTCTGTGCTCCTGGGACTTGGTTCTATAAAATGAGCACAAGGATGCTCATCCCACAGGGCATCTATGAGAAGTAGGTGCATCAAGCAGGCAGCATTGGTCATGGTCCCCAGCAGAGAGAGGGCACCCAGAAAGTGGAGGCTATTTTCATGCCCAGAGCCAGTGAGTCTTTACAATGAAAGTTTTGTGGCCCGTGAATAATTATGATTAATGTTTAGTCCCAGGAAGAGAGAGGATGGGCAAGCATGATAAAAAATGTGGGTCAGGTGCAGTAGCTCACACCTGTAATCCCAGCTACTCAGGAGGCAGAGGTCAGAAGGATCAAAGTTCAAACCCAGCCCAGGCAAATAGTTTTCGAGACCCTACCTTGAAATACCCATCTCAAAAAAAAGGTGCTGGTGGAGTGGCTCAAGGTGTAGGCCCTGAATTCAAGCCCCAGTACAGCAAAAACACACACACATATGTGCACTATATACTCATGCAAATATTTGTGTTTTGTTTCGTGGGCTTTTTTACACATTTTTTATTATCATATTATTGTACTGGGGGTACATCTTGATATGTTTTTGGTTTTGATACAAGGTCTCACTATCTAGCCCATGTTGGCCTCAATCCTCCTGCCTCTACCTCCCAAGTGCTGGGATTACAGGCATGTATCGCCATGCCCGGCTTTGTTGAAAGGAAAAGCCCTAAATTTACTTTAAAGAAGTTACCTATAGAGAGAATGAAGGATGAGGGTCAACGCTATTGAGAGAAAAGTTATGCTTCTCTGAATATACCTTGCTTTGTAAATTTGACTTTAGAACCACACAAATATTTTACACAACTATAAAACCAAATGTATTTGGTTTTGTGGTGCTGGGAATTGAACTCGGGGCCTTGGGCCTGCTAGGCAAGTGCTTTGTCTCCTGCCCCTGTTTTTAAAATTTAAAACATTTAATTTTGAAAGAGAAATGAAACAAATGAAAAAGACCTTCAGATCCAGTTAGTGGCATAGACACACACACAGTGGAGTTGTTACAAGGAATATTAAAACCATAATTTTGGGTTGACTAAACAAAACAAAACAAAACAAAACAAAAACTCCACTCTACTCCTAAATTTGAATCAAATGCATGGTATGAAATCAGAAACACTAGAAAGAGAAAGACTGGGAGCATGGCTCAAGTGATAGAGTGTTGCCTAGCAAGCATGAAACCCTGAATAGTTTAAACCCCAGTACCAAAAATAAATAAATAAATAAACCGGAGAGACAGAGAAAGAGAGAGAGAGAGAGACTCCCAGCTGTGTTCACTGAAAATTCCTAGGAAAAGTCTAGTTCCAGAAAGTTTCAGAAGCAATAAGCATCCCTAGAGCCCAGATTGGAGCTACGAATACTATTTCCCATTAACAGACAGGTGCCTGGAGCAGAGCCTGGAACTTCCTGTTACACCAAATAGCACCCAGTTCTCAAAGACTCTGCCAAAAAGACTCAGAAAGGCTGGCAGAGTGGCTCAAGTGGTAGAGCGCCTGCCTAGCAAGTGTGAGGCCCTGTGTTCAAACCCCAGTACCAACAACTACAAAAAAAGACTCAGGAGCCAACTTAAAGAGGCTCCCACTGGCCAAAAACAGGACAATTTGAGCATTGATGGCAAATTAGAAGAGAAGGAAAGACACCAAATACGTGCAAATCCCTGAGCTCACTGTGGCACGTGCATCAGTTCCCCGGGCTGTTGTAAGAAATGACTGCACATTGTGCTTACATGGCACAATGAATGAAGCTACACGTGTGAGAGGTGGTGGCAGGAGGTGGTGGCAGGACTGTGTTCTTCTAAAGGTTCTTGGGGAGCATCCGACCTTGGCTCTTTCACTCTCTGGAAATCCTTGGCATCTCTGGATTGGTGGCTCCATCATCACGTAGCCAACTTCCCAGAGTGTGTGTGTCTGTGCGCCTGTGTGTGTGTGTCCCTTCCTCATCTTGTAAGGACACCAGCCATTGGATTTAGGGCCCACCCTCTTCCACTATGACCTGATCTTAACTCATAACATCTCATAACAAAGACTCTATTTACCAAAAAGTTCTTATTTGTGTTAATTGCTTCTACATCCTATAACCTGAGATAACAAATTTAACAAAAAAAAAAGGTTTGTTTTGCTTCAGTGTTGTGAAGGTTTCGATCCTTGATCCATTAACCTCATTACTTTGGGAACCCATGGCAGAGCAAAACCACTCACCTCATCGCCAGGAAGCAAATCAGAAGTGCAGGAACTGAGCCGCACCCCATAATCCCCTTCAGCCCTTAATTACCTAAGGACCTGCAGCTTAGTCCCGCTAAGCTGTCACTTCCCAATAGCACCACCTTGTGGACCAACCCTTCAACTCCTGGGCCTTTGGGGACATTCAAGATCCAACTACAGGGCTGGTGGAGTGGCTCAAGTGGTAGAGCACCTGCCTATCAAGTGTGAGGTCCTGAGTTCAAGTTCCAGTACTGCCAAAAAACATCCAACTATACAACATCCTTAAATTCCTTGTGGACATGACTTTTTGGGGGAACAGCTTTTAACCCAACAACACACAACAAAACAAAAACCAAATTTATGGGTCACCTTTTAGTTAACTAGTAAAAAAAGACTGACACATTCATACCATAATATTTGTATGAACTATAAGCAAATAGTTGATAAGGATATATTTCTGTTTATAGATGGGTCCAACTAACAAATAAGATAGAAATGTTAGAATTAGAATGTCTTTTTTTTTTTTTTTTTGCCAAGGGCAGATGGCTCACCTCTGTAATCCTAGCCACTTGGGAGACTGAGTTGAGAAGGATGGAGGTTTGAGGCCAGCTCAAACAAAAAGTTAGTGTGATCTTCCCACCTCAATGGGCAGGGTGGTAGGTGCCCCTCATTGCAGTGATGGAGGGAAGCTTAACATAGGAGGATGACAGTCCAGGCTGGACAGGAGAAAAAGTGAGACCCTATTTCCAAAATAATCAGAAAAAAGTGCTAATGGTGTGACTCAAAGTATTAGAGCACCTGCCTAGCAAAGGCAACGCCCTGAGTTCAAACCCCAGTAGTGATGAAAAAGGGACAAAATATCATGAGCTTTGCAGCCCTAATGAATTAATGAACCTAAAAATGATCATCTGTGAATGCTCACGTCACAGAAAGATAATCACAAAAATTCACACTAGACTTGTGACTCCTGATGAAATACAACTGGAAAAGAAAAAAGGTTGAATCTATCAAGATTCTACATGAAATCTCCAGAGGAACGTATAAAATGATTATGATGAGGAAGTCAGCAAAAATCAACAGTATGACATCTCAAATAGTGACACTTTAAAAAAAATAGAGAAAGTGGCTGTGGGGGCACATGCCGGTAGTCCCAGCCACTTGGGAGACTGAGGCAGAAGGATTGCTTGAGCCCAAGAGTTCAAGTTCAACCT
This sequence comes from Castor canadensis, assembly GCF_047511655.1. Classification (NCBI taxonomy): domain Eukaryota; kingdom Metazoa; phylum Chordata; class Mammalia; order Rodentia; family Castoridae; genus Castor; species Castor canadensis. The sequence goes on along the minus strand of NC_133391.1, from coordinate 3,739,664 downwards.
GGGCAACATAGTAAAACCCCATCACAAAAATGAAATAAGGCAGGTGCTGGTGGCTCATGCTTGTAATTCCTGCTACTCAGGAGGCAGAGATCAGGAGGATCTGGGTTCAAAGCCAGCCCCAGGCAAATAGTATGGGAGACCCTATCTCGAAAATATTGATCACAAGAAAAAAAGGACTGATGGAGTGGTTCACATGGCAGATCAGAGAATTACTTTTTTTTTTGTTTTTGGTGGGACTAGGGTTTGAACTCAGGGCTTCACGCTTGCAAAGCAGTTTCTCTGCCACTTGAACCAGGCCTCCAGTCCATTTTGTTCTGGTTATTTTGGAAATGGGATCTCACTAACTATTTGCCTGGGCTAGCCTTGAACTGGGATCCTCCTGATCTCAGCCTTCCAAGTAGCTAGAATTACAGGCGTGAACCACCGGTGCTTGGTTTAAGTCTTTATTTTAGACATTCATACTGAAGTAATTATGAACAAAATAAAATATTGAAGAACATTGGCTTTAAAGTACTTCAGTGTGTATCCCTTCTTGGCTTTTTGGCAAAAATCGAGTGTAAAGAGCTAGCACCAGTGGCTCACACCTGTGATCCTCGCTACTTGGGAGGCAGAAATCTGGAGGATCACAGTTTAAGGCCAGTTGAGGCAAATAGTTCTTGGATCCCATCTCCAAAATAACCAGAGGAAAATGGACTGGAAATGTGGCTCAAGTGGTAGAACATCTGCTTTGCAAGCACAAAGCATTGAGTTCAAATCCCAGTCCCATCAAAAATAAATTAATTAAATAAAAAGAGTGAAAATAAGTGATTTGTTGTGCCTGTAATCCCGGCACTCAGGAACCAAGAGCAGGAAGAGGGTGAGTTTAAAGCCAGCCTGGGTTCCACAGTGGGACCCTGTCTCAACCCCATCCAACTCCAAATAAAAATAAAAATAAAACCAAAATACAATGAATAAAAGGCTCCTTTTAGGCTACAAAACATTTTCCTCAACCCCAAAGTTCAAGAACTTGTCACCAACATCAATTAATCAACATTAAAAGTATTCATGACACAGCAGATGGACAAAAATTTTTTCAAGTATTTTTTGAGTGAATGATCACTCTAAGAATGTCAGAATCAAATGCATGACACCCCAAAGACATGATTTATCTGGGCAAACTCAGATTACTGTCTCTGATAATTTATGAAATAAATGACAAAGTATATTTAGGAAATTACCTACAGATTAACAAAAACAGCTCAGAATAATGCAAATTACAATGGCTTTTGGGGTCTGGGGATGTAGCTCAGAGCTACAGTGCTTGCCTGGTATGTGCAAGGCCCTAGATTCCATCCCCAGCACCACAAAAGTAAAAGAAATACAAATTACAATTACTTTTTAGGAGTTGACACAATAGTTCTTTATAGTCTTATTTTTTAAAAAAATTTTATTTTTATTTATTTATTACTTTGGGGGGACGGTATTGGGGTTTGAACTCAGAATTTTACACTTGCTAGGCAGGTGCTCTACCACTTGAGCCACTCCACCAGCCCTGTTTTGTGATAGGTTTTTTCGAGATAGGGTCTTGTGAACAACTTGCCCAGGGCTGGCTTTAAACGTTGATCCTCCTGATCTCTGCCTCCTGAGTACTTAGGATTACAGATGTGAGCCACCATGCCCAGCTATTTTGGATATTTTTAAGAGAGTGTCACCCCAGTCAGAATGGGTGTCATCAACAAAACACACAAATGCTGGCAAGGATGCAGGGGGAAAAGGAACCCTTATACACTGTGGGTGGGAATGTAAACTAGTGCAACCACTACAGAAATCAGTATGGAGGTTCCTCGAAGAACTGAAAATAGAACTGCTATGAGATCCAGCTATACCACTTGTGGGTATGTTCATGAAATAATCAGAAGAAGCATATAGCTGGGCACTGTGGCTCAAGTCTGTAATCCCAGCTACTCAGGAGGCAGAGATCAGGAGGACTAAGGTTTAAAGCCAGCCTGGACATACAGTTCCCAAGATCTTATCTTGAAAACATACAACACAAAGAAAGGGTTGGTGGTCAGGCGTCAGTGGCTCACAGTAATCCCAGCTACTCTAGAGGCAGAGATCAGGAGGATCTCGGTTTGAAGCCAGTGCAGGTAAATACTTCATGAGACCCTATCTCAAAACAATCCATCACAAAAAAAGGGCTGGTGAAGTGGCTTGAGGTGAAGGCCTTGCTTTAAGCCCCAGTACCACAAAAAAAAAAAAAAGAAGAAGAAGAAGAAGAAATTTGGTGGAGTGACTCAAGTAGCTGAGCGCCTACCTAGCAAATTTGAGGCCCTGAGTTCAAAGCACAGTACCACCAAAAAAAAATACCCAATTTATGGAATCAGCCTAGGTACCCATCAACAGATGACTAGATAAAGAAAATATTTTAAAAATGTATACACACACACATATGCAATTGGTTATTATTCAGCCATAAGGAACAAAATCATGTTGTTTGCAAGAAAATTAATGGAACCAGAGATCATTATGTAAAGAAAAATGAATTAGATTCAGATAAATATTATTTTTTTCTCTCATGTGTAGAATATAGATTTGAAAAAAATGACACGGAAGTAGAAGGAAGACTATTTGGGAAGAGGAAAGGGATTGAGGGGAAGGGCGACAAGAGATTTGGGGGGGGGTGAATAAGATCCAAACACATGATATGCACTCTGGAAATATCACAATAAGGCCAGGTGTGGTGGATCATCTCTATAATCACAGCTACATGGGAGGAATAGATAGGAGGATTGTGATCTGAGGCCACACCTGGGAAAAACTTAAGACTCTACCTGAAAAATAACTAATGCAAAAAAGAGCTTGGAGTGTGGTTCACCTAACAGGTACAAGGTCCTGAATTCAAACCCCAGTACCAACAAAAAAAACCACAAGAAAATGTTCCAATGAAATCTATTTTGTACAATTAATATTATGTATTAGTCAAAAAGGAAGAAATATTAAATTGTGGAAAGATATGTATGTGAGTAGCAAATGCATGTGGATATGGCAGGACCTGATCATGGTGTGTTAGCACTCTCCTTTAGGGGTCTTCTTTAGAATACCTAGTGGGGCCTACATTTCCCAGCCTGCACTGGGGTTTAGTGTGGTCATGTGACTGAGTTCTGGCCAATGGGCTGTAAGAGAAAATATGGCTGCTCCCCAGACTCATCCTGAAGAGACACTTAGCATGGTTTCTTTGTCCCTTTTGCTTCCTTTTTCCATTCAGTGCTTGGAACACAGATTATGAACTAAATTCCATGTTGACCCATGAGGAAGGAGCTGGGCCCTGAGGCTTCATGGAGAGGAACCATGTGTCTGTCAACTTGAATTTTTTACCTGTGGATTCTAACACAGGAAAGAAATAGACTTTGATCTTTGTCATTTGCAGGAGGTGAATCTTCATGACACAGCGGATATCTTTCGGTTTTGCCTGCTCAACCACAACTTCCCATCCTTGGCAAGGACTTCCTCTGTCCCATTCCTTGTGGTTGCATGAGTCACCGAGTCCCTGTCTTCCCCAATGGGTGGTAATATGACCAGACCAGACAACCAAGGCTCTCCCTCTCCCTCCCCAGGAATGGAAACCTGGCATATGGGCCTGAGTTCTCCTGATACCAGTATCGCCAAAATAACATCCTTCAGGGCCCCAGAGTGGCCCCCAGAGTCACTCTTTCTCTCTCTCTTTCTGTCATTCTTTCTTTCTGTTCTCCCTTCCTTTTTTTCTCTTTCCTCCCTCCCTTTCATCCTTTCTCCATTTTTTCTTTTTCTTTCCTTCCCTCCTTTTTTCTTTCCTTTTTTTTTTTTTTTTTGGTGGTACTTTTTTCTTTTGGGGGCGTTGGACTCAGGACCTCACACTTGTAAGGCAGGTGCTCAGACCTCTTGAGCCACTCCCCCTGCCCCAGATTCTGAGTCTTGGTTACTCAGCTTTTTCTTTGGTTCTTCTTTTGGTTCTGTGAGGCATATAGTATTCTTTCCATTAATCCATCTCTCTCTCCATCTCTGTCTCTCCCTCTCTCTCTCTCTCTCTCTCTCTCATCTTATCTGCAACCTACAGGCCAAGATTGTTCTTCCTAATTCTTATCAGAGAATCTGAACACACACACACACACACACACACACACACACACACACACACACACACAATATAATACATACTTCTGCAGGAGTACAGCTTTGACTTTTGTCTAGACCTAAAAGAAGGTTCTAAGGAAGTTGACATAGTAGGTAAGATGGTCAGTAACATCCCCACGGAGAGAGAGAGACAAACAGAAGCCTGTCATAGAGACCTTTCTGATGGTCTTTCCAAACCAGGGCCTCTCTGCAGCACTGGCGTTATTGTGGTTGAAACTGCCTTGCCCCAATACAGTACCCACTGTAACAACCAGAAGTAAATGAATGAATTGTACCAGGACAGTGGAGAGCAGTTGTATTCCCAGCTACTCAGGAGACTGGGGCAGGAGGATCACTTGAGCCCAGGGGGTTTGAGGTCATCCTAGATATAATCTAGTTTTTCAGAGTCCCATCTAAGGAGGAGGAGTGGGGAGGAGGAGGAACAAGAGAAGGAAGAGCAGAGGAGGAAAGGAGGGAGGAGAAGGAGGAGAAAGAGAAGGGAGAGGAGGAGAGAAGGAGGAGAAGGAGCAGGAGGAGGAAGAGACAAAAGGAAGGAGAAGGAGGGGAAGACTGAATTTTAAATAATCCTATTAAAATTATGAACTGTTACAGTCATGCATTGTTAATGATGGGAATACATTGTGAGAAATACATCCTCCTTAAGCAAGTTTGTCAGGCGAACATCATGGAGTGTACTTGTCCAAGCCCGGGTAGGTATAGCTTCTCACATACCTAGGTTATATGGCATAGCCTATTGTTGCCAGGCTACAAACCTGGACAGTTTCTTACCACAGAGACACTGTAGGCAACTATAATACCATAGTATTTATTACCTACTCATACTCAAACATAGAAAAGATACAGTAAAAATACTAGGCAATAGAATTTTTTTGGCTCCATTATAATTTTATGGGACCACCATCATACATGCAGTTTATCACTGATCAAAATGTCTTTAGGTGGTACAGGACTACAATAGAAAATTTGTATGTTTAGAACAACCTGGGTCTGGGAATCCTTTTTTCTCCTACAGTAAATTGTGAAGTTAACAATTTAGATCTGTAAATCTAAATACAGATCCTATTTACCGATCAATTGATCTAGCTACATATCTGTGCATGTATGTCTGTACGCATTAACCTATCTATCATCTATTTATCTATCTATCATCTATCTATCTAACCAGTACTTGGGTTTGAACTCAGGGCCTTATCTTTGCTAGGCAGATGCTCTACCACTTGAGCCACTCTCCCTAGACCTTTTTGCTTTGGTTAGTTTTGGCCAACCTGGACCACAATCCTCCCGTTTATGCTTCCAGAGTAGCTGGGATGAGAGGCATGCTTCACCACACCCAGCTTTTATTGGTGGAGATGGAGTCTCTTGAACTTTTTTCCTGGGCTGGCCTTGAACCATGATCCTCCCAATCTCCACCTTCGAAATTGCAAGGATAACAGGATAATAGGTTTGAGCCATGGCATTTGGCTAGATCAATTTGTGTGTGTGTGTGTGTGTGTGTGTGTGTGTGTGGTACTGGGGCTTGAATTCAGGACCTATACCTCGAGCCTCTCCACCACCCTTTTTATTTTGTGATAAATTTTTTTTTGAAATAGGGTCCTTCAAACTATTTGCCCGGGCTGGCTTTGAACTGTAATCCTCCAGATCTCTGCTGCCTGAGTAGCTGGGATTACAGGCATGAGCCACAAGTGCCCAGCTAGATCAAATATTATTGATGAACACTTACTGTAATGTGAGAGAAGTGCTGAATTGAGATGTGATTTAAAAATACACGTCAGATTTTCACAGATTTTTTGTATTAAATTCTCTTTTTTAATTGGTGGAACTGGGGGTTTGAACTCAGAGCTTTGGGCTTGCAGAGCAAGCACTCTACTGCTTGAGCCACACCTCCAGTCCAAAGACTTTGTTTAAAAAAAGAATGTAAAAAAAACCAGAATGTAAAATATCTCAATTATTTTTACAACACGCCAAAATGATAATTTAGCTATATTGGATTAAATAAAATACACAATTAAACTTAATTACATTTGTTTCTTCTTACCACCCTTTTTTTCTGACAGGACTGGAGTTTAAACTCAGAGCTTTGCACTTGCAAAGCAGGCATTCTACCACTTGAGCCACACCTCCATTGGAGATGGGAGAGTCTTGTGAACTATTTGCCTGGGGCTGGCCTCGAACCACAATTCTCCTGATCCCATCTTGGATTACACTGTGAACCACAGTGCCCTGAAAAATACAGTTTGTTTGTTTCTTTCGTGGGGTTTGAACTGAGGGCTTTGTGCTTGTAAAGCAGGTGCTCTACTGCTTGAGTCACTCCTCCAGTCCTCTCCTTACTCTTTTTCTTTCTTTTTATTTTATTTTTTTGGCGGTACTGGGGCTTGAATTCAGGCCTCCACTTGCTAGGCAGGCACTCTACCACTTGAGCCACTCCAGCCCCCATCCTTGCCCTTTTCAATGTAGCTACTAGAACATCATGTATGCAGCTTGCATTCTATTTCTGCTGAGTCTTTAGAAAGAGTTACCTCATTGTTCATGAGAGCGCCTAGGACATAGTGACTGGAGGCAAGAAGAAAGGAAATATTATGTTATTTAAATTTCAGTGATTTTAGGGGAACTAAAATAGTGAAACAGAATAAGAATGATGCTATAGCCAGGCACTGGTGCTCACACCCATAATCCCAGCTACTCAGGAGGCAGAGATCAGGAGGATCACAGTTTGAGGTTAGCCCAGGCAAATAGTTCTGAGAGATCCTATCTAAAAAAAAAACACATTACAAAAAAAAAAGCTGGTAGAATAGCTTAAGTGGTAGAGCACCTGGATAGCAAGCATATAGGCCCTGAGTTCAAACCCCATACCACAAAAAAAAAAAAGAAAAGAAAGAAGGAAAGAAAGAAAAGAAAAGAAAATTGAGATTATTAAAAGTGAATACCCCTAAACTGTAGTTCAAGTTTAATCCCCATTTCTTTAATTTGATTATTTTTCACAATTTTAAATTTATTTATTTACTTATTTACTTTTGGAGGTGTGAGGATCATACACAGGGCTTTGCACATACTCAGCAAACACTCTGAACTATACTCCTTGTCTTCACAATATTTTTTCTTTTGAGACAGGGTCTGCTTATGTAGCTCTGGCTGGCCTTAAACTCACTGTGTAGCCCAGGCCTTCCTTGAACTCAAGCTTCTCCTGCCTCAGCCTCCTGAGTGCTGGGATTACAGATGTGTAGCACCCAGCCTAGCACATAAATTTTAAAAAGCAGTAGAGAGACCCAAAGAGAGATTGGGCAGGGGTTTGAGGTCCCTGGAATAAACTCTCTTGCACTATTTCACACACACACACACACACATATATATATATGTACATATAGTCTTTTGGTGGTACTAGGGTTTGAATTCACAGCCTCACAATTGCTAGGCAGGCACTCCCACTGTGTGGGCCACTCTGCCAGCATGACGATTTAACAATGTACATCTATTGTTAGCAATCAGCTGGCTGGGGTCCTTTTGCTCTGCCTGGAGAGAAATCCTGAATAGGTAAGAAGCAGCTCTTTCAGTGCTGGAGTCACGGCCCTTTGGAGTCCCAGGCCTAGGGGCTGGACTGGCAGATTCAGAGGCTCCCAGCTAAAGCCCCAGTGCTAGGTGCCATTGCTCCATGCCTTAGAAACCAGAGACTTACAGGTCTAGGCACTCAGGCTGGAGGCCTCTTGCCCTGGACTTTAACCACCAGCTTCCCTGCCACTTGGCAGCCACTGTACTTCTTGGCTTCCAGCAGCAGTGAAGGCGGCAGCAGGCAGCACCTGTTAGTGTTACAGCTCCTGAGTAGGCCGTAGGTGTTGGGATCTTCAGGTCCTATAGCAACTGGTGTTACAGCTCTTGGCCTGGCGTTTTGGAGCCCTAAGCCCTTGACAATGCCGGTGCTGTTGCTTTCAGGTCTAGGATGTCTGGTGCCTTTGGCCTTTAAGGATTGGAAATTCCCTGGAACTCTTCCAAAGACCTGGGGCCCACGGTTTCCAGCCCGGGCTCTCTGCCTGTTTTTACCTCCTCTCTTCTTCCTCCTTCCTGTCCCTTATTGTCACTGCCACTTCTGCTCCTTGTTGTTTTGTCCTGGCCATTCTCTGGAACTCTCTGGCTGATGTGATGGTTAATCTTGATGAACGTGTCAGATTATGAAACACCTAGGAGATCAGTAAAGCACACCTCCGGGTGTGTCTTGGAGGGCATTGCCAGAGGCAATTAGATCATCAGAGGACTGGTGGAATGGCTCAAGTGGTAGAGGACCTTCCTAGCAAGTGCAAGGCCCTGAGTTCAAGCTGCAGTACCACCAAAAAAAAAAGTGTAGCTCATCGATAGGGCTCTGTCCTTATCAATAGATTAATCTCTTGATGGATATCATAATACGATGGCCTTATCAGGAGATGGTGAAAGGTGGGAGCTGGGCCTAATTGGAGGAAGTAGACCACCTGAGGCATGTCCTTGAGTGCTCTGTCTTGCACTGGCCCCTTCTTCTTCTTTACTCTGCTTCATGGTCACCATGATGTGACCTGCTCTGACCTCCTGTTCTCCCCACCACGATGGACTGAGCCCTCTGAAGACCTCAGTTCAAACCCCAGTACCACCAAAAAAAAAAAAAAAACCTAAAAAAAAGCCTGACTAATGCGATCATCCTCTCATTGTTGCTACTGTCACCTTCGCCACTCCTGCCACTCTGCAGCCTTGTCCAATAACTTCTTTTAATAAAGATAAAAAATAGGCAAGAAAAGACCACTCAAGAGAAGTCTTTTTTTTTTTTTTTGGTACTGGTGTTTGAGCAGCCCAGGATGCATGAAAAGTGACTCAAAGGCTGGTAGCACTCTACTCAAGTGGTACAGTGCCTGCCTAACAAGCCTAGAAAGCGCAAAGCCCTGAGTTCAAACCCCAGTACCTCCAAATAAGTGATAACCCTGTCAATCAAACCTGTCAAAAGACTGCCCAGATTTTCTCCACCCTTTGCTCTTATGAGTTATTATTATTTTTTTTTGTGGTACTGAGACTTGAACTCAGAGCCTTCATCTTAACCACTCCACCAGACCTGTTTTTGAGAAAGGTTTTTTGAGATAAGGTCTTCAGAGCTATTTGCCCGTACTGGTTTCTATCAGTGATCCTCCTGATCTCTGGCTCCTGAGTAGCTAGGATTACAGGCGTGAGCCATTGTACCCAGCCCTTAAGACTTTTCAATTGCCTTTTGAACAAAGATCTATGCCTCCATCTCACCTGGCCAGGATCCACCCCTCTTTCTTTTGCAGTGCCCGTATTTTCCTTTTCTTTGCCTGTACTGTCAATAAAACTCTACTATGGCTTTGCAATCTGTGTCTTGTCCAGTTCTCTGTTTGGGACATGCAAGAGCCTGAGGTCTTCTGGACCAGGGTCTCCTTAGACCACCTATCCCGTGACACTGGTATGTCTCACTCTCCCTGGCTGATCACCCAAAGGAAGTGGCCATGGACACAGACCCTGTGTGAGTTTTGGACCCCAGGCCATGTACCAGGTCTGTCAACTCTCCTGTATGCCAAATAAAGAGACATGGTGACAGAAAAAGTTTTATTACATGGCTGGAGACATGCCATGGGAAGAGGCAGAGGAAGTATCACCTCATCTTCAGCCATCTTCAGGGTACAGACATGAGCTATAGGTTTAAGTAGACAAAGAACTGGGAGCAGGGAGACAGAGGTGTGCACAGTTAAACAGTCCCAGTCACAGGTGTGTTCTGGTTTACCATTAACTCAGTCCAAGGGTTCCCAGAGGGGTTCCAGAGAAGATGTCATCATTGTCAGGAGCGATCTGGTTCCCATGAGATGATTGCTCCTGTTTCAGGGTGCAACCTCATCATTATAGGTAATTGTCTTCATTTGGAGGGCATCTGTCCTGCAAGGCTCTGCTGTTCCTCATGGGAAGTTTCAGTCCCTTGTCATAAAGATGTTATCGATCATTCCTGTCCTTCTTTGATTCCAAGGTGGCTGCAGGAGAGAATGGCTCAGAGCAAAGGACAACAGGTACAAAATGGAGAAAGAGATGCCAAGCTTCTCCTGTAACATTTTAAACCTTTTTTTTTTTTTTTTCAGCATTGGGGTTTGAACTGAGGGTCTACATCTTCAGCCACTCCACCAGCCCTTTCTTGTGACTTTTTTTTTTTTTTAAACATAGGGTCTTGCAAAGTGTTTCCTTGGGCTGACTTCAAACTGGGAACCTCCTGATCTCTGCCTCCTGAGTAGCAGGATTACAGATGTGAGCCACCAGTCCCTGAATTAAGCACCTCTTACAGGTTGAAGCCACAGTTTTGCTGCTCTAATGTGGGTGAGTCACACAACAGTCACCATGACCTGGTGGTGGTGTAGGGGAATTATTGCCTTCTGCTCCATTGGAGCTCCAGTGTTTGCTTCTTACAGCTTTTTTTTGGTTTATACCTGCTCCTCTAGCAGGAACATATATTCTAGTTCCTTCTTGGATGGGACATGGCATGTGGAAGGTAAAACTTTTTTGAAAACTTACTTGTCTGCAAATGTTCTTACTTTGCCTGCCTACTTGATCAATAGTTTGGCTATGAGTACAAAATTTTCTTTAAAAATATTGAAGACACTGTGCTACCAATGTAATTGCTAAAACAAAACAAAACCAAAAAAACCCAAAGCCATTCTATTTCCTGTTTCCTCAAGATCTGGTGTTTTCTCTTTGGAAGCTGGTAGGATCTTATCTGTTCACAATATGCTTTGGTTTCGTAAAAAAGGCCTCTGGGGTGGCTCTATTTTCATTCACTGAACTGTTTGGTACTTTCCAAATCTTTAAGTGAACTCCTGTCCTTCAAGTCCGGGAAATTTCCTGGAGGTCTTCCTCATTTGCTTTTTCTTTCTTCTTTTTCTCTTGTAGGTTATTTTTAGGATGGTTGGGCTTCCTGGTTTTCTAACATTGTTTCCTGTCTTCCATCTATCCTTATCTTTTTTAGGAGCCTTCTGAGAGATTTCCACAGCTTGATATCTCAACTTTTCTATTGAGTTTTTAATTTCTGGTAGGTTGCTTTTAATTTCCAAGAATTAAAAAAAAAATGCACATATGGAATTATCACAATGAAATCCCCTCATTTTTAATGTAATTAAAAATAAAATCTTTTGGGTGGGATGTAGGTCAGTGGTTGAATTTCCAGCATCACAAAATAAAATTTTGATTTTTTTAAAATAATTTTTTGTTTATCTTTTTCTATGTTTTTTCTAATATAATCTCTTTCTTATTCATGGATGAATTATATTCTCTTATCTGAAAATATCCAATAAAAGAAGGCATTTCTCTCTCCCTGTCCTGTTTCTTTCCGCCCAATTTACTTATTTTGATAATTTTTAATGGTAGAATGTATGGTTTTTCTCATCCTTATAGTTTTAGATTCTGAGTTTTCTAGAAGGATCTTTATGTCATGGCGTTAACTTATAGCTATCACATAAAAAGGACAATAAAAGGAGGGGGATCAACGTCCTTCCTCCGTCCTGGGCAAGAGTTAACGAGGCACCATTTCCGGAACCCGAAAACCTTTCGACGCCCAAACCCCGGCCGCACCCATACCGCGATAGCGCACAAAGATGGCGGCCTCCCCGCCCCGCCCCGCGGCTCGAGCCGAGCGCTTCCGAGGGCTCCCGAGTGTTCCCGAACGCTCCAGAAGTCCCCAGGAACCCAGGGAGCCGCGCGCGCGGGCGGGAGCGGCCCCACCCGCAGCCTGGGAGTAGCGGCGCCGGCGCGAGGAGGGGAGGGGGGGAAGGGAGGCCGGATGTGAGTGGAGCGGCCATTTCCTGTTTCTCTGCAGTTTCCCTCAGCTTTGGGTGGTGGCTGCTGCTGGCCTTCGGCTTCCAGTCCGTGGAGGGCTAGGCGGCGTGGACAGCGGTCCTAGCACCCCGCGCCCTGCCGCCCGCACCCTTTTGCCCTCCGTTTCCCGCGCCCGCTACTTCCGTCTCAGCGCCCGGCCGCCGCCGCCGCCGCGGCCCAGCGAGCGGCCCAGATGCAGGCCATAAAGTGTGTGGTGGTGGGAGACGGGTGAGTGAGTGTGCGGCCGGATCGGGTCGGGTCGAGTCGGACCGGGCCAGGGGCGGGCGGCCGGGACTCGGGGCCCAGGCAGGCCAGCGAAGCCGCGGGCTCTCGTAGGCCGCGCACCCCGCCTTCCCGAGGGGCTCGGGGCTCCCACCGTCCTGCGGCCCTGGTTCCGGCTCTTTTTTGGTGGCGGTGGGGGGGGGGGCTCCGAGCGGCCGGAGGGAAAAGTGAACTCCACCCTCCCGCTTTCTTCCCGGGCCGGACGCGCCCTGGTTGGCACGTAGATGAGGCGGACTAAGCAGATTTTTTGCCTTTATTTTTGGAAAAAAGGTTTTTGCGTGAATCTCTCGAGCCTCTTGAGAGCTGGGGCAAGTAACGGTGGGTAGTTAGGTTGGTCCTATTCGATGCATGTTTGCATGGGCCACTTGGATGACCCAAAATTTAGGTGCGACCCGGTTGCTTTCAGTTGTATTAGGCTCACTTAGAGGATCCTAATAATGATCGTTTTTGCCCTTTGCATGGAGAAAGTTACTGAAATGTTAGCTGGAAGGAGTCGGATTTGAAAGAGAATGTTCTTTGAACACGGTGTGGTCACTTAAAAAAAAAACAAAAACGAGGAAAAAGAACCCGGAGTTAGCCTTCGCTTAATGCATTAGGTATGGATGTCGCAGAACTGGCTCCTTGGGACTCAAGGCGTTTCTTTTCATTACTGTCCGTGCTGGTTCCAGGCTCTGGAGGAAGACAAGACTGGTCTTATGCAGTTTTTTTTTTTTTTTTTCCTTCCATAGGAACAAGAATGTCAGTGTAATCCGAGCAAAATTGCGAGTCTCAGCATTGTATGTGTAGGTTAGTGGGAGAATTGCTAACAGTTTCATCAAACTCAGAATGCAACTGGCTCATTTTCAAGTTGAGTCCAAGGAGGAGTTCTTGGTATCGCTGTTCTCTTTGGATGAATTTTCTCTATGTCTGTCATTAGGACTGGTTCTGGTTTTCTGTCTCTAAACGGATTTATAGGTTTTCAGTTTATTTACATAAGTCTACATTAGCCATTGGGATTCATTTCTGTAGCTAGATGAGATGCAAGGCAGGTGACTGATTTTTCTAACATTTTTTGTGAAGGTTATATATGGCTAAAAATTGTCAGTTTCATTTATTTAGGAATATGTGTACTGCTTTCTTTAATTTTCTTTCTTTTTTTTTTTGAGTGGGTGGACTGGAGTTTGAATTCAGGGCTTCGCACTTGCAAAGCAGGTACTCTATGGCTTGAGTCGCACCTCCAGTCCATTTTGCTCTGGTTATTTTGGAGATGGGGTCTTGAGAACTGTTGGCCCAGTCTGGCCTCCAACTTTAATCCTTCTGTCTTAGCCTCCCAAGTAGCTGGGATTAGAGGTGTAAGTCACCATCGACCAGGTTCTTTAACCTTTTTAAAAGAAAGCTTTATTTTATCGCTTGAAAAAAGTTCAGTTAATTGGTTTGATAGTGAAATCAGTGGATTAGTTTAAATGAAGTTTTGATCTTTTTGTAGCATCACATCTCAGAAACATTTAAAAGTTATCTCAGCTCCCTTTAAAGGTTAAAAATGCTGGGGATATGAAGTAATACACACTAGTTTTTAAAAAAATTAAAATCGCTGCTAATTCAGTACCAAACCACAGTATGTAATATTTGAAAACTTGCAAGACTAAAATGTAAGTACAACAGATACATTTATTTAATTAGAACACTTAGTACTAACATCGCAACACGAACAATTATTATTTTTATTTCATGTATTTTTCACAGTGCTGGGAATTGAACGCAGGGCCTCTGCAAGTGCTCTACCACTGAGCTACACCCAGAGCCTGGTATGGTTGTCTTTTCTAGTCAAATACTTTTTGAATGCCTGCTGTGGGATTTGGATCCTCCCTTCAAGTCCTCCACCCACCACTTAACTTACTGGGTAACCTTGAGCACATACGTCACTCATCCCCAGAGAGGTGCCTCAAGGGAAAGTTAAACAGGACTAAACAGATGCTGCTATTGAGAGGCTTGTGGGTGCCTAGCCCTTGCTGAGTGCTCAGTAAGTACTGGCTATCATTGTTACTGAGTGCTCAGTAAGTACTGGCTATCATTGTTACTGAGTGCTCAGTAAGTACTGGCTATCATTGTTACCGTTTTCATTTTTTGCTGTGTTGGGGATCAAACCCAGGACTTCACATGCTGCGTGTTAGGCACCTGCTCTATCACTGAGCTCCACCCCCAGTCCCTACTACTAGTACTGTTACTGCTGCTTCTGTTACAGGGAGGTATGTGAGAGAGAATTAACGTAAAAGCACAGTTCCTGGCCTTGTGTTTTTCAGTCTTTTTAATACTGAATTTGACATTGATGTTGAATAGAGCTGAATAATACTGTAAGTGAAATGTATCTCTTCAAAAAGCTTAAGCTGCATTACTTAAGGGATGATTTATAACAAACATTACTTTAGTAAAAAGTCTAGATATTTCTTCATACCAAAATATTTTGCTGCTTTTAATCAAATAAATGGTGTTTCTGATGCTACAGATGGATTGTTCTCTTTACTCAGAAATTGTCAAATCTATAAGCATTGGTCTAATTGGCTTTTTTTTTGTTTTTTTTGGTGGTGGTGCTGGGGTTTGAACTTGGGGCTTTGTGCTTGTAAGGCAGCACTCTACCTCTTGAACCACCCCTCCAGCTAGCATTGGCCTAAATTTTATGGGACTAAAAGCTACTTAACATGGAATTTCAAACACTAAGGATAGTGTAAGCAGTAAACACTGAGAGTCCACAAATTGTACATTTTCTTATTTAAAAAGATCTTTAAGAATTATAGTTGTGGGCTGGAGGTGTGGCTCAAGTAGAGTGCCTGCTTGGCAAGTAAGAAGGCTTGAGTTCAAACACCAGTCCCACTAAAAACAAAAAAAAATTATAGTTGTAAAATATGTCATAGTCATATTGTATTAGGGTCAGCCTGTTCCATTCTGGTGGATTATTTTCTAAGTACCAGTCTTACTGGCATTGAGTACAATATGTGAGATAAGACTTAATTTTTTAAATTCTAAAATACTCTTGAAAACAGGGTTTGTATCTTTTATTTGGTAAGCCTCTTGTCTCAAGATTGTCTCTACTTAGGTAAGACAGCATTTACACATTCAAAGCAACTTTTTAATTATATTTTATTATTTATTTTTGGTGCTGACAGCATGTGTTGAACCACACTGAGTTACACCCTCTGCCAACATTTATTTATTTATTTATGCATGCAGTACCGGGGTTTGAACTCAGGGCCTACACCTTGAGTCACTCCACCAGCCCTTTTTTGTGAAGGATTTTTTTGAGATAGTGTCTCTTGAACTATTTGCCCTGGCTATCTTTGAACCTTGATCCTCCTGAACTCTGCCTACTGAGTAGCTAGGATTATAGGTGTGAGCGACCAGCACCTGTTTATGGCAGGGTCTCACTACGTTGTCCTGGCATGCCTTGAACGGGAGATCCTCCAGATTCTGGCTCAGCCAGAGTGTTTGGCTTACAGGCACCCGGCCAACTTTTTAAAATAGTGTTGTTTTAGCTTTGGTTGACCAGAAGTGAATGACTTGAAGTCCTAGTTTCACTCTACACCGAACGGTGTCCTGCTTTGGCTACTGATCTACCCAGCACAGTGTCTGAGGCACTGCCATGAGGAGCTTTTTAGTTGGTTGTGATAAGTGACTCCTGTGACATCACCCTCACAGAAATGTACATTTACTTCACTTCATTGGGCTGAGATGGTGTGATCCACGGATTTGTTCAGGCTCTTCATAAATTGTCTTTGTGTGTTTTATACTTGTGACATGGGCTTCTGCATTTATTTGTGACCTATTACAAAGGTCTTTGAATGCTGCACTGGCTTCTGACTTTCCATTTAGTGTGTGACTGATCTTGCTCGGTAAAATTATACATAATGCTCTTTTAACAGAATTTTTAAATGGTAGGATGGGAGATGTAGCTCAGTGGTAGAGTGCTTGATTTTTAGCAAGTGCAAGGTCTTGGTTTGATTTCCAGCAAATAAACAAAATTTAAGTGCCAGTTTTAGTAAAAGTTTGGGAGTGGGTTAAGTGGAGGACTGTCCAGAATCCAGTTTCAGAAGCCTTCGGTCCATCCTTTATAAGGGTCTGTCTTTAATATCGCCTGATGTTTATTATTTCCTACTTTTTACCTTTCCATCAACAGGTAGCTTTATTTTCTAATTGTAGTCTTCCCAGAGAGGATAGTTTTAAATCAGGAATCCTGTTACCAGTGCAGTTGCCATACGTCATCAGAAGGTCTTATTTTTCCATCATCATACTAATATAAAGAAACTCAAATATAGAAAAGTTGTGTAGTCCACACCCAAATACTCACCACCTAGAATCCACCATCAACCTTTGCTCTGGCATTACCGCATTGCCAGGGGATTTAATAGAGGGGTTAAATTTGAAGGAGGATGGTGTGCGGCTAGCTATAAATTTGTATTTTTGATTTTTGACTCTGATTCCTATCTCCTACACCACAGTTGGAATTAGTGGATTCTGGAGGGGTGGTCTGGAATAAAGCCTGCTTCACACTTCAACTCTATTGTATGTAGCAGCATTTTTTTTTTTTTTTTTGTGGTAGTGGGGCCTATACCTTGAGCCACTCCACCAGCCCTTTATCGTGGTGGGGTGTTTTTTTTTTTTTTGAGATAAGGTCTGGAAAACCCTTTGCCCAGGCTGGCCTCAAACCTCCATTCTCCTGATACCTGCCTCCTGAGTAGCTAGGATTATAGATGTGAACCACTGGCACCCGGCACTGACATACTGTCTTCATAGGTATATATTTGTTGAAGGCCTACGGCTATAGAATCCTCATAGCTTATTTCTCAGTGTAAATTGAGAACCTTCATTCAAGTTTTCATTTATCCAGGAAGTTAGTATATATAGATACTTAATTCGTATTTCCACTACATCTTACCAACTTGTTCTTAAATCTGTGTACTTTTAGACAGCATTTCGTGCTCTGTAGTTTGGTTATAATTGTCATTGGGAGAGTCTGGTTTTTCTGTCCTAAGATAATTTATCTTAAAAGGCCGTGCAAAAAGTGTTTTATGCTTCTTGGGTTCCTTCTCCCCTGCCTCTTTCTGGGGATTGAACCCAGGGCCTTACACTTGCTAGGCAGGCACTCTTCCACTTGAGCCACTCCACCAGCCCTTCATTTTTTTTTTTAAATGTGAGGAAATTGCTAGTGTTTTAAGATTACTGATTATATATGCTTTTAAGATTTGGTTTTTAGATTTCAGGAAGCAATACTGGAGTTGGCCAAAAAACAAAACTAATGAAAAGTTCTGTTAATGGAAAAGTAAACCTAGGAACATTACTTGTTACTCTTGGTTGTATCTACAGGATAGGGCGTGGGAAGCACAGATAGGTTAAAGAAATTGTAATGTCATGAGCTGGGGGAAAGTCCAACAGAGAACTGACAGGAGCTGTCTTCTGGTGTACTCATGCTCATTTTGTAGAGTTAGAGTATTTTTTAAGGATTGAAAAGAGGTTGCAGAGTTGAATATATAAAATTAGAAATTCCAAAGCAAATAGTAACTTCCAGAAATTCAGCAGCATCACTCTTCACTGTGACTGAATCCGGCTTCCATTACCCGTGTGTACATTCTTCATGTTTCTTTGCGTGGTGTAGACGGTGACCTTGGCCTTGAGAGTTGGCTTATACTGTGTCTTTACAAGGAATGAATGAGTATGCTAATGAAAGGGAAATAATCCTTTTATTTTCGTTAATATATTTTAGAAAGAAACTTAATGAAAGGCAGGACATGTACTTAAAAAGTCAGAATTCTCTATAATCATGTTCATTCTTAAAGCACATAGATTTGTAGCAAATAATGCTTGCTAATAAGTTTTCAGATAATTTTTGATCATGCCGGTACCTTGCATTCCTTCACAAAAGAAAAAAAAAAAAAGTCTTCAGAAGATGCCCTGGTTGAAGATACAGTGCAGGAAAGGGAATATTTGAACATTTTAGACCCAGCTGATAATATTTACAGTAATGGCTTTGTTCCTTGTATACATAGAAGAGACAGAAGACAGGATTCTAAGAGAAGTGCTCTAGACACTTTGTTTTATCAAAACCTTGTATTTTCTTAACATCAAGTGGCAAGACTTGTTAATGCTTTCTACATGACATTTGTCATTCTGATAAAGGGTTTATCATGGCCTTTGATATCACATTCTTGGCCAAGCCTTGCTTGATTGGCTCTTGTCTAAGTGGCCCCACCCTCCTGGCCCCCTTCTTGGTCCTGACTACCATGGTTGCTTGTTCTCCTGCTTCCAGTCCCACCTTTCCCAGTCTTCCCACAGTGCATTCAGAGGCCTCTTGTAAAATCTAATGCTTTCCTGGCAACCTGAAGCTTTCTGTAGCTTCCCAAGTAGAATCTGGCCCATGTCGTTAACGAGAAGATATGACAGCCTCTTCAAATTCCCTTTTCCCACCAGTTACATGTGTTTCAGTTATACTGATCTGCTTTCAGCACATGCGTCCCATGTGCTGTTGATTTTTGTCCCTCCTTCTCCCCATTCCCTGTAAGTCTTAACATAGCTGCAGCCTGCTCTAACCTCCCCCAAGACCAGGAGTGATCTTTTATGAAACACTTCCAGAGCATCTTTAATAATACTTTTACACGTGTGATTTTACACAATGATTGCATTCTTCACTTTTCAGTTTAACAGCTGCGTATACTCCATGAAGTCTTGCTCATTACAGGATCTTTAGCAACTAGTACCTTGCATAGCACACACTTTGTACAAATTGAACTTGAGGACTGGGTGGTAGATCTCAAGGCCCTGAGTTCAGTCTCTACTACTTCAAAAAGAAAAATGAAATGGAATTAATGTTCACAGTAGTTTGGTAAAGGAGGTGGTAGTTTTGCATCCATTTTGTGTGAGAAATTGAGGCATATGAGGAAGCTGAGACTTGCCAAAATGTAAAAAAAAAAAGCAAATGAGAAAGAGGTGGCCTCTGACTGCAAATCTTAGGCTCTTGCTCATACAGCTTTATTTTGACATTCTAAGCCTTTCACAAAATGTATGTCCAATGAGTCATTTTTGTTTACAAAGCCTTTAGGAATTGGAAGTTACCTCCTGATGATGTAATGTTTGACTGTGAGGTCTCAGGGGTGGAAAGTTCCAACTTTTGTTAAGCCCTTAATGTTATGAGTAAAACAAGTACTGGCAAGACTAAGTGGGCCTGTAACCTGCTTTTGTTGAGACATTCTCCTCTCAGTTTAAGAGTGAGGGAAAAAGAAAAACACTTTGCGTTCTTGATGGCGAATACTTGTAGTCCCTGAGAGTGAACAGCAAAATCTGACAAATCAACCCAGCGTGTCATCTTAACCTTGGTAAACCAGTGGAAGACAGCAGGGAGCTGGCTTATTACAGCCAGCATTTGGTGAATGGAGCACCCAGGAGGCCAAGGACTCGGAAGCCCTTGAAGTCCACCATGAATGCTGTGAAATATGGACACTTAGGTCTTTTGGGTTGTTTTTTTTTTTTTTGGGGGGGGGGAGGGCTACAGTCCTGTGGATACATCCCAGGGCCCAGTGCATGCTAGGTAAGCGCTCTGCTCTTGAGTGACAGCCCCAAGCCAATATAGACACTTGTTTTTTTTTCCCTTACAAATGGTGCATTGCTCTTTAATTTTTAGGAATATTCTCCGGAAAACTTAGGAGTGGTTGGGAGACTTTGAACTCCCACTCTGACTTCTGCCTGATGGCACACTGGTAATGCAGTCTGCACCTGTTACCAGCCATGCAGGCCGTGCACGCTGTGCACCTCTGTTCTCCTTTGCTTTCTCTTTGTGGCTGTGTGGGAAGTTTACTCCACCATCTCTGAGCCATTAATTAATGTCTAGAACATACTTTGTTAACTTCTGCTTTGAAAACTTGTGGTAACTTGAAATTGGGGGCAGATGCATTGGTGTGAGAAGTCGTGTGGTGGGTGATTGACTAAGCACTCCAGTAAGAGCACAGTCATGACCGATTGTCAGAGGGGAAGGTGATAGCAGGATGATGGGGGTTAGGGCCGTGCAGCTTAGAGGCAGCATATAGTCAGTACTTAAGTAAAAACACAAGTTGCAGAGGCAAGCTGTTTGCACGGTAATATTAGTCAGAATACTTTGAAGGTTGCTCTTCACACTGTTGGCTGAAAGACTTCTATGAATGTTCACAAAAGAGACTTGAAGTTTGAAACTGTTCCTCGACTTTTGATGCTCATGCCACCTATGCTAATAGAATCAGATGGCTCCCAAATCTGTCCGAGAAATTCTAGATTGTTTACTTTGAATTTCAGTTTTAAAATTTATGTGTAGTGTTAAAATGAATGTTAAAGAAACTGATGGTTTACTCTTAAGAATGTGGTATGTACAGTTCTTGGAGTCTCTAGAAGTTATTGTCACACTGTAATGAAAGCTAGGATTCTGTTCACGTTGACTAAGCGGCTTTTTCTTTCTCTTCTTTCAGAGCTGTAGGTAAAACTTGCCTACTGATCAGTTACACCACCAATGCGTTTCCTGGAGAATACATCCCCACCGTGTAAGTATCGTCACCTGACTTCAGAGTTACTTGTCTCTTGTATGTGTTTCTGACTCCTTTGGCTGTGTGTTTTACTAAGAAATCCTTCTTAATCCTTACATGAACTGGTATTTGTTTTCCTCTCAGACATGGATTGGAATCAAATTGTAAGGTATTTGGGGTGTTAAAAAAATCCTTAAGTCAACTTAATACAGTTTTTTTATACCAAGTTAAACTAATCACGAAGTGTAGAGGCTGGATAGTATAAGAAAACCAGAGCTTAGTGGGGCGCCAGTGGCTCATGCCTTTAATCCCAGCTACTCAGGAGACAGAGATCAGGAGGATCATGGTTCAAAGCCAGCCTAGTCAAATCGTTTGAGAGACACCCCTCCCCCCCCAAATCTTGAAAATAATTAACACAAAAAGTGCTGGTGGAGTGGTTCAAGGTGTAGGCCCTAAGTTCAAGTCCCACTACTGCAAAGAAACAAAACAAAACAAAAACCAAACCAGTGCTTGCTAAAAGCCCAATAAAATTCAGCCAGAGACAGTTTTTGCCAGTGTGAGTGTTTCCCGTGAATTAGACTGGGAACTAGAGCATGAGTATTACATTAGGTTTTCATTGGCTTTTTCTGACAAGTCATCCTTTGGTTCCCTGTAACAAAGAATTGCAGGGCGATAGAGTTGACACCATGGGCTGCTGGGCTATTTGTTCCCTGTAGGCAGCAAAGGTGGGTGGAGAAGGAGAGGTGCTTTTCTGATGATGGTTACCAGGGAGCCTTGGGAGTCAAGCCACATAACCATTGCCCTGTGGCTGCAGTGAGTTCTGTCCTCTCTGTCTTCATGTCTGTATCCTGTGCTGCCCAGGTGAACGGAGAGGAACCTTGTCAAGTCCTGCCTTGTGCAAGCACAGCACACTCACTGGATGCTCTGTGGAGTGATGTGCATTTTAGAAAATCAGTAGAAGCATTTGCCATTGCCCTGCGTTTATGCAGGTGCCTCTATCTACATGTGTAGATTGAGCTTAAACCATTAATGCTTGTTGATTTTAAAGAACTGTAAATGATTATATGATTATACTACAGGTCACTTGGGTCTTGTTTGGTTGTTTTTTTTTTTTTGCATTGCAAACAGTGCTGTGTTAAAAGTCAGTTGTGCCGAATCAAAACAGAGTGGGACTTTTAAATTTTGGTAGGTACAGGTTGAACATCCCTAATGAGAAAATTTGAAATCCAGAATGTTCCAAATTCTGAATCTTTTGAGCACTGACATGATGCCTCAAGGAGAAAACTCCATGCCATGAAACTTTGTTTCATGCACAAAATTATCTAAAATAGCATAAAATTATCTCCAGAATTATGTGTAGTAAGCTATATGATACCTCATTCCGTACATAATGATATTCCAAAATCTGAAAAAAACCCAAAGTTTGAAACACTTCTGGTTCTACCCATTTTGGGTAAGGGGTACTCAGCTTCTATTCCCAACACCCATCCAAAAGACTGTCACTTTTCTGGCTGTGACTGTTGTGGCCCTTTGATGCAGACAGAAGTTACCTCCTCATTTATATTTCTGATCGTTAGTGAGGTGTAAAGTCTTGAATTTCACTATTTGTAGTTTCCTTTGAGTTGTCTGTCAAAATCTTTTGCTTATTTTCCTATTGAAATTTTTACATACTGATGGAACTTCTTATAAATAAAAAAAAATGGTATTCCCTTCTATCTGTCTCTGGTTTGTCTTTAAACTTCAGTACGGTTTCTTCTTCGGTTTAGAGTTTAACATTTTTATGTAAATAATGCTATCTCTCCCACCCCAGAGTTCTATTGTGCTTCGGAAGGACATTCCTACTTCATGAAGCAAGAACAGTCTCTTCCAGGTTTTTATGCTGAAGTTTTTATATTCAGTTCATTTTTGGTAGAGTATGAGGCAAGCATCTGATTCTTTTTCTCTAGGGAGGGAACACCACTTACTGAATAATCTGTCCTTTCCCCGTGGAGGCAGAATTACCACATTCATCAAGGCTTTTTTTTTTTTTCTTTTATTCATATGTGCATACAATGTTTGGGTTATTTCTCCCTTGTTTTTGTTTTTTGAGATGGGTCTGGCTCTGTAGCCCAGGCTGGCCTCAAACTCTGTCCTCCTGCTTTAGCCTCTATAGGGCTGGGATTAGCAGGAATGTACCATCATGCCTGACTAAACCTTTTCTTTCTTTTTTTTTTTTTTTTTTTTTCTTTCTTTTGTTAAACTTTTTCTTTATGAAGCTAGTTTGGTCATAAAATTTCATAAATCACATTGGAACCTTATGTCTTGACTGTCCTCACAGTATTATAACTCTGCAGCTTTAGTGTCACAAGTACATAAAAATTAATCTTTGACTTTTATCTTAAAGATTGGTATATTAAGGTAGTTGCCTTAGTTTAAATTGCCATGCTTTTTTAAGATTTTTATTTCTAGTTAACCCCTCAATGACAGGAGCATTTGGAGAATGTCAGCCTTATTTCCTCTTGTCAGTCTGGGCATTTCTCAATTGCTTTTTCCTATAGCTAACTAATGGACGTGTAGCAACTTGAAGTCTTTGAAAGCTTTATGGGTGGCTTCTAAAAGCAGGTGTGTTTTGTGTCACCACTGCACTTGGGGTGCAGGCAGTGTGAATAAGACTGCCCAATACCACCCTATGCTCAGGCATGCCTTCTGGAAAATGAATAAAATAGGAACTTGGGAAACTCCAGGTGGGATTTGAAAGAGGGACTAATCCCACACTGTATTTTCCTAGGGAGAAAAAAAATCTCTTGTTAAAGGCAAAGATTGATTTATTTTTCCATTGCAGACAGTAGTTTGTTTCACTTAAATTTAGTAGCTTGTTCTTTGGTTCCCAGGCATTTTTCTTTCTCAAGTTGTGCTCCTGGCTGGTTGCTTCAGCCTGCTGCCTTCTCACCCCAGGCTCTCCTCTGGCTTCAGGGGCACTTCCTGGCCTGGCAGCTTCCCGGTCTTGGTCTGTTCCTCTGCCTTTGCAGCACACCTCCTCTTGGTTGATGCTGGGACAGTAACTTTGGTCCCATGTCTGTGACTAACCATTCTGATTCCATTCTGCAGCTTTGATAACTATTCTGCCAATGTTATGGTAGATGGAAAACCAGTGAATCTGGGCCTGTGGGATACAGCTGGACAAGAAGATTACGACAGACTACGCCCCCTCTCCTATCCGCAAACAGTAAGGATCACAACTGAGTTTTAATGCGTTTCTTAGAATATACAGTTTTTGTGAATGTGTAATTAATGTCACCAAGAGCTGTAAACCAGTTTTTAACAGTAGTTTGAAGATGGCTTGCTTTGAGGTGGTTTTGCCCTCAGAATCAAATTAAACAGTTAACATTAGGGTTTCTTTAAACTTGAGTTAGTAATTATTCTTTTCTGTGAAGCACAGAATTCTGTGGCTTCAGTATCTAAGTCTTTTAAGTGTAGATTGAGGCTTCAGTTTTGTAAACTGTCCTCTGTGTCCAGTCAGAAGAAAATGTAGATGAGTTTTGCTTCTGTATGAGACAAGTAAGGATTGGTCACTTCCGAAGGCTCATTAGATCAGTAGTTGTCCAGAAGGGTGGGTGTTCAGAGACAGCGGGATGATTAGAAGCCTGTTTCTTTAAATAGCAGCTAGTTATCATAGGTATGTCATTTTGTTTCTCTTTTTTTTTTTTTCTTGTGGTACTGGGGCTTGAACTCAGTCAGCGCCTACATCTACCAGCTCTTTATTGTGAAGGTTTTTTTCGACATAGGGTCTTCCGAACTATTTGCCTGGGTTGGCTTTGGACCTTGATCCTCCTGATCTCTGCCTCCTGAATAGCTGGGATTACAGGCATGAGCCACTAGCGCACTGCTTGTATGTCATTTTCTTATCTTTATACATATGTCTTCTTTTTAAAAAGTGTATTTTAGGGCTGGGAGCTGTGGGAGAGTACTTCCCTAGCATGCCCAAGGCTCTGAGTTCAGTCCCCAGAACTGAAAGATGTAGGATTGGTGGCAGAGCACATTTCCTGGGTTCAGACCTTGCCCTCCCATCTACTAGCTGTGCAGCCCTAAGCAGTTTTCATGGGTCTGGTGCTGCCTTGTCTGCTCCTAGGATTGGAAGAGTTACTGAAGCACACGCAGCACAGTCCCCAGCATACTGCATACATTCTAGCCTTAGCTGCTGTTCACATTCGTCTTCATTTTTTTTTTTTTTGTTTGGTGGAACTGGGGTTTGAACTCAGGGTTTCATACTTGCAAAGCAGGCACTCTGCTGCTTGAGCCACTCCTCCAGGCCATTTCCCTCTGGTTATTTTAGAGATGGAGGTCTCAAGAACTGTTTGTTCAGGCTGGCCATGAACTGTGATCCTCCTGATCTCTGCCTCCCAATTAGCTAGAACTACATGTGTGAGCCACTGGTGCTTTTAATTCTTGTTGAAGACTTTAGTAGTCTAGAAGCGCCTCAGTTCCAAGTTCTGCTTAGATGAGCAGAAAAGTTGCTGCAACCAGCGTTGGCTGTGGATCCTGGTAGGCTCAGGGAAATGGCTTTGAGCCCTGACTGGTGGGGCAACCTTCATCTACTCATGCTTCACTTTGCCTTACCAGGTGGTATGAGTGACAGTAATCAGCTCCACTCTACCATAGTCTTGCTTTTGTATTTTCTATGGAACTTTCACCTTATTGAGAGTTGCACACTTTTGAATGCATCTTTCCCTGCCAGCCATCACTGCCATGTACATTTCGCTTCTTGCTGGAAGTGTTGTCACATGCAGTCTCTTTGGTCTGTAGAAAGCTCATGTCTTTTGGTTGAACTTTAGTTAGCAGTGCTAAATAGACACCAGAGCTACAATATGGGAGACTCGGGTTGGGTGGTTTCTCAATTTATCTTCAGCTGAGAATTAACTGATAAAGTATTTAAAATCAGCCCATAATCACCAAATTAAAATTCTTTTACTATCTTGGGAGATTGTCCTATACCCAGGAGTATTGGATAATTTCAGATTTTAAGTGAATTTCAGAACACAGTGATTGGTACAGTAGGAGTCTTCAACCCACCGGATACATCTGGATAAATCTGGAAGGGTGTGGTATCACTTCTGAGAAATCATAGCCACCTACTGTGACTCAGAGGGTACAGTGAAGGGTGAGGCCATTTTCTCTAAGGGAGTCATTCTGTAAGTCAAAGGTGACTTGGCAGTTGTCCCACTCTGTGTGCTGAGGAGCACAGATAAATACTTCGGACTCTCTCAGATTGAATGAAGCTGTAGGATGTGAGGCCTGAAATCAGCATGGGTGTGTCCTCATGGGTTAACGACTTAAACTTCTTAGTTTATCTATGTATGGTGGTGGATTGTTTCCCTATAAAATACCTGAGTAGCAAGAAGGAAGCAAGTCATGACTGTGGGTGACTGTAGTATACCATGTCCCCATACTGGGGAGGAGAAGTGGGGTGCTTAAGGAGCAGAAAGGGGAAAGCACCCGGCTGGCAGTTAAAGGCATGCCTCCCTGGACTCCTTGGGGTTAAGAAAGTTTATTTTGGCAGTTAAGGGGCAGGTCCCAAATGCTCAGATACTGGGGCCACACTGTCCTACCTAGAGGAGTGGGCCTGGTTCTTATAGACTGGCACCTTTCTTGGTCTCTTGTTGACAAAGGAGAAACTTGTGAACTCTGTGCTGAGGGACCGGGGTCTCCAATTTGGGCTTTTGTACTTCAGGCTTGTTTATGTGGCTTATTCAAGACTGTGCTCAGACCCGCTTCCGAAGGGTAGACAGAAGAGTTCTTGTTTGGGGTGCCCGAAAAAGAGCTGTTAACTTCTTGTGGTCATTTAGTTGCAGCATCTTTCTCTCTTGGGTAGTTCTGTGTGACCAAGTTAAATCAGTTGAAACTATTGGTTTCTGTTTTATTCTCCAAAAATTGTGGGCAGGTAGTGATCATTTTCAGCTGAAATTGCCCTTTAAGTTTTAATTTTTTCAAATTAAGCCATCCATAGGGCTTGTCTATCCTTCAGTAAGTTCTCTTCGTTTTCCCTTGACAGTGGGTTTTTTTTTTTTTGGGTCTTGCAATTTTGGGGTTTGAACTGAGGGCCTCGGATTTGCTAGGCAGGTGCTCTACCAATAGAGCCATTGTCCAGCCCAACAGTGTTTTGTAAGCTCTGTGTGCTCATCTTTGGTTGGTTGCTCAAAATGAAGGTGGAGCAGTGTGATTTCAAGCCCAGCATCTTAATGGCCCAAGGCTTGTGCTCTGTGGTGTCTGTCCAGACAACAGTCTGTGTGCTGAGATGCTGGGCCTTGGTTCAGGTAGGCCAGGACCCCAGCATGTTGTGCCATTGTTTTCTCATCTTCATTGTGTGCCAACTGGAAGGTTTTTAAACTCTGGGCTAGACTGCTGTGTCACTGAATAAGAAGAGAACCACACTGGTGAGCTGACAGTTCTGATTTTCAGAAGGCTTCAGTGTTGTTACATTAGCTGTTAGAAGTGTCAGTGTCCTCCAGCCAGAGGTACTAGGAACACACCTGTAGTTAAAAAGAATTGGGTTTAATACTCTTTGCCATGAGGGACATGCTCCTAGGGCTGTTGTGTGATTGGGTGGGAGGTGAGTTTCAAAATAGGACAGGTTTGCTCTGCGTGAATACTCTGTGAAGCAGAGTACTCTGGGATTGCAGTTTAGGAATTCTTATCTGGAAGGTGAAGGAATGAAGACAGGCTAAAGTTATTGGTAATGAAGTGACTGCACAGCCAGGTGCCAGTGTCTCACACCTGTAATCCCAGCTACTCAGGAGGCAGAGATCAGGAGGATCACAGTTAGAAGCCAGCCCAGGCAAATAAGTGGAGAGACCCTATCTCAAATAGAAAAAGGGCTAGTGGAGTGGCTCAAGTGGGAGAGCACCTTCCTAGCAAGCATGAGGTCCTGAGTTTAAACCCCCGTACCACCAAAAACCACCAAAACAAAAAGAGGTGACTGCTTGTGCTGGATGGGGTAGAGTACAGATAGTCTTTGTAGTTTGCACGGCAACTTTGTGTTCATTTGTGCTTAGAGAATATGATGAAATGGTCTTTTACGTTTTATTTACTTTTGATTCTGTTTCAGCATGGTCACATGCAGGCGGGTCTGATGTCTGTGCTCTGAAGTCTGTTCAGCACGTACACCTTGATGGTAGTGAAGTGGTGGTAACAGGCTTGTTCCCGGATACCAGGGGTGCCTTTTTTTCTCAGCTGGTTTTCTTAGAAGAACCTCACTGGTGACATGTGTCCAGCTTTTTTTAGTTCTGCCTGTTCTCTGCCATGTATAGTAGGCACACCCTGATCCTTTTCCCTGTGCATAAGAGGCCTAATTAAAAAAAAAGAAATCCAGCCCTGAAAATAAGCAAGCAGGTAGAAAGCAGTTTGAAAAGAATAAAACGAAAGAAATGACGATGTTTTTGAAGTGCTGATGTTTCAGCCATCTATACCTCTGCTCAGTCTCACTCCACTAAAAGTGACCCGCCGTGTGACTGCACTGCTGGCAGACAGGGGCAGAAGGTCCGACTGCTCTGGCTGTACTTTTGATCAGTGAGGAGGAAGTGGCTTGTGACAAACTCACTGAAGACTCATTATGGTCATGAAGGGTACATCGGGCATCTGGTCTGGTTAGAAATGTCTTAGTGATCTGAGGAAAAGTAGTGTTCCAGTCTACAGGAAAGATGGCCCATTGACACTCCAATGACCTGTGAGAAAGCCAGAGAGACCTGGAAGGGAGATAGGGGTTCTTGGGGAGTGCTCACTGAGTGTGACAAGGACAGGGAGGAACAGACTCCTAGCCAAGGTGGGCTAGCATGCCTCATGTGGGGTGGTGTCAGGAAAGCGAAGTTGGAGGAAATGATGGCAGAAAACAAGCATCAGAAGTACAGGCATGTTTTGTGAAAGCTATATTTAGGCCGGGGGAAGAAAGAGGAACAAGGAAGGAACAGGCAGATGGCGTAATGCTCACACAGGGTGGGAGGTGGAGCTGTGTTAACTCCTGGCCATGTCTGTTCTCCATCAAAAAAATGTCCTTCAAAATTCAAGAGTTGGATATTTGGAAGTCATGTGCTTGAGGTTGCTTTCAGTGAGTCTATATCATAAGAAAGATTTGGCCTGGTATCATATCTTAAAAGATAGCCCGCAGGTTGAATGAACCTGAGTAGTCATGGAAACGAACTACGAATTACAAATCAGAGAAGCTTGAGTGAGATGAAGTTAATTCCTCATCTGCTTTTGTCTTAGAAGAATTTCAGGGTTCTGTGTTGGGAGAGTGGTCTGCTGATTTTTATTTTGACAAAGAAATGAAAGTGTTGTGAAGAACACTGGAAATGTCACTTCTTAGTCTTGTCACTAAGGGGTGGCCTCACCAAATCTGTAAAGGGGCTGGAGGCCCTAAGTTTGAATAACACTGTTCGTGTCAGTAATTCCCAGTTTGTAAATCCAAACTAGACTCCAGAACCAGGAGGAAGATGGAAACAGTTCCTGGTAGGAGACTTGATGCTTGGACAGCATGGTCTTGCTACCTACCGTCAGGGCCCGCAGTGTTCTGGGACAGCCTCCGGTGTGGCTTACAGGAAGTGCCCTCTCAGGAAGCACCCTTTGAAGATGTGTCTGTTGTGGTAGCACATGAGCAGGTTTTTATGATCAGGGACACTGAACATCTCCAGCTTCTGTGTGCTACCTTCTGGCAAGTGCTGCCATAGGAAGAAGCAGTGCCGTTGTTACTTGCCTGACTTCACCATTGCTGAATTGCCAGCTCTCATGGAGTGATGGTGGCATTTGGCATTGAGGATGTGTTAGGTCATTCTATGCTTTTGGAATTCTTGGGAGGGTTGAGCAGGATTGTAACAGGAAGTAACAGGTTACTGATTGTGTTTTCCTCATTTGTACTGAACTCACACAGTTCTCATGCGTTACTAGGTCGGAGACTCGTATGGTAAGGATATAACCTCCAGGGGCAAAGACAAGCCGATTGCCGTATGTAAGACTTTGAATCGACTTCAGTCTCCAGCTCTGTCTGTTCTTTCGTCTCACTAGTTTGCCTAGGAATCTTACTGAGCCTCAAGTTCCTTGAGTGTTTGTATTTCATTCACTCAAGGTGTGGGGTATGGCTTGATGAAATCGCTCTCATTGGAGTGTGACAGTGTACCTGCCAGCTTGATTGAAGCAGTTCATGAACTGCTTGCTCCCTTCTCCCAAGTGACAGGAGGGGCTAGTGGAGACCCTCCGCACACGTGTGGACAATCCACCTGGAGTTGCTGTGGGTGGCTGTGCTGAGCCGGGGCAGGACTAACCTTGCTGCCAGGCCTTCTGTCTGTGCTGTGGTGTTCCTGTGGTTGCTGTCTGGGCGGCTGTACAGTGCTGGTGAGCTAACCCAACTGTGCTTTGAGAGGGTTCGGATCAACTTGGATCTGGGAAGCCTTGTGATTCCTGGACACGCTTGTGCATGCGCCAGCATTTAAACAATGTCATTGTAAAAGGCTATTGTGTGTGATGTTTCTTTCCTTTCCAGGTACAAGATGCCAGCTGGATGGTTGAAAACACCAGCTGGCTTGGGAATTTCGTGCACTTCACAGAGTAGCATGCTAGTCTTTTGTAGTGATGTTTTATAAGCCTGTCATTTTAGCTGGACAATGATGGCTCACACTTGTAATCCCAGCTACTCAGGATCAGGAGGAACAAAGTTCAAACCCAGCCCAGGCAAATATTTCAAGAGACCCTATCTTGACAAACCCATCACAAAAAAACAGGGCTGGCAGAGTGGCTCAAGTGGTGGTAGAGCGCCTGCCTAGCAAGCGTGGGGCCCTGAGTTCAAACCCCAGTGCTGCAAAACAAAAAACACTCTTGGGCATTTTTTGTACAGGTGAATACTTGCTTGACTTTTACTTTGTGCACAGTATCAGATAGGAAGAAAAATATTTACCAGACTTTTTTCTCCAAGTGTGTATTCTGCATTGCTGTTCCTTTGCACCTACACTTTAGGCACAGCTGCAATATGGGCAAAGTTCTCCAGAGGCCCTGGTTGTACTTGAGAAGCTGTGACAGTGCCAGGGTGGTTGTCATCCAGGAAGGTGTCACTTCCACACTGAGCTCCTCAGGGAGGGGGAAGAAGGGGCAGGCAGCAAATGCTTGAGCCCTCCCTTTGTGCCAGGGACTTAGAAGCAGTGTAAGTGGAGCTGGTGATGAGCTGAACATGCAAGGAGAGAGCTTAGTGAAAGGCATATCGCTTGTAGACAAGGGTTGTTTGACTGCTTCTGGGAGGCCGAGAGCCGTGTTGTATAAAGTGTTGGAACACCACATCAGAGCTGTGGCTCTCCTGTAGCACGCGGAGAGCTGCGTGTGCTGGAAGAGGCGTCCCAGGGGTTGGACCTGATGCTTCCAGCATGCTTCTTCCTCTCCTCCTCACAAGTCACTGGCTGCTTGATCCGCTGCTTCTGGTTTGGGAGCCGACTGGCAGCCGGCTGGAGGGACGAATGGGAGCAAGCGTGTGACATCAGCTGCTGTACCAGCGGGCACACAACACACACGCCTGTGACTTTCTGAGCAGCATTGAGAAAGCACAGTGTGTCCATCATTTTAGGTCTTCCTCTGAGTGTTTCTCTGTGTTTGCTTTTTGCAGGATGTATTCTTAATTTGCTTTTCCCTTGTGAGTCCTGCATCATTTGAAAATGTCCGTGCAAAGGTGAGTGGGGATTAAAAAATACAGTTACACAGTGTGTAACTATACTCTCAGAAATACTAAAATATGAAGTGCCATTTACTGCTAGGGATTTTCAGTCATTTCTTTTGGTTTTAGTAGTTTTACTACTTAGGTATATAGTCAGTTTTTAAGTATATGGCTTTAGGATATAGACTTACAGCTTTGGGTCTCATTTAGAGCAACATGCATTTGGGGGTTGGTCTGGTGACCAGTTCTTTCCACTCTGGTGTCTTTCATTGACTTAGTGAAAACGAGTGAGAGCCCTGTTGTGGAGGTCTGGGACATCTTCAGTAGGGACAGTGGTGGCAGAGCTGAGACTTCCCTAAGTGGTCTGCCCTGAAATGATGATGAATTTTTGAGATGGCCTAAGACTTGGACTTGTTTTCTCCAGAATAAAGTGGTTTCCTTTTGGGATACTTTCCATGCTTCCCTCTTCCTCTCCCCCATCCCTTTCCTTCCTCCTGTTTTGTGTCAGCAGAGCTTGTTCTGTATTTCCTTTGTCTTGGAGTCCTGGCTAGCTGGGATGCTCCTTATGGGCCTTTATGGCTTGCAGGGAAGGTGACACGCGTGAGGCTCTGGGGCTGGCTCTTTGCTGTTCGGCACCTGCTGCGGGTAACGTAGACAAAGGCGACTACGTGGAGGAGTGGTACAGTCTTGTTCCTTTCCTAAATCTAGTGGTATCCGGAAGTGCGACACCATTGTCCCAACACCCCCATCATCCTTGTGGGAACGAAACTTGATCTTAGGGATGATAAAGACACGATCGAGAAGCTGAAGGAGAAGAAGCTGACTCCCATCACCTACCCTCAGGGGCTAGCCATGGCTAAGGAGATTGGTATGAAGCCTGTTTGTTTTTTCTTTTCCTTTTTGGGTGAATGCTAGGAAATCCTGTATTTCTCAATATCTGCTGTCTAGTGGCGGAGACTGGAGTCCAATCTGGGCACTTTAGCGTGCTTCTCCAGCATGGGGTCCGGCTTGCTTTGGGGGAAGCAGCTAAGCCAGGCCCTTCTGGGGCATGGCGTCAGTGTTTGGGAGGTGGCAGAGCCGAGACTTCGGGCAAAGTTGTGAGGGGTGGGCAAAGGTGTGAGGTCTGGGGGAGCTGCCTCTTGCTGGTGTTCTGATCAGAAGAGAGTTGGTCAAGTATCAGTTGCTGTGTGGCCGTTCCTTACAGGTGCTGTAAAATACCTGGAGTGCTCTGCTCTCACACAGCGAGGTCTCAAGACAGTGTTTGATGAAGCTATCCGAGCAGTTCTCTGCCCACCACCCGTCAAGAAGAGGAAGAGAAAATGCCTGCTGTTGTAAATGTCCCTCGTTCCTCATTCTTGGTCCTGTCCCTTGGAATCTTTGTACGCTTTGCTCAAAAAAAAGTGGAGCCTTCGCACTCAATGCCAAGTTTTTGTTACAGATTAATTTTTCCATAAAACCATTTTGAACCAATCAGTAATTTTAAGGTTTTGTTTTAAATGTAAAAGCTCAAACTCCGTTCTATTAAAATTTACCCCTAAAATGACAAACCTTCTTAAAGCCTTATTTTTCAAAAGCCCCTATTCTTACTCAGATTAAGAGTTGCCAAAATACCTTCTGAACTTAAGTTGTGTTGTGCTGAGAACACTAAGCACGAAACTGCTGAAAGACCCTTCCTTGTCTTTACGAAGACTGCAGCTCCTGGCGGCAGGAGGCGAGCACTGTCCGGGTAATTTTCAGAGGTGTGGAGCAGCTGGCCTCCTTGACGAAATGTTGCCATGTAACTCGGCAGTAACTTCCCGGCCTGCCCAGCCGGTGCTCATTACCTAACTGTACTGTATGTCATGCTGGGAAGAGTACAGCTTGGCCCTTTGGATCACTCTTTTCAATTTTGTAGTGAGTTTTTTTTTTTTAATCACTTGCCTGGCCTTTGTGGAGGATTTGAACACGGAACTCATTCCGCATTTCCTCTAATGAAGTGTTCTGTTCCTAGTCGTGGGTGAGCTGGGTGGAGTCATAAACACGACGTGATCAGAGGATGAAGACAGTATTTTGACAAAATGTGGAGATCAATTTACACTACATTGTATAATGGAATAATTCAACTGAATAAAAGTGTCACGGGTAAAGGTTTTTAAAGGTTAATTTCTGTCAATTGCAGTAGATGCTGAAGAAAGGTTGGCGTAATCAGTGTCTTTTCTCAAGCTTTTCCTTTTTCCTACACGTCCCAAATTGGGTGTTTAATTAACTCACCTTGAACTGGTCACTCCCATAGTTGCTAACTTAGTAAGCTTTTCTTAGCGAACCCCTTCCTAATGAGCAATATGCCTCTCTTGTACTATAAAATCTTTCTGATAATGCATTAGAAGTTTTTTTTTGTAGATTGGTAAAAGTGCACTCCTGTTTTCACATTATTCAAGCTACTAAGTGCTTTCCTTAGTTTTCTAGTAACAGCGTAAAAATGATGTGTTGCAGCTTTACGGTTTTTAAAATATTTTAGATATTCTCAAACTACAAACCTTCCTAACACCACTGTATTGCCAGATCACCAACACTGTCATGTGACTAATGCTGGCCCTCTCCACCTCACACGCACAGACACGCTTCCGTTGTGGCTTTGCCTAACAATGTCCCTTTGGGTCTGTGAGGTTCTGTCAACTGCTAGTGCTAACCATGTTCTGTACAACCTAACTCACTGGCAAGAACAGTGTTGGACCTCTCAACCACTAGAACCAAGTTTTTAAATTGACAGTTGCAGAATTGTGGAGTGTTTTTACATTGATCTTTTGCTAATGCAGTTAGCGGTATGTTTTGCATGTATGACTTAATAAATCCTTGAATCACACGACTGGTCATACTTGAGTCTTTGAGAGCTGTGAGCCAGCTCCCGGTGTATGTGCTCTGTTTGCCTCATTGAATCCTGCATTGTTGGAGATGTTCATTTCCACACTGCAGGGACGAGCAGGGAGTGCCACCTCCAGGGACAAGGCGGGCAAGTCCTCGGCCACACAGCATGGTGGGGTGGGGATGTAGTTCGTGTTTGGGCCTATCCTCTTGTTGCGAGATGCTCACGTGGCGGTATCCATGCTGGGTGTGTGCATCTGCTGGAGTGTGTGCACCCCTGCTCCCCCTCCCCCCCCAGTGCATTGCTGAGAGCCTTGGGTTGTGTTCAGGGGTAGGGGCAGGGTAGACAAGGTGACCTTGAGATCCTTTCTGGACCCTGAACTTGTTCTGTACAAAGTGGTTTGTTAGAATCAGTTTTCTTGCCAGGTGCTGGTGACTCACACCTGTAATCCCAGCTACTCAGGAGGATCTCAGGTCGAAGCCAGCCTGGGCAAATAGTTCTTGAGACCTTATCTCAAAAAAAAAAAAAAAAAAAAAAGGATGGTGAGTGGCTTAAGGTGTAGGCCCTGAGTTCATGCCCCAGTATTGGGGGGAAAAAAAAATCAGTTTTCCTTAATCCTTGTGTTTTTAAGTCTTTATTACCTAAGGTAAATAAGCAGGTTAAAACACAGGTATTTTTGGCAGAGACCTTATCTGAAAAGTGAAAAGAACTAGGTGGCATGGGTCAAGTGGTACGGTGCTTACCTAGGATGTGCGAGACCCTTGAGTTCAGACTTAAAAAAAAAAAAAAAAAAACCCGTTTTTTTTTTTTTTTGCAGTACTAGAGATTGAACTCTAGCACTTGAGCCACACTCCAGTCCAAAATCAGAAGCACTCCTTAAAGTGTTACAAAAACAGCAATCCACCCCCCAGAAGCAACAATTCCAGTGTAATTTGTGATGTTTTCCTCCTCTTGTGTAAATTTTATGCTTCTCTTGCTAGTTGACTTTCTCAGCCATTGGTTACCCCATTTCAGTGACATCCTCTGTGCAGTGAGTGGTCAGCATCTGTGATGGCCGTGGGTTGCAGTGGCGTGCCTTTCCTGCACCTCTCGTTTCTCTGGGCTCATGCTTGACTTGCTTAGTTTTGGGTGTACTTACTAATAATTCAGCTGAACATCCATCTGGTGCCTAAATCTTAAAAGGTACTATTACCTTTCACTTTCCTAAGCCTCAGAATCACCCGACCGACTTCTCACGAGTTTGCATTTTACTTCTGCACTCCAAACTCATGATTTGCTTGCTTCAGTTTGATGATCTTCTTGGTTTTCTGAAAATGGGAAGTTAAGCTTTTGAGCACTTCCATCTTTGAGGACACCTCTCTCCTATGTGACATTGGCTGCATCTAGCCAGCTGAAGACACTTCTTCCATTGCACGAAGACACGCTTTGTTTGTAACGCTGAGGTTTCCTTTTGTCCTCCAGGTCCTGGCTTTTTTTTTTTCCCCATTAGCTGTGCTCTGCACTTGATGGGCTCTTTGCATCTGGAAATGCAGTCTCCATTCTCTGTTCTTTCTAGAACTGTCGTATCTGACCTCATGGAATGCTTTCTTTAGCTCATGTTTTCACTTCTCAGGTGTTCTCTTCACTCTACTTGTCAGCCTCTTGGGAGTTTTGTGGTTGCT
This sequence comes from Castor canadensis, assembly GCF_047511655.1. Lineage (NCBI taxonomy): Eukaryota > Metazoa > Chordata > Mammalia > Rodentia > Castoridae > Castor > Castor canadensis. The sequence continues at coordinate 3,703,745 of NC_133391.1, read as the reverse complement.
CCAGGAGCAACGGGAATCATTTGGAGCTTGTGCTCGCGTGCCTTTGCGGCTGTGGGTCTCGTTCCTCCTGTGCCTGATGGGTTGTGCTTAAGGCCCAGGTTGAAAACCGCACCAGGGAGGTGCAGGAATTGTGTTTAGAGGGAACCTTGCAGCTCGTGTAGCACAGGCTGGCCCTGAACTACTCCTGAGCACTGGGGTTACAGGTTTGGCCACCTAGGCTTGGATCCCTCTGTGACAGTGACAGAAGGCCTCTCCTGAGGTCATATTTCCAGTCCTGAAGGTCAGGGAGTGGGAGCAGCCAAGGATGGTCACTCCTTCCTTCCGCTGCTGGTGTGGCCCCCACAGGAGGGGCCAGGTTTCCTCCAGCACCACTTTGACCCACAGCACCCAGCAGGTGCCGGCCCGGGAGCCAGGTTAGCGCTCCTCCTCTGCCCTTGGGATTCATTCTCCACCACCTGAGCCATGTTCATTGCACTTCTTTTTCTCACCCCGTGGTAAGCTTACGCTTTAGAGAAACCCTTTGAAAGCTGGTACCATGCGATCTTCAGTTATCCAGAATGTGAAACAAGCTTCGTTGCATTTTTGTTCACAGTAGACAGGAAAAACCACTTCAAACCTGATTCCTCTAAACCCACCCAGTGGAGCTGCCTGAAAACGACATACAGACACTGGTGATGTAGAAGTGCTTTATTGTTTTAAAGTGCCCCTGAGCCCTCTGGCTGGCCTCAGAGCCAGAATATAGGACCTGGCAATGACCTGAGGCCTCAGTCACCCACACATAGAAACAAGAGGCTGGAGCGCTGGGCTCAGGAGTAGGGCAGTCCTGCTTACCTTCTGGCCTGCCTCCATCTTCATTTGAGGATGAAGGAGGAACCCAAATAGTGCACACTTATCTAAGTTCACACTTAAGACAAATAGTGGCAGGGCAAGACCACGAGGGGGAGGCTACAGATTCCCTTAGGGCCCTCCAACACTGTTGTCCTGCTAGGACAGTTCTCAGGTGGTCACGGGGGGCTTGCAACACCATTGCTGTCTCGACTCCCATGCCCCCTGCGCTCTCCCCTGAATCCTGAGCCCGGTAATAATACTATGCATTGCTTGAAGCCATCGAGCTGCGTGGTGTCCAGGTTCCCGCTGGTGGACAGTATTGTCCTGGCTCCACAGAAATCCCTCACGCTTTGTTACTCGGAGAACAACTATGTGAGCCCATGGTTCTGGGACAGTTCCCCACAGGCCTGATTACACCACATCCACACCAGAGCCACCTTGCCCGGGACAGGAGAGGCAGGCTGCTCTGTCCGCGACCACGCTGGCCAGGGCTTTCATCAGGATGTCTGGCATGTGGTCCGTCAGCATCTTTGGGCCTATGAGTATTTTGCTGAATGCCGCTTCATGTGACCATCTCGCTCTGTACTGAGCAGCAGAACAGCAGCCAAACCTTAAAAAGGAAAGAGGCCAGCTAGCAGAGCGGCACGGGGGTGGCCTCCAGCACGGGCACTGGTTGCCCCTGGGGGTGAGGCATGGACACAACAGACTGCACAGTGCCACACTCACCTCCCTGTGGCGCCCTCCTCCTCCAGGTGGATGATCCTGCCGGGAGGGTACAGAGGTGGGTACTTGGGGCAAGAGTCCAGGGGGGAGTCACTGGAGAAGCTGTAGGATGGGGACTGTTGTGTCAGCAGACTCTGCTCCCCCAGAAGAGGCTGCGACAAGGCCCCCTGGCTGCCCCCGTCCAGCTCAGTTGGCAAGTTAGTGGGGTTCCCGCCAAACAGCTCATACCAGCAGCCATGCAGCAAGATCTTGTACTGAGGGTGAGACCCAAGACGACAGAAGGTCAGTCCTGTGAGGCGTTCACGGCCATCACCATGGAGACCCGAGGTGGACTGTGCAGTCCATCCAACCATGGGCACATGTGTGCCGGCACCTCTTGGGCGATTAAGACATAATATTTTAAACCAAATCATGCATGTTTTGGTGAAAAATTACCTCCTTATCAGGCCATGGTAGGCAGGAAGTGTACCACTGAGTCATATCCCCAGCCCAGATCACACTTAATTCTTTTTGGGAAATCAGCTTTACTCTGCCTTTAGGACATTAGACACTATTTTCTTTCTCCTTTTTTTTTTGGGGGGGGGGGGGCGTGTTGCTGGAGAATCAAGCCAGGCCCTTGTACACGGTAGACCCATGCTCTGCCACTGGGCGGCCCTACCTGCGATTAGATACTGTCTAAAGTTTGGGGGAGAGCTGATAAAGGAGTTAACAACAAAAACCAGGTCAAGTGGAAACCATCTGTAATCCCATATTCAAATAAAAGCATCTTTTGATACTTTGATACGATTCCAAGGTTTCTGTCACAATTCATACCTTCCATCCCTTTGTTCATTTGGCCACTCCCTCCTGCAGCACCCCTCCCCCCGCCACACACCCCTTTTAAAAATTTTCTTTTTCGCAGTGCCTGGGATCAAACCCAGGACTTTATGCATGCTAGGCAAGAGTTTTACCACAAAGTTAGAGCCCTAGTCCTCCCCACTTTTAAAATCTTCAGTACATCGTGGACCTCAGTTACTGGATCGTGGAAGTTTCTCCTTCGCATGCTGGTGCGGTGCTGTAGACTGTAATCAGGGTCTCACACCTGCTGTTCCGCTGAGTTGCGCTCCCACGCCTCTATCACCATTTTTTTTAAGGGCAGATGTGCCAGGGCCTCATCAAACTCTGAATACCCAGTCTCAAGGCAGAAGGCTTAGTTCTGTCACAGTGTTTTCTAACTGGCCTAGCTGTCGGCTGTCTCAGACATCACCAAGTACTAGACAGACATCCGTTCAGAGGGTGCAAGGAGGACTTCAAGTGACAGCATAAAATGTACTGGGCCGAGAGGCCACGGGAGATTTAGGCATGCAGTCCCCGTAGACCTGGCACCCGATTACCTTAGGCTTGTTACACTGACAGATCACGCGCAAGATTCTCTTCTTCAGATCTTCCATGTTGGCCACGCTTAACCTGTTTAGCAAAAGATCACACTGAGGCTCAGGACTCGGTTTTTTTCAGCGATCCCAACCCCAGACCAACCTTCCAGCACACTGACCTGGGAATCACATCCTTTCCTAGGACAAGTGACACAATGAAATCCTGGGAGTACTCATAAAGAGATTTGCTGAAATTTCAAACGAGAGAAGCTAAATTAGTCTGGCTCTGTTGCCACAGAGGGTGACGGGATGGAGTAACAATGCCAGGCTATGGGAGGTTGGTGCCACCGTTCCTTCAGCCTCTAAAGTATAGGAGCAGCTGGCTGGCCAGAGCCACGACAGACTTATGATCAAGACGACACGGCTGGACTCGGACAGCAGACCCCGCACGTGTGTGGACCCTCCGGCTCAGCTACCCCACTAAGCAGGCTGACCTAAGACAAGTGACACACTTGAAAGGGCAGAGGCCGGAATCCCCACGTGTCCATCCATAGGACGCATCCTCCACGGCTGTGGGTTCTTACAGAATACAGGTTTTCTCTGCTGTGTGATCTCAGGACACACTGTGAAAGTTGAAAGCCCAAAGCTAGAGGCCAGAGGAGTGGGTTTAATATGCTACCTTTTACTTAAGAAATACACGTCCATCTCCTTACATACATGAAAAGCTAAGTAAAAAATCATGCAAAACTACCTACTTCTGGGGCAGCGTGTGATGATTCATGCCTACAGTCCCAGCTATTGGGAAGGCAGAGGTAGGTATCATGGTCCAGGGCTGGACCGAGGCAAAGGCACAAGGCACTCTGAAAAATGAACTACAGCACAAAGGGCTGGGGGTGGAATGGCAATCGAAGGCTTCAAGTCCAAAACAATACAAATCCAAAACAAATCCACCCCACTTCTAGGGTAAAAGGGGAACGAAGCTGGAAACTAGACTGAATGCGTTTGCTTCTTAGACTTGTCTTTCGGACCATGTTAATATTTTCTTGCCCGTGATTAGAAAATAAGTAACAAAAGTCATCCCTACAACCAAAAGCCAGATGACCCCAAGAATGTAGTAGCCAAGCTGAGCAGAGTTATTTCAAGTTACTTAAGACAACAGTGGCTGGCTGTGTGTGGCTAGGAGGAAGGGATCCTAAGAACTAAACGAACCACAGGGAGATCTTGAACTGCATCCAGTGCTCCTCCAGTTGCATGTGAGGCTGGTGTCACCATTCTGCACGTCCACCCTGTATCCAGGCACTCAGGAACCAGCTGGCACCGACATTCCCTGCCTCTCCACGGAGGCAGCCGAGAAGCCACAGCCAGCCCTGTGCTTGTTTTCTGTTTCTGTTTTTTTTAAATTGCGGTTCAATTTCTTTTATAATCTAGGCAAAAGGTTACTTTTACCAGTCCAGTATGTTGAATCAGCAAAGAAAAATATACTTTTCAAAGTCATAAAATTGTCATTATGCATTTGTCCAAACCTGTGGACTGTGACCCCTAGCACAGACTGTGACCGTGGGTGAGCGTGACTGTGTCCATGTGGGTCAGTGGATAGCCAAACAAACAGCTCTGGTGGGGGCGCTGGCATGGGAGGTGGGTACAGAGGTGGCATTTTTCTGTACCTTCTGTTCAATTCTGCTAAAACCTTAAAACTGCTCTAAAAAATAAAGTCTTAAAAAACAAACCTTAGGGCTGGCAGAATGGCTTGCCTAGCAAGCGTGAAGCCCTGAGTTCAAATCCCAGCACTGCCAAAAAAAAATAAAACGGGGCTGGGGATGTGGCTTAGTGGTAGAGCATTTGCCTAGCATGTGTGAGGCTCTGGGTTCAATCCCCAGCAATGCCGTAAAACTAGAGTCTTCTGTAGCTGTCTGCTTCTCCCTGGAGAGCCTCTATGAACACCCCAACTTATGGTTTTGAAGCAAGGAATCTCACACATTTACATGGGCTAGTAAGAACTACCATTCAGGCTGGGCACAGTGGCTGACACTTGTAATCCCAGCTACATAGGAGGATCTCTGTTCAACGTCACCCTGGTCAAATAGTTCACAAGACCCTATCTTGAAAAAACACACAAAAAAGGGCTAGGGGGCGTGGCTCAAATGGTAGAGCGCCTGCCTAGCAAGTGTGAGACCCTGAGTTCAAACCCCAGTACTACTGAGAAACAAAAACGAATCTTAGAATTATGTCTTTTAGGAAATTACAGCTCTGATCAGAGAGATCTAAGAACGGCTGCATGGTTTTTCTTTAGCTGAGCAGTGCTTTAAAGCAAACTCCTCGTGACCGTGAGAAATGGCAATTAGGTGCCCGGCAGACGGCCAGTGGATGGCGTGAGCGGGACCTGAGCACCCACCTCAGCAGCCCCCGGGGCGGGGAGAAGGCGTAGGCCCGCACCTGCGGGTAGGACCTCCTGAGCATGATGGCCAGCAGTGCTGCCGCTCCTGCCCCCAGGCTGTGTCCCACGATGACCAGCCGGTATTCCTAGAGGACAAGAGACAGAGTGAGGTAAAGGCTGAGAGTGACAGCTGGCTGATGGCGGGGGCGGGGGAGGGTGGAGGGGGGGATTGAAAGTAAATCTCACGGGGGCAACGCTGAAGGCCTGGCTGAGGATCCCGTCGTTGATGAGTCGTCGGTACACATATCTGGCGGCCTGAGAAATGCCCTGAAAACAGACAGGGCGGGTGAGTGACACGCGGAGATGGGGGTCACAGTCTGCGTGTGTCTGGGTTCTCCAATTGCTTCCCCAAATGGGATGTGACCTCATGGGGTCAGCGGTCCTGGTGTTTGCCGGCCCTGGTTGTGACGCTGGTGTGACAGGTGCTCACTGCTCCATAGGTAAGGGGGTGGGGGATGGCACCAGGAACACCCGCCATGTCAGCTTGGGATATTTTGCTGTGTGGCTGTGTGACAGCTGACCAGTCAGGGCCCTACTGTTGGTCAGATTTACATCACAAACAGCTGGGTTTTTTTTTTTTTGGCAGCACTGGGGTTTGAACTCAGGGCCTCACACTTGCTAGGCAGGTGCTCCACCACTTGAGCCCCTCCCTCCTGCCTCCAGGCCTTTTATGTTATGTTTTAGTTATTTTTCATATAGGATCTTGTTTTTGTCTGGATTAACCTTGAACCACCATCCTCCTACCTCTGCTTTCTATGTATCTGGGATAACAGTGGGTACAACACCATGCCAAGCTTATTTATTGAGATGAGGTTCCTGCTAAGTTTTTGCCTGGGCTGGCCTCAAACCACAATCCTTCTGATCTCTGCCTCCTGAGTATTGAGTTTAATTTCAGAAAACAATAAAATTTAAAACTTCCTAACTGGGCACTGGTGGCTTACACCTGTAGTCCTAACTACTTGGAGGCAGAGATCAGAAGGATTGAGGTTCTATGCCAGCCCAGGCAAATAGTTCTAGAGACCCTATCTTGAAAAAACCTGAGACAAAACAGGGCAAGCAGGCAGAGCGCCTCAAGTGGGTAAAGGACAGCTTAGCAAGAAGCATGAAAAAAAAGTGTTACCTGTTTTGTTTATAAAAATACAAAGTTTGCAAAAGCAGAGTCAGGCCTCTGCCTTCCACCCTGGCAGCCACTGGGACCCAGGGGAGTGAATCAGTTAAAGACTGTGACATTACTAGTCATCAGGGACCACAGTGAAAGCCACTTCACACCCTGCACGGCCTCCCCTGAAACAAGAGGAAAAGGAGCTGGGGGTGTTGCTCAAGCCGTGGAGGGCCTGCCTAGCAAGCGTGAGGCCCTAGGTTCAATCCCCAGCACTGCCAAAAAAGGGAAAATAAGCCATGACCAGGTGGCTGTGGAGACACAGGAAGTCCCCAGCACAATGGCAGGACTGTGTTATAAATGACACAGTGCTATGGAAGTCAGAGTGACAGCCTGCAAAGTTAAATGTGGAGTGCCACACGTTACAGCAACTCCACTCCTACAGGTGCTCCCACAGGACTGGAGGAGGGAACCCACACAGACGTCACCAGACCCGTGTGCACAGCGGCAAAGTCACAGCAGTCAAAGTGTCCATCGGGTGGATAGGTGTGACCATCCATACAAGGCAATATTGTTCAGTTTAAAAAGGATGGACATTTTGACACGTGCTACATGGGTGAATCTGAGGACATGATGGTCAGTGAAGTAAGCCACTCACAAAATGACAAATGCTGAATGACCACTTCTGCTCACATTACAGCCCTGCAACAACCAAGTCTACAGACAGAAAGTGGGATACAGGGTCCCATGGGCTGGGCATGGGGCCTGAGTGTTTAACAGGCACAGAGCTTGGCAAAGATAAAAAAAAATTGGGGGGTGGTCGGGCACTGGTGGCTCACGCCTGTAATCCCAGCTACTTCGGAGGCTGAGATTGGGAGGAATGCGGTTTGAGGCCAGCCCAGGCAAATAGATCATGAGACCCCTCTTCAAAATAACCAGAGCAAAATGGACTGGAGGTGTGGCTCAAGCAGTAGAGTGACTGCTTTGCAAGTGTGAAACCCTGAGTTCAAACTCCAGTACCGTCAAAAAGAAAAAAACAAAAACAAAACCCAAAAAACTGGGGATAGACAGTGATGATGGTGATGGGTATAGAGCATTGTGCAAATATTTAATGCCACTGACTTATATTCTTCCAAATGGTTAAGACAATAAAACTTATGTGTATTTTACCATTTAAAAAAACTAGCTCTGATCTGAATGGGGTTTTCTTCCCCTCTGTCAGGAGAAACCCACGGCCCCACCCCAACAGCACAGGAAGAGTAAACTAAGAACTTGGCTTTGACCACAGTTCTGTGCAGACAGAGCTTGGGGACTGATGCTCAGAGCAACACAGCGCGTGCCAACTCCAAGGCCCAGCGGGAGCTGTCGCTGTGCTAGTCTGTGCTCTACTAAAGCTGGGTTCACCAAGACGATGTGCTTTTAAAAACTTCTATTGTTTTGGTGAGACTGAGGTTTGAACTCATGGCTTTGAGCTTGTAAAGCAGGCGCTCTACTTGAGCCACACCTCCAGTCCATTTTGCTCTGGTTATTTTGGAGGTGGAGGTCTCAAAAATTATTTGCCCAGGCTGGCCTCAAACCAAAATCCTCCCAATTTCAGCCTCCCAAGTAGCTAGGATTATAGATTTGAGCCACCAGCACATGGCTAGGACAATGCACTTGGCTTAAATGCCAAGTCTGACACTGATTCCCACCACTCCACGGCTCCAGCCAAGTCACTCCATCTCTTTGAAATGGCTTCTCTCAGGAGAATCAGCAGTGAGAATGAACAGTGCCTGGCCCATGGTGACCGTGTTTGTCACTCATCATCACGCACAGAAGACACCCAACCCGGGCTGTACCTTGTGGGCCACACAGTCCTGCAACTCAATTTCCAGGTCAAGGTTCTCACTTTCTGCGGACAGGTCAGTAAGGATGTCCTGTAAAGAAGGTGTTGACAGAAGTGTCAGCCTGTGGCTGGGCTGAGGATGTCTGACTTACAGGACACTCCCTCTGAGGGACAGAGCATGGCACAGTGTCCTGGTCAGACTGCTGTGACACCTGACCTTGGCAGAGAAACCCAGGTGAGGCGGGAGACAGCCTGGTAGGCACCAATGGTGGAGGGAACGTGCGGTGCCTGACACACACCTCCGCCTTCCCCCACTGCAGCCTGTAGTGGGGTTTTGAACAAAGCACTGTTTCCATGCTCAGAGGCCCAGTCAGCGGCTCACTGGGTTGACTGCCACAAGCAAGGGTGCCAAAGGGGTTACCTGGGCACAGCCTTGAGAGAAAGGCTGATGGGGGAAGAAGAGGAGCAGCCCGTCCTCATGGAGACAGCACCAGGAGTCCCTGGGCCCCACAGAGGCCACCTGCTGGGGTGGGCTCCACCCCTATGCTACTTAAAAGCCCCATAGGTGATTCGCTGAGAACGCCTGGTTGCAGTGAACTGTGTGCACAGTGGGACCTGGAAAGGCACTGGGTTGGGTATGGGAGAGGTACCCAAAGGCAGGGAGAGGTACTGGAGGCCTCTGAGAAAGACAGGAAGAGCTGGACACCTTTGGACAGGATAAAGATCAGGCTGGGAAGATGAGCGCCTGGTCAGGCATTGGGACATAAAACTGGTCCAGTGGTGCAGGAAGAGGACTGAGCAGAGTGCAGGTCATGACACTGGGAACAAAGGATGGTCAGAGAGCCAGGACAGCACTCCACAGGCCATAGGTCAGGCAGTGGCGTTGCAGAGGAAGCAGGGCCAACTACATTGTCTCTAAAGGGTTCCTGGGGGCACTGGTGGAACGAACGTAAACCCGGAGCCCCAGGGGGCCCTAGAAAATGCAGGTATGGAGGAATGCAGGTCCTGGATGGGGTGGGGAGGAAGAAGGCTGCACCCAAAGCTGCTCAGAAGCAGAAGAGGGCAGACAGCAGGAGCTCTGAAGTCTTGTTACATTTCCTGGGTCGGCAGAGAAGAATGAGGAAGTGAGAGTGAAGAGTGGCCAAGAGGAAATTAGAAAGCACAGCCCAGAAAGAGGGAAGAGAGTTGACCCGGGAGTGGTCAGGGATGGGGGTGACAGAAGAGGAAGCACTAGGCTGGTGACAGACAAAGGGGGTTCACTGCACCCAGAAAAAAGCCATCCACATGGGGATTGGGTGGAGGGTGGTGCTGATGAGGACCCAGATCAAGAACCTGGTGACCAATATATGTCCTACTTGGTTCTGGGCCCAGGAAACTCATGGGGAGGACTGGGGCTGGGGCCTTAGCCAGCACATCAAGGGGTGAGCAGGAGGGGAGCCAAGCGGTGCCCCTGTTGCAACCCTGTGGGTGGGAGGCTGAGCCCTCTGGCATCTCTGCTCCTGACAGCAGTTAAGAGAGAACAGCCTCACCCCAGTTTTGCAAAGGGTGTGTTTCACAAGCCCACTTGCTTCCTCCCCCACTTCCTCGGTGTTTTCCTCTGTTGCTTAACGTTTTCCTCTGTTCCAAGCAGCCACAGCTCATTGAGCCACACTTCCTGCTCCCACCCGGCTCCCAGGTGCCAGCATTACCTGCAGAGACATGGTCCCTCTCACGGCAACGACGACAGACTCCTTCCTGTGATCCAGAGCCACTAAGAAGGGCAGCTCATAGACCTGAAGGGAGGAAAGGAGCTGCCAGTCATATGAAGCCCAGCCATGCTGGTGTCGCTGTTCACACAGCAGCTGGTTACTACAAAGAAACCTGGATGCCTGTGACCCAACAAGAAGGATCCATAGACCAGCTTCTCCCACCTCACCCTCACCAGCCCGGGGGACTGACTACTTTGATCCTCTGTGCACAAGTCTTCCAGAAAACCTGCTGCTGGGCAGATGTCCTCTCTCGTAGGCTCTCTGACTCTCCCTGTCAGATCTACCACTCTGCTGTGTAAGGGCACTCCACCTCCTCCGCTGGGCCAGGCTCCCCGGTCAGTCAAAGACCATCCCGGGACAGGGGAACGACAGGTGCCACTCATGACTTTCAGCCTGCAGCTGTCACCTCCTGGGGTCTTGGGGCAGGCCTGGCTCAGTCCTGTTAGGTGATGACCAACGCAAGACCAGTGTCCTCTTCTTTGTGTGGTCTAAGCCCCGGCAAAAGCTTTGGGTGTTAGCGTGCACTTTCATTTGGGGGCACCCAGGCTCCTGGATTCAGACTTGGTGTCCCAAAGGTCTTGAAAGGGTTGGAGCAGGGCAGAATTCAGCACTGCTCCTTCCTGCTGTGGTTCCAGTGACTGTCCAGTTCTCAGACTTGGTCCTCATCTGAAGACAGAGTATATGTCACCTAACTCTGAAGACAGCTGTGCAGAGTAGAATGAGAAAGGCCTGACCCAGGGGAAGCAACTGCCCAATAGTCACTGGTCTGTGGGCACCAAGCAGGGAGGCAGACCATCACCTGTCCAGCTGCCACAGGACAGGGCCGTGGGCACGCATGCTGACTTCGTGTGGGCCCCTGAACAGCTCCCCGGGCAGCCTCCGGGAAGCCATCTTTCCTGACACCCAGTGTCCTTCCTGCCATGACCACTTTGCAGGGCAGTGCCGTCCAAGGCCACTCAGAGCCTCGCTCCAGTCTCCGAGTTAACTGGGGTTACTGAGCTGAGCATCAGGACTTGTGAAGCAGTTTGGGGGCTGCTGAGCTGCAGGGTAAAGGTTCCCAAATTATCTGCACCATGAAACCAGGGCAAGTTCAACAATCCTGAGAAAGGTCCCATTGCTGGAGAGTCTGACTGAGCTGACCTGCGGGTGGGGGCTGGACTGTAAGACATTTAAAAGCTCCCCAAGAGATTCTGTGAGGTGGTCAAGTCCAAGAATCTCCGTGTTCCACTAGTGGTTCTTGGATTTGGGTGTGGAGGAGAACGGCATAGAGGGCTGCTGAGCAGGGTTGGGCATGGACTGTTGAAGCTGACAGCTCCAGCTTCATGAGATCCCTAAGGGATGATGACAACACATCCAAAGTAGGAGACCCATGACACTACACTATTGTTGATGGAGTTCAAGACTCAGAACACAGCCAGGTGCAGTGGTTCATACCTGTAATCCCAGTTACTCAGGAGGAGGTAGAGATTGGGAGGATCTTGGTTTGAGGCTAGCGCTGGAAAAATGTTAGGCCAACAAGCTGGGTGATGTACACCTATAATGCCAGCTATGGAGAGGCTGTAGGTAGGAGGACCATGAACTTAGGCTGGCCCTAGGCAAAACTATGAGATCCTACCTAAGAAGTAACTAAAGTAAAAAGGGGTGGAGGCATGGATCAAGTGGTAGAGTGCCTGTCTAGTAAGCAAGAGGACAGAGTTCAAACCCCAGTACCAACAAAAAAAGAAAAAGAAAAACAAAACCCAGAACAAGGATTATTAACTCAAGCAACCTGTGTGGGATGAGTTCCGCTAGAGCTCACGGTTCTGCCCAGGACACTCTTACGTAAGAAACACAGTGATGAAGCCTTGCTGCTCCTGGGTTACTCTGGGTTTCTAGCCTGGCTCCACAGAGCTGTGTGGGCTTCAACGGGCCTGTTCGCTCCCTGGAACAGCGCCGAGTGTGCGTGTCTGCATCGTGTTAAGAATAGTTGTAGCCCCACGGGATCTCAGGGCACTGCAGGACCCACAGCTAGCTCAGAGCCATTGCTTCATCGCATACCCTGTCGTGGAAGCTGACGTGAATGAAGTCCCTGTACTGCAGCCCCGTCGTCTGCAGGATGGAGCCAAAATGACAGTTGAGCTGGTCACCTCCAACCAGGTCATACTCTGTTGTTCTGCTTCTGCAGCTAAAACAAATGGCAAAGAAGGGCTGGAGGTGGTGCTCAAATGGTAGAGCGCCTGCCTAGCAAGCGCCAGGGCCTGAGTTCAAACCCCAGTGCTGCCACCAAAAAGATAGCAAAGAGGTCAGTGACTGTGCCAGCCTGAACCCTCACCAAGGGACGGTGATTCCCACTGTAGCATTGGGCATTTCCAGGACAGCCTGGTTAACACAGATGGCTTTTAAAAGAAACATTGTGTATATATAACCTCGTACTGAGCCTACCGCTTTACATAGTGAAAAACAAATATAACCAGTGAGAATGGAGAACCAAACCTCCCCAGGTTAGTAACCGTTATTGTGAAGAAGACACAAACATGAAAAGAACTCATCTTAATAATCTTTTTTGTTTTGGTTGGTACTGGGGTTTGAACTCATGAGACCCTATTTGGAAAAAAAAAAAATCTTAAAAGCAAAAGGGCTGGGATATGGCTCAAGTGGTGAAATGCTTGCCTAACAACAGTGAGGCCCTGAGTTCAAACCCCAGTACCAAAAAAACCAGAATGAGATAATCAAAAGGACAGAGGCCAGTCTGCAGACCCAAGTCTGGAACATTTTGAGTACTATACTTACTACAAAATGAACAGCAGTGAGTTCCAACCTGTTGAATAAAGTAAGAGCCTGTATCCCTATACTGATAATAAACAGTAGGGAAGGAAAAGATTTTCAGTCAGATGACAACTAATGCAGAGGAAACAGTGAATTTAGAAAATTCACAATTTTACAACTATTCGAGTAGTAACTGACTCACATGAGGGTTGACAGACGCTAGAACTACCGGGTGAAAGTCTGGATATTGAAACGACCTCCCCAGAGATGGCTTCTTATGAAGAAGGGGAGGAGACATCATGTGTGGCAGAACCTGGCCATCATGCCTCAAGCCAAGGGATCAGTGTTAACAGCCTCAGGGGTGGGACAATAGGCACCATGTGTCCTGACAGGAAGTCTTAGGAAGGACGTACTGCTCCGCACATTTCTGCCCCAAATCAAACTGAGATCTCATCACAAGGAAACCATCAGGACTAGAGGTGTGGCTCAAGTAGTGGAGCACCTGCTTTGCAAGCGTGAAGTCCTGAGTTCAAACCCCAATCCCATCAAAAAAAAAGAAAGACTACAAGGAAACCATCAGACAATGCAGATGGAGGACCCTCCTACGAAAAGTCAACACTGGCTCTTTAATATGTTAGTACTGTAAAAGACGGAATGGCGAGGAACTGTCCCACCTGAAGGAGATTAAGGCGAGGGACTCCTACATGGAGGAAAATCTGCTGACAACAGTATTACTGGGACAACTGAAAGAATCTGAATACAAGTCATAGATTAGTTAGTGGTCAATGACCAGGGTCCTGAGTTTTATGATTTCATAGGAGTTATGTAAAATTAGGACATTCAGGGTGGAGTAATGAAAGATAAAGAGGTAGAGATGGGCGGGGTGCTAGTGATTCACGCCTGTAATCCCAGCTACTTAGGAGGCAGAGATCAGGAGGCTCGAGGTTCGAAGCCAGACTGGGCTAATAGTTTGTGAGACCCTATCTTGAAAAAATCCATCACAAGAAAGGGCTGGTGGAGTGGCTCAAGGTGTAGACCCTGAGTTCAAATCCCAGTACTGTAAAAAAAAAAAAAAAAGGGATGATATACCTACACAGTGCACGGGACGTGATGAAGTCAGAGCTGGTTTCCCTACATTAAGGACTTAGGTCTTCTTTCCTGTGTTCCTGCAAGCTTTTGAAATACTCCAAAATACAGGGTTTTTTTGATCATATTGGAGTTTGAACTCAGGGCCTCTTGCTTGCTAGGCAGGAGCTCTATCGTTTGAGCCACTCCACCAGCCCTTTTTGCTCTGATTGTTTTGAAATAGGGTCTCATTTCTTTTGCCTAGGCCAGCCTGGACCATGATCTTTCTATTTTATGCTTCCCACCACAGCTGAGACAACAGGCATGAGCCACCCTGCCCAGCTCTTGGCTGAGATGGGGTTTCATGAGGTGGCCTTGAACTGCAATCCTCCTGATCTCAGCTTCCCATGTAGCTAGGATTTTTCTTTGCAAAAGATGTGTGGACATGGAGACCTCCCACCGTGCCAACCTACCAGTCACCACCGATCCTGCAAAGGCCTGTGAATGGGTTTCTGTAAATGTAGAGAGGCCACCCATAGGCGGCTGCTGCAAACTGCATGTAATGGTGGCAGTTTTCTAATTCTGCATCCAGGTCAGCTTCCTGGAGGACAAAGAAAAAGGCAAAGTGTTTAATGTAAGAGAACTCACCTTGGACAGGGTGAGCACACAAAGATTTCAAACCCAAGCCTTTCAATTCTAACTCTTCCTGCTTTCTGCTCAAGGACTTAGAGCACTCGGAGGACTTCTGTGGGGAAAGCGGGTCCTTTTTTATGGTGGTTTTTTGGTTTGAACTCAGGGCTTTGTGCTTGTTATGCAGGCGTTCTACCACTTGATCCACTCCTCCAGCCCTTTTTTGTAATGGGTTTTTCGAGATAGGGTCTCTTGAACTATTTGCCCAGGCCGGCTTCAAACTGATTTCTGCCTCCTGAGTCATTAGGATTACAGGTGTGAGCAATCATGCTGGCTGGAACGCTGGTCCTTAACTACAGTCTGCAGCAGATTCCTCCTGAGATGCAGTTGAGGGTGGAGAAGACAACAGCAAAAAGACCCTAGTGGTTCTTGCAGAAGTCACTGACCCCTGCCTGGATCACTGGATCCTGGATCACTGCACTGAGTCCCTTGGATCTCCAGGCCTGTGCTGCCCAAGGTCTGGCTGCTTTACTGAGGGGCAGAGGACATACACAGTCTACATGTGACTTCTTCCAAAACCATAAAAACCTCTGGCATGAAAACAACTACTATGCAAAGCTGAAATATTTCTGTTCCCTAGACCCACAGAAGAAAGAAAACACACAGGGTTCAGGTCCCATCCCAGAAGGAAGTTTTCTGGTGCATGGCATCCTACAGTGAGTTTCCTAAAACCAAAGGTTGAAAATGTGATGGACTGGCCAGAAATGGGCTCCCACTATCTGGACCCCAGGTGCCGAGGAACACCAACCAGAAGTCACAAATTGGGCTAGGGCGTGGCTCAAGTGGTAGAACACCTGCTGAGCAAGCATGAGGCCCTGAGTTCAAACCCCAGTACCACAAAAAAAAAAGTCTCAGGTTGGAATTCCAGCCCAAAGGCTACAGAAATTGCTGTTGACTGGCTGCGTTTTTCTGAGACACAGTCTTGCTCTGCAGCCTAGGCTGACCTCGCGGTCACAATCCTCTGGCCTCAGCACTAGAATTACAGGCATGTACTACCACACCTGGATTTAGGGATGTATGTCTGAAGGTCTCTGAAGAGGCTGGATAATCCAGCAGTCCTTTGTGATTACCTGGGAGTGGCCTGGGGAGTGGCTGATCACCTCATGAGGATCCTGACTGTTGCTGATGTTGTCCTGCTGCTGATGGAGGAGGGCCAGGCCTGCCGCAATGTCACTGGGCACCAGGTCTGTGTCCTGGGTGAGAAACGAGAATGGCCTGTCATGAAACCCAGCAGGAACCCTTCACAATTCAGTTCACGGAGCTCACGAGTGCACATGCACTCACACACAGACGCACTGACATCTACGAGGGTATATGAGAAAGCATTTTCTTTGCAGGACTCCTATGCGTGAGCTTGACATTTTTTAATAAATACATATTTTAACTGGGGATGGCACTCAGGGCCTCATGCTTGCTAGGCCTGTCCTCTGCTTATTTCATACCTTGTCCTCAGACAAATCCACTAGATTAATCTCTATGTCATCATTCAGCTCAAATGACTTACCTATTTCTAGCTCTTTTGTAAAACGGGAATAAATGGCTAAAAATTTAGTCCAAGTTTATCCTCTCACTTCTTTCTTTTTCCTTTTTGGTAGGATTGGGGTTTTGAACTCAGGGCTTTGTGCTTGCAAAGCAAGTGTTCTCCTGCTTGAGCTGCACCTCCAGACCATTTTGTTCTGCTTATTTTGGAGATGGGGGTCTCTCGAATTATTTGCCCAAGCTGGCCTCAAACTAACCCTTCCGATCTCAGCCTCCCAAGTAGCTAGGATTACGGGCCTCTTGAGCGTCTGTGATGGCTTTGTTGAAGCACAGTCTGCGGTAAGTTTTATGAGACTGAATGTATGCTCACTGGGCAAGGCATGTCCCTAAAGAAATCCCAAAGTACAAGAGCAACACAGTCAATCTTCTGAGTCTGACTTTCCCTTCTTTCTTCAGGACAGATGTAGAGGAGCCAGAAATACTTTACCAGCTGGGCATGGTGGCACATACCTGTAATCCTAGCACTCAGGAGGCTGAGGCAAAAGGACCATGAGTTCAAGACCAGCCTGGGCTACATACTGAGGTCCTGTCTCAAAAAAAAAAAAAAAAAAGAAAGAAAAGGAAAAAGAAATCCTTCATATCCACGGGCACTTTTAACTCACAAGAAAGGCCCATGTACTGGCTTTTGGGCCATCAGTTCTGCCTCTGATGTAGACTGAGAAGTCCTTGAGAAAAGCCAGTTTCTTCTCTTCCACATATCTTGAGAATATCTTGAGGCACTCCTGTAAGATTTAGGAGTCACACCTCCCTAACCACCACGTGGAGGCTGCTGCTTTGGCCTGGTGTCGTACTGTGCGGCCAGCCTTGGGCAGTGCAAAGTCAGACACCACAGAGAAGCGAGAAAGATGGGAAGTACGTGGGATGCTAAGACTTGGTCTTGATCAAACGTAACAGCTGTTTAGCGTAAGACATCTACGACAAGACAAAAGCATGTACTTGGGTATGAAAGGAAAATGAGTATTCCCAATCCCTCAAGAGAGTGCTGAAGAAAGATGACATCCTTTCCCCCCACAATTATTCAAGCTTTCCTTCCAAAGTGGATGACTGCTCCTTTTCTACCATGATGTGAAGTGGTGAGACAGAGTGGTCTGTTATACCCCGGATACAGGATGCTGTCTACACCTGCTGTCAGCCGAGACAGCAAATGCACGGTTTCCATTACACTTGTCAGTGAAAGGGCACACCTGAGCCAGCGAGGGCCTGCAAAACAAGGCCTGTACAGTCGGCCCGGCCCCGTGCCCAAGGCCCAGGCTCTCGAGGACCACTGCATGTGGGTGGGGCGCGGGCTCGCAGCATGGAGGAAAGTGTTCACTGCAACAGAAGAAAGAGGCCACACCAGATCCTTGCTTACTGAAAAGTAGGTTGAGAAAAGCTCAGCCGTACTGGAAAAAGCAACTCGAGTGTGGTCGTCATTCCCCACGCAACAGCACAAGAACTTCATTCTGGTTTCCCACACGCTCGTGGCTGCGGTCTTGAGGCCATTAAGGAACTGGCTCGAATCATTACTATCCAGGTGACCGGGACTGGCAGAGGAATATGGGGCCATTCTCCCTCCCAGTGGGTCGAAGACAATGACAATGGTCACCACAGTGGCGGCGATAATGATCCAACTGCAAAACACAGAGTGGAAAAGGCTTGGTGACTGTGGGCCTCCTCTCCAGATGCCTGGTTACTGCATCTCTACTATGAGACCCAGGAAGATGACTGTCTTCTAGAAGGTTCCTCACCAACCCATAGTTGACTCAGACCCCACAAACACCACAGTGCCACAAGTAAAGACCATAAAGGAAACAAGAGCCTCTGGTGGGCAGAGGGGCAGCCTGGCCACAGAAGACTCTGGAATGAATTGTCTATAGCCCCTGGTTCATGACTCAAGCACCTCGTCCTCCGGGCCTCAGGATTCTTCTGGATCAAACCAGAATTTCCATGTTGTGAGACACTCTGACAGGGCTTCCTTCATCACTATTTCTAGATTGGCGAGGCACCTCCATGAGTGGACTCTGCCGCCCCCTGGCTGTGTGACTCTGGAAAGGCAGCTGACACACCAGCCTCAGTTTCCTTATTCATGACACAAGGGGACAGAGCTAAGTCATCGCTAAGACTTTTAGCCTTGAGGATGTGAAATCCTATTATAAACCTCAGTAAAGTAGGATTCCCTATCACAATTTCAGACACTCCTACTTTTTCTCAGCTACCTTTAGTTTGTTTTTGCTTTGGTCTTTGGTTTTCTTTCTTCTTTTTATTAAAAAAACTTTTTTTTTTTATACCTGCTAAAGGTTCTCTCTTTCTTCTTACAAGTGAAATGAGGGAATGCAGAAAAGTGAGACCCAGTGACAAAGAAAACATCACCAAGTACACCATGGCAGAAGGACCATTTCTAAAAACAAGTGTCTCTAAGCTGTCACCAGGTACTCAGACAGACCCAGTCCCAACTATGCCAGGAAGTTCTTGGGATGTTCAGTTGTTTGCTGGGTTCTTCAGAAAGGTTCGCATGCCTGTGTCTCAAGGGCATGAGAAAGTGAAAGAGAAGATGGACGAGCTCACCTGACGATGACGGTGGCAATGATGCCAGTGACAACTGTCCTGTCACACTGGATTCCTTTCACTACCCAGGCGGTCCCCAGAGAAGCCCAGACTATCTCTGGCAGGAAGAGTGCCAGGCGGATGTACAGCAGCTTAGTCATAGACTTCCGTGGCCCAGGATTACAAATGGTTCCTGAAATACAGAAAAAAAAATCAACAACTCACTTGAAAAGCTTCCTTTCTACAAAAATATAGCAACTAGCAGGACATGGTGGCTCATGCCTGTAATCCCAGCTATTTGGGAGGCAGGGAGATCACGGTTTGAGGCCAGCCTGGGCAAAAAAGTTTGTGAGACTCCATCTTAACAATAAAAGCTGGACATAGTGCATCCTATTATCCCAGCTAGGCAGGAAGCATAAACAGGAGGATCACAGCCCAGACCTGCCTGGGCATAAAAGTGGGACACTATCAGAAAAATAACTAAAACAAAAGGGCTGGGGGGTGGCTCAAGTGGTAGAGTGCTTGCCTAGCAAGCTTGAGGCCCTGAGTTCAAACTCCAGTGCCATAAAACAAAAATCCACCAACTATAGTACACGCCTGTACTGTGCCTACCCCACTCTCCAACTCCTGTTTGCACTTGGCAACTAAGGCCCAAGATTGCGAGCAGGTGACGGAGGTCAGGAAGCCAGGCGAAAAGTCTCAAGTTCATTTTCTACTCACTGGTGATCAGAACCACTTCTAAGTTCTGAGTAGGGTGCCCATAAATCATTGCCCAAATTGGGGTGCCTGATGATACCAGGACAACAGAAGTGCTCCTTGCAGTTGCTCAATTTTTTTTTTTATTTTTTGGTGCTACTGGAATTTGAACTCAGGGCTTTGCACTTGCAAAACAGGTGCTCTACCACTTGAGCCACACCTCCAGCTTGCTCAGGTTATTTTGGAGATGAGGTCTCAAGAACTGTCTGCCTGGGCTGGCTTCAAATCATAAACCTCCTGATCCCAGTCTCCCTAATACCTAGGATTACAGGAGTAAGCTACAGCACCTGACCACTTTTTATTTCTTTTGGGGAGGGGTTTGCCAGGGATGGAACCCAGGCCCCCATGCAAGTAAGCATGCACTGTACTGCTGAGCTACACCCCCACTCTGGAAGTGAGCAGTTCTGATGTGTGAGGCTGGCTGAAGAAGCCTACCACATAGACATGACACTTTTACTGTATTTGTAAAAAGAAGAAGTATCAGTCGAGGTCTGTGTGTTTAAGTCTCTCTTTTTTTGTGGTACTGGGGTTTGAACCCAGGGCCTAGCAAGTGCTCTTCCACTTGAGTGGCATGCCCAGCCCTTTTGGCATTGGTTAGTTTTCAGATAGGGTCTCACTTTCTGCCCAGGCCAGCCCGGACTGTGATCCTCCTATTTGTGCTTCCCATGTAGCTGGGGATGACAGGTGTTCAGCCATTGGTTGAGATGTGGTCTCTCTGACTTTTTGCCTGGGCTGGGTTTGAACCATGATCCTCCAGATCTCCACCTCCCACATAGCCAGGATTATAGGTGTGAGCCATGATACCCAGTGTGTGTCAATCCATGCTTGCATCCTTCCTTTCTTCCTTCTTTCCCATCAGTCTTTTTTTGGTGATCCTGGGGTTTGAACTCAGGGCCTCACGGTTACTAGACAGGCGCTCCACCACTTGAGGCATGCCTTCCAGCCCCACGCTTTAATTCTTTATGTAAAACATCAACTCTTTCCCTTTGGGAAAAAGCTGGGAGGAACTCTAAGTGACACAAAAATGCTGTTTAATTAAAACTAAAACTGACTGAAAAAAAAAATCTAAAGAATGGTGTGGTAAAGAAACAGCCTTTCAATTCTGTGTTAGAATTACTTCACATGGTCACATCTCAAAACATGAGTCACTATCTGCCCTCATTTTTTGGCGCAAAGACAAATGTTATAAGTAATTGTGACAGCTCTCTTTCTCTCCCTCCCTCTCTCTCTGAGGGACATAGGGTGGAGGTACACAAGAGGTCAGTCCTACGCCCTGGAGCCTGTTGCTGTGCAACAGTAGCTGACCCCAGAGGAGCGGGAAGTGATATCTGCTGACATGGCTGAGCTTCTAAATAAGGATTCATCCTAGCAGCATCAGCAGCCATCTGCCCAACTCTCCAACAGACACCGAAGCTGTGCCTTTACGAAGTCTCTGTTACGAAGATGTGCCTTCCTGGAAAAACGTTTTCAGTTCATTCACATATTTACTTCCTTCTCAAGATAAAAGGTCTGGTGTGGACCTGGCTGCTGCAGGAAGCATCCTAGCTTGATAAGCCCATTGCCCAAGGGCATGGCTGCACTGGCATGTCCTAAACCCAGGTCAGGTAAGTAACAGTGACAAAGAGAAGGCCCATGTCACAGATCGCAACAGTCTTCTGTGGCAGGAGATGAGCAATGAGCTCCTGAGACACAAACACAGAGGAGACGTTGAGATGCCCCATAGCCAAAGCCCAGAATGGCAAAGGGCAGGCTTCATTTGTCAGGGGTGTTCTTCTATCAAAATATGGTAGCCAGGTACGATGGAGTACACCTGTAATCCCAGTTACTCAGGACACAAAGGCAGGAGGATCCCCAGTTCTAGGCCAGCCTGGGCAAAGTTAGTGAGACCCTATCTCAAAACTAAATAAAAATAGGGTGGGGGTACAGTGGCTCATGCCTATTATCCTAGCTACTTGGAGGTTGAGATCAGGGGGATCACAGCTTGAAGCCAGTCAAAAAAAATTTGTGAGACCCCATCTTAACCAATAAAAACTCAGGTGTGCTGGCATGTGCCTGCCATCCTAGCTACTTGGGAAATATAAATAAGAAGACAGTAGTCCAGGTTGGCCTAGGCATAAATGCAAGACCCTATCTCCAAAGTACCTACACCAAAACAGACTGGGGGTCTGGCTCAAGTGGTAGAGCACCTGCATAGTGAGCACAAGGTCCTGAGTTCAACTCCAGTACCAAAAAACAAAACTGAAAACCAAAAGGGCTATGGACATAGCTCAAGTGGTAGAGTGCCTGCCTGTCTAGGACCGAGTTCAACCCCCCAGTACTGTTAAAAAAAAAATCACAGTAGCCATACATGTGGACCATACCTAATTAAACCTCCCATACAGTAGCAACTGTAGGATTTCATCTGGGAGGTTCTGAAATAAAAAAACAGAAATGACCACAGCAGTATCAAGATTGTTCCCAACTGAGCTATACATTTCTATAGCCAAGAAAGAGGCCCTGTCTTTTGGATAAAGATGACTAAATTCCATCTCTTCCAAATGTTCCCTCTACAGCATGTTCTCCTTTTAGAGAGGACTGTCAGCCCAAAGCTAAATACATGTCCTTCTGCTCGAGTGACAGAGTAATTATTGAGCCCCAAGTGAGGCAAGTTATCTGTGTTCCAAGAATAGAATTTACCATTGTGTTAATGGTTTTAAAATGTATCTGAAATTTGAAATTTGTGGAAAACTCATCGATTCAGTTTGGGTACTGCATGTAAAAGGTAAAAAGTTCAAATAGGGCTGGGGGCCGCCAGTGGCTCACGCCTGTAATCCCAGCTACTACGGAGGCTGAGATCGGGAGGACTGAGGATTGAGGCCAGCCCAGGAAAAATTCACAAGACCCCTCCACCCCACTTCCGAAATAAACAGAGAATGGACTGGAGGTGTGGCTCAAGTGGTAGAGTGCCTGTCTTTGCAAGCGTGAAGTCCTGAGTTCAAAACCCAGTCCCACCAAAAACAAAACAAAACAAAACAAAACAAAACCCAAAAGACAATTCACAGTGCTAATCCACACTGTACATGTTCAGTTTCTTTCCTTCAGCGTGTGGCACCAATAACAGTCTGGTCCTGGAGATCAACACCAAACACAGAACTGGGGACTTTTCCAATCCAGACCCTATCAGCCCATGGTTCAGAGGGACACTAAAATGTACAGGGCTCTATTTTCTACATTTAAAAAAAAATTTTATTTTTTTCTTATTCATATGTTCATAAAATGCTTGTGTCATTTCTCTCCCCTGCCCCCGCCCCCTCCCTATTTTCTACATTTTGTTGTAGGAAGTGAGCACATGTCACTCTTCTCAGCCAAAGTCCCAAGGCCTTTTTCTTGTGAAATACTTCACCACTAACGTCTCCTACTTCCACATCTCTGCCAGGAGCTAATGTGTTTCAATTCATCATTCCAAACTGTGAAGATCCTAATTCTAGCTGGGTGTGGTGGTACATCCCTGTAATCCCAGAACTTGAGAGGTGGAGACAAGGAGGATCATGAGTTCAAAGTTAATAAGCCCCTATTTAAAAAATAAAATAAAAACAAAAGAGCTGGAGGCATGGTTCAAGTAGTAGGGCATTTGCCTAGCAAGCTTGAGGCTTTGGGTTTAATCCTTTGTACTGCCAAAGGAAAAAAAAAATCTAGATTTTCTCACTTATTACATCAGCCAGTTTACCCTTGTCATCTACGATTTGATAAACATGCTTCCTGCATGCTTCCTGACCTAAGCAGTGATAAACCACTGAAATATGGCGGATGGTGACATGCCATATTGTCTTGCATCTGATGAATTTTTTTTTTTTTGGGTACTGGGTTTTGAACTCAGGACCTACACCTTGAGCCATTCCACCAGCCCTTTTTGGTGATGGGTTTTTTCAAGATAGGGTCATGCTTTGGGCTGGCTTTGAACCGTGATCCTCCTGATCTCTGCCTCCTGAGTAGTTAGGATGACATGCGTGAGCCACTGGCACCCGGCTCTGATGAGTTTTTATTTACTAATGCATTTCTTCACTGGTCACCAGCGTGCTCAGCTATTCCATGAGTCAGAACCATCAAACAGGGAAGGTTTTCAACATTTGCTGAGACATTTCCAGAATATGACTGCAGAAAACTGTCGTATGTAGAAAAAAACAAACAAACTACATGTAGAGCCGGGTGGGCTGTCACAGGCCTGTAATACCGGTTATGAGGGGGGCTGAGATGTGAGAGTGGTGAGTTCAAAACCAGCCTGGCTACACAGAAAGACCCTGCCTCAAAAATAAAATAAAAATAGGAGTAATTCTTACAACTCATTAATAGAAGGATAAGTAATCTAGTTTACAAATGTAGAGAAGGTGACATTTCTCCAAAAATGATACAAAAATGTCAGCATCGTTACTCATTGAGGAAATGCAAATCAAAAGCATTAGATAACGTTTTATACACACTAGGATGGCAAGTCAGGAAATCAGATAGCAGCGTATTCTACTCTGCTGGGAGGAATGGTACAGCTCAAGAGGTTACAGAGAGCTCCCGTGTGACCCAGCAACTGTCCTCCCAGAGACTGGAATTCACTCAAGAGAAACGAAAACATGTCTGTCTACCCCAAAACTGTATGCCAGTGCTCTTAGTAACATCATCCATCAAAGTGAAAAAGCAGAAACAACCCAAACGATGACTGAATAAGTAAAATGTGGTATAAACATTCAATGTACTTTTTTTTTTGGTACTGAGGCTTGAACTCAGGGCCTACCCTTGAGCCACTCCACCAGCCCTTTTCTGTGAAAGGTGTTTTGGAGATAGGGTCTCTTTAACTATTTGCCCAGGCTGGCTTCGAACCACGATCCTCCTGATCTCTGCCTCCTGAGTAGCTAGGATTAGAGGCATGAGCCACCAGTGCCCAGCCTCTGTACTCTTATTCAAAAGAAATGAATGAGCCCAGTGTAGTGGCTCACAACTGTAATCCTAGCTACTAGGGAAGTGGAGATTGGGGGTATCATGGTTTGAGACCAGCCTGGACAAAAAAGAAAAAAAAAGCTAGCTAGACCCCATTTTAACCAACAGCTCCACAAGTAGCACGCCTGTCAACCCCACTACGTGGGAAGCATAAACGGTCCAGGTCAGCCTGGGAAAGACACAAAATCCCATTCGAGAATTACATAATGCCAAAAGGGCTGGGGGAGTGGCTCAAGTGGTACAGCACCTGCCTAGCAAGCGTGAGGCCCTGAGTTCAAACCCCAGTGCCACCAAAAACCCCAAATTCATCCAGATAAAATGGATGAATCTTAAAAACATTTTGCTATGTTTAAGAACCAGGCCAAAAGGCCACAAAGTGGATAATTCCACTTATATGATATCCAGAATATCCAAATTTATACAGAAGGCAGATTAGTGGACACGTGGGGCTGGGTGGACTCCAGGAGGAAGAGAGATGACTGCTAATGAATCCAGACATGATTTCTTTTTGGGTGACAAAAATGTTCTCAAGTGGACTGTGATGACAGCTGCACAATTCTGTGGACTCGGTGAGAACCACTGACGTGGACCCTGTGAGGGGGTGAGTTGCGCGGAATGCAGATTATAACCTTGTAAACCTGCTAAGATCAGAAGGGACAGAGAGGGCTGCTTCTTACCCTTCATGCTGACACACACGATGGCCAGCACGGGACATATGATAACTGTCAGGAGAATGATGAGAACTATCAGGTAAGTGCTGAGCAGGACTCCGCCAGCACAGTCCAGTTTCTGCCGGTGCATGAGGTACAAAGTCAGGCTGCCAACCCACCTGTTGAGAAACAGTGAGGGTCAGAAATGGGGTCCAAGTTGCTGCTTTGTAAAATGTGATACAAAGAAATAAAGGGAGCTGGGTGCTGGTGGCTCATGCCTGTAATCCCAGCTATTTGGGAGGCTGAGATGGGGAGGATCAAGGTTTGAGGTCAGCCCAGGCAAATAGTTCTTGAGATCCCCTCATCTCCAAAATAACCAGAGCAAAATGGACTGGAGGTGTGGCTCAAGTGGTAGAGCACTTGCTTTGCAAGTGTGAAGCCCTGAGTTCAAATCCCAGTCCTACAAAAAAAATAGAAAAGATATAAAAGTAGTTGATATTTTCCAAAACAAGGCTAAGGTTCACTGTGGAATGTAATTTTCATCAATAAAACATCTCACACGTCAAGTAAAGACCATGGCTTTTTCTTTTGTGAGTTTTATACTTTCCAGAGCTGCTGCTGCTGCTGCTTCTTCTTTTTTTTTTTTTTTAGTGATTCTGAGACTTGAACTCAGAGCCTGGTGCTTGCTAGGCAGGTGTTCTACCATTTGAAACATGTCCCAGTTTTTAGACTTTTGATGTTTCTATCACTGTTGTTGTTTTGACTTACTGGTAATAGGGTTTGAACTCAGGGCTTCATGCTTGCTAGGCAGGTACTCTAGCACTTGAGCCACTCCTTCGTATCGCTGTTCTTATTTTGTTTCTGCCATGATCCATTTAAAACCACTTGGAGCAAATGTAATGGGTGCTACTGGAAGACAGCCTGTCACGGCTCAGAAACATGCAAAGTAATAAGCCAACAAACCATGTGCTTGCTGAATTATTAACAAGACAATTTTTATATGTGTGGATTAACAAGAAGGTGATAAACACATGTTGTAACCTGTTGGGTGTAGCTCAAAATCAAAAGAGCAGGAGGAGAATTACGCAAAGATGTTTCCTGGTACACACTGATAAACTCAAAAGGAGAAGTCCTGCACCTTCACAACTACATTTTGCAATTCGGCACACAATAATGAGAGATAGCATTGAAGCCAGGTGCTGGTGGCTGTAATCCTAATCTTAATTACTCTGGAGGCAGAGATCAGGAGGATCATGGTTTGAGGCCAGCCCAGGCAAATAGTTCAAGAGACCTTATCTCAAAAACACCCCAAAAAAACCCAAAAAACCATCACACACACACACAAAAGGCTAGCAGAGTGGCTCAAGATGTAGACCCTGAGTCTACCACTTGGCAGGAACACCCCATTGAGGATTCAAGCCCAGTACCCTTAAATGGTACTGGTTCAATCCCCAGCTTTGAAAAAAAAAAAATCTGCCTAGATAACTGATCATGTTATCAGTTTGGCAGTACTAGGAAATGATCATAGAGAATGATCTCAGAGAAACCTGGCTCTGAAAAAGTACAAAATTCTTGGGAGTGGCTCATCCCATCACTCGTTTAGTTCCCCTTACCCTGGGGAACACATTTTTCAGAATAATATGAATCCTTGCCAGCCCCTCTGAGAACTGACTTCATGCAACACTGGTCTCACACTTTGCAAAGACAACAGTTTATTGCCCAGGCAACCTGCTCCTTGTGACATTTCACCACCAACAGGTTCAACAATGCCATGGAGCCCGGCGCCAGTGGTTCATATCTGCAAAACCCCAGCTACTCAGGAGGCAGAGGAAGATCAAGGTTCAAAGCCAGCCCAGGCAAATAGTTCTTGACACCCTATCTTGAAAAGATCCAACACCAAAAAGAGCTGGTGGAGTGGTTCAAGTGCTGGAGTACCTGCTTAGCAAGTGTGAGGCCCTGGGTTCAAACCCCGGAACCACCAGAAAAAAAAAATACTAGGGAAGAGAAATTAGTTCCCAACTTTGGCTTTGTAAACAGATGTTTTGCTATCCCACGTGGAGTGACAGTAAGTGGCAGAGCCAGGCTGAAGGAAGAAGGGCTGGAGGCCATGTCTTTCAAATACCAGTGACACCCGGGAAGACCTCGTGCCCTGCTGCACAGGTGACGTGGGTACCTGTACGATGGTGACAACGACAGCACCTACCTCCTCCTCCGTGGTGATGGGGGGGAGCACAAGACCTGCCAATGCACCTGCAAGGCGAGCGCCCCGCTCAAAGACGTGCGACTTTGGTGACTGTCGCCGGGCACAGCGCGCCCCCCAGACCCTCCAAGCCGCCTGCAGAGCGGCCTCGCTTACCACAGCACTCTTAGGAACAGCTCGAAGAACCCAGGGAAGACCAAGTCGTCGCTGGCGATGGCCCAGCGCCGGCCGAAGAGCACCATCCCAGGCATGGTGCCGGAGCCGCCGCACGGCCTTACACCGCCGCACACAGCTCTGGCCACTTGCTGCCGCCGGAGCCCTTTAGACTCCGCCGGCAAATTGACTGGGAGCTCTGCGCATGCGCGCGCGCGCGGGATTATAATTTTCCCCAGGGCCACGCCCAGCGCGTGCGCACTCCGACCAACGAGCAGCGCACGCGTACTGACTCACGCTGCGCCTTCTGCGCTTGCGCAGATCCATTGACCAGGACGCTGCACGCTATGACAGGTGTATGAGCCACCGGCGCCAAGCTGTTACCTGTTTTTTGTTTTGTTTTGTTTTGTTTTTGTCTTGGTCTGTAGTTCTTTCTGCATGCGTAGACGAGGATCCTGAGGGAAAAACGAGTAGAAAGTCCGTATTTCTGGCACCTCCACGTTATCCGACACCGGTTCTAGTAACAGGAAATTGCAGCCGTCTGTATGGTTCCCGCTGTAGGAGTCCTGCACTCCTGGAGTTCAGGGCCTGAAACTCCGCCTGGCAGCTGGCGAGGTAGAGTCTGATTTCTTTTCAGCACCTCCAGTGCCGAGCACCCTCTTCTGAGCCACCTGAAAAGATCCCAGGTGGTCTCCACAATGCTTTTTCTGATCTGCCTTATAGCAGGTAATCCTGTTGAACCAGCAGACCTGTCCTGGATCTCATTTAGGACCTTGTAAGGCTGCTTTTGGGCATAAAATACACTCTCAACTCCTGTCCGAGAACTGTCCTTGGTAGTCACACATTTAAATCCTATATTCTGCGTTTGTCTCCCTGGGTTAGAATTACTACTTGCTCCCTCCACTGCCTGCTGTCACTCTCCCCCAAATATATCAAGCTCATTTTCATGTCAGGAGTTTTACGTTCCCTGTTTCCTATTCCAGGGATACCACTCCTGCAGTCTCTTTTCTTTCCTTTTTTTTTTTTTTTTTTTTGCAGTACTGGAGTTTGAACTCAGGACTTCGCATTTGCTAGGCAGATGCTCTACTTTTGAGCCACACCCCCAGCCCTTTTGTTTGTTTGCTTTTTGTTTTATTTTTTTCAGATAGGGTCTCCTGTTTTTATCCAGGGCTGGCCTCAGTACCATGATCCTACTTATGGCCTCCCTCCTAGTTGGGATCACAGGTGTGAACCCCCATGCTCAACTTACTGATTGACATGAGGCATTGCTAACTTTTTGTCAGGGGTGGTCTGTGATCCTGCCTATCTCTGCCTTCTGAGGGATTACAGGTGTGCCCCACTATGCCCAGCCCCCTGCAGGTACAGTAATTCTGTATCCATTCAGGGCTCAGCTCTACGGCTTCTGTCTCAAAGATGCCTTCTGTGTGTGACCACTTTATCTAAAACAGCACAGCCTTCAGTTTCTGTTCCTTACCCTCCTTTGGTTTTCTTTTCTCCTTTTTTCCTTTTCTTTCCTTTTTTTTGTGGGGCTGGAGTTTGAACTCAGGGCTTTACTCTTGCAAAGTAGGCACTGTACTGCTTCGTCACACATCCAGTCCATTTTGCTCTGGTTATTTTGGAGATGGGGGGAGTCTCATAAACTATTTGCCTGGGCTGGCCTTGAACTATGATCCTCCTAATCTCAGCCTCTCAAGTAGCTGGGATTACAGGCGTGAGCCACCAATGCCTGGCTACTTTGGTTTTTTTTATTGCAAGTATTATTCCCTGACTTTTTTTATTGTTTTATTATTCATATGTGCATACAAGACTTGGGTCGTTTCTCCCCTTGCCCCGACCCCCTCCCTTACCACCCACGCTATCCCCTCCCTCTCCCCCCCACCCCCTCAATACCCTGACATTGTTGCAGACCAGTTAAGTAGAGATAAAAGGTGTTGAGGCAAAGAAGACAACTTTATTAATAAAGCTGAATGTTGGAGAAGATGGAGGACTCTTGTCACAAAGCCCATCTTTTGAAGAAGCTGGTTTAAGAGTGGCTATATGGAGGTAGTTGCTGGGTGTTCCCAGACTAGTGGGCACTCCTCACATTGAGTGGGCGGGTGGTGCATGTCTGATCCTAATCACCTACTCATGGGATGTTTTTCAGTTCTGCAAATCTCAAGAATGAAGATCATTTCCTGGGGCTGTTCTTGTTACTGATTAGCATAGCCAATACAGTTCCTACATATTACACAACTGGCACACTGTTCGGTAACAGAGTAGCTGCTGTCAAGCCCTTTTGGCGATCATCAAATTCATGGTAAGGAAAAAAAATGTACTTCACTTGACTGTTGTGGAAGACAAGGGTCAGATAAGGTTAGATGGGGAGTCAGGCATGAGATGTGGTCTCAGTCCTTATCTTCAACATTACACATGGGACATTGGTAAGTTTCATGACCATCTTGTTCATGGTTGAACAAGTGGGTGCTGGTGGCTCACACTGCTAATCCTACCTATTTGGAAAGCTGAGATCAGGAGGACAGCAGTTTGAGGCCAGCTGTGCGGAAAGTTGGAGAGACCCCATCTCATCGAACAGCTGGGCACTGTGGTATGTGCTTATCGTCCCAGCTACCGCCAGAAGCCTAAAATGGGAGGATCATGGTCCAGGCTGGCCTATGCAAAAAGCAAGACTCTTATCTCCAAAATAACCACAGCACAATGGGTTCAAGTGATAGAGTGGCTCCCTAGCAATCACAAACCCTGGGTTCAAACCGCAGTACTACCCTTCTTCCCACAAAATAGAACACACCTGAGCACTTTGTAAATGCTTGCTGAATGGATGATCTTATTAAACAAATGTCAAGAGTGGGTGGAGGGCCAGGTGCCAGTGCTTGTGCCTGTAATCCTAACTACTCTGGAGGCAGAGATTATGAGGATCAAGGTGTGGAGCCAGCCCAGGCAAATAGTTTGAGAAACCTTATCTCAAAAATACCCGACACGAAAAAGGGCTGGCAGAGTGGCTTAAGTGGTAGTGGCAAAGAGCCTGCCTAGCAAGTGTGAGGCCCTGAGTTCAAACCCCAGTACTGCCCAAAATGAAAAAAGTAGGTGGAGGGACTGAGATTGGATCAGTCCAATCTCAAGGATCAAGATCTGCAGTGCAATGGCAGATCTTGGGGTAGAGAAGAGGGAAGACAGACCACAGCCCCAGGAAACATGTCAAATTGAAAGACCTGTGGGTAGATATGTTAGATAAGGTATTTCATCAGGCTTGGTGAAAATTCTGAAAATGGAGGACACCTACCATCTGGTGATGCTTTTTTTCCTACACACCCAGCAGAACTTAAGCTTTCTTCTAACTTAAACTTCACTTACACACAATTTCAGCCTGTTTCGACAGGTAGCAACCTTGCTCCTTTTAAAATCAGAGCCTTTTACATAGGACCTTCTGCTCCCGTCCTGCCCATCAAGCATTTTGCTCAGTCCTGATCCTCTGATGATTATCAAGCAGACAGTATTTTTTTTGGTGGCAGTAAGGTTTGAACTCACCACTTCATGCTTGCTAGGTAGACTACCACTTGAGCCACAACTCCTGCAGCAAGCAGACAGTATTAACTAGGCCCCTGCCATGTTTACACAGCTCAGGCTAGACAGTCCAGTCACAGACTAATCTTAACACACCTGCTGCCTAGGGATGAGACTTGAGCTGGGATTACAGGTTGTTTTTAGATCCCAGGCCCAAACTCCTGGGTTCACAGGTCAGATCCGGGCACTCACCCCAACAAGACAAATCCCATCAGTGAAGGGCAGAGAAGGGAAGTTTATTTATTACACAGCACAGGAAGCCCCAGGAAGAGGAGAGGTAGCATTTCAACCCATCTTCCATGCTTGCTTTAGGTTTAAATAGAAGGAAGAATTGGGGGAGGGGAGGCGTGGATCATTATTAAACAGCCCCAGTCACAGGAGTGTCAGGTGGGCAGAGGTGGTCACAGGTGGTCTGGTGGCCCATTGTCTCAGGATTGGTCATATGGGGCCTTGTCACTGTAAGAGTCATTGTTGCCTGGCATGGGGATTTGTCTCCCATCTGGTCCTTCCTGGATTCCAAGATGACTATTCCAGGAGAGAATGGCTCAGAGCAAAGGACACAGGTACAAAATGGTGGCAGGCATGTCAAGGATTCTTCTTGATTTCAGTTAATTCATGGGCCCAAGTAAGGAGTAAGTGTCCTCAGCAAAAGCAGCTTTTAAGCACAGGTTACCCCAGTGCTTGAAAGACCGCTAAGATTTGGCAAGTCAGTGTGTCTTTACACAAGGTACTTCATCTCAGCCAAGCCTGTGTCCTCATCTCTAAAGTGGATATTCAGTTGGTAACTCAAAGGTAAAGAGGAAGCCAGGCTGGTGGCATATACCTGTAGTCCCAGCTACCTGGGAGGCTGAGGCAGGAGGATCACTTGAGCCCAGGAGTTCAAGACCAGCCTGAACAACTAAGTGAAATGTTGTCTCCAAATAATGAAATAAAGAAGGAAAAAGAGATGGTAAAGAGGCTATTGTGAAGTTAATGACCAAGCAGTAACAGTCACCTACAAAACTAACTTCAAAAAGATACCTTTTGGGAAACAGGTGAAAAGAAATATTTGCATACTTGTAATCTCGGCAAGTACATTCTGCCATTTCCTTATAACATTTCATTGGCTGAGACGGACCTACTTTAAAACAGTGTATCATTCTAGGATAGCTCACACAAAGCTATTCATTCTCCTTTGACACAGGTTCTTAAATTTCCTGTTATCAAAAATATCTATTTTAAATTAGAACTTGAAAAAAACCCACAAACAAAAGGATTAGAAGTGTGGCTCAAGCAATAGCCTGCTTTGCAAACATGAAGCCTGAGTTCAAACCTCAGCCCCACCCCCCAAAAAACCCCTAAAAGATGTTAAAGATGATTTCCAAAAAAAGAAAAATAACGATTTCTAAAATTAACTATCCAGGGATAGAAATGGGAATGATTTAAAATCTGGAGCAACACCTGCAAAGACTCCACACTACAAAGGTTAACCCAGACACCTGGGAGGGGCAGGTTCTAGACAAGAGCTCAGGTTCCATGAAAATTCCACACCCGACCACGAGAGGGCAAAAGCACACAGAAAAACCTACCGGGAGCCCCAGTGCAACACCATCATTCCTCAAGCCTGACACATGGTCAGTTTCTATGCAAGCATTCCTGACAAGACATCTGAACCTTGCAAAACTGGCCAGTGTCATCACCTGAGCCCAAGAGGCTCCTGCCAGTACCATGTCTCAGGCATTCATCTAAGAATGAGAAACGATTGCTATGTTTCAGGTCTGCAGTATGAATTGCACACAGGCTCATTTAAGCCTCACAGAAATCCAGCAGCAGGAGTCTCTCTGTGTAAGTGACACAAGGCTTGTGAAATTGCAGGCCAGGGACCCACATGTGTGGCAGCTGGGCTTTAACAAGAAGCCTGGGCCCAAAGCTTGGGCTTTTCTTACTTTGGGTCCCCACGAGGGTCTGTGACCGCTACCTGTTCCTACCTGGACCAGTGTGAGGCAGAGGGACTTCACTCAAATGTCTTGTTTCTGGGCAGGAATGGGTTTGGCAATCTGGACCATGAGTCACCAATAGCCAGCTGCTTTTACAGCTGTCACAGGGCAAATCTGTGACTATTGCTTATTTCTTCTCATTTACATATTGACTAGGCAGGTGCTCTACCACCTGAGCCATGTGCCTAGCCCACAGTCAGGCATGAGCTGGGGACATAGCTCAGTGGGAAGGCACTTAGCCAGCACGTGTGAGGCTCTGGGTTAGATCCCCAGCACCACACACACACGCACACACACTCAATGAGAAGTGTCAACTGTTTGGTCACCTTTCATCAGCAAGCGAAACTATGCAACAGTGCTTCCTATCTGTCTCACATGATGACGCTGTGTAGTCACTCCAGATGTCATCCTGGTTGACCACAAACAGGTGGAAGTGTTACAGCTGATGTTATTCTCGCTTGGGACAATGACTACAGAAGGCTCTGACCTGATCCTTTTTTTTTTGGTGACTGGGGTTTAAACTCAGGACGCCACACTTGCTAAAGAGGTGCTCTATCGCTTGAGTCACACCTCCAGTCCATTTTGTGCTGGTTGTGCATGAGATGGGGTCTCATGAACTATTTGCCTGGGCTGGCCTCAAACTGCAATCCTCCTGACCTCAGCCTCCCAAGTAGCTAGGATTACAGGTGTGAACCACTCAGAGCCTGGCTGACCTGCTGGTTCTTGTTCTGTATATTGTGCTCTGAGAGTGATCCCAGTTTGTGGCTGACGTACACGGGCAAGGACAGGTATGAGCCCCCTCCTACCAACCCCCAAGTCTGCATCTGGACTTCCCACCCTACCCCAACACTCTCAGACCACAGAAACTAAACCAAGACTAGGATGCTGGGGGTGGGGTGGGGATGGACTTCAATTGAAACACAAAGCAAAACCATGAGATGAGGGGAAAATGAAGTAAGGGAGGCAGCAAGAGAGGCTGAGCTATACAGTTATACTGCCAGTTTAGACAGATGTCACGAGCCACACCAAATGAAAATACAAGTCATCCATAATACATTTTAATACAGGAAGCAAAACTACTACTACATCCTCGTAAGCACTGATGCCACTGAACACTTACTTCTCATGGTGTATCACATAAAAAGTCATACTTCTGCATAACTCAAAAAAAAAATCAGCAGATCAATATGATAGCAAAATCAGGAGGAAAAAGTCTAGTATTTTCACAAAATACAGAAAGTTTTACAGGCTTTTAAGTGAACTTTTTATGTGCTCAGTCCTATGGAGCTTTTGCAGCTAAACACAAAGTTATCCAAACCTAGGATGTTCAAACTTAATTCATGAAAAGACAACTTACTCTGTTTAATAAAATGTTTATTTAGGATGGTAACACAAGATAAGTCATGCAAAAGCTCAGTAAAAAACAAAACAAAAGAAAGGAAGAAGATAAGGAATGGTAACTGCTGCCAATTAAAACCACTGGAAATCATGTTGTCACTCAGGGGTGACAGGAAAACTACTGGAATCTGAGCAGAGACATGGTTGCAGGAGCTTTGGATGTGTAAATGTAAGCAGTAGACAAGTGTCAGTGTTCCATTCCTTAGAAGAGCAGAGTCCTAGATCCAGAGTGATCACTGCGGTCCCCCGTCCATACTCAGGGCCAGCAGCCCAGGACCCTGCCTGTGGATTCCTCCGCACCCTTGGAGTCTCAGGCTGGTGCTGTAGGCAGGGGAGGAGGGCAGGCACCTGTGGTGGCATTAACTGATATTCCACTTACGTTCAGAACCTTAAAATTTTGGAAATGAAAACTTTAAGAGCTGCAAGCCATCCTCACCAAACTTAACTGTAGTGTTGTGACATCCAAGGAAGGAGTTCCATGGCAGGTGGGGATAAATTTGGACAGAGGTCAATTTGAACATAGTGTCTCAGATTTCAAACAAATATAACTCATCTTTTGGCAAAAAATAAATATAGTGGAATGCAAATTTGACAGATGTTGGGAGTATATAATCTATCGACTGTCAAGAAGTACAATTTCATTGCAGACACAAAGAATCAACAATTTCAATGAAATTTTTAAAATAAAAAAAGCTTGCACTTATTCGTCACAAAACCATCACTTTTGGAACTCTCCCAATTGAGCTACACACTGAATTTATTAATACAGCATTAAGTTTCTTTGTGTAAAAAAATCTTTGTACATAGTAATAAAAAAAGATAAGGCAAGATGCATTAAACAGAAACCTCTGGCTCCTGTCCTCTGTGTCCTCACAGAGCCACTGATGATGGTCTGCAACGAAAAGAGCTAAGTTTCTGGTTCTCCGCATGTCAAGCCTTTGCTGTGTAAGAATTCTGTCCGAGCACCCTGAAGGACAGAGGCTGCTGATGGTCTTTGGCACTTACGCTGGCAAACTCAGCTTCTTTCCCTTCAGTACTAGAATTCCAAAGAGGAGAGAGAAACAAAAGGTTACTCATATTGTCAAACTCAGCTAGCTTCCTTCCCCCTATTCCTACTGCCTGCCACACACACGATCCTACCCAATACAAGCAAATAAGCAATGGCATGAAAAACACAAAAACAAATCCCACTGATAGCGCCACCAAATTCACAGCTGTTCTTTTTTGACACAGGGGCTTACTGATAGCCTAGGCTGGTCTCAAACTTGAAACCCTGCCTCAGCCTGCCAAGGGCTGCTTTGCATAACAAAGAGGAAGTCATAAACAGTCCCCTATTAAGATATAATGGATATTTAAGAGATATTCATGTTCTTTTACTGAGTAGGTCCATTGGGAATTTTACTGGATTTGTGGTTAGGCTTAATTCCCTACCACTTTGTGCACAATTTGCATATGTATAAATATGCAAGGTCCTGGGTTTGATCCCCAGCATGGCAAAAATAGTTTTACTGAAGCCAGTTCTTTCTGGGGACTGTATGAGATTGGCAAGTGTGGGGCTAGGGAGCTAGGCAGGAAGGCACCTAACAGAGCATGTGACTGTGGGAACCTCCAGCACAGACCCAACATACCTTTTGTAATGTACAAGTAAAAGAAGTCGCAGTAGAGAATGGTCTGGACCACACCAGCCACCACGGCAATGAGGTCAAAGAAGCCCTCGAAGTAGAAGCGCCAGATCCAGTTGACGAGGTACAAAGCCCGGTAGAGGCCCAGGAAGAACAGGTAGTGAGTGGTGATGGTCTCAGCCTCCCCAGTCTTGCTGATCATGAAGAGCTGGGGAAGGATGGCCACCGATTCAAGGTAGATGGAGAAGGTCCAGAGGATCTGGGAGAGGAAGGCAAACATTGGGTCCGGATCTGGGGAAAAGACCTTTGCTTTACGGTGGACAGCTGAACGAGGGTTGGGAGGCTGGGGTGTGGGCATCTCAACCCCAAACCCAGCAGCTTGGCAACTGCATTGTGGTAGCTCCACAACATTTAAGAGGCAGAGCCCTGCCCATGGCAACCTGGACACCTTACTTCTCGGAATGTTCATTACCACATCTATACCTTATTCCTTCCTACACAATCTTTCGGTCTGCACGTGTGGTGTTCCTCCTGGAAAAGCCTGTCCCACTCCACTGGAGTCAGTCCTGCTTTCTACTGGGGCTGACAACAAGGGTAATGGGGTCTCTCCCACTCCCTCTGTTTTTTTTCTTCACTAACTGATCTCTTTTCCATAGATGGTCTTTACTTACAATTTCTGATGTGCCAATAGCACGGAAGCAATACACATTCAGTAGAAACCACACTTTAAATTTGTGTATGTATGCGGTACTGGGGCTTGAACTCAGGGCCTACACTTTGAGCTACTCCATCAGCCCTGTTTTGTCATGGGTTTTTTCGAGATGGGGTCTTGAGAACTATTTGCCTGGAGATGGCTTCAAACCTCAATCCTCCTGAGTAGCTGGGATTACAAGCGTTATGATGGGTTTAACTGGACCAGAACCCCATCATAGTTGAAGAGTGTCTGTAATTTTCTTATTATTTAGGCTTTTTGGTGTGGTTAAGTAAAAGGTCAGAAATTGACTTATAGTTATTCAAACTCTGTGCCCAATGTGGCACTTTATTCCTGCTGACAACAGAAGGACTTGAAAGTATCCCAGGCACCTGTAGCAGCCATCCAACAACCAAGAGCAGCACAGAAATTTAAACCCAGGTGGGAA
This sequence comes from Castor canadensis, assembly GCF_047511655.1. NCBI lineage: Eukaryota > Metazoa > Chordata > Mammalia > Rodentia > Castoridae > Castor > Castor canadensis. The sequence goes on along the minus strand of NC_133391.1, from coordinate 3,666,757 downwards.
GCAGCAGCTCTTCCCTGGAGAAGGAAAAGGCATGGAGGAGGAGGTCACCTCCCTGCAAAGGCCAGGGGCACCTGCACCACTCTTCTCTAAAGTGAGGAGGGCAGCAGTGCTGCTTAGGAGACATACCACACACTTCGATGTGACAGCTGTACATGGAGAGGAAATGAAGGCTGGCCAGAGTGGAGTGATCCCATTCTTTAGATATCAGGACAGGCAGGGCTGTGCCAGGTAGCACAGAAGGCAAGATAATAAAATACAGGGCTGTGGATGGAGCTCAGTGGCACAGTCTTGCCTAGCATGTTCAAGACCTTGTGTTCAATCCTCAGCACTGCAGAAAGCAAAGCGAAAAACGAAAAAAACCCCAAGCTCCCCACAAAAATCCACATTATCTGCAAACAGGTCTGTTTACCTATGAATCACACAGGACCACTACATAACCTCTTAACTAACCTCAAGAGGAGAGAAATCATGATTGACCAGAAACGAGAGGCCTCCCACAGGAACCACCAGAAACTCCACTCGGAAGGTGTCGTGATTTCCGTCATAGGTTGCCTTAAATTTCATGTAGATCAGGTACACTGTGGCGTAGGAACAGGCAATGTAGATGAGCTAAAACAAAGAAAATCACCAAGTTATTGATACATCATAATGATTCCTAACTGCCTCAGCTTCTATATTACCTATTTAGCTTTTTTTTTTATATTTTAACATTTGAACATAGTAAAATTCACTTTTGTGTGTGTGCAGTTCTATAAGTCATACAACTACCACCACAATTAGGACACAAAACAGTTCTGCCCTTCTCCTCCAATCCCACCATGCTGCTTCTTTGAGGTCAGCCGTCCCGCTCCTCCCCAACCTCTGGCCATCAAAGATATGTTCTCTGTCCCCAGTTCTGCCTTCCCAGACTGCCACATAAATACAGCCGTGCTCCACTGCTTCATGCTCACATGTTGCTTTGTGTATCAGAGGCAGCCAAACCTACAGTGGTTATTAAGAACTTGTTCTTCCTCACTGCTGAGCTGTGGGCCATTGTTGCACACTGGCTTCTGAATACCCTTTTCCTAGTTAAAGAACAGGTGAGCCAAATCCAGTTTGGGGGAATGGGGGTTAAGCTGCTATGAACATTTGTTACAGCTTTTGTGTGAATCTAAGTTTTTGTTTCTCTTGGGTTATTTATACCCAGAACAGTGTTTCCTGGGTCAGATGCCTAAGTGTAAGTTTAACTTTGTAAGAAACTGCCAAAGAAATATATTTTTACTCTCATCTTAAAACTATTACACAGCAGTTTAAGGAAAAAAAATGCAAAGGTAAATGCTGTTTAAAACCAGTGGACTTCCTTCTAGCATGAGGCTATTTTTTGATGCCATTCCTCACTAGCGTTTTATGAGGGTAACATAGACAATTATAATTTATGTGAAACTTGCCATTTTTTTTTTTTTAACTTAAATTGTGTTACTTTAATACTGAGCATTCACAGCGTAGCTATGAAATTTTGTCTGGTTATGACAACAAAAGCAAAATGGGAAGTCAGTACAATTTGTAACTGCTGTCTCAAAGGAAGGGAGCAATGTTGTGCACACCACGGCACAGCTGCTCCAGGACTGGCGATTAAGTTATGTGTTCTTCCATCTCCCAAAGGTCAGTGACCCCAAGGCAAAGGCTGGTGTTCTGAAATTACATCAATCTTTAAATTACAGAAATTTAGTTCCAAGAATCAAACAGGCTTATAGAGACCACACTGCCTGGGATCGCTTCTCCTTGGGAAGCACAACTCAAGAAACTTAATTAGGAAAACATCTGGGCAAATGACTTAATAGGTAGATGAGGGCAATTATCAAGCCCTCATATGTTTAAAAAAAAAAAAACAAACCACAAAGAAACTAAACAGTCTGGATAGCTCATCATGAGGTTACATAGTCAACAAGTCAACAAGACATTGAATTGTGGGTCCTCATCAAACACATGCGGAAACAAAGCACACATACATGTACGCCTGCATGTCTCTCCCTGGGGACACATCCAGCCAGGCTCAAGGCAGCTAGAGGCCACACCAGGTGGCCTGTGCCCATGGAGCTTTAGCCTATCGGGCCTCAGCAGCTGCTGGGAAAGAAGAGCTCTCCTGTCGCCAGCACACAGCAGTTAAAGGCAAGTACATATAGCTTGGCTCTCACTCCACCGACTTTCAGGACATGATGCTTAGAAACCACAACCAAGCAGGTGGGCGTGGTGGCATATGTCTGTAATCCCAGCTACATGGGCAATGGGGAAATCAGAGGATCATGGTTTGAGGCCAACCCCAACAAAAAAGTTAGCAAGATCCCATGTCACAAAACAAGCTGGGCATAGTGGTATATGTCTATAATCCAAGCTAGGCAGAAGGCAGAGGTAGGAGAAGGATGGTAGGGGGCAAAAAGTGTGAGGCCCTACCTGCAAAACAGACCACAGCACAAAGTGTTGGTAGAGTGTTTACCTAGGAAATACAAGGCCCCAAGTTCAAACACTAGTACTGCCAAAACAAACCAAAAAATCCGAATAAAAAATAACCTCCCACCACGCAAGCAGGATTTCTGCCTGAAGTGGGGGGCTTTGGCTCATACACCTCTATTGCCTGCAGTTTAAACTGGCTAGACAACGAGCAGAAACCTAGTCATTTTGAAGACAAGTAATTAGACTCCTATCACTTGGTAATAAATAATGGAGCCATGACAGGTGACTGCAATTTTTTTTCTTTTTGGTGAGACCAGAGTTTGAACTCAGAGCTTCACCCTTAGAAAGTAGGCACTCTAGAGCTAAGGCATGCCTCCAGTTCATTTTTGCTCCGGTTATGTTTGAGATGGGGTCTTGCAAACTGTTTGCCGGGCTGCCTTTGAACCACGATCCTCCCATGTCAGCCTCGTAAGTAGGTAGGATTGCAGGCATGGACACCAGTGCCTGGCTCAAATTTGCTATTTGGTAAAGACAACAGATCCAAATACTGCTTTATCTACTTTAATCTCTGCTCATAAAAATGCTTCTGAGCCTGGTGCCAGTGGCTTACACTTGCAATCCTAGCTACTTGGGAGGCTGAGACTGGGAGGATCACAGTTCAGGCCAACTTGGGCAAAAGTTATTGAGACCCCCATCTCAATGGAAAAAGCTGTGTGTGGTGGCACACACATCTCATCCCAGCTATGGCAGAAAGCATAAAATAGACAGATTACGGTCCAGGCCAGCCTAGGCAAAACCAATAATCTATCTGCAAAATAACCAGACTATCTCCAAAAAGGGCTGTGTAGAATGCCTGCCTAGCAAGTGTAAACCTCTGAGTTCAAATCCCAGTACCACCAGCAGCAGCAGCAGCAATATCTATGTATAAAAAAGTAATTTTTGGTACAGGTGCTGTTTAAGTGCAGCAGAAGTCTAAGAAAAATGGACTCAGTGGAGAGAAGCAAACAAGCAGCAGCCTCCACACGGTGCCTCACAGGGTGGTGACACGAGACGCTGTGACCAGTAAGTTCTCCTAGCTGGACTCCTGCTTGTGTTCTGACTTCTTGGGGCAATCAGTAATTCCCACTGCTTGACAACAGAGCAGGCAGGGCTAGCAAGAGCTTTGGAAGCTTCCTCATGCTTGAGGAACTTACATTTTAAAGCCTCTAGGGCCCAGGGCTCCAATTAAACAGATGCTGTTTTGGAACAAAACAATTATTCGCAGTCACATATACAAGGCTGTCAAGGTGGCGAAAGTTTTAAAGACAGGAACAACACATTTAGGCCTGGCGGAGTGGCTCAAGTGGCAGAGCGCCTGCCTAGTGAGCGTGAGGCCCTGAGTCAAACCCCAATACCACAAACAAACAACCAAACAAACCAAAACAAAACAAAGCCAGCGTCTTTAGATATGATTTTTAACCAAGACACAGATGACATAAAGGAACAATGTCCCACAGGTCTGTGCATTATGGATAAAATGCACTCTGTCAGATACCATACCATACCTTCATAGACGTGTTATACAATGAAATAAATGAAGTAAAAAGATCCAGGTAGCGAGTTGTGAATACCAGTGCAAACAGAAGCTGGCTTTTCCCGGAAATACCTGAACAAACAGAAAGAAAGCATGAGAAAAGTCCTGGAGAGCGACACGGGAAGTGTGTGTGGGGCAAGGGCTGGCGTCGGAGGCCCGGGTCTAGGACAACTGTGAGTAACCAAGAGTACTTCCAGTTTTTCTTTCCTTTAGCATCCCAGTGTGCACTACTCTTGAAGGCCCTGCCAGCTTTTGTCTTCCTGTGATAGGTGAGTCTAGGAAAGTGACTTCATTGTACCACCAGCACACCAGGACGGGTGTCCTCCAAGGAGCACTGCGCTTCTCATTCTGTCACCTCAGGCAGGAGTACATTTCTTTCAACAGCTGGGCTATTATTAGCATTGTAACTGTCTTTACCTCTGGATCTTTCCATTTTAAAATACGGTCTCCATGGCTAGGGGCATATGACGCAGTAGAAGCATGCTTGCCTAGCATGCTGAGGCCGTGGGTTCAATCCCCAGTGCCATCACAACAAACCAGAGCCCAAACCCAGTTTCTCCATGGTGACAAATCTTTGGAGGGTGGAGTTGGAAGCTACTCTGATTAAGGGGACAAGGAATCAGCTGAGGAGACTGGTTTAGGTCTCCAAGCAGGAGCCTCTCGTCCCCTGGAATAATGACACAACAGTGCACACCTACTTGGTAGGAGGTGGAGATGAGGAGGATCAAAGTTTGAGGTGAGCCTCGACAAAAAAGTTTGAAAGACTCCCATCTCAACCAACAAGCTGGGTGTGGTGGCATGCACCTGTGACTCCAGCAATGGAGGAAGCACAGGTAGGAGGGCTGTGTCCTAGGCTGGCCCTGGGCAAAAACGAGACCCTATCCAAAAGAATAACAAAAACAAAGGGCTGGTGGAGTGGCTCAAATGGCAGAGCGCCTGTCTAGCAAGCAAGAGGCCCTGAGTTCAAACCCCACTATAGCAAACAACAACAACAAAGTTACAAATAAAAAAAAATTAAACTCCATCTTTTAGATTCATCATACATCATTTTGTTTTTTGTTTTGAGGCAGGATCTCTCTCTCTCTCTCTCTCCCAGGCTGGTCTTGAACTTTATATCCTCCTGCCTCAGCCTCCTGGGTGCTGAGATCAAGGTGTGCACCACCATGCCCAGCACCATTATGCATTTTAGTAAGCATGTATTTAACAGAAGAGTCACTACAACCAAGTGACATTCATAACACCCCGGGACATAAAACAAATCACATTGTTTTTCAATGACACTTCATAGTTTGCTGAAACTAAGAACCTGGATGCAAGAATGTTATTTTCTAAGTATGAGTAATTACAGTTCCAGCTTATTCACAGTAACATCTAAAGAGAAACCAAGAAAAGTTGACTCTTTCCAAACCCATCAACAGAAACCAATTTCAAGAGCCAAAGGAAGAGATTCAGGCAGCACATGTGCTGTTAAGTCTTTTCCTCAGCAACGAGGACTTTTTTCCACGAGAGATCGGTGTTCAAAGGAGAAGCCATGAAGCTGATGGTAAAAACTAGACCCGAGATGGGGAAAGAAACTGGAAGCAGACAACTCACACTGGATGTTTGTTGAAGCCTTCAAAGATAAGTTTCCAGTCTGCTTGCTGTACGGTTCCACCTAATGTTTCAAACTTATAGGATACAAGCTGAGCACCTATACTCTTAGTTACTGTGGGGTCTAAGACTGGAAGGAATGCAGTTCAAGGCCAGTCCAGGCAAATAGTTTGTGAAACTCCCTCTCCAAGAAAACCATAGCAAAATGGACTGGACGTGTGGCTCAAGTGGTAGAGTGCCTGCCTTGCAAGTGTGAAGCATTGAGTTCAAATCCCACTTCTACCAAAAACCTTACAGGATACAGATGGGCAAATTTTTCCATAAAGGGTTGATTCTTTAAAAAAAAAAAAAAAGGAGGAGGGGGGGTTGGAGGTACAGCTCAAGTGGTAGCATTTGCCTGTTTAGCAAGTGTGTAGTCCTGAGTTCAAATCCCAGTACTACCAAAAAAAAAAAAAAGGAAAGAAAAATTATAAAAAGGGTTTATTCTAAAGCAGCTTTGGAAACCAGGCAGAGTACTTCTGTCCTCATTTTCAGCATTCCTGTACTAAACACCAAGGACAATAATATAGCTCTAATCACTCCTCTTTGAGATTCACCTCACCTGTCACCTCCTCTGGGACATCCTCCCTTGTGCTGTTGATTCATCCAGCTGCTGCCCTCGTTTTTCTTACAGACTTAAAAAGACACACTATGATTGGGTTCCTGCCTCCTCTCTCCCCAAACCTCCACTCACCACAAAGCTGAGATAGGCAGGGGTCGTGCCTTATTCCGTTTTGTATTCCTTATGTGGGACCCTGGGCCTGACACACAGCAGGCTCCACAAGATACTTGCTGAATGAATGGACACATGGAGAAAAGAAAAAGGCAGTCACCTTTTCGTGTCACTGGGCAAATTTTCATTGTGTGGTATTTGGGGAATACACTTCTAAAGCATTTCCAAGTCCAGCTGTGTCTTTCGCCTGAACAGTTAATGTGCTCTGTCCCAATTCACTACCAGCTAGAGCATGGAGAGCTCCCTGGGTGAGCACAGGGTAGAGAGGAGGACAGACAGCACTGGCACCATGGTGCAGAATCCAGGCAGGGACCAGCATGCTGGGAATCCCCAGATGCTTACATGATTCTACACTGTGCTCCCTGGCTTGGATCCTGATTGGCAATTAGCAGCCTTTCCCTTTGCACTGTAGAAATGTCAGTCTCCACAGAAAGGCAGGAATCCCAGCTGAGGATGTGAGGGGCCCAGGAATCACCTCGGGGGATGCTGTGGAGTGTTTGCTAGTAACTGCTTGTTGGGCAAATGCTCTACCACTTGAGCCTTACCTCTAGCCCTATCTCCATTTTAATTTATTGATTTGCTGTGCCAGGATTGAACCCAGGGCTCATGCATACTAGGCAAGTGCTCTACCACTGAGCCACACCCGAGCCAACACCAACAACCTGGTTTTAGAACAACATACACCAAAGCTCTCAGGTAACAAGCACTCACAGAATATGCACTGTAAGCACTTCAGACACTGATGTCCTAGTACCAAGTGCACCAAACATCCATAGTAAGTAGCATCACTTGTCAAATGGAAGTCACTCATTAAACTTAACATCTCTCCTGTCTTTACTCACAAAGCTGAGCTACTATATACTTCAGTGTAGCTACTTTAAAGTCTGATGTAGTTAAAAGTTGCATTTTTAGATCAGGGACATAGTAGCTCATCCCAACTACTAGGGAGGTAGAGACTGAAAGGACTGTGCTTTGAGACTAGCCTGGGCAAAAAGTGAGACTCATCTCAACAAAGGATCAGGCATGGTGGTGCACGCCTGTAGGATTCTTGGAGACCCTTTCTGGAACACAGCTAAAGCAAAAAGGGCTGGAGGCACGGCTAGAGCGGTACCGCCCCCTAAGTACTGCTCATCCCAAAAGTGATTAGGTCTTTTTCAACACCCCTGCCACTTCCAAGTGTAACTTCCCAAGCTTTTCAAAAGCCCCTTCTCTATGTGTTTGTGTATAGGTACTGTATACATTTACCCCTCAAAGCATGGCTCATGGTGGCTTTAAGCGTGCTTTTTGAAGCTATGTCTCAGATTCATCATTCCCTGCTATGAGTATGTCTCACTCTAGCTCAGTTCTTTGCGTTGTTTACAATTTTTGTTATAAATCTTGCACAAACATCTTTGTACCTATAGATGGTGTTTTGCACTTACTTAGGTACAATGAACATTTTATACTTTTATGTCATTTGTTCACATATGACAATTTCTATAGCCCAGATTCCTTAAAACTACTGGTACAATAAACATGAACACTGTCACCTAGCACGGCCAAACCTGTCCTAGGGAGGCAGCGACCAGGCCATTAACACCTGCAGGGAACGCCCTTTTCCTCAGCGTAACACTTCCACTTTCTCCACCTAGTGGGTAGATAATGGTGTGTGCTGCCATTTGCACACCCAAGTTCAGAACTAGTGAGGCCGGGGATTTCTGCATGCCAATTGGTCTTATTTTCTGTGAACTGCCAACTTGGTCAATTTTGATGGTTCTTAACCTACTGTCACCTATACTACAGATTATTTCTCTTGGTTTCTTGTCTTTGATTATATTTTGAAATAACAAGTTAACTTAGAGGCATGTGTCACCTTGTCTCTTCCTCAGTCTGCCCGGTCCTACCCAGGACCATGGTACGAATACACATTCAGGTCACCTGTGTCCATCGGCAAACTTTTATTCTTTTCTGCGGAGTTCTTTACACTCCTTGTTGGGAAGCCAGAGGCATCTCTGGCATCTTTTTTGTTGCTTCACACCCATACTATTTATTGCCCATCTGGTTTGACATCCACATATCCACATTTTTATCTTTTCATACGTGTGTCTTACCATCTCATCTGAACTGCTGGTGCCTTTTTTTCCCCCCTTCAACGCTGGGGATTGAACCTCCAGCCTGCTAAGCAAGCAGTCTACTGCAGCTTCCAGAGCAAAAACTTTGTTGCCAGCGGTTGCTGTGAATTGCCTGGGTGCCTTGCACACAGCAGGTGGTTAATAAATGCTTCAGAGCAATGATCACTCCAGAGACTAGCACTCAATAACAGCACCAAGAGGGAGTTGGGAATATGATGCAAAAGCTTCCCGAAGTACTCAGTGTCAGCAATAAAAGGAGGTATTTTCCACTTACTTAAAAATATAAACCCAAATATGTGATATGCAGAGACACTGTTTGGGAGGTTGACAAGTTTGCAGCCTGCATAACAACATCTAGGAGGGAAGGAGAGAGACCAGGCAGGGGAGGAGGGCTGGGGGTCATGGCTCTCGGGACTCCCCTGTCACTCAAACTCTGTAGATAGAGCACTTAACCGCCTACAGGGAAACAGAGATAGAAGCCCCTTCATCTAAACGCCATGCTTGTTCTCCCAGGTTATCTAGGCAGCGTTTAGGACAGAAAGAGAGAGATGATTTGAGCATACCGAGGATCAGACTGCCATGATAGTTCAGAAATATGACACTCACCCTTCATTTTGGGGAGCCCTCTGTAATGACAATGGCAGATGCAGTCATAAAAGAATGCAGATTCAAACAAGATCAACTCACTGTCCCACTTTTTTAAAAACAGATCCTTAATAGGAGCTGTTCTGGAATGAGATTGCAGGAAACTGAATCCCAGCTTCCTCCCAAGCCCACCCTGTCCCTCACCCTTAGGAAAAAGGGCCTGTGGTTTGGAGGCTGCAGGCCTGTTCAAAAGTGCCAAAATCCTAAAATAAGCCCCATCCCAGTATTTTTGAGGTGAGAAACACAAGCTGGTTCTATATTGTCTCCTATTCCTGTTATATGAGAAATTCTATCAAGTTCTTATTCTTTCAACAACTTTTATAATTTAGGATGGAAAAGCAACACAGTTAGTGAAGCCCAGCACTTAATTCTGAAGCAATGATCTTGGTGATTTCTGACAAAGATCTTGGAGATTTCATTTTTTAAGAGGCTGGTTTCGAAAAGTCACACCAGAAGGAAATCCACCGGCCAGAAATACTTGGGAACACACACTATCTTCCTTTGTGGCATTAGGGTTTGAACTCAGGACCTCACTCTTGCTAGGCAGGCATTCTACCACTGGAGCCATCCCCCCCAGCCCTTTTTTGTGATGGGTTTTTTTTTTCAAGATAGGGTCTCCAGAATTACTTGCCTGGGGCTGGCTTTTAACCACAATCCTACTGATCTCTGCCTCCTGAGTAGCTGGCATTACAGGTGTAAGCCACCAATGCCCGGCCCTTTGTTGGCATTGTAGCTGAAGTACTTTCCATTTTCCTTAATGCTCTCAACCTCCCAAATGAAAACAATGAATATGTAAAAAACAAAACAGCAGACCCTCTCCTTGCAACTCACCATCCTCTTAAGAATTAGGAATTCTCCCCAACATTTTAGTGTGGATACAAATTAACTACCTGCCAGAAAAGGAGATTCTAGGACCCACACTCATACAAAGATTTTGAAGTAAAACTAAAGATTGAAAGTAACATCTTAGTACAAGAACAAAAAGACCTAATCCACTAGCATCAAACATTTAAACTAACTCCTTAGGCCAAAGCAGACAGATTTAGTCAAAATCCTTAACTGTGAATTACTGATTGTGTTTCTACCCTGGCTCTGTCACTACGATTACCTTCTGAGATTCCTCTCTCTCAGAACAGGGACAATGGCAGCTACCCCTACGTTGTTTTAAGGATGTCTCGAGTAAGTCATGGAAAGCACTTAGTTGACTACTCAATACACAGAAAGTGCTTAAAGTTAGCTATCACAATTGCTTGGCTGTCACTGGAAATCATGCAACTGAGCCTTTCAGTGTACGTCACCTCCATGTAACACACACTGGCTTCAGTACATAGTACATGGACTTTGTAACATCTATGTTGAGTGCTCAAAGTTCTTTTTTTGGTTTTCCTTACTTCCTGGATCTCAGCTATGTTCCTGGGAGACAGGTGAGGCCTGCAGACAGCAGAATCAAAGACACAGTGTTACTTTAGAAGTGAAGATTTTTATAAATCAACCAGATAAATGGAATCTGCCACCCAGGTCCTTTAGGATTCCCATCCTTTGCTGCCTGAAAAAATTAAGTTCTGGAGTTCTTCAAAGTTATAAGTTTAAGGAAGGCTTTGCATTTGACGAAACTATTTAAAATGTGCCTTCCTTAATGAAATATACAACTCCATTATCTGGGAGAGGTTTGTTGCACTGGCTCCCAGCAAGACTTGCATGAAATGAGCATGTCCTGTGGGGAGGGACCAGGCCAACTCACTGGTGACGTGGAGCCAGGAACCGCGTGGGACCACATGGGACCTCAAGGGTACCCAGAGCCGCAGATTTAGCAGAACCCGTTATTAGATAGATGAAGGCCCTGGAAGTTTAAGAAATCATTTGCCTCTCAAAGCAGCACGAACTGCGTCAACAAACTCAAAGACCCAAGCCCCCCCAGCCCTGCGGATGGCGGGTGCGATCCGGGATTCTAGGGCTTGGGTGACCTGACCCGAACCCCCTACAAACCAGCACTATCCTACAGCCCCGTCCTTGCAGGGGCAGGGTGGGCAGCAAGATGACCTCTATCCCCGGCCCTCCCAGGCCCCCATCTCCCCGCTGCCACGTCAGGTCACGGTCCTGTCTTCCTCCCCTCTCCAGTCCCATTGATCCGAGGGTCTCCAACCTGGGTTCCGCCCGGAGAATCCCCCGGATGAGGGACACGCCCACCGGACCCCCATTCCAAAGTTTTCAGACAGAACAGGGCACCGCACAGCGCGGCCAGCGCCCCCTGGGCCCACGGCTCAAATTCAGGAGCAAACCGAGTCCAGCGGGGCTGCGCTGCGACACCAGCAGGGCCACCGCGAGGGGCCGCACAGTCCCCTCACACCGGGCCCATCGCCCACCGACGGCCGTGATGGCCACCGCGATCCCAGCCCCCTTCCAGGGACGGCCGGGGTCCCCCCCGCCCCGCCCCCTCGGGAGCCCCGGCCCCGCGCGCCCCAGCCTCTTGGGCCTCGCCCGGCCGCTCACCGGCACAGGAGCGCGTCTTCCAGATCTTCAGCAGCAGGATGACGATGGCCGCCAAATGGGACAAGTCCCCGGTCAACCGGAAGATGTTCATGGCGGCGGCGACAGGTAGCAAACGCGCGGCGGCCCCGAGGCTCAGCGGCTCAGGAGGCGGCGGAGGCGGCGACCCCTGAGAGGAAGCGGCGAAGATGGCGAGAGCGGGCGCGACGTGGCCAGGGACGTGGCCGAACCGCCGTCGCGCAGGCGCGGGGCAGGCTGGGAAAGCGGGCGGCCGCCAAGCCCCGCCCCTTAGCCCCGCCTCTTAAAGGAGCCGCTCCCAAGCGCAGGCTGGGCGCTACAGCCGGTCCTGGCTTTCTGCTGAGAGTGGTTGGGTTCTTGTCAACTTCCCTCTGCTGCGCTTCCGGTCTCCCCTTGGTGCCAGAAGTCTTCTTTACTGTTTGAAATGACATTCCTTTGTGAGGGTTTTCTTTTTTTTTTTAATCCCCTAACACTTGTTTTTACTATATGAAAATGTACAAGAGGAAAATCACGCGTGATTGATCACGGTGGACCTGGGCTGTAATAGAGGATGGGCTGAAGTGGGAATTCTGCCGTGATAGAGAATGTGTGCGGGGGTGTGGCTCAGTGGTAGAATGCTTGCCTAGCATGTGAGGAGACCCGGGTTTGATCCCCAGCCTTGGAGGGGTGGGGAAGGAAAAAAAAAGATAGATAAATGCAAAATGAGGTGGAAAAGGGAACATTTCCTTAGGATGAGAGATCGATTAGGCTGGCAGCCAGGGTCTGCTGTACAACTTGTAGCCACTTCTGCCTTTGGCAGCCTCCCTGAGCTTGTAGGGCGTTTGCTATTTAACTAAGAAGAAATTTAAACTATAAGGATAATTTATTTATTATTATTATTAATTCTTTTTTTTTTTTACCATTTATCTTCAACTACAAATGTACGTATCAGAGCATTTAGGCTGGGGTTGTAGCTCAGTGTTAGACAAGTCTAGCCTGATTGAGGCTCTGGGTTCATGCCACAGCACCTGGGGGTGGGGAGAGGCCTGGCGTGGTGGCTCACCCCTATAATCTCAGCAATTTGGGAGGTGGAGATTAGAAGGATCATGGTTTGAGGCTAGCAGGACCAAAGAGTGACGGAGGGGCAGGGCGCAATACTGGGGATTGAACTCAGGACCTGGCCTGGCTAAAGCACTTAACCACCTGAGCCACAGTCCCAGTCTAGCTGGTGGCCTTTTACCTGGCAGAAATAGAAGCTGTCATGGAGTGTTGGCGGGGAAGGAAAGGCCAGTCAAAGGTTTGGGATAAGTTTCATCTCCAAATAAGAAATGATTCTGTACTCTTGTCCCAGGTGTAAAATCTTGTCATTTTTGTTGAGTCACATGTTCTCTGCAAGTATGACGTATTTCAAACACGTCTACCAACTGGTAAGTATAAAAGTCTCAGACCAGTTTTTCAGAACAACCCACAACCTGGTCCTGGTGTATGAGATCCTGTGAGACCACAGAAAGGCAGACACACCCAGTATGGATCACACAATGCAATTTATTGGGGTCCTTACAAAGTTTTTTTGGGTGGTACTAGAGATTGAACTCAGGGCCTCAAGCTGCTCTACCACTGGAGCCACGGCCCATGTTCCTTTTACTTTCAGCTTGCTTTTCAGATAGGGTCTTGAACTTTTACTCAGGCCAGCCATGGACCCAAATCCTCCTACTCCCACCTCCTGAGGAGATAGAATTATAGTCACGAGTCACTACACTGCCTTGCTTTTTTGGGGGGTGGAGTGGGAGGTAAGACTGGTGTCTTGAACTCAGGGCTTCACACTTGCAAAGCAGGTGCTCTACAGTTTGAGCTGTACCTCCAGTCCATTTTGCTCTGGTTATTTTGGAGATTGGGTCTCTAGAACTATTTGCCTGGGTTGCTCTCCAACCTCAACCATCCCAATCTCAGCCTCCCAAGTAGCTGGGATTACAGGAGTGAGCCACCAGCATCACACAGCCTTATTTTTGAGATTGGGTCTTGCTATCTTTTTTCCCAGGCTAGCCTTGAACCTCCACCCTGCTGTCTCTGCTTCCTGAGTTATTGGTTGGCTTTATGAATGGAAGCATGGTGCTGGGAACCAGCAAGACCATTGGATCCCCTCAATTTGGGTCAGAAAGAGGGGCGTATGTATGACTCAGAACAAAAGTGATTTCATCCTGGCTGAAACGGACCAGGCTTATCTTATGATAATCTGAAGAGTAAGGCACAGCCCTGGTGCCAGGGTCCTCACGGTTTGCTGGGAAACTCCCCAGGAAAAACCAGCCTCAGTTTCTCAGGGGCGATCACGACCATTTTCAAGAAAGATGGCTGCAGTTGTGTCAGGCTGGATCCATACACCAGTCTTAATATTTGGGGGCGCTCACTGGCAATAGGACATTGTAAAACAAAATGATTTATATGCTAAGGTCTTGCCGCTTGTATAAATATTTGCACACAGTGTGTACTTGTGCGTTTCAGCAGTGGGCCAGGGGTCCTGACATTCCTTCCTTTTTCCTATAAATGAAAAAGAGTCACAGTGCGTGACCACTGAGAAATAGATGTGTAAAGTGAGCTTCTGTCAGGGTGATGCAAAGTTAGACACTGAAAATATCGAGTACTTTGAAACAAACTACTTTCTTCGTCTCTCCCTGCAGTTTGGATGCAGTATGTGTTTACAGTAGGCTTTGTGAGCTTTTTTTTTTTAAATGGTGTTGGAATTTGAACTCAGGGCCTTACCACTTGAGACATACTCCCAGCCCATTTTTGCTTTAGTTATTTTTCAGATAAGGTCTCATATTTTTGCCCAGAGCTGTTTCAACCAAGTTCCTCTTATCTACACCTCCCAGATACTGGGATCATAGGCATGCATCATTATACCTGGCTTCAGTATTGAGATAGGGTCTCACAAACTTTTTGCCTGGGCCGGCTTCAGATAGTCATCCTCCTATCTATGCCTCCGACGTAGCTGGGATCATAAGCCTGTGCCGCCGTGCCTGGCCAGCATCCATTACTCTTTTCAAAATTAGGATCTGTTCATTGTAGAGGGGCTGCATTGTGACAATTCCAGATGGGCTTGTATTGCACATAGATTAGACCACCCACCATCTCTCCCTCGACCCCTCCCCACCCCACTTACAGCAATCGCAAGAGATTTTTTTGCTCTAGTTCATAGCATATGTGAAGTCCATCCTCCATATTCCCTCCCCTTCATCTCCCTCATTCAGCTCCTCTCCCACTAGCACCCCACACGCTGTACACATTTTACTTGGGCTGTGTGCACACCTGTGTCCCCACTACAGAGTAATGACCCATGGGTATGGCCTAACCCTGTCCATTTCTCCATTTATCCCTGCCCAATCAAGTGGTTGATGGAGAATTTGGCTCATGAGATGTGTTAATTCCACCACCTTTTCTCAGACCTCTCTTTCCATCCACCCATGTGCCCTGGTGCAGAGGTTGCGGGTCCAAAGGTTTTCTTGAATGAACGAATGAATGAGTGAACAAGTGAGTGAATGATTGAAGGGAAGATTCAAGCCAAATGCCATTACTGATTACTTCATTGATACAACACAACAATGAAAACACTTTTAAAATGAACAGAACTTAGCTGAGTGCTTCACGAATGGTGACAATTTGATTAGACCCTGCCTTCAACAGGTGTCTAATGGGACAAGAATCCTGGATATCCGATTACAATGAGACTTCACCGAAGTTTTGCTGGGTGGCAGAAGCTGGCATATCGGAACACAAAGGTTTTGTGCTTGGTTTGATTTGGTTGGGTTTGGTTTTTGAGATGGGTGCTATGTTGCCCGTGCTGGACTCAAAGTCCTTATAACCTGCTACCTCCACCTCCTGAGTGGCCGGGATTACAAGTGGGTCCCACAATGCCCAGCTAGGTTTGGGTGTGTAAACTGACCTTCAGGGTAGGTCATGTTTTCCCTGACCTGCGGGACACGGTTTATGGGGTCATCTTGCCTCCAGTGAGGGGATTGCTGTGCCCACAGAGGACGTGAGCTTAGCCTAATCATCAGCCCATGATCTTAGAGAGACGCCAGCTTTCACCTTACCAGATCATCGCCGCCAGCCTCACCACTGACACACGAGCCATGACTCGGGAGGACAAGTAGCTCGGGTGGAGTTGATTCTGGACCTGTGCTCAGACTGTTTGATCTCAGGGCTGCACTGACCAGTGTCCCCTCTCTCTTTTGGTGCCTCTGCAGCACAAGCTGCCACCTAGCAGGTACATGGCTACTGCCCCTGGTTACAAAGTGTGTCCTGCCAGGGGACAACAGCCCCCAAACTGTTCTATGAATAGAAAGTGGAGGAAAATATGAAATTAGATCCACATGGCTATAACAGAAAGTTTAATATGCATCATAAATGTTAGCAGATTCTTTTGAACCCCAATGCAAGTGTTCAGAGGCAGAGCCTTGGGAAGAGATTAGGCTTGAGGCTCCTGACACATGGACAGTGTGTGTGCCTTTAGAGAGGAGCTTGAGGGGCTGGGTTCAACCCTTCCACCCACCCATCCTGAGAGGACACAAAACAAGGTGCCACGTCACAGGGGAGGGCTCAAACTCTCCACGCAATGATTGTTATAAATTTGAAAAGTTCCTTGAGGCAAACCATTGTGGGTGACAGCCTGCCATGATTGGCCCACTCCGTACTGCTCCTCACAGGGCCTTTGTGATGTCATAGAGCAGCATGTATTTAAGGGCCCGAGTGGGCTGGCTTTTGTCCTTTTACTGCAGGGAGCTCGTTGGGTGTGACCTGCTGGACTCGAGCGTTGTGAGAGACTCCATCCTGACAGTTTGTGACCTACTGCGCACCGTGAGCCGCTAGTTACTTCACGTCGTCCGGTAAGGGGTTTAGGGTTTGGTGTTTTGAGTTTATTCTTGTTTATTTATATGTCGTTTGTGTTTATTCTTGCTCGCTTTTTCATTTTTTCTTTATGTCTCCCCATTTTTTCTTTTTCTCACACTTGATTTTTCTTAGTCATTCATACTTTTATTTCCTTTCATTTTCCTATTTTTCATTGTTATTTCACATATTTTATGTGTGCTGGATAAGGTATTTCATATTCTGTTTCCCTACATGCTTAGAATGCACTTGAATCAAGTTCACCCACTATTACCCTGTCCCATCCCCAACTCATTAAAATTCCCATTGTACCTTCTTGTCCTGCGTTGTCCACCTAGACTCCACAGGAATAAAACAGGCAACGTTTGTCTTTGGGGGACTTGCTTGTTTCACTAAACCTCATGTCCAGGTCTATCCTTCAAGTGTAGACATCATTTTGTTCTTCTGTATAGCTGAGTAAACCTCCACTGTGGTTGCAGGTGACAGCTTCTGAGCCATCCATCCACTGATGGGCACCTAGGCTGACTCCATAGTTTGGCAATTGTGAGCGTGCAGTGATCAGCCTGGGTATGCAGGGTCTTTGTCCTAAGGTGACTTTGATTCTTCTGGTATCCACTGAGAGGTGGCATATCGGAATTCATGGAAGGCTCCATTCTTAATTATTTCAGCCCCATCCAATTTCCGCAGGGGCTGCACTAATTTACTTTCCTGCAGCTGGGAAGCCGTGGGCTTCCTTGCCAGCGTGTGTTGGTTTTGGATTTCTTCCTAGTAGTCATGGTCACTGGGCCACCAGGGAGTCACAGTGCAGCTTTGAGCTGCGTCTCCCTGATGGCTAAAGATCGTGGACCTCTTTCTAGGCGCTTACGGCCATGCGGACATCTTCATTGAGAAGAATTTGTCCCCTGCATTTGGCCCTTTTCTTGATTTTGGTGCTGAGGTTTGAACTCAGTACCTGTGCTTCCAAGGCAGGCGCTCTAGAGTTGAGGTGTGCCGCCGGCCCTTTCTGCTTTTAGTCATTTTTCAGAGAGGGTCTTGCTGTTTTGGGCAGGCTAGTGTCAGTCTGTGATCCTCCATCTGCCTCCAATGTAGCTGGAACTACAGGCACATGCAACAATGCCTAGCGTTTCAGTGAGATAGAGACAGTGTTTACCCCTGCTGGCCTCTAACCATGGTCCACCTCATGCCCTCTCCCGACTAGCTGGGATTACAGCTGTGACACACCATGACCCTCGTGATTTGCTCTTATATTGATTGGGTTATTTGCTCTTTTGTTGTCTCGGTTTTGGGGTCTTTAAGGATTCTAGATATTAATTCCCTTGGATGAGTAGAAGGCCAAGATTTTCTCCCGTTCTCTAGGCTCTGTGTTCATTCTGTAGTTTGTTTCCTCTGTGTGCCATAGCTGGAGAATTCCACTTGTCAGTCAGTTCCCACTCTAATTTCCTGGACTGCTGCAGTCAAGTAAGTACTGGGTGCTTACCCCTTCGCCTGGGGCTCTGCCACTGGATGCCTATTCGGAAATTCATGGCAAAGCTTCGACCCACGTTTTCCTCCAGCTGTTCCCAAGTTTCTGTCTTAACTAAGGTCTCTGGTCCATTTTGAGTTCTTTCTGCACAGGGTGTGAGATGGGGACCTGCTTGCGGCCCCAGTGTGGATGTCGAGTTTTGCCAGCACCATGTGTGAAGGGCCATCTTTCTTCCAAAGTACGTCTTCGGCTCCTCTGTCAAGAATCTCGTGGCCGTCGCTTCGTGGACGTCCTTCTGGGTCTTCTCTTCTCTCTCCCAGGTCTCTGTCTGCTTTTGTGTCAGTACCATGCTGCTTTTGTCGTGATGGCTCTGTAGTGTAGTTGAAAGTCAGGTATTGTGGTACGTCCGGCATTGCTCTTTTTGCTGACAATTGTTTGGTAATTTGGGATCTTTCATTTGAATTTTAGCGTAGATGTTCCTACTTCCATGAAGAATGACATTGGATCTGATGCAGGCTGCATTGAATCTGCATCCCAGTTTGGGGAAGATGGCACTTTGCCAACAGCGTCTGTCAGTCCGTGGACACAGGAGGTCTTTGCATCTTCTAGTGTCTTCTCCCATTTCTCTCCTCCATGCTCTGTACTCGTCAGGACAGAGCTCCTCCCCTGCCTTCCCGAAGTGTATCCTAGGTGTTTCTTGAGGCGCTTGTGAATGGGATTGTCCTGCTCACTTCTTTTGCACCAGGTTTCTTGCTGACGTACGCAAAGGCTACTCACTCTCCTGGTGACTTTGTGTGCCGCTGCTTGGCCGCAAGCGCTTCTGAACTTGACGTGTTTTCTGGTGGAGTCTTCGCCTCTTCTGCATTGGATCATGGTAGGTGCACACACGGGTAATTTGCTGTCTTTGCTCTTTATTGTCTCCCTCTTATTTCTTTCCTTCCTCTCCGCATCGTTGAGGGTTTCTGCATCTCTGTCTGCCACAGAAACTTGCCCACATCTTTCTTTTTGTGCTTTTATCGCTGTCTGGTTTTGAAATCAGGGTAACAGTCCTGCCTTTCTGTAAGGAGCGCTGATGTGTCCCATCCCTTTGCTTTTCGTGGAAAAGGCTGGGATCCGTGTTAGCTTTCCTTTCAAACTGGTAGAATTGAGCAGCGTATCCATTTGGTGTCCTGGGCTTTTCTTTGTAGGGGGTTTGTGTTACTCTTTCAAAGTCATTCACTCATTTTTGAATTGTGCAGGTGTTTTGGATAACGTTGGGTTCATTTTGGTAGGTCCTTTCCTGTGTGTCTCAAAACATCCATTTCTTCAAGATTTTCCAATTGACCTGAATCTAAGCTTTCACCATGTTCCCTAATGGTCGTCTTGACTCCAGTGGTTTCTCTTGTCATCTCACCTTTCCCGTGAATCATGTCGTTAACTGTGTTTTCTCTTTCTCTGCAGAGTTTTGCTAAGCATTTGTCAATTTGTTTATCCTTGCAGAGCTCAGCTCTCGGGACCATTGACTTCTCTGTGGTGGGATAGTTTGCCTTTCCTTTATTTCAGCTCTGGTCTTCATTATCCTTTCCTTTGGCTTTTGGGTTTAATTTGTTCTTATTTTCCTAGGACCTTGTAGCACCTCTTGGGTTCTTTGTTCAGGGATCTCTGGCTTTTGAGGGAGGTGTTTCTAGTGATACACGTCCCCAGTGAGCCACTTTTAATTCATATGCGGTGTTGTTTGGTGTTTCCACTGAAGAGTTCTGGTGACGAGAAGGACACGGGATGGAGCGGAAGGTGAAGAACAGCTTTTTTGGTGAGAACATCGTCACCAAGCATTACACAATTCTGCACACCCTTGGCCAAGGCGGGTTTGGTGAGGTAAAACTGGCCCAGCACAGAGTTACAGGAGCCCAGGTGGCCATCAAAATTGTTTCCAAAGGGGAGCAGAGCTTCACCTCCATATCCTCGGAGGTGGCTATAATGAAGTCTATAGAGCACCCAAACATTGTGCGTTTATTTCATGTGATCGAATCAAAAAAATCGGTGTATATGGTGATGGAGTTTGCCTCTGGGGGAGACCTCCATGACTACGTCTTGGAGAAAGGCCAGGTGGAGGAGGGGGAGGCTCGCAAATTGTTCTATCAGATCACCTGTGCACTGAGCTACTGTCACAGCAAGGGCATTGTGCATCACGACCTCAAGCCAGAGAACATCTTGGTGGATGGCAGTGGCTCAGTGAAACTCAGTGACTTTGGCCTCAGTGCCATTGTCCAAGCCGGGGAAAAATTGCTCATGTTTTGTGGCACTGATGTTTTCTGGGCGCCTGAACTTTTTGATGGGAAGGCCTACGAGGGGCCTCCCGTGGACGTGTGGAGTCTAGGAATGACTTTATATTACATCCTGACGGGCTCGCTCCCCTTTAGCGAAGACACCACCTGTGAGCTGGAGCAGCAGATCAGGCATCTGACGTTCCAGTTTCCAGCATGCCTGTCTGCAGAGGTGCAACAACTGACCCACTACATCCTGACTGCCGACCCCAGAGGGAGGCCCACTGTGGCTGATATCATCCAGCACCCCTGGTTAAAGGCAGACCAAGAACAGAGGCAGGAGATACCCCCCACCCAATCCTATCGCAACGTCTTGGGAACGATGCGTGGACTGGGGTATCATTCCCAGGAGATCAGGGACTCTCTAATGAAAAAGTCCTACAATCATATTATGGCTACCTTCCTCCTCCTCCAGCATCAGACACCACAGGGGGACAGTTCCAGCAGACAAGAGGAAGAGGTCAAGGACTGTGACGATCCTCCTTGCCTGCCCCTGACAGACCCTGTCAACTCCTTCCAGAGGCGACTCAGTGCAACTGCCCTTCACTCCGTCATCAAATCGGTAGCCCCGGAACACCAAAAAGGTGGCGATAGGCAGAAGGGCCGCAGACCAGCCTCGTGGCCTGCTGTAGCCACCTGCAGGGGACCCACGAAGGCCAGAAACATCAGAGCCTCCCACTGCGGCATTCAGGATGCCCGGCATGATACCAGCGATGGTCAGAAGGGAGAGCGAGGCAGCGTGTCCAGTGGGCTGCCCCCCCGCCCCCCCACCCTGGGCGCAGAAAGTCCCATCACCAGTGGGCAACCCCAGAGTGGCACGATCAGGCCCACTCAGGGAGATGATGACCATGGAGGGACCACGACCTTCAGGAAGAAGTGGAGGAGAGCTGCCCGTGGCCTTGCCAAATTCGTCAGGGGCCTCTGTTGTTGTTGTGTGCTGGTCAGCAAGAGAAAAAGTCAACTTCATGCTTTTGGAGAGACGGGCCAAGGGTCAAGTAAGTGTGGCGGGTGAGCAGGGCTCCTGCATTTTATTCTGTCTGCCGTTAGTAATGTCAGTTTGCATTGAAAACCCCAGGTGTATACATTTGTGGGGTGCAATGCAAAGGTGAGGTATACCTGCACGCTGTGGGCTGAGGGAGTCACTGTACTCAGTCGTCTGTCACCGCACAAAGTCCTGCTGGGTCCCATTCTGTGGAGTCTAGGCAGTAGGACAGAGGTTACCTGAGGCTGGGGTGGAGAGGGTGGCAGGGAGGGGAGGGAATCTGTGGACCAAAGGGGACAGAGTTTTCCCACAGGAGGGGTCAGGTCGGAGAGGTGTCGCACAGCGGGGTGACTGTAGTCGTGAAGAAGGTCCTGTGTATTCATGTCAAAGTCACCGAGAGTCCATTGCACACGTCTCCCTGCCTCTCGAGAGCACAGAGTAGATCCCGGCGTTGGGGTGTGTGAAATCCTTCGTGTGCAGGATGGGTGAGATGTTCTAAACGGAGGCTGTGCTGATGGTTACACAACTCTGTGAATATGCTAAGAGTAACTGCACGAAAACAGGCAACAGCCTCAGGTGTGGTGGTTCGGCACTAGCCGAGTTTGTGGGAGGCCCTGGTCCCACCCCGACACGAGAAAAAAGGAGGAGTGTATGATTTGCAAAGAACCCTTCTGCAAAGCCTTGAACAAAAATTATTTTCACAAATACCACAGTCCTTGCTTTTCTTTTTGTCACACTGGGGTTTGAACTAAAGGCCTGGCTGGTCCTTGCTCGGTTGTCGCTCTGCCACTGGAGCCACACCCACGGCCCTTTTGTGCTTAAGCTATTCTGCAGGTAGTGGGTCCAGGATTTCCTTGGGCTGCTGTTGGACTAGCTGTGCCTTTCATCACAGTGAGACAACAGGTGAAACACCATGCCTGGGTTCTTGCTTGAGATGGGGTCTTGCTAAATTTGTCCTGGCTGAACTTGAACTCTGTACCTCCCTTGATCCCGCTCCCCAGTACCTGAGACTACAGGCATGCCTTAGCGCCTGGCCCACAGAAGTAACTTCCACAGGTACAAAAATCTTTGCAGGAAGATGGTCCACCCTCGTTACTCACAGGGCTACTACAAGTAGGCCAGCTCACAGACGAGCAGCACCCTCCGTAGCTGTTAGGATCTGTGTGTTTACACTTTGAACGGTCGGTCACGTGGTTATCACAAAGATGGTTACTGTACCTAAAAGACGGTTACTGTACCTAAGTATTTGGTGAATTTTCTGCCTTTATTCAGTCTGTTCCCAGTAGACAGAAGATTTTTAAAAGTCTTCTGTTCCTAGTAAATAGATTTTTAAATCTGTACCTTCATTTTTCAACCCATCTCCATGAACACATTTGCTAATTCAAATAAGTAGAAAGGTGACAAGTTCTTACAATTCAAAATTACAATGTGAAACGTGTGGCACAGATTTGTAATCCCAGTTGGTGGGGAGGTGGGTGGAGTGGACTTCAAGGAAGGCAAGTCTGAATGTTGTGAGACCTGGAAAAAGATGGAGCCTCCCCGCAGCAGTTGAATGTCTGGCTGGCATCCATCTTCAGCCCTTTTTACAAATGACCAAAACAGAACTGATTCAATGCAGAGACAGAGAGCTGTTCCTTTGTAGAACTGTGGGTGCCGATCAGCTTTCTTTCTGCTACACCTTTCAGATGACTCTGACTGAGAAAACCGATGGCCTTTCAACATCTCGGCCAACTCAAGATCCAAGCAGGGACTCGTCCAGGGAGCCCAGGAAGGAGGCTGAGTACAGGTGGTGGACGCCAGGGCCGGAGGGCGTGAGCTCCTCCCGTCACCCAGCACACAGATGTCTGGCGTGAAGTGCCATGTAAGTTCAGCGAGTGGCGCCTGGCAGCGTGCCCCAGGGCCGCAGCTGCAAACATGGCTGCCGAAAGGTCTCCCACGAGACTTGTCATTTAGGACCTCAGCGGACAGGCGGTGATGTCCTGATGGAAAGGCAAACAGCGTCAGGACGTTCCATTCCTATGCAGGTTGGCCTGATGGCCTCATTGCCTGCCTCTCCCAGCCCACACCAAGCTCAGGGTGGGTTCCAGAGCTGGGTGTTCCAAGGTCACAATGGATGGGGCTGCTCACGGATGAGTTCATGCCCCCTGACTGGCTAAGTAAGGATGAGCTTGGGGGGATTTGACTTTCCTCTTCTCTTGACAAGAACTTGTCAAACTTGGGAATGAAGCTGGAGTTTCACTACCACAGCACCCCAGACCTTCACACTGACTGACTTACTGTGTGCTGCTGGGTCACACATTTTCTCAGGTGGGCCCTTTGCCCGTTCTAGGAAATTGCTCCACCTTAGCTACACCACCTGTACCCACAGCTACATTTACTTTTCAAAGGATGTGAGAAGCTGCCAAAAAGACACAAAATGTAACAACTGCCCCGGAACCTCTCACCCTCTAGCAAGGGAGCTTTCATTTTCATTGCGAGGGACAGACCAAGGGCCTCACAGTTGCTCGCCCAAGTGTGGGAGAAGGGGTCTTCTGGATTACATGTGAGCACCGCCGTCTCGGTGCGAGAGCTGTCAACATGACTGACCAGAGGCACCGCCCGAGCTGAAGTGAGAGTAAGACACCAGTTCTTCATCTGATGGCAGAAAGCCTACTGCCACTGTTAGTTTCCTCCTGGGAAGTGGGGCACAGTTTCTAAAACAAGTGCCCCCCTGCACAGATTCCTCCTTGCTGCCTGTAAGTATACGGACACATAACCAATGGGTGGTGGCCTAGGCAGGCCAGCATGTGCCGGTCCCCACTGCTCTGTAAGGGCCCCAAGTAAAACTCATTCATGGACAAGCAGCCTGCCCACCTGCCTCATGGCCCTAACCGTGGTGGAGCCACTTCCACGTTCAACTCAGAGACACGGGCAAGCGGGAAACCCAGCTCCTGCTCTGGGTGGGCTGTGTGCATCTCTCTGCCTTCCCAGGGTGCAACTGGGCCTGCATGTCTGAGGACTTGAGTGCGGTTTCTGTTCTGTGGCTGCCTCTGCCCAGGACTTCTGGATCTCCAGCCCCCACCAGGGAATGGAATCAGCATGCATTTCCACCGACAGTCATAGGAAGGTAAGTGGGAGGGGGTCCCACACAGACCCATAGACATGAAGACCCCCTTCTGTGCACCTGCAAATTTCCCAAGCAGGCGTCATGGGGTCCTGCCTCTGCAGCAGGATGAGAGAAATAGGAGGTGTGGGGGTGGGGAGACCCTTCTGTCATGTCTCCTTTGCCTCAATTTCCTTATGTGAATCCAGGGCACTGACCACTTCCCTCCCGAGGATTCACCCTGAGCCCGCTGCCTGCCCCATGCCTCATATTCCATAGGTGCCCACTAGCTACCTCCTGAATAGAGACGGTGCCAGCCCAGCTGGTCAGTGTGCCATGTCTCTCAGGACTTTAAAGGCTGAACGCTGAGTTCGGCCGTCCTGGAGCAGGAGCTGAGGCGGTATTGCTGTGCAGATGAGAGACTTGGGTGGGGAAGGTGGGTTGTCCCAGACGTGGACCCTGGGAGGTCACAGCTCACACTGTGACAACGGAACCATTCCATCTACTTGCCACTGACGGGGCAGCTGTGTGTCCACAGGTTCCAGAGAAGTGAGCACTAAGGTGGGGGTGACAGGGAAGCCCCCTCGCAGCGTCGGGTCAGCAGGCTCGGTTGAAGGAAAGCCTTCATCACAGGGTTTCAGGCAGGGACGCTGAGGGGGACAGCTGCCATCATTGCCCTGTCCCCGATCCTGTGACATTTCACAGCCAGCCCTCTAAGCATGCTGGAAGTCTAGAGAGGCTTGAGCCACAGCCAAAACAAAAGGAGCCTCACTGCAGTTTCTCAACAAACTAAAACCACCTGTTCCCCCAGGTGGCCTGCTGAGTGTCCTGGGTGAGGACGCCCGCCCACTTCTGGGCAGCACCCACACTGGCCTGGAAAAGCTGCCCCCCAAAGATGCTTGAAGATATCCTGTGAGTCATGTCACCCTGTCCTGCCATGGAGTCCTGCCAGCACTGAGCCGAGGGCCTGACCACTGTGAAACTCTGCTCACAGGGTCTGCTCCGCCTGGCCCTCTGTCCTCCGACCTGGCCTTGCTCTGTGAGAAACCCCAACCCCACGCTTCTCTGCTGTCCCCAGGCACAGATGCTCCCTGGCTGTGCCTCTGACAAGGCTCCTCGGAACTGCCCACCAGACAGTTGTACCTCTAGCCAGTGTCAAACACCTGAGAACCCCAACATCCTAAGGCAGAGAGCTGTGACGCACCCATTAGCAAGGTCCGAGGTTTAGGACATTGGTCCTAACAACTGTTTTCAAGCACCAGTGGTCCTGACCCCGTAGGCCCCACAGCTGTGTCACAGGTTGCTGTCAAATCTGGTGGTTCCAAAGACCTAGGCCCTCGAGCTGTCACAGCAGGTCACCACCCCTTAGGACTGACAGCTGTAACTGAGTCAGCATCAGCGGGGAGGGGCTGCACATACAAGGCCCTGGAGTTTTAACACTCATGGTGTCACCTGTGACTCTGGGTGCGGTTGGCCAAAGAGCTCTAACACAGACCGTGTTGTGGAGACCGATGGCGTCGTCACCCTAGGGGCCAGCGCTGTGATATTATCCAAGGTCCAAAAGCTTTCACGACTTCTTACTTTGTAGAGCTGGGGGGTGCCAAGCAAATTTTAGTTTTAGGAGAGCCTTCCTCCGGCAGGTGCTGGCAAGGACTCCTTCCATCACCGTCCCGTCGCCAACTCTGGGACAGAAAGGCAGTATCCCTCTGACAATGTCTGAATTCCTACAGGAGAGGCTTCAGCCCCATGCCAAGGAAAACGAGCCCCATTTCAGTTTCTCAGTAAACTAGTTCCCACCCCTCACCTCCAGGTGGCCTTCCGACTGTCAGCCCAGGGTGAGGACCCCAGCCTGTCCTAGGCAGCACTCAGCTGAGCTTGGAAAGGTTGCTGCCCCGAGTCTGTTCCTGACATGGCACCCTATCCTGGCATGGCGTTCTGCCGACAGGCTCTGCTGGATGACCCCAGTCCACACAGTTCTCATGGATGGACTGGGCGCTGAGTCCAGGGCCTGCACTCTGTGACCCTCTCTGCTCACATGTTCTGATACCCCCGGGCCTCTCTACCACCCAGCCTTCTCTATGAAGATCCCCGGGGCTTTTCTGCTGCACCATCCCTGTCCCCGGGTGCAGCTGCTCCCTGGCTGTTCCTCTGACAACTGCCCTGATTTATCTCCCCAGCTCCCCGGCCAATGTCATGGAGGAGGACAACCAGGTGCAAACCAGACACGATTTCCTTCGTGTATGCTAACAGGTATGGGTTGGGCCCCTGTTCCACAAATTGGTAGTTGAGTTGATCCAGGTCCATGGGCTGAAAGACTCAGTTTCCCCAGAGGAACGGCAGCAGGTGGGGATCTTGGGTACATGGGGCTGGATTAGAGAGAGAAGGGAAGGGGTGTGGAAAGGAGGGGTGTGGGGAGTAGAAAAAAGCGGAAGCTGGACATGGGGAGAGGTCTCCATGGGGAGCAGCACTGGTTCAGGGAGCCTTTTTCTTTCCAGATCCAGTGTTATGTACCAGAGCTGAGGATATGGGGGGAGACTGCACCCACCTGCCCTAGCAGTCTGCAGAGCAAGCATCCTAATGTCCTCGGGCTGAGTAAAGGTACCTCTGTGTCCTTGCAGTGTGCCCAGGGCGATTTGATGTCTGCTTAGGAAATCCTGAAACCCCCTTGCCTGACCACTCCATGCCACTGACTCCTCTTCATCCCTCTTAGCCTTCCGACAGATTTCTTTTCTTATGAAATCCCAGATGCTCTTTCCCGGAGAACACTTTCCTCACTTTGAGAACAGACATCCCTATTTTGATTAAACTCATAGGGTGTCTCTCCGTATGTTTTTCCACATTCAATGCACTCTCCAAATCTCTTTGTTGCATAGCTTCCATCACTACTAATTAATTCTGAAATAGATTCTAAATTCTTTCCACAGGAGACACAACTGTGAGCTATCATGCTTGGTGAAACAAGGAGAGATTCTACATTGCACATTTTTTCAAATGCACACCCTCTGTCTTCCAGCAGGTCTTGGTTGTTGATGTCGACAGCTTGCCTCAAATGCTTGCCTTCAATGTCCTCTACTAGGTCACCAGCTTTGCAGACTTCTCCTGAAAAGAAGCACAATTAAATAAACCTTGTCAATTTGAACACACAAGCTACCGAATGGGAGTGGTATCTACATATTTCATTTGTGGGACTGATTCTCACTTAGGACCACTGTCCACAAATAAAACTAATTATGAGTGTATAGGGCTTGCTTTCCTTTGATTTTTTTTTTGCACACATGCACACATACATGGGTGGGGAGATGTGTGGAAGGAGGAGGGTGGGCAGGAACTCAGTAGTAGTGGAAAAAGTGAGTAAATCCACACTGAACATAAGCACCTTTGTTACTTTACAAATAGTCAATCTTTGGTAGGAAAGGTGAAAAAAAACCCAAGAAATTATGAGCAGAGTGTAAAGTCATTGAAAGGGTGCTGATCCAGGAAGAAGTGGGATGATTTGGAGGAAAAGGGTCAGTGGGAGAATAATTACTGGGCACATGTGCAAAGGTAACTTAATATTAAGTATGGACTACGTCTGGGAGAAATGCATCAAAATTTATATTAAATGGCAAGACATCACTGCATACCAAGATGACCACCCTAGATTCTTCCCACATCTTTGTCTCTCTACACTGCTGTAAATTTCCTACCATTTAGAGAGACCTCACAACCAGGGCTTAGAAGAGTTTATGATACAAAGTCAATGCTCATTATGTTTAATTATAAATTTCCTTTCAATGTGATGACTACAATTTCCCCAACTGGTCACGTCCCTATCACAATACTTTTTCTGAAGACAAACAAGAGTTTCCATACTCCTATGTTGCATCTGGTGTAAAGCCTTAAGCATCAAGTTCCTAAAGCTGCCCTACAACTGGGATGACCATTTTCTAAAATTTGACATTCTACTCACTCACCTGGACAACTGTGAGAGGACAAGTCACCTTCTATCATCCATGGCTCTTCTCCCTGCTCCAACCTAACGATCACATTTGGTTTGGTAACATCGTACCCTGTTAACAAGAAATGCAGAGGTACTTGGACTAGCTGGCTGACTTCAGAAATCGACTGCAGAAGATGCTGCCACCCATGCTATACAATAAAGACCCCATTTTTTACTTATCAAAATCAGAACCTTCCAATGGAGAGGTAAAAATACAAAACTTGACCTCTGCCCAAAAGGAACTAAAAAGAGCTTACCATTTGTTTCCTCAAACTCAAGAAGAGTCTAAATTTCAAGTGTTTAGATAGCAAGCGGCCTCACCCACGGAGACGAGGTTGCTGTAGTTCTCCAGCATCACGTCCCTGTACGTGGTCTTCTCGTCAGCGTCCAGCTGCTGCCACTCCTCCTGGGTGAAGTCCACAGCCACGCCCTTGAAGGACACCGGTTCCTGCAACGGCAGCACAGAGTTGAGTGACATGAAAAAGGCACTGGAGACAAGATTTTCTCAAGTTCACTGGTACAGTTAACTGTGAACACTGAACAACTTAAACGATATTGGAGCTTGACTACCTTTGAGGTTTTCAATATGTAAGAAACAAAAATTAAAATCAAAACACAACTGAGTTCCCATTTTGCAACTAGACTATGTGAGTTTTGGGGATACAAGTAAAACCCCACTCCCATTCTCAAGACAGTGACAGCCTAACGAGGAGACACATATAAACAAATACATGTGTTTTACTCCTTGTCACTTTCTTGGGTCTTCTTTGCTGGCCATTCCCTCCCCTTTCAGATCCCTTCATGGTCCTCAGCACTCGACTAAGGCTTTGTCTCTTTCCTTCTCATCACTATCCTGGTGCTCTCACCCAGTTTCAGCTCTCAGATCCTTTTTGCCTCTTTTATTTGCATAGCCAGTTACCTCTGGTTAACCGCATTGCTAAGTTTTTTTTTTTTTTTTTTACTTAGAGTTTCAGCTTAACATCTTTATTTATTTATTTTTTGTGGTATTGGGATTTGAATTCAGGGCCTACACACTGAGCACTCCAACAAACCTATTTTTTCTGTGATAAGGTTTTTTGAGATAGGGTCTCATGAACTACTTGCCCAGGCTGGTTTCAAACCACAATCCTTCTGATCTCTGCCTCCTGAGTAGCTAGGATTACAGGTGTGAGCAACTGGCACCTGGCAACATCTTCTTTTTGAGGGGGTACTGGGGGTTGAAGACATCAGTGCTTTGTGCTTGGAGGCAGGTGCTCTTCCACTTGAGCCACCCCCCCCCAGCCCAGCTCAAGCATCATATCTCAAACATTTTATTCTTGCAGCAATATATAGTTTGAATGAACACCTGAAGTTGTTATTAGCGTGATATACGAAGAAGATTAACAAACACAACCCAAACTACTTCAACTCTATGTTCCAATTAGGCTTCACAGATCCAATTAATTTAAAGTCCTGAAAGGTGAACTGTGTATTCTACAGGATTAAGGAAGAAAGGTGATGATGAGGTATAAAAAGTACCAGTGAAGTAGCATCAATATTTAAGTGTTTAGCGAAGAAGAACAGGTCAAAAGATGCCAAGAAGGCACATTCCCAAAGTCAGCTTCTGACAATAACAGTAATAACAATTAATTCTAACTCAAGAGAGTAAATCAAACATACACAATTATTTTCCCGCCTTGAAAATAAGTCCAACTCAACAAAAAAAATTAGTTCCATTCTACTAAGAGTACCGGAACACAGAAGTTCTTCCACCAGCAGTGTCTCATGCATATCCTTGATGTACAGAGACAAGAAGGAGACCCAAGAAATCAGAGCCTTGGGACACACACTGTATCCAGGCTGCCTGTAGCAAAGTGGGCAGTCTCCAGTAGAGCCCTTGAAGACTTGAGGCCAATTAACAGGCTGGGGCTCCAGTAGGAACAGAGATTGATGACAGGAAAATGAGCCACAGGACCCGAGCAGTTTGCTTGGTACCTGGGGTCAGTTTACAGAGCAGCAGGACAAGTGCTGAGTCTGCAAGAGAAACCTCTGGCAGCCAGATGTCATAGAGTCCATTATCAGGGCGACCATGTATGCACTGTCCAAAGAGAAACCTCTGGGTGGGACACCAGGAATGCAGGTGCAGTCCAGGGCTGTCTCAGCAAACCAGAGTATTTATTTATCCCTAGCCACACTGTACGTGGATCTTCCCATACAGCAAATGTAGAAAACCCTTGTTAACGGAAAGCAATTTGAACAGATTGACTTGGCTGCTGCTTTTCCTCTTCTAGGAAAATGAAGTGATGGCCATCTAACAAGGTGGCCTCCCAGACAGCTCTCATACTCCGCAGCCATGGTCTCCAGAAATGAACCAGGCATCAGTTGGGGTAATCACTGGAGCACATTCACACTGGCTGCTCTTCGCTACAAACGGCAAAAGAAAAGCAAGACTCACTGGCGAACTGAGGAAAAGAGCATGAATGAAAGAGCAGCATCAATATGAGTGATCAACACCAGTGGAACCAAATTCATACAGGAAGCAGAACTCAAATTATGTCTCCTGACCCATATTTTTAAATAATTAAAACAAGAGCATTGGGCAAAGAATGCTTAGAACTTAGAGACTGGATTGTTTAAAAAAAAAAAATCCTCACATAAGAATCTTGTTTAACAAAGGGGACACAGAATAGTAACTCAGGAACTTTCTCAGAAAATAAGAAATGGAAATGAATACTGAAGTCGGGATTTTCCTCAGTGGAGAAAAGACGCACACTCTCACTAAAATCAGGAGCGAGGTAAAACACTCATTTCCTCCAACGGGAGGAAACAGCTAAAGGAATGAAACCAAGGAGAAATGACTCTCATTTGCAGATGACATTAAAACTCAGAGAACTGACGATGAGACCAAATCCATAAAACAACTGTCATGTCACAGTGCAGGTAACACGCAAATCAACAGCCCTGCTCTCATAGAGTAAGAAGATGCAACCCAAATGCACACAGGGTGTTTCTACTAGGATATCTTTACTCCTGAAAGGTATGCAGGCAGAGAGGAACAAATGGAATATTCCTTACTCTTGGACAGGTCAACTTAATAACATAAAGGTGTCAGTTACCCTAAGTTACTTTATGGAAATATGATCCTAACAAAAACAACAAGCTTACTCCTGCAAAGACACAAGGTCCAGAATTTGTTCCAGATGACACAGAAGTCCATACTGGGAAGGGAGGAATGGAGAACAGCCAGGAAAATTGTAAATGGAAAACAAGCTATGAAAGGGGCCTAACAGTACTAGGTTTTAAACATGGCCTCTATGATTAAAACAGCTTGGTAGGGCTGGAAGTGTAGCTCAGGGGCAGAGCACATGCTTAACATGCACAAAGCCCTAGATTCAAAATCCAGCACCAAAACCAAAACAAAAACACCCCAACTTCCCCCACCAAACCAATGAAAACAAACAAACAACAAAAAAACCCGAAAGAGCAGAAAAAGAAAAGTGAATCTAGAAAGACTTTTCTGATTAGGTGATAACAGGAATGTCCCAATCATTTGTGCTATGGTTTGGGTGTGGCCTAAGTGTCCCCCAAGAGTGCACTGTGATTAAACGCTTGATCCCCAGGTGGCACTGTTAGGGGGTGGTAGAACTTTGGGGAGGTGGGACCTAATGAGAGGTCCTTAGCTCAGAGGCTGTGCCCTCAGAAGGGACTGAGGGACACCAGACTCTGACTTTCCTATTTGGTAATGTGAGCTCCTAAACACATAGCTCAACTGTGATGTGACACAGCCCAAAATGGAGCTGTAGCCTCATCACACCCATGAACCTTCAAACTGGTGAGATAAGCAACCTTTTTTCTTTACAAGTGAGCTGCCTCTGGCGTTTCATTGCAGTCACACAAGACTGATTAATACAAATTTGTTAAAGCAAATGCTAACCACTTGGACATGGATCAAACTGCATCCATACCTCACACCATAGAAGAATAAACTCCAACTCCAACTGGGTCAGTGATCTAAATGTCAAAATGAAACCTTACAAGAAAAGAAGGAACCAGGTGGATTTCTCTGTAACCTCCATGTGGGGTAAGGCTTTCTAACTATGACTCAAACATTAAGACATGTGCTTTTAGTGGTGATGAACTAATGGACTGGATTTACCCTCCTCCTGCAACCCTCCCACACACAGAAGCAATGGTTCTCAAGACACTGGTCCCTATGCAGTGAAGGACGGTGACCCATCAGAGGTGGAAACAAGGACCTCTCCAGACTGTGGAACAGGGGAGAAGGGGCAGAGCTTAGGAGAAGGAGGTGAGAGTGGGAGAAATAGGCAGGAAAAATATAAGCTATGAGGAAGAAACCAGTGAATAAAGACTAGCTCAGAAATGGCTGAGATGTTATAACTAGTAGAGAACACCAGAACAGTTTATAATTGTATTCCACATGTTCAAAAACTTGAGTAGAGACCCAAACAGAACTGTTACTGGTGAAAAGTATAAAATCTGAGGTGAAAATTACACTGGACAAGATCAATGGCATTTCAGGGATAAATAAAACAAAACATGAAAACAGAGTTATTGAGGCTGTATAAAATGAAACCGACAGGAAAATTGAAATCAAGAATATTTGGGGGGAGAGGGGGTTTGTGGGACAATTTCAACCAGCAAAGGAAGGTGGGGAAGTAATGAGGAGGAGAATTCCCCCAATATTGATGAAAACCACAAATGCAAAAATCCAAGAAGTTCAACACTCCCCAAACAAAGAAAATTGAAGAAGGTGACACTACGACACATCACAAGAAAACTGTTCCAAACCAGTGAGAAACAGAAAAGTTGAAAAACAGCAATGAAAAAAGAGGGAACATATTATATACAGAGGAACAAAGACAGGTGAGATCAGATTTCTTTTGGAAACACTACAACTGAGAAGCGGGGGAGGAATACATTTAAAGCATTTGGGGAAAAACTCCAGCAAAAATCCCCACTAAAGCAAAGGAAAAATGAGGATATTTCTGACAGAGGAGCTGAAAGATTTCCTCACCAATTAGAAATGTTAAAAGTCTTCAGAGAGGAGTGAATGATAGCAAATTAAACCTGGTTCTATACAAAGGAACAAAGAGGACTAGAAATGGTAGCTGTGAATTCTCTCATTAGGTAAAACTCCTTAAAAGATCATTATTCAGCAATAGTGTAATGACCAAAGGGAGGAGACATGGAAGTACCTGTTGTGAGCTCTTATGTAAAGCAGTGTATTTCTGGAAGGTAAACTATGATACATTAAAGTTGCATACTATAAATCCCAAACACCTAGCAGAGTAGAAAGTAGTGTTATAGTTAAAGGCCCAACAGAGGACGTAAGATGGCATAATAAGAAACATAAATCAAGGGTCTGGGAGTTTGGTCAGTGGTAGAGGGCTTGCCTAGCATGTATGAAGCCCTGGCTTCAATCCCCAGCACCTGCAGCAAGACAAAACACAAAAAACAAAAGGAAGGAAGACTTAGAAGAAATATGGGACAAATAGAAACAGAACAGACTCTAACCTCACCAGATACAGTAACAAACACATTGTACAGCAGTGGTCTAAGCATCCCCAACCAAAAGGCAGAAATTGTCAGAGTAGATAAAAACAAAGCGCAAGGCCCAGCTGTACATTACCTATAAGAAAAGCGTGCTCAATGCAAAGACGCAAACACACTAACAGCAGAAGGTAAAGTAAGATGTACTATGCCCACATCACTCAAAAAGGACTCAGTGGCTTTTTTCAACAGCAAAGTGGTAATTGAGAAAAACATTAAAATCTTTTTTCTTTAAATGCAGTGCTGGACATTAAACCCTGGGCCTTGTGCACTCTAGGCAGACATAATCTTGAAGGTTTATCCAAGTAATAAATATAGGAAGCAAAAACTGACAGAATTCCAAAGAAAGCAACAAAGTAACTGCAGAAGATTTCATCCGCCCTTCACAAGTAGCAGAAAGTCAGCAAAGACAGAGAACACATGGACAATGCAGCCGATTTCATCAATCTGATGTCATCAGCGCTCACACACACTCCACCCCACAGGAGCAGGACATTCGTCTTCTCTAGTGTGCAGATCCTACTCTAATCCAGAAATCTAAGTTTTCATGTAGTGTTCAGCCAGAAATTCACAATCTAAATGCAAAGCGTGAGCAAACATCAGGGAAACCTAATCTCAAAGACTTTTTAATAAAATAACTGGCCTATAATTCTTCCAATAGTATAATGACACTGAGAAACTACTCCACATTAAATAGCCTTAAAAAAGCATGAAAGCTAAGTGCAGTTCATAATCCTGGACTGACTCTTCTACCAGAAATAATGACTGCCATAAAGGAAAATACTGGGAAACTAGCAAAATTGGAAAATGAACTGTACTTTAAATGAAGTACAATTAGAATTCTCTAATTGTGCCATTGATACGTAAGGGAATGTCCTTGCCTATAGGAGGGATAATCTGAAGCATTACATGGCAAAGAGGCACGACACGTGGCACCCTCTTTCAAATGGTACAGGAAATATGTGCATGCATAAATGTGTATGGACACACACACAGAGGCAAATGTGGTAAAATGTTAAGAACTGAAGTTTCTGAGCAAAAAGAATGTGATTTCTTTGCAACTCTTCTGTAAATCTCAAATTATTTCTACATAAAATACTGATTACAAACAAATGCTATCAAATATATGAGGTATTTCAAAAGGACTTGGAAATCAACTTAAAGGGGTCTTCCCTGCCCGCAGATGGAACCACTTAAATATCCAAGTGATCTGCAACTTCACGTCACCTGAGCTACTTGAAATTTGGTGGAGCACTTGCCTAGCATGTGAGAGCCTCACACTTGCCAGGCAGGGGCTCTGTACCACCTGAGGCACACTCCCTGCCCTGTTTGGCTTGAGTTATTTTTTGGATAGAGTCTCGTTTTTGACTGGGGCAGCCTTGGACCAGTCCTCCTACTTCTGTCTGTTGGTAGCTGAGATCTAAGGTGTGTACCACCACCATGCCTGGCTTGACGTTGAGGTGGGGTTGCAGTAACTTTTTTTTTTTTTGGCCTGGGATACTCCACTCTGCCTCTGGAGTAGCTGGGATTACAGAAATGAGTCACTGTGTCCAGCCAACATGAAACATTTTTAAACCCATGGCCTCATGATAACCAGCCAAAAAAACAAAATTGCTACTCAAAATTTTGAAAACTATCTTCCTGTCTTCCAATATACAACAAAAATGAAGTGAAGCTGAGTTTCAGATAAGTACTCTAGCTTGTAAATGAGGAAGAAAGGGTAGAATTAGTGGACTGCCATTCTGCCTCCCAAGGGAATCCATAGACTGTGGCAATGATCATCAAGCAGAAGACGCTCACCTCACAAAAGCAGAGCCAGGAGGGTGACAGAGACCCCGCAAGAAAGGAAGCAATGCCATGAAAAACAGTCCTGACAAAAGAAGTGAACTTAATCGACCTGATCAGACTTCCAGATCAAGCTACCAAGTGTTCAAGGCATAAAAGGAATTAAAAAAATTCGCTAAAGGTAACACTATGACAACACTTTCCAAACTGAGAAACTGAGGATAAACAAATTAGTTTCTTCAAACAATAAACAGCAGAAAGAGACATATTAGGGGAACTATCAATAAAACATTTATCTTCCAACTGCAGCGTGTGGATGTCACCGTATACTGAGAGAAAACATACCAAAACTTTTCTAGAAAACCGAAACACCAGACATTATATATTCAAAAAGAATGGCATTGTGGGTAGTCTCCACTCTGTTAAAGAAAGACTGGCTATCACTTACAGACAAATACAGAAATACATATTTTTTTGTGTCTGTCTTTTTTTTTCCCCCCAGTACTGAGGATGAACTCAGACGTGCAGACAGGGTAGGCAAGTGCTCTCTAACACTAAGCTATATCCCCAGTCCCCAGATGAGTTTTTTAAGCTCCCCACCCCTACCCCCGGAGTAAAAGGAGAGATGCCCAGAGTAA
The DNA here is from genome assembly GCF_047511655.1 of Castor canadensis. Taxonomy (NCBI): domain Eukaryota; kingdom Metazoa; phylum Chordata; class Mammalia; order Rodentia; family Castoridae; genus Castor; species Castor canadensis. The sequence continues at coordinate 3,630,490 of NC_133391.1, read as the reverse complement.
AAGGAGAGATGCCATGAAGGAAGTACGACTTTGGGAGCAACAAATGTCAAAGCAGATGAAGGGCCGTATGAGGCAAGGACTGGAAAATGTACACTGGATTTGCCTGTTATTAAGTCATTGGTATTCTTTACCTACAGATTCAGGAAAGTGGTAAAGATGTAACCAAAATACTGAGAAATGAATGTGAATAGGAAGTGAAGAAATCTTTGTTAGTGAATATTCTTGCATTGTTTGCTGTCCAACCCAAACAGACAGAAATATGGACCCAGGGGAGGAGAAGCAGGTCAGTAAAGGATGATCAGGTCATGCCCCCATGATCCTGATTTCATCCCTGGATTAAACAATTTGGTCCACAAAACAAACAAAAAACAAAGACAAAGAGAAGTCATGCACCACAATAGTTTATTAGGAAAGCTATCTGCAATTATACCTACTTTAACAAAGAAAAATCTTTAAAACTCACAGGTAACAACAATGGTGTCTTGTAATGTCTTCATTTTCACTGATGATGTAATGGATGTTACTTTCCTTTTTCTATGACTATCTAGCCTATCAAGCCAGGCATTGGGGATGCACACCTGTAATCCTAGCTACTCCGGAAGCTAAGATTGGAAAAATTGTAGTTCAAGGTCAGCTGGGTAGAGATGGGGGAGTTTGGAAAAAAAAAAAAAAACAGCAGAGAGCTTAAAAGAGGAGGATCTCAGTATTCACTCTGGCAAAAAGCAAGACTTTATTTCCAAAATAACCAGTGCAAAAAGGGCTGGAGGTGAGGCTCCAGAGGTAGAGAGCTGCTTAGCAATCTTGAAGCCCTAAGTTCAAACTCCATTTCCACAAAAAAGGAAAAAAAAAAAGTGCTACTTGGCAATAGCTTCATTAGCCCTAAACTATCACTCACCTGCACCAAAGACCTTACAAAAGGCTCTCAGTGCTGATTTGCTTCTCTGACTGCATTTCACTTGATAATATCTTTTATCCATTTCTACATTGTCATTTAAAGAACAGATCCTTATAAACCTCCTCAAATGTATTACGAAGAAGAGGGAAAGAAAATATACACAAACAGGAACACTCACCTTCAATCTGTTCATTTTCTGCTGCTCTTGGGAAACTGTAGTCTATTGAGGGTGGACCTAAGGGAGGAGAAGCAGGTCACTTCAGTCAGGAATTATCTAGCTGAACCATCAAACGGAGTATACCTACTGAAAACTCAAGAGGGGAAAAAAACCAGTGACAGTCAGGAAACACACACTTTTTAAATTCTAAATCATCAGGTGATACAGGATGGCTTAGACACTCAAAGTTGAATATAAGCCTTGACTCCCTTTCTCAAATGCTCTGCCACTATTAAACACAAGGCACAAAAACCGAAAGTTTTCTTGGGATGTGCATTCATTTTATTATTGTTTGGTTTGGGTTGTGGTGTTGAGAATCGAAACACGGCCTTGTACATGCCCAGCTCAAACTCTTACCTGCGAGCCACATCCCAGCTTACTGGCTCTTCAAATTGCTTAAAATCAAAGAAGCCACAGGAATTGAGAATTTGAGCTCTCAAAAATGGAATGAATGCCTGGGCATTGTGGTGTACACCGTAATCCCAGCACTTGGAAAGCTGATGCTGGAAGATCATGAGTTCAAGGCCAGTACCAGTCACACAACAAGATCCTATCACAAAAAAGGGGGTAGGGGTGTTAATGGGCATAAAGAATGGTTTGGTTTTTAAAGTACCCGCCTAAACTTGGCTGATGCTGTACTTAACTAAACCGGTCCACAGCGGACAGAACACTGCAGTCCCGTTAGCACTGCGACCAACAAACCTGTGACCTTAACCTTGGTCAAGTCACCCATCTTCCCCAGCCCAGTGTCTTCCTCCTCCATCGATCCAGGCAAAAGAGACTTTTCCTGCACTACACCGGGTGACTCTACAGGACAGAGCTGGGGGAGTGGGGGGTCAGCAGACAAAGAACAGAGGTGCCCATGACGTTTAGACCCGGGGATCCTGGAGCGGGGACAGCTGGGGGAAGGGGTGTCGGGGTGCGGAGTCAGGACGTCATTCCCGGTCCTCACAGCCCCTCACGGAGCGCCGTGACCCGTGCAGCCCGCCGGGCCTCCGTCCCCGGGGCCGCGGAACCTGCGCTGCCCCCTCGCTGTGCCCGCGCGGTTGCTGCAGCAGGCCGCGCTCACCCGGCCCGCAGGTCCCGACCTCCCCACCGCCCTGGGGCTCCCAGGGCCTTCGGGACAACTTCAGGCCGAACGTCCCTCCCGGGGCCCAGTTCTGCCGTCCTCGGCACTCACCGTCCGGCTGCGTCCGCCGAGGATGCCGCGCGCCGGGCCCGGTCCAGCCGCCGCCGCCCGCCGGGTCCTCCGCCGCGGGCTCTTCGCTTCCCCTTCGCGCCTCCGCCGGCCCACGCGGACCTTGACGCGCACAGTAGCACCCGCTTAGTGCCCGCCCGGTCGCTCGGCCCTCAACCCCGCTAGCAACGCTGTTCTCACAGACCAGAGGACCAAGTCTGGGAGCGAAGGCTGCAAGTGAACTGGGACAGACAGGAAGCGAGGGCAGTGCAGCAGCCGTGCGCATGCGTGAACGCGCACGCAGAGAGAGAGAGAGAGAGAGAGAGAGAGAGGCGCGCATGCGCAGCAGGGCGCCGGAAGTCCCGTCCCCGGGCTCCCTGCTGATCCCAGGGAGAGTACGAGGACTCTATTTCCCAAAAGGCTATGCGACACTAGGTTTAGGGAGCGTGGTAGAAATCTCCACTTCGTCTAGCCGCTCAGAGGCACTGTTTTAGAAGCAATGGCCTCCGGAAGCCCCTCACACTCACTTTTACACTTGGTTTCGCTCCCTTAAGCTCCAAGAACTAGCAGCCTGTTTGCGTGCTGGTCCCAAGTCCTCTGATAGATTAAGACCCTTTGGTTAGAACCGAGATTTGACATATCGTAGGAAAGGAAAGAGTGTGTTGTGTTCTCTTCACTAAAATACTCGATGTTTCACACGTACGAGGGCACACCGAGGGCTCTGAGATGGAGCTAGACCTTCTAGGAAGGGTACGGAGAGTGGGTGGCCTGGGGCCCTAAGGGAGACGCAGGCTTCAGCGCCAGATGGCACTTATTGCTGGGTGACTGGGAAAACTTCCTGGGCCTCAGTTTCCTTATCTAAGAAGAGGGGGGAACTAAGGGTAAAATCGTCCTCTTATATCGTCCCAGCATCCCTTCCTGACAAGGTATAACCTTGTTGCGCCTGGAAAAAGAGAAAGATTTAAAAGAACCAACTCTGTGATCACAGAGCAAGCAACGACCAAAAATCTGGGAGGCAGTAAGTGTATTTGCGTATATAAATATGTACATTTATAAGCACACAATGTAGCAACGCTTCTTCTTCTTCTTCTTTTTTGTTTTTTCTTTTTGGCAGTACCGGGGTTTGAACTCAGGACTTCCCACTTGCTAGGAAACACTGAAACAATGCAAATGCTGGAACTGCTGGAATGTCGAGATGAGATAACAACACGCATACCTGCTCAACCCTAATGGCCTCCCCGCTAATGTCCAACGCCTCCCCCATCCTCTTTCCCAACCACCCCAACCCATCCCCCTCCAGCCTCCCTCTTCCCACCACGGAATGTTTAAAATCCCCAGCCTGTAAGAAAGGCGTGCTCTCGCCCCTCTCTGAGTGTTACTCTGCTGGCTGAGGGTCCCTCTCAGGTCTCCTCTCCCTAATAAAGGCCTGCTGCTTACGAAGGTCGCAGATGTGATTCTTTTCCACTTCTTCACTTTCCTTTCACTTTTTGCTCCGGTGACAGGGTTCTTCCTTTTGGCTTAGGACCATGAGTGTTCTAAGTCTCCTGCTGTCGCTGGAATGACAGGCTCCTGCCACCACATCCACCTTTTGCTTTTTTCCATTGAGATGGGGTCTTGGAAACTTTTTTGGCCAGGCTGGCCTGGAATCATTGTCCTCCCTATCTCAGCCTCCCAAGTGGCTAGTATTACAGGCGTGAGCCACCAACGCAGAGCTTCGTTCTTTCTTAAGACTGATTAATATTCCACTGTATGTTGAAATCAGTTTTGTCTATACACTCCATCCATGGGCATTTGTGTTTTTACCTTTTGGCCGTGGTGAATAAGGGTGTTGTGAACATTTGCATCAAGAGCTTGTTTGAGAATCTGTTTTCAGTACTGCTGGGTACACAGCCAGGAGTAAATTGCTGCATTATATGTTTACTCTATGTTCAACTTTTGTTTTTTTGGTGGTACTGAGGTTTGAACTCAGGGCTTCACACTTGCTAGGTGGGCGCTCTACTGCTTGAGCCATGCCTCCAGCCCTGTGTTTAACTTTTTGAGGAACCAAAAAGAGGCTGCACCATGTCACATTCCCAGCAGCAATGCTAATGGACTTCACTTTCTCTACATCCTTGCTAGCAGTTATTATTTTGTTTTATTATAGCTCCCTCTTAGGTATGAAGTGCTACCACATTGTGATTTTGTTTGACATTCCTTCATCAATTTTGCATCCTTCTTGCAAATGTCTCACCCAAAGTTGTAATGTGGCAGGGAGGAGGGCCAGAAGAGAAACAGACAGGCTGTGTTCTAAGGAGACAGGGGGAGAGGATGGCAAAGCAGAGAGATAAAACTTAAAGAATTAAAACATGAAGGTCACATAGCACTGGGGGAATGAAATAGCCAATGGAGTCACATGCAGCCATACGTGGGTTGGGCTTTGCTTTTTGCTTTTTTAACCTGCTTGGAAGGGAATATAAGGTGAGACCCCTTTGTTCCCGGGGTTCAGCCTTTGGACATGAGTCCGCTGGGTCTGTGTCATCAGCACAATAAACATTGCTTTGTGCTAATCTGCCTCAGAGTCCCCTATCTCAGCTCGTAATTTCCCACAACAGTAAAGCAATTCATTATTGTTTTTGCATTCATTTTTATCAACTTTTTTTTGAAGTGCTGGGGCTTAAACTCAGAGCCTTATGCATCCTAGGCAAGTGCTCTACCACTGACCTACAGTTCCTAGCCAAATGTTTATTATATTTTAAGTTTTTATGACATAGAATTTGTTTTCTGGTCTGGAGATGTGGCTCATATGGTACAGAGCTTGCCTTGCTCAAAGCCCAGTACTTCAAAAAAAAAATTCTCATCATGTTCTCAGAGAGGTAAGAGGAGATCCTGTATCCATGAAACAAGAACAGGGCACTATAAAAAAAAAAGGAACATTCAGACAAATTATTTAATAAGAAAGTCAAGATAATAAAGGAAAATATAAGTTGATGGTTTGGAAGCAAAATTGAGTCAATCTTTCAGAATATTTGAGGACCAATTCAATAAGTGAATAAAATTATTTCCAAAAAGAACAGCAGGTGGGAACAGGAACAGAAAATCGCCAATGGAATAATTTGGGGATAGTTTCTAAGACTGAGAAATAGAAATTTCTGAAATAAAGTGACCCATCACATACACAGTGAAAGGAATGGGAAAACAGTGACAATAATTTTGAATTTTGGGATAGTGGGGACAAAAAAGCAGATATGCCAAGCCATGGTTTTTTCCTTTTTGAGATAGGGTCTTGTAATGTAGCCCAGGCTGGTCTTGAGCTCACGATTCTCCTGGCTTAGCCTCCCAAGTGCTGAGATTGCAAGTGTGTACAATCCCACTGGCTGCCATGATTTTTTTTTCATGTGAACTTACTCCATCTGCCTTTGTCTTCCCAATTTCTCTGTAAGCTGCCCGAGTGTCAGTGCCTTGGAGACAGGAACATCTTCAGTCTTGTTGATGCCTGTGTCCAGCAGCTTGTAAGGTCCTGACACACTGGCACATAGCAAGTCAACAGTTAAAGTTTGTAGATTGAGCATCACACAAGTAGCTGGCCTAGAAGCTGGGAGCAAACCCCATATCAAACCTTCAGACAGCAAAATAGGGCTTGGAAGGGAAGAGTTGCTGCCATGAATTCTGTGAACAAAAGGTACAAGGAGGGACAGGCATAGCCCCAAAATTAGGCTTAGAGGAGGCAGAGGCTCCATCCCTAACTCTGCTCTCTCAGGTATCACAAGATTCCTCACCTGGAAGGAGCACCAAGGGGATCTTGGAGAGAGAGGTCACATGACTGGCACCTGACAGACCAGCAGAGACCATCCTCTCTGTTCTGTCATTGGCTAAGATCCAGGCAGGTGACCAATCAGGTTCCATAAGTCAGACTGCAGTGGTGGGACCATAGGGGAGGGAGATGCTTAGACAGTTGCTGTCATCTTGTCCTCTTAAAGGCAGAGACCACACTAGAATGCTAGGCGCAGAGAGGGGTGAAGCAGGGCCATGAGGTCAGGACACCCGATTCCTGACATGGACACTCAGCACCCCGGTACAGCCATACCTGACATCATATGCACTTAGACACATAGTATTTTGTTTTTGTTTTTTTGCAGTACTGGGGATTGAGCTCAGCCTTGTGCTTAATGGACAAATGCTCCCCCACTGGTGCGACACTTCAAGTACTTTTGCTTTTAGTTTTCTCAGAAAAGGTCTCATGCTAATTGTGTTCAGGCTGGCCTTGAACTCATATTCCTCCTGCCTCAGCCTCTCCAGTACCTGGGACAACAGCATGAGTGAGCACGAACAAACCCACCTAGACTTCATTGTTTTCTATTTCCTTCGTCCTCCTTTTTTTGCTTTGGTGGTCTAAACCACTTTGCTCCATTGGCTACCCTAAATTCTGCCTAGCCAAGGGAGGACGCTGCACTGCACAGGCATGAATTTAGGATTGCCCACTCTTCAGTGAGGTAATGTGTATAAAAGTTTCCCCTTCTTTTTGTATTGAATCTTTTGTGAATAGTCAGTGTCTTTCTTGATTCCTGTAAACTTTTTTGATTGAATGTGTATTTTGGGTGAAATGAGTTCAACCAGCCCTGCTCACATGGGGTCATGACTTGCATGGAATTTCTTTGTCCTTTCACTTAGGAGCTTTTTGTGTCTTTGATCTAATGTGAGTCTCTTGGGCTGGGCGTGTGTGCCTCTAGGAGTGGAGCACTTGCCTAACCTGCATAGGTATAATCCCTAGAATTCAACAATTGTATGTATATAATTATTTTATATACAAACATAATTGTTTTATATATATATATATAAGAAAGAAGGGAGGAAGGAAGGAGGGATGGAAGGAAGGAAGAAAGAAAAAGAAAAAGAAAATGAGGTAAGTTTCTTGCAGATAGCAAGCAGGGAGGTGTGTTCTGTTCATGTTGGCATGCTCTATCCTTTGATTGTAGAGTCTGTTCCATTTCTATTGAAAGCAATTCCTGCTAAGGAAGGACTTCAGTCCTTTTGTTGTTTTTTTCCATATGCCTATGGCCTTTGTGTCCCTCATTTTCTGTTCTTCTACCTCTTTTGTGGATTTGTGTACTGAATAATTTATTTCCACCCATTTTCTTTTGTGTATGTTCTATAGGGACTCACGGGGGTTCCATTTAACAGGAAAAAGTGATACCCCTCTGATGTGAACCTATAGCAGTGCAAATCAATCAGTAACATAAAAAAGGCTGCTCCAGTCCCACTCCCTCAGTGGCTGATGTCATAATTATATGTTCATGTATTGTGTGTTAACTGGCACAGACTGATACTTTTTTATCAGTCCTAAACATAGAGAAACAAAAATGTACTAGCATTTAAATTTCATTTATATATGTATTTCCCTTTTTTGGTGATACCGGGGTTTGAACTCAGGGCTTCTCATTTGGTAGGCAGGCACTTTAGAGATTGATCCACAATGATAACAGTTTACTTATTTTTGAAATATGGTCGTTCAATGTGTCAAACTCACAACCCTCCTGCTTCAGACTCCCCAGTGCTGGGATTACAGGCATGAACTGCCACAACCAGCTAGTACTAGCTGTTATATTTGTCATGGGAAATAATTAGGCCATGAGGTTCCTGACACATGGACAGTGTGTGTGCCTTTAGAGAAAAGCTTGAGGGGCTGGGTTCAACCCTTCCACCCACTCATCCTGGGAGGACACACAACAAGATGCCACGTCACAGGGGAGAGCTTGAACTCTCCACACAATGAACTTCCCTGGCACCTTGACCCTGACTTGCCAACATGCAGAAGTGTGAGAAATCCATTCCTGTTGATTCTAAGGTATTTTGTTAGAGCAGGATGAAGGGACAGAGACCCCTGGAATGCCTCCATTACTCAATCCACTCTTCCTGTCTGTAGGGCTCTTCGGTGACAGTTGTTTCCTTCATCACTCTGAATGTAGCTACCCACTGGCTTCTGGGGACCAGAGTGTCTGATGAGGGACCTGATGGGGATCTTATGGGGCTTTTAGGATGAAATCTCTCTTCCTGTCAGGTGCATGAATGTTAATAGCATGCTCTAATAGCAGAAAAAGCTCCAAAGTGAAAGGACAAAGAGTATCCTAGTTAGTAACTGGTGTCTTAGGGAATAGAGGTTTCTTAGCGAATCACAATGCAGTGAGATGTGATTGTCCTTTGGACACCAATGGATCCACATAAAAATAAATGAAGCCAAGTGCTGGTGGCTGATGCTTATAATCCTAGCTACTGAGAGGCCGAGATAAGGAGGACCATGGTTCTAAGTCATGTAAGTACTGGGTGCTTACCCCTTCGCCTGGGGCTCTGCCACTGGATGCCTATTTGGAAATTCATGGCAAAGCTTCGACCCACATTTTCCTCCAGCTGTTCCCAAGTTTCTGTCTTAACTAAGGTCTCTGGTCCATTTTGAGTTCTTTCTGCACAGGGTGAGAGATGGGGACCTGCTTGCAGCCCCAGTGTGGATGTCGAGTTTTGCCAGCACCATGTGTGAAGGGCCATCTTTCTTCCAAAGTATGTCTTCGGCTCCTCTGTCAAGAATCTCGTGGCCGTCGCTTCGTGGACGTCCTTCTGGGTCTTCTCTTCTCTCTCCCAGGTCGCCCAAGTGTGGGAGAAGGGGTCTTCTGGATTACATGTGAGCACCGCCGTCTCGGTGCGAGAGCTGTCAACATGACTGACCAGAGGCACCGCCCGAGCTGAAGTGAGAGTAAGACACCAGTTCTTCATCTGATGGCAGAAAGCCTACTGCCACTGTTAGTTTCCTCCTGGGAAGTGGGGCACAGTTTCTAAAACAAGTGCCCCCCTGCACAGATTCCTCCTTGCTGCCTGTAAGTATACGGACACATAACCAATGGGTGTAGGCAGGCCAGCATGTGCCGGTCCCCACTGCTCTGTAAGGGCCCCAAGTAAAACTCATTCATGGACAAGCAGCCTGCCCACCTGCCTCATGGCCCTAACCGTGGTGGAGCCACTTCCACGTTCAACTCAGAGACACGGGCAAGCGGGAAACCCAGCTCCTGCTCTGGGTGGGCTGTGTGCATCTCTCTGCCTTCCCAGGGTGCAACTGGGCCTGCATGTCTGAGGACTTGAGTGCGGTTTCTGTTCTGTGGCTGCCTCTGCCCAGGACTTCTGGATCTCCAGCCCCCACCAGGGAATGGAATCAGCGTGCATTTCCACCGACAGTCATAGGAAGGTAAGTGGGAGGGGGTCCCACACAGACCCATAGACATGAAGACCCCCTTCTGTGCACCTGCAAATTTCCCAAGCAGGCGTCATGGGGTCCTGCCTCTGCAGCAGGATGAGAGAAATAGGAGGTGTGGGGGTGGGGAGACCCTTCTGTCATGTCTCCTTTGCCTCAATTTCCTTATGTGAATCAAGGGCACTGACCACTTCCCTCCCGAGGATTCACCCTGAGCCCGCTGCCTGCCCCATGCCTCATATTCCATAGGTGCCCACTAGCTACCTCCTGAATAGAGACGGTGCCAGCCCAGCTGGTCAGTGTGCCATGTCTCTCAGGACTTTAAAGGCTGAACGCTGAGTTCGGCCGTCCTGGAGCAGGAGCTGAGGCGGTATTGCTGTGCAGATGAGAGACTTGGGTGGGGAAGGTGGGTTGTCCCAGACGTGGACCCTGGGAGGTCACAGCTCACACTGTGACAACGGAACCATTCCATCTACTTGCCACTGACGGGGCAGCTGTGTGTCCACAGGTTCCAGAGAAGTGAGCACTAAGGTGGGGGTGACAGGGAAGCCCCCTCGCAGCGTCGGGTCAGCAGGCTCGGTTGAAGGAAAGCCTTCATCACAGGGTTTCAGGCAGGGACGCTGAGGGGGACAGCTGCCATCATTGCCCTGTCCCCGATCCTGTGACATTTCACAGCCAGCCCTCTAAGCATGCTGGAAGTCTAGAGGAGAGGCTTGAGCCACAGCCAAAACAAAAGGAGCCTCACTGCAGTTTCTCAACAAACTAAAACCACCTGTTCCCCCAGGTGGCCTGCTGAGTGTCCTGGGTGAGGACGCCCGCCCACTTCTGGGCAGCACCCACACTGGCCTGGAAAAGCTGCCCCCCAAAGATGCTTGCTGAAGATATCCTGTGAGTCATGTCACCCTGTCCTGCCATGGAGTCCTGCCAGCACTGAGCCGAGGGCCTGACCACTGTGAAACTCTGCTCACAGGGTCTGCTCCGCCTGGCCCTCTGTCCTCCGACCTGGCCTTGCTCTGTGAGAAACCCCAACCCCACGCTTCTCTGCTGTCCCCAGGCACAGATGCTCCCTGGCTGTGCCTCTGACAAGGCTCCTCGGAACTGCCCACCAGACAGTTGTACCTCTAGCCAGTGTCTAACACCTGAGAACCCTAACATCCTAAGGCAGAGAGCTGTGACGCACCCATTAGCAAGGTCCGAGGTTTAGGACATTGGTCCTAACAACAACTGTTTTCAAGTTCCTGTGGCTCAGATGAAGTAGGGGTGCTATGTCCTGCAGAAAACATCAATGCTAGGTGAGGCTGCCCACCTCTCCCCATTGGCGACCAGCCCTGGCCTCCTCTTCTGCCCCTCAAATTCACTGAGGTGTCAGAAGGTGACTGTTCTTCCTCTTGGCCAGGTTGGCAGTGCAGACACCCAGGTGGAGCAGACCCTGCAGCAGGGGTCACAATCTGCAGACCCTGAGCTCAGTGCCCTGGGCCACCCATGGGGACTGGCTGGGACAGTGGGAAGGGGGTGTTGAGCAAGGCACAGGTGTCAGCAGGGTCAGGACCAGGTGCCAGGGCTCCCAGGATGTCTTCGGGAAATGACTGAGGGAAGCAACCCTTCCCTGCCTGCCTAGGAGCTGCTTGGGACAAGGCTGGCGTCCTCACCCTGGGCAGCCACTCCTTGTACAGCCAGAGTTTGGGTGGCCTGGAGATAAGGGGGGGATGTAGTTCATTAAGAAACAAACCGAGGCTCCTTCTGTATTGGGGGTTGGGCTCAGGCATCTTGTCTGGGACCTTGACATTGTCAGAGGCACTGTGGCCCTCTGTCCTGTATCAGGGACGGGAAGGTGACGGATGGGGTCCTCAGTGTCCCTGCTCACATCAGCCCAAGGAAGGCTTTTTTGCAAAGCCTACCCCTGCTGACCCCGGGCCTGGAGGGGGCTTTGTTCTCACCCCCACCTTAGTGCTCAAACCTCTGGAACCTGTTGACACACAAATGCCCTGTCAGAGGCAGGGACAGAATCACTGCGTTTGCACAGTGTGGGCTGTACCTTCCCGGGGCTCCATGTCCAGGACAGCCCGCGCTCCCCCTCCAGTCTCTCCCCTATTCCAGTCTCTCCCCCTCCCGCTCCAGTCTCTCCCCCTCCCCCTCCAGTCTCTCATCCTCCCCCTGCAGTCTCTCCCCCTCCCCCTCCAGTCTCTCATCCTCCCCCTGCAGTCTCTCCCCCTCCCCCTCCAGTCTCTCATTCCCCCCTCCAGTCTCTCATCCTCCTCCTCCAGTCTCTCACCCCTCCCCCTCCCGTCTCTCCCCCTCCCCCTGCAGTCTCTCACCCTCCTCCTCCAGTCTCTCATCCCCACCTCAACACCATCTCCAGCTCCTGCTCAGGACAGCTGACCTGGGTCCTTTCACCCTTTGAAAATGGCCTGACAGATGTGTCCCACTGAGCAGCTTGGTTGGCACCCACCCCATCCTCCACTCAGCAAGTAGCTAGTGAGCGCCTACTGAGTACGGGCATGGGGCCAGGCAAAAGACTCACTGCAGGTGCCTGGGGGAAGGGCTGCATGGCCATGAGTCTGTGCCCCTCTCCCACTTCCCTTCATGTGCTTTCAGGAGAAATGCACATGGACTCCCATCCGTGTTGGGGGCTGAAGATCATGAAGTCCCGTGGCAGCAGAGGAGCCACGCTGCAGTGCAGTTTTGTTCCCTTCGGGTGTGTGCCCCGATTTTGTGGTCAGGAAAGGCAGGGAGAAGCGCACAGTCCACTGCAGGTAGAGACCCTGGCCTTCTGCTCACTGGAGCCTAGGCCCAGCTGGGCACAGTGGAGCCAGGACTGAAGGCACAGGCATGGGTCCTTCAGGCCAATGGGTCTGTCCTGGTAGAAAGCCTAGCCAAGGTTCAGGCATCCCCGATGGGTCCAGGGCACTCTTGCAATCCTTTCTGTGGGGTGGCCCCATTGCCTCCAGTCTACCTCCTCCCTGGCTCTGGTGCCTGGACCCTGGCTGAGGGGCGCAAGGTCGCCTCCTAGTGGGGAGCTCCTCTGGTTATGAAGATGCCCATCTCCTGGAGAGATGGCCTGTTTCTGGCCTGGGATCTACTGTGAGCATCCACCAGGTTCTGAGGCTCTGACAATGTGCTGGTGTGTGTGTGGAGGGGCTGCTCTGTGTCCTTGGGTTCTCAGCCCACCAGGAACAGGACCCCAGAACACAGGGCAGTGGGTAGTGGTCATGAAAATAGGTAGAATTTACAGAGGTATGGCTCAGTGAGTGAGGAGAGGTCCAGGTAAGTAAGTGAAGAGGGAGGGGTGAGGGAGGTGGGGAGGGGTCAGGGTGGTGGGGATGGGTGGGAAGAGGGGGGGAGGAGTGAGGGAGGAGTAAGGGAGGTGATGTGGAATGAGAGAAGGTGAGGGAGGTAAGAAGGTGGGGAAGGTTCGAGGAGATGGAGAGGGTTGAGGGAGGGTGTAAGGTGGTCAGAAAATAGTAGGGGTCAGGGAAGTGCGTAGGACTGGCAAATGGGAATAGGGTGCAGAGGGGTTAGTCAGGTGAAGAGGTCATGGTGTAGGTGGAAGGAAGTCAGGGAGCCTCAAGAGGAAGGATAGGCCAAGGAAGAGTGGGGGTTAGAGAAGGGAGAGATGGAGGGCGTCAGGAGGCTGGGTAGGGTTAGGGTGATGGAAAGGGGTCAGGTGTTGTGGAGTAGGCATAGGGTGGGAGGGGAGGAGGGTGGGTGTCAGGCAGACAGGTAAGGTTCAAAGATGGGGAGCAGCCAGGCACCCATGGCTCATGCCTGTGTCCTAGCTACACGGCAGGCAGAGGTCAGGCGGATCATGGTTCGAAGCCAGCCTGGACAAATAGTTTGTGACATCCTATTTCGAAAATACCCAACTCTAAATGGCTAGCAGAGTGGGTCAGGTGGTAAAATGCCTGCTTAACAAGTGTGAGACACTGAGTTCAAACCCTACAACCACCAAAAAAAAAAAAGAAAAAAGATGGGAATGGGTAGTGGATTGGTGAGAGGCCAGGTAGGTGGGTGAGGGTCGTGGGGGTGGGATTGTGGAGGACTCCACAGCCACCAGGTGTTTAAAGTATTATGGAGAGCAGATGTGGAAGCAAAGGTTTATTCAAGGCATTGCTGAAGAATTTGTCCTGCTGCTGTGCTGACGTGGGCTTGGGGCAGATCATGTGGGGTTTTGTGGATCAGCTGTGTCCTTTTCCCTGGGTCTTGATCCTTTCTTCCTGCCTTGGATGGTGGTTGACATCTGAGCGCTTGGCCTCACTTCCTCATTCCACCTGGAGCTGGAATTTTGTTTCCACCATGCCTCCTCAAGGGGGACCTTCCTCCACATCCCCCCTGTCAGAACAACAAAAGCGATCCTGGTGCAATGGGGCGGAAGTCTCAACTTCTTGGAACTGCTTCAAGCTGGGCAGGGGTGTAGAGCTGTCCCTTCCTACTTCGTTGTTGTTCTGACAGAGGGTTATGGGACGGTCTGTGGGCACATGGTGGCCTGTATCCGAGGACCGAGGGCAGCAGGACACCAGACGGTGCTGACAGAATCCCCGCTGCAGCAGCATCTGTGGTGTTTGGCTGGAAATGAGAGGAAACAGACTCGGTGAGAATTCTAATGACTCAAGGTCCCACAGGGGAGCAGTAACAGAACGTAAGTGTCCCCAGAAGGGAGGAGCCAGGGAAGTGGTGACCAGGTGTGTTCCCAGGACAGCCATCCCTGAGTGGCTCTTCCTGTCATTGAGAGGCGTGGTGGGTTATTCATGAATTCAAGGTTCAGCCTGTCCTGATTGTCCATCCCCAAAACGGCCTTCTGCCCTCAATGTAGCACAGGCTCCCCCTTGGGTGTGAGTGAGCACATCCAGAGGCCTTTTGTCCTACAGGATCACGGCTTCTAGAGAGTCTGTTTACCCCTGTGAAACGGGGAGGCTGTGGGCTATGGTGTGAAGGGCATACATAGGGACTTCAGGGGACAGGTGTTTGTAGCTTGAGAAGGAAGAAATGCTTCCTCCTACTCCTGTGCCCATGGCTGATGAACCCCGCGGTGTATCAGCAGAGGTGTGTGTTGGATCGCCCTCCTGTCTCGAAGGACACACACAGGGAGGGGTCTCTGGGTGTCTGGAGCAGCAGCCATAGCAGGCAGTAGGAAGGCAAGGGGTCAGTTCCCGTTCAGGTGGAATGGACAGGTGTGGGCTTTGGAATCGTGTGGTTCTGCTTAGGAACCGCTTCTTCCTGACCTCTCAGCCTTGGTTACCTTCGATGGGTGGGCACAAGTGACTCCATTTGCATTCTGACAACTTCCCTTCCTGTCTGAACAGCTTTTTTCCCCAAACTACAGACACCAAGAAGTTTTGTCAGAAGACCTCCACCAGTAACCTTGCTGGGCTTTAATGCCCCTTTGTGGCAGGGACAGCCTTGTCCCGAGGTCTGATGTCATCCTATTGATGAGGTAGGTGTCCTAGTTGATCTGACATGACCCCACGCTGCACTGCCAGTGAAGGAAGGTCAGGTGGGAGTCAGTGCCTCTGAAACCCTTTCATTCATATCTAAGGAACAAAGACATTTAGTGACTTAGGCTGTGCCCACCTGGAGTCCAGTGTTCTGTCCAGTTTTGTCTATGTGCAGGTGACATCCTGGAATCTCACAAATGCTGTTCAGGTTGCAATTGTCAGAATGTCTAAGTCAGAAGTTTTCCAGACAAAAGTCATCCACCACAAACCTGATGACATCTGCTCTAGAGAAGGATCAAAACTGCAGTGACCAAGACTCTCAATAGCCATCATTCAAATTTGAAAACATGCAACCATTTACAGAATGGCTTCATGGCTTCATTCCCTGAAGCAGTTTGGGTTAATAATTGTGAGTGACAGCATTATCGAGGACCAGGAGCTCCCCCTGTTGAAATCAGGAACTGGTGGATGGAAATCCATCATAGCTGGCATCACTCCTAATTTTAAGTGGGCAGACACAAGCTTGGTAAATGTTTCATGTACATTTTTATTTATCTGGTCTTATTTGTGTGGCTACTGAGGATTTCTAGCAAACAAGGTGAGGAGGTGACAGTGTGGCTGGACTGCAGAACTCCTCCTCTGATGGGGACAGGTGACAGATCTAGTGATCTCCAGAACACTAGGAAAGCCACATTGGCCAAGGAAAACTGACCTGCCAGAAACCAAGACCAGGTGGCTGTGACAACCGTGACACAGGTAGAGCAGGACTCCTTACACCTGGAGTACATGCAATGAAACGTTCCATCATCCAGCTGTGATCAGTCTACTTCCTGTCATCCAAACCACAGGAAACACCCTCTGGATCATGAAAAAGGAGTGGTAGAGACCATCTGGACTGATCCTGGAAGAGGGGGAGGAGGACAAAGAGGAGCAGGAACCCCAGAGACAAGGACAGTGCTCCTTTTCTCCCCAATCCTCTTGAAAACTCAGATTCCCAGAGGAGCTATTCCAGGGGATGGGCCTAGTGCATACCCACCGCAGCCCTCCACTCACCTCTCACACAAAGCCGAGACTCGGGGAGCCTGCCCTTTCCCTTCTCGACCTCAAACATCAGCTGTGTGAGGATGGTGAGCAGTTAGCACAGAGGGTGGCAGAAGAGCCACTGTGCCTGTGACTTCCCTCTGACCTGCATGTGCTCACAATGTCTTCTTGTGTCTGCCCCATGTGTTTCAGGGCTAGGTCCACAGAATGTAGGAGCTCAAAATGTTCCTGACCGTTGGGCCGTCACAATGTGGGGCCGAAGCTCTACCTCAAACACGGGGTGTTCAGAAAGCTGTGCTTCACACAGAGATGCCACCCCCACGGGGTGCGCTCAGAACACGGGGTCTCCAACACCTGTGTAGGTGGGGAGCCAGGATGTGACTGTGTTTCTTCCTTCAAATTCCCGTTCAACTTCAACCCTAGGCATCAGTGTTAAGAGGTGGTACGTTTAGGAACAATTAGGCCTTGAGGCTCTGGATGATGGACAGTGGGGGCCATCAGAGTAGAAATTGATGGACTTTGTCCAATCCTTCCATCCCTTTCAGCATGGGAGGACCACAGCAAGCTGCCATGCTACGAGGGACACCTTGTCCTTTTTCGGGACATTGCGCCATGGACCTGGGAGAGGAACGACCCTCTGAGACCTGAAGCCCTGAAATCCTGGTGGCTGACACATTCAAAACCAAGACAGTGACATTTGGCGGGGAGCCAAGTTTTAGAGCAGGGCACAGTTTCAACAGGGTTTGCGGCACTCTCGCCCTCTGGGCCACAGACTCATTTAGGGTGAGGACCATGACCCGTCTGTGGTGACATCTGACACATGGGATGGTCCACTCCTGTGCTCACAGACTCTACCATTTCTACACACAGCCCTTCCAGCTGGAGCAGCAGGCCCTGAAAGCAACCTGTGACTCACAATAGCCGTGGTTCACAGTTTTCTAAACACAGAATGACTCACATCCTACCTTCAGCGAGTGCAACACTGAGCTCAGCTGTGAGATCGCGTCCACCCCAGATGCAGATTCACATGAGAAGGCCTCGTGAGACACCCAGGGCTCAGCCAAGGCGAGAAATACCCTAGCAAGACACTCTGCAAAAAGTCAGCCGGCACAATAGGGTCCACAATGGATTATACAGGACACGATACACAGGAAAGCTGGGAAACTCTGTCACTGACCATCTCTGTCACAGTTCAATGATGTGCCAGCCATGATGTGATGCTTCAGGACGGGACACCTCAGGGGACAGCTGCACCACACAAGTCAGTGCTGAGCGCACGGGATCTGCCTTGCCCGCACCCCACAATGCTTGCTCCATCTCACATGCCCTGGACCTGGGCTCAACTGCAGAATTGCTCACCAAGACAGTCGGGACCTTGCAGCACCTCTTGGGTTCTTTATTCAGGGATCTCTGGCTTTTGAGGGAGGCGTTTCTAGTGATACACATGCCCCATACCGCCTTTGGTGAAGTTAATTTGGCCTGGCACAGACTTACAGGAGCCCAGGTGGCCATCCAAATCATTTCTAAAGGGGAGCAGAGCTCTGCCCCCACATCCTCGGAGGGTGGCCTTAACGAAAACTATCGATCACCCGAACATTGTGCATTAGTTTCATGTAATAGAATCCCAAAAATTATATATGGTGATGGAGTTTGCCGGTGGGGGAGACCTCCATAACTACGTCTTGGAGAAAGGCCGGCTGGAGGAGGGGGAGGTCACCTGTGCACTGAGCCACTGTCACAGCAAGGGCATTGTGCATCACGACCTCAAGCCAAGCAACATCTTGGTGAATGGTAGTGGCTCAGTGAAACTCAGTGACTTTGGCCTCAGTGCCATTGTCCAAGCCGGGGAAAAATTGCTCATGTTTTGTGGCACCGATGTTTTCTGGGCGCCTGAACTTTTTGATGGGAAGGCCTACGAGGGGCCTCCCGTGGACGTGTGGAGTCTAGGAATGACTTTATATTACATCCTGACGGGCTCGCTCCCCTTTAGCGAAGACACCACCTGTGAGCTGGAGCAGCAGATCAGGCATCTGACGTTCCAGTTTCCAGCATGCCTGTCTGCAGAGGTGCAACAACTGACCCACTACATCCTGACTGCCAACCCCAGAGGGAGGCCCACTGTGGCTGATATCATCCAGCACCCCTGGTTAAAGGCAGACCAAGATCAGAGGCAGGAGATACCCCCCACCCAATCCTATCGCAACGTCTTGGGAACGATGCGTGGACTGGGGTATCATTCCCGGGAGATCAGGGACTCTCTAATGAAAGTCTTTCAACCATATTATGGCCACCTTCCTCCTCCTCCAGCATCAGACACCACAGGGGGACAAGTTCTGTAGCAAGAAAGGGGGTCCAGAAGACAGACAGGCTGCAAGGGATGGCAAAGCAGGGAGATAAAACTTAAAGAACTGGAACATGAAGGTCACAGTGCACTGGGGGAATGACACAGCCAATGGAGTCACATGCAGCCATACACGGGTTGAGCTTTGCTTTTCACTTCTGTAACCTGTTTGCAAGGGGATATAAGGGAGACCCCTTTGTTCTCAGACCTCAGCCTTTGGACACGAGTCCGCTGGGGCTGTGCTGGCCCAATAAAATGCTGCTTCCTGCTAATCTGCCTCAGTGTCCTGTATCTCAGCTCATAATTTCCTGCAACAGTTCCAGCACACAAGTGGAAGAGGTCAGACACCTTGACAATCTTCCTTGCCTGCCCCCAACAGGTCCTGTCAGCACCTTCCAGAGGCGACCCAGCGCACCTGCCCTTCACCCCTTCAACTCGGCAGCCTCGTGGCCTGCTGTAGCCACCTGCAGGGAACCCACGAAGGCCAGAAACACGAGGGTCTCCTGCTGTGGCCCTCAGGATGTTCGGCAGGGAGAGCTTGGCAGCGTGTCCAGTGGGCTTCCCAACTGCCCACCCACCCACCATAGGTGCAGAAAGTCCCATCACGAGTGGGCAACCCCAGAGTGTCACAATCAGGCCCAGTCAGGGAGATGATGACCATGGAGGGACCACGACCTCCAGGAAGAAGTGGAGGAGAGCTGCCCGTGACAGTGCCAAATTCTTCAGGGTTTCCGTTGCTGCTGTGTGCCGGGCAGCCGGAGGTCAACCAGAAAAACTCGAAGTTCATCCTCTGAGAGAGGTGGGCCACAGATCAACGGAGGGGTTGTTTCCTGTGGCGGGCGCCATGGCCATCTCTGTCTCCCACGAGAGTGCGTGTTACCCCCTGCAGCGGGGTCCACGCCTTGGGCTCTTTTGACTCTCTCAGGTTCGCCCTGAAACCTTGGGGATGAGTGGTTGAGGGGTTCCGGGGATGGGTTGTGTTTGCGACAACGACGGGTGAGGTGAGCTGGGGGACAGTCCCGCTGCCCTCCCACGCCTCCGCTCAGCCGCCTCTCCAGGCCACACGCATGCACGTTCTGAGGTGGCCTGGTGATCGGACCGGAGGGGGACTGCATGATTTCAGAGGCCAGTGTATCACAATAACTATGACTCTATGTTTTTAGACGCACGATGCAACCAGACACGTCTTCCTTCCTACAATTAGGAGCAAATGGACACGAGTCTGCAAGCTGGCATCAGTGACAGTGTCACTTGGAAGACACCGTCGTGGTCCATGTTCTATCTCAGTTTGGTTCATGTGTCGCAGGACCTCTGGCTCCAACTGGGATGGCTGTCTGCCTGAAACGCCAGGCAGTCTGTGAGTGTGGAATCCAGGACCACGTCTACACTTCACATCTCCCCCGCAGATCCCTCATCTTCTCCTTGCAAGAGGTCTGGCTGCCAGAAGGCGAGAGTGCACGAGAACAGGTCAGGTTTCTACCTTGGGTCCTCTCACGGGCAGCGCTGTGGTCCCACCATTGAGATGTCCCCTGGGGAAGGAGCTTTCCTCCTGGGACACACCTTGAGTGACTGGCTGCTCTCTAGGTCATGGTTACACACTGCTTTCCCAAGGACTTGCACAGCGAGGAGTGACTTGTCCTCTGGTGACATACCACCAGAAGACCTCTAAGGGTCACCACAGATCCGTGGTCTGACTAGTGTTTGCCAAAAGCCGAGGGAGATTTCTGAACGTGTTCCTTGTGTTCACGGCCTCGTCTCTGTGTCACAGTAGAGCTTTGGCTCCACATGGCTTCGTCCCGTTGCTGGAGTTTCGGGTGCACGTTCTGGACGTGAAATTCCTTGGTCAGTCGCAACTTCTACTCATGTGGGAGGAAGAGACAGGACCGCACTGGGCGTCGTTGTTGGCAATGGGCACCGGGATTGCAGGCTGCACCTGGGAATTGCTAGCATGCTGTCACTTTGTGACACTTCTGCCCTGACTGCTTGTCGTGCTCATGCAGATGACGTTCAGAAGTGAGGAAGATGAAAGGGGGAAAGGCAGGCTGGCTGACTTTCCTCTTTGTGATGGTGGATGTTGGTGGTAGGCAAGGCTTATCCCCCAAAGTACATAATCTGGGAGTATGTCTTCTCAAGAGGTCTGAAGAGGAAAGGAACACTCTCCCTCTCCAGGACCCCCTCCGCTCTAGACCCAGTCATGCAGGACACCGACCTGCTTTCCAGTGACACCTCTCCGCCATTAGATTCCTTTGTTCTTCCTGTTTTGCTTTGCAATATGGAGACAGAAGCGAGTTCCTCACACATGCGGCCTGAGGGCACTAACAGTCCTGCAACCCCAGTCTTTTGATTTTAGTTTGGATTTTCAGATAAGTTCTCCTGCTACGTCTGACAGGACTGGCACTGGATCTGGTGTCCTGTGCAGCTGGGACCCAGTTGTGCACTACTTTTATGCTTCCTTCTCCCCACTCAGTGACTTTGTGTGGTGGTGTCAGAATTTGTCAGCATTTTAACCTACTCAAGGTGACTTCCTGAACGCATCCCCTCAGTGAATGTACTGACTGTGGTCTGCTAGCCGCTGCGCCTGGTGCAGGGGACATCCTCGGGCTGCTGTGAGAGGGATCTCTGGATATTGCCATCCTTGTGTGTACGCTGCACACGGAATCGTGGACATGGTGGCTCTCCTGCTATCTTTCTCCCTGACTCACTGTGATGTTGTGAGGCACACAGGTGAAGGTATGAAGAAGAGCAGGTGCACTGGCTCCCATGTGTAACATGGAACAAGTATTTCGGGGAGCAGGCAAAGCAAATCTCTGGATGATGGCGGATTAAACAGAGAAGGGAATTGATGGGCAGAGGAGGGTTTGGGGGACTACAAGGAAGTGGAGGCTGGACAACGGGAGAGGCCTACCTGGAGAGTAGCATCTGTTCAGGGGCAAGTTTGCTTTCCAGATCCAGGGTTATGATCCAGAATTCTGTCTGCAGGGGTGAGGGACCACACCTTCCTGCCCTACACCTCTGAGACCCTGGAAACCTGAGTTCTAGGCCTGAGTACAGATATGATTGTGTCCTCTGTGGTGAGGCCAGGATGATTTATTTCTACTTGGGAAATCCGTGTCCCCACTTGCCTGACCACTCTTTTCCCACACTGATTGTCCACACAACTGTGAACAGTCCAGCCATAACACATAAGGGAAATCTCCTCACTTATGCACAACTGTCCAGTCGCCAACCAGACATTGTCGCAGTAGCCACTGTCTGAGGGCTGAGAGTCCTAGCATCCTAGGTCACAGGGTGGTAAAGCACCTCTTTCTAATGTCTGAGGGTGACAGAGCCCACGTCCCAAGACCAGTGACAATAGCTGCAGGCAAGGGCGCAAGGCCCTGATGCTCTCGGCCTCGGAGCTCTGTCACAAGCTGCTGTCAAGGGCTGGTGGTTCCAGATCTAGGCCCTGGAGCTGTCACACCAGGTCCCTACACCTTAGGACCATATAGCTTACTCAGTGTCAAGGTATGAGGGTCCTGACCTCCTGGGCCCTAGAGCCATGACACGCACCACTATATAGCTGTGGGTCTCAACACTGCTGACCCGAGAGCTGTACATGGGCTGATCCCAAAGACTGATGGGGTCGTCACTCTAGGACCAAGTAGTATAGCAGAAGCTGGTGTCCAAAAGCTGACAGTCCTGACACCTTAGATCTGACACCTGTGACTCTAGTCACTGCCTGTGCTGAGGGCAGTGACACGTTACATCTGACTCCTGTGACTCTAGTCACTGTCTTGACACTCTAGGCTTCAGAGTTCTAACCCTAGCCACTGTCAGAGGGAGGAAGGTTCCAGCACCTTATGCTGGAGAGTTGCAAACCGAGCTGCTGTCCAGGGTGGAGAGCCCTAACACCTTACTACCTAAGCTGTCACACAGTCACTCAAGGGTTGTAGGTCCTGGCACCCTCAACCCCGAGTGCTGAAAAGCTATCTGTCGTCTGACAGGCAGGAGTTCTGATGCCCTGACAGAAGACTTGGAACACTGTTCCCAGTTAGGGGCAGAATATTCCCTGCTCTAGAACAGAGGGGCACCTGCTGTCAAGCCCTGAGGGCCCTGACAACTTAGGATGGAGGTCCTTACCACTAGTCATTGTCAAATCACCATTGACACACTAGATGACCTAGGGCGGATCTGTACCACTAGGTACTGTCTCATCCATGGGATCTGAGATTGTCATCAAAGTCTGATTGGCATCCATCTTTCAGGCCATTGTAATGCCTGATCCAAAGAAAATTGGTGAGGGACACAGAGAGAAGCCAAGTTTTCAAGTCTTCTTACTTTGTAAAACTGGGGAGTACCAAGCAATTTTGACCTTTGCAGGAAAGCCTTCCTCAGGCAGATGAGTGCAGGGTACTCATGACAACACCTGCCATCGCCTCAAGTCCCCAATTTGGGGCAAATGGGCAGGGATTCCTGACAATGTCCCAATTCCTATAGGATGAGTTGAGCCCCACACCAAACAAAAGCAGCCCCGTGTCAGTTTCTCGGAAAACACTCCTCACCTCCAGATGGCCTGGTGACTGTCAGCCCAGGGTGAGGACCCCAGCCTGTCCTAGGCAGCACTCAAGCTGAGCTTGGAAAAGCTGCTTCCCAAATTGGCTTATTGAAGATGTGCTGCGAGCCCTGGCGCCCTATCCTGGCATGAAGGTCTGCTGTCCCCTGACCGACCTCTTCTAGACCTCATTCTCCTCTTGTACAACTAAAATTTCCCCCCAAGCTCAAGGTTCAGAAAGTTCATTAGAACAAGAAAATATCAGAAATGCCTGCTTCACGTGTCTTCTTGTGTTCCCCACATTACAGTGATGGATTTGGACTGAGTACTCAGCAAAGATTTGATTTCACTGAGTGCAGCCAGCCAAGTTCAAGGGTAAACATATGGAGAAACAATAGAGTTAGGATTGAGGATTTGGGTCCGGGTCTCCTCGTTTGTCATGTTGACATATTTGGGATGCTGCAGCATGGGTAGAAGTTGGGAGTTTGAGGAACTGGAAGGGACCAAGTGTGAGTGCAGTGTACCACTCCAGGAGCAGAATCACCGCACGTCCTTGCAGACCGCTCGGCCTGGAGTTAGGGTAAAGTGACTCTTGGAGTTGGTAGTCATCAAAGTCTGAGTACAAGTGAAGACTAGTTCTTGGGAATGGGGTTAAGATGGGGTCTAGGGACCAGGTGTCACTCTGAGGTAGTACCCTTGCCTGTCTGGCACAGGCTCTGGTTCTACACTGAGCCCTGCAAAACTACCAATCAGCAGCAGGAACAAAAGGATGAAGGGGTAGAGATGAAATTGCGTCTGTGGATGTCCCCTCTAGGTGGATATGCGGTAGTGTGCCCGTCACCATCCTGCTAGAGAACTGTGGGGACATTGCCTCTTTCTTCCTTCCAGATTGCTGGGCCCGGGGAAATGCACGTTTTCCTCCGGAAGTTCAAGTGCACACATAGGACAGCTTTGAAGCAGGAGGAGAGGAATCTCTTGCATGAAAAATATAGAACTCAGACTTTTCTAGAAGAAGACAGCCATGGACACCTGGGAGCTGGGGCTCCATCCCGGCATCCAAAGAAGAGAACGAGACACACACGTCAATGACACACTTCACAAAACCAGTGTCCCCGATATCCTGGGTTTGCATATATTTTGGATTGTTGGAGACTATTTCAAGTAATGGTGCCCGGGCTCCAATTAGGAAGAAATTTCCTTAAAACGTGAGGTAGCTAGCTGAGGGAGGGAGGGCTAAGCTGAAAAAGTAAGAGGGGTATGACAATGTCCTGAGGAGTGAGCTTGGTGTGTCACCATCAGCGAGAGCAGACTGTAAACACAAGGTACAAGTTCAGAAAACTTCCTCCTCATTGGGCAAACTCACAGTCAGACCACAGCCAACATGGTGAGTCAGAAGCCCATCCTCCCAAGGTCTCCCCAGAAGAAAAGTCCCTCCTCCCTGTGCAGCTGGTTGGTGTGACTGCAGCCTCCAGCCCTGACCTGAGAGCAGCAAGTCCTCAGGAGGTATGTCACAAAAAGAAACCTTGTTCCCTGGGGACAACCTGATGGTGGGATTGCAGCCTCTACCTGGGACAGACCCAAGGCTGGGAGAGAGTGCCCCGGACATTTTTCAGTATATTTCAGACTATGTTGCTACATGGTAGCCAAAAAGAAATACTCACATACAGGAAAACTGTGCTTACATGAAAGTGGTGGACCGCAGAGACTGACACCAAACCAAGGTGGTGTCACTGACCAGCGGCCCCTCTCCATGTTGTTTTACCTGTGCCATTGGAAACTGGTGGGGACTTCTTCAGGGCTTTCTAAGGTTTTCTAGGGGTACATAGTCCTGTAATATGCACCTGAATATGCATTTGAATAGACTGGAAATAGCAGTGGTGACAATTTTGAGAAGTGGTCACAGCACCACACGAACAAGCAAAGCAGGGAGAAGGATCTGTAAAACTTTCAAATCTAGCATCGAGCCTTCCCAGCTACACAGGAGGTGGTCTTGAAGACCACCCCGGCACAGTTAGCAGAAGATCCTATGGAAAACCCAAGGTAAAGCTGTAGGAAGGGAATTGGCTGAGGGTGAGAGTGCTTGCAAGAAAGTGCCAGACCCTTACTTCATTCTCCTCATTGCAGAACAGAAAAGAAACGAAGGAGTCTAACGGTGAATGACACTAGCAGAATCTCTGGACGTTATCTCTAAGGACGGGGAGGAGCCGGAGTAAGGAACAGTGCTTGTTTCTGTTGCCACCTCTGTCCCTACCCTCACTCAAATCATCACGAACACTGCACCTGAGCACTTTCATAGTCCAGGGTAGTCTAAGCCACTATTAGGGGGGTGTCTGGAACTTCATGCCAACTCGTTCCTCAGTGATCCAGGTTTGAGGCTGGATTACAAATTCTCTGGCCTTCAGTAGTTCCCTAGCAGATTCAGATCTCTGTCCCTAAGATGTCACCTGTCCCACAGGCAGCATCTCATCATGCCATCTCACTCGTGGAGACTGGGCCATAGCCAGGAGGTCACAGAACATGACTTTGTCTTTGTCAAAGGAAGTGTGAGGAAGGGATGCTGGGTGTGAGTAGGTGGGGAAATAAGGACAAGGAAAACATGGCACAGAAGCGACGTGGCTGTGCTCATCCTACCTCCTTTGGTGTGGTAGCTTTGTGAGTTTCATCACAGCCACATGGGGACCACCAAGCCTCGGACACCTGGAGGGCTGGGATGGCACTGACTGCGCCATCACACAGACGGGCCGGAGAAGGATCAGAACTGCAATGACTTAAGACTTGGACTAGCCCTGGTCATTCACAGAATGGTCTGATTATTTTCATGACCTACAGCGTTGCAGGTGAATAATTATTACTTGAAAGCTTGCTATAGGCCCATCAGGCTCCTCTTGTCTCAATTTGAACACGTGGACATGAGCCTGCCAAGGGCAAGCATCAATGACAATTTTAACCGGAGGACACCATCTTGCTGAATGTCTTATGTCAATCTGGTTTACGTGGCATCATTATTTAGTGTTGCCTAAGGATTTCCAGGGATTAGTGAGGAGCGTGATGTGGCAGAAGCCCAAGAACAGATCCTCTGACGAGGAGAGATCACAGAGCACTATTGGTTCTTCCAGACGATTGGAAATTCAGCTTGGACAAAATCAACTGAACCACCACAAAGTCACAAAAACCCAGCTGGCGGTAAAAGTCATGCCCCAAATACAGCAGAATTCCTTATTACACCAGAAGTGGATATAATGAAAGATTTGGGTTATCCAAATGTGATGAATCTATTTTGCCTCATGGAAAACACTAGAAATATGTTCAGGTTCAGGAGAACGATCCTAGAGACCGTCTGAGAAATAGCCAGGAGGACAATGCCAGGAGGAGGAGGAGCGGAGAGAGGAACAGGCTCCTTTCCTCTTCACACCCCTTGAACAGACATGTCCCCAGAACACCTGTTCAGGGGATACCTTGCCTACCCTCATTTATCCTTGCACCTTCGCTCTCTGTACAGAGAAGAGCCAGAGAGCCTGCCCTCCACCCTTTACCTTCAGGACTTCTGACTATCCGCTGCCTGAGGATGAGGGGCAGTCAGGACACAATGGGGACAGCAGAGCCACCATGCCTGCAATTCACCTCAGCAGCCTGCACAGGATCCAGGTGTGGTCCTGTCGTTTGCCTCTGCAGGAATAGCAGAAGGTAGGAGACAGGTATCAGCTCCTTGACCCAAGGTTTGAGCTGTGAAAACCTCCTCCCCATTACACAGCCCCTGTACAGTTGGGCCAAAGCTTACCTGTGACACAGACAGCTGCCTGTAAACACAGGGTTGGCAGAAAACGCCCTCAGCCTTTCACCTTGAGGACTTCTGAACATCTGCTGCCTGAGGAAGGGGAGAGGTCAGCACAGGAGCGGGGCACAGAGCCTTGCAGTGGAGAGGCCTTGACTTCAGCCCCCTGTACTGGAAAAGAAAAAAAACCCACACTAAGCCTAAGGGGTCTAAGGCATGATGGCGTTAGCCATGGCTGTCCCTGGGTGCGGGGTGTCCATGTCAGGAATCGGGTGTCCTGACCTCATGGCCCTGCTTCGCCCCTCTCTGCGCCTAGCATTCTAGTGTGGTCTCTGCCTTTAAGATGACAAGATGACAGCAACTGACTCAGCAGCTGAGGTCTCCCCTTTGGAACCCGATTGGTCACCTTCCTGGACCTTAGCAATCACAGAGCAGGGAGGGTAGTCTCTGCTATTAGTCAGGTGTCATCCTGGGGCTTTTTCCCAGGACCCAGGGCTAGGGTCCAACCCCCACAACCCACAACGACCTACAGCCCCATCCTTGAAGGGCAGGGTGGTCTACCCGCTGCCGCCCCACCTCCCAGGTGGTCCTGTTGCCATGTCAAGCTGAGGTCCTGTGGTCCTCCTCAGTCCAGTCCCATTGACTCAGGACTCAACCCAGGACCCGCGGAGAAAAGCCCAGGAAAGCCCAGGACGAGGGACAGGACACGGGACAGACAGTGCAGCGCGGCCAGTGCCCGCTCACCCATGGCTCGAAGTCAGGAGCAAACTAAACGCCCAGCATGGCTGAGTTGCAGCACCAGCAGGGTCACCCCGAGGGGCGCAGAGTGCCCTCACCCCAGCTCATCCCCCACTGAAGGTTTGAGGGCCACCGCAATCCCGGGGCCTGGGGTCAGCAGCTCAGGTGGCTTCGGCCCCCGAGGAAGCAGGAAGATGGACAGAGGTGATCTGGCCCTGAGCTCAAATGCAGAGACTCCAGCCAGGGCAGTTGGGAAAAGCAACTGACAGCCTTTGGGCCCTGTCCCTGCCCCGCCCCCGCCCCCTGCCCCGCCCAACCACGCCCCACCCGCTCCTGCCCCGCCCAACCACGCCCCAACCGCCCCTGCCCCGCCCAACCACGCCCCAACCGCCCCTGCCCCGCCCAACCACGCCCCAACCGCCCCTGCCCCGCCCAACCACGCCCCAACCGCCCCTGCCCCGCCCCTGCCCTTTCCAGGCTCTGGACCCGCCTTGCCCCAGCTCCAGCCCCTCCCACCACTCTCAGGCCACACCCCCGGCCTTGCCCCCCCCATGCCTAGGCTCTGCCCCCCCCCCGCCCCCGCCACGCCCCTTAAAAGGGACATACCAGATTGCAGCTAAACCTGCAATATGTTTGAGCTTCCTGCTGAGAACCCAGAGTCCTTCACATCCTCCACCTCCATGGCTCTGGCCAC
This sequence comes from Castor canadensis, assembly GCF_047511655.1. Classification (NCBI taxonomy): domain Eukaryota; kingdom Metazoa; phylum Chordata; class Mammalia; order Rodentia; family Castoridae; genus Castor; species Castor canadensis. Next base: position 3,602,439 of record NC_133391.1, on the reverse strand, counting down.
CCTTGATGTCAGCGATTTACTATAGTTTTTGAAATGACATTCACTTGTGACGGTTTTCTTTTTTCATCCCATACCACTTATTATATGAAATGTATAAGAGGAAAATAATCCGTGATTGATCACGGTGGACATTGAGGGTGTAATAGAGGATGAGCTGAAGTGGGAATTCTGCCTTGAAAGAGGATGTGGGCTGGGGTGTGCTCAGTGTGAGGGGACCCGGGTTTGATCCCCAGCCTTGGTGGGTGGGGAAGGAAAGAAAAGACAGAGAATGCAAAATGAGGTGCAAAAGGGAACTTTTCCTTAGGATGAGAAACAGATCAAGCTGGCAGCCATGCTCTGTGCACAACTTGTAGCCGCTTCTTCCTTTGGCAGCCTCCCTGGACTTGTAGTGTGCCCTGCACTGCTGCACAGGGAACGAATTATCCACAGGACCTGAAGCCGAGGACACACTGGTGGGGGCAGAGAGGACATCAAGGTCCTCTGGCAGAGACTGGACATGTTACAAGTCACTCTCACATCCTGGGCCCCAGGGCTGTGTGACGGTAAGGAGTATGACAGGCCTGCAGTTTTCATCTGTGGTCAGGGGTTGTCCCCGCAGTGCTGACAGTCTCCCTGTCATTTCAGACAGACCCCTCTTCCCAGCTGGAGCAGGAGTCCTGCAGCAAGGCTAGGACTTTTAATGGATCCTTTAGGCAGAAGTGCCACACCTCACTAGTAAGATGTAACTGTCAATTCCAGGTGCAGGCTCACATAAGACGACATCATGGGGCGTGCATTGCTCAGTCAAGGTCATCAATATGCACAGCTGACGCTCCCCAAACAACTCCACAGCACTGTTTCTGCCACGGGGCATCAGGCCCAGGAGATCCGGTACTCTCTTGCAACACGAGTTCAGTGAGATGGTGGCCACTTTTCTCATCGTCTAGCTCCAGACACTTCAGGGACACAGCTGCACCAGCCACGTTGAGGCCGGGCATCCCAAGGATCTATCTGGCCTGCTCCTAGCACATTATCCCACCGGCCTGCACAGGGGAACCATGAGCCTGTCCTTCTTCACCTCTTCTTCTTCATGCACTCACATCTCCTGCAAGGTGGTGATGGGCAGAAGGGCCACAACGAAGCCACTTTTCCTGCAGGGTGCCTGTGAGGACGGCAGTCTCACCTTAGCCTCCGACTGCAGTCCTATGAATGTCCCTGGCAACAGTAGCGGTGGCTAGAAGAAGACGTAAGTAGTTTCAGTGAGGGGACCTCTTCTGAAAACTTCCTGCCTAATGTGCCATCTCTCACTCAGAAAACAGCCTCCACCTTGAAGGGAGACAGCCATCCATCCTCTCTGGGAAACTGTTCAGAAAATTCCTCACCAGCGGACAACCCCAATCACCAAGCCTTGTGCTTAGGAATATCATATGGCAGGACCCTGGCCTCCCCACAAGATGGAAGACTGTCACCACTGGGATAACCGACTTCAGACGGTGACTTCACTGATGACTGCTGACCACAAAAATCCCCTGACAAAGAACCAGTGGTTCCAATGAGAGGCACAAACACTGAGTCAATTAGGTAGGACAGCCAGCTGCTGTTATGCATTTTAATTTGTCTACATTTATTAATATTGCTTGCAATGGCTCCTCATAACTGTACACATTTATGGAGAACGATACAAAGGACAGCTATATCGACAGGCTGTGGGATGATTAAATCATACTAGTCCATCTATCTGTCACCTAAAAGAGTCTGCTGCATCTCCCATTATTTCAAAGTCACCGAGAGTTCATTTCACACATCTGCCTGCCTGTTAAGAGCATAGTGGGAGTAGCCTGGGCTGAGTGGATCCTGACGTCAAGGTTGGTGGTGCCTGCTGTGACATCCTATGTGTGCAGGAGGAGCCTGAAGCTCAGGGACTGCCGTCACCCCCGGGGAGGATGTGCGGAGGGCTCCAAATTCTGCGCACGACTCCATTTCCGAGGGCACGTGCACCACGCCGACTGCCCCGAGCACCCGTGCACAGCCAGGTGAGCTGAATGCAGGCAGACGTCTCCGCCCCACCTGGGAAAGGATCACAGGCTGTTTGTCGTGGGGTTCTTCCCTGTGACCGCTCTCCCGTCCTCTTCCATTTCTGAGGAGGAGGAATGGTCCTCATCACGGTTGAACCAGGCACGTGATGTCACTTCTGCCGCTTTGCCATGAGAACTAGTAAGACTAGCCCTACCGTCCCAAGGCACACTAGCCGAGTGACGCGTGCAGGCCCAGTCTGCCCAGTGACGATGTCCTGCCAAGGTAGCAGGAAAGGTTGTGGTTGGGTGAGGCGTGGGACAAGACTCTGGGCAAAGCGAGGGGCGGGGGGTGGAAGCACAGCTGCGCAGTGTCCCCAAGGACAGCTGTGTCTCCTCTTTCCTACAATGCTTCCCGTAGCTGCTCACCCTTCTTCCTTCCCACTGAGGTGGCCCACCAAACCCAGTCACACTGGGGACCCAGATTCCAGGTTCAGCACTAACAGCCACAGCTTCTCTGTGACTTAGGCCAGGTGCCAGGGCCAACGTCCCACCTAAGGTGGCTCTCCTAACTTAGCATGCCTGAGAGGGGCATGTCAGACCCAGTCACAGGGAGAATCTGAGGCCCCAGTGGACTCTTGTCTTAACCAGGTCATGCAGAGGGCTTGCAACCTAGGTCAGCCCTCCTCTGATGGTGTCCCCAAAGACCAGAGCATGTGTCTCCCAAGGTGACAGGGTGACTGAGGCAATTGCAGTCAGCTGAGGTGAGTAGAGGGCCAGTGTGTTTGTGTGTGATGTGGTCCATGATCCAACAGGAGCCAAAGCAAAATCCCCAAAGGGCAAGGCTGGAAGGGTGAGGGGCGTGGCCAGCAGCTGAGGAAAGGGGAGGCTGTTTCTGGTGGAGGCTCCACTTATGCAGATGGGGACTCAGACTGAGAAAACTGCAAGGTGGTGGACAAGAGAAGCAGGCTGCGCCTTTTTGAGCCTCTTCATTTGAAAAGTGACTCTTCACTTCTTTGCTTTCTTATTTCTTGAGTGATTTGCACATTTAAAAAACATCTTGAGGTCTGTACTATAGTTATTGTCTCCCATTGTGTTGGCTGTCTCTTGATTCTGTTAAATGTTTCTTTTCCAGACGCTTTAGAATTTGAATTATTTTTGAAGTCTACCAGCATGGATGAGCTGGGGTCTATCTGTGCTTTGAAGCCAATAGTGTTCACACACTGGAGTTGGGTGTGCCAACATTGGGCACATAAAACTATCAGTGGTTATTTCTTCTTGAGGATTCTTCCTCTTATTAGTATGAAGTAACCTTCTTTGTCCCTTCTGACAAATTTACTTTTGAAGTCTTTTTAAATCAGATATAAGTATAATTACTCCTAGCTTGGTACTGGTGCTCACAGCTGTAATCCCAGCTACTCAGGAGGCAAAGATCAGAAAGATCACAGCGTGAAGCCAGCCCAGGTAAATAGTTCACAGACCCTCTGTCGGAAAAAAACCATCACCAAAAAAGGGCTGGTGGAGTGGCTCAAGGTGAAGGCTCTGAGTTCAAACCCCAGTACCTCAAAACAAAAAGAAAAAAAAAGTATAGTTACTCCTATCTGTTTTCAGGAGCCACATGCTCAGAATTTTTTTTTTTCTACTGTTTTACACTACTTCAATGTTTGTGTTGGTGAGAGAGGTTTCTTGCGAACAACAAATTTTCAGATCTTCCTTATTAATCCAGCTTGCCAATCTATGTGTATTGGTGGGGGAGTTGAGCCCATTAACATTCAGTGTTAATATTGAAGAGCTGTATGGTAATTCTGACAGTCTGATGCTTTAAGTGTGTGTGTGTGTGTGTGTGTGTGTATGTGGGTGTGTGTATGTGTGGGTCACTGTGGGTATGTGTGTATGTGTATGTGTGTGTGTATTCTTTGCTACTTCACAATTGCTTATCTGCTCATCTCCTGAGATTTCATTATTCCCATCCTTTCGTGTGTGTTTATCTTTATCATCTGTGTGTAAGATTCCTTTTGGTGCTTTCTAGAGTGCTGGTTTAGTGGTCATCTATTGCTTTAGTTTCTGTTTATCATGGAGGTTTTTATTTCCCCTCCAATTATGAATGCCAGCTCTGCAGGGTAAAGCATTCTAGGTTTGAAGTTGTTTTCTTTCAATGACTGAATGCTTCATTCAATGCCCTTCTTGCTTTTAAGGTTTCTGTTGAGATACCTGCTGGCAGGTTAACAGTTACAAGTGATTTGACGTTTCTCCTTTACTGCCTGTGATATTCATTCCTTGTTCTCTGTGTTTATATGCCATGAGAGGTTCTATGTTTGTCCTATATGTTTTGTGTACTAGAAGCCTCCTCTACCTGAAAGGGTAGCTCTTTCTCAGATTTGGGACATTTTCTGCTGTTATTTTGTTGAACATGTTTCCTATGCCTTTTGGCTTGCACCTCTTCTCCTTCTTCAATACCCATGACTCATAGATTTGGTCTTTCAATGGAGATGCAGAGTTCTTATAGGCTCATCTCAGAATTCTTCATTATTTTCTCTCTGTGTTCATCTGTTTTTTGCAGTATGTCCACTTTGTCTACAAGTTCGGAAATTCTCCCTTCCACTTGTTTCAGGCTGCTGGGGTGGCTTTCAACTGTAGTTTTTATTTGACTTAAGAAGCTTTTCATTTCCAAGGGTTTTATCTTATCTTCTTATCTTTTGAGACTATCTATATCTGTTTTAAATTCTCCCTTCATATCTTGTATTGTCTTTCTTTTGCATTTATCTCTTTTTGGTATCTTTTTTGATTTCATTCAGATGTTTGTTTGTATCCTCTTTGGGTTTCTTTAGTTGTTTCTGTGTCCTCTCGCTACTTATTCATATTCTATTGGATTTCATTATTTTTTAACATGACTTCTTTAACATCCAGAATCATCCTTACCATCATTCTTTTGAGCTCAGAGACTGAGGTTTTAGCCCCTTCACTATCCATTGGATCGTTTGTTGCACAGTTGTTGACATTTTGAGGAGTCATATTCCTTTGCCTTTTCCTATTTCCCTTGTTTCTGTTTTGAGATTTGCTCAACTGTTGTCAACTAGTTGGTTGGGGATTTTATTGATCTGAAGTCTTTCCCTTGAATTACTTTCTGTGTTCTGACAGGAGTGGTTATTGTTTCGGTTTTGAATCATTTCTGTCCATCGAACTGGGGTTACAACTTAGCAATAGCAAGTTCACAAATTCAATACTAATCCAGATATTTACATGAAATAAAAAACATTTGGTAGCATTATCTGTAAACAGATGGGTGTTGGGAAAATCACAGTTGTTTGGTTAGAGATTTAACCTTAGGTAGGAAAGTAAGGGGAGTGGGAAGAGAGATTAGGAAGAAGGAGTATGGGGAGAGGAGGTGTGAGGTGTGGAGGATGCAGGTGAATGAGATCCTGATGTGTCTTATTCATTGTGCAGTTCCATTGCTGTGGAGGAAGATGTTATTGTCAGGGGTTGCAGAAGGATAGGAAGGATGGGAGTCATAAAGTAAGTAGTAAAGTGAATCACTACTTGAGTGGTTTGTAAACCACAGATAGGGGATGTGGAGAAAGAGGAGGAGCAGAAAGAAGAGAAGGAAGAGGAAAAGTGGGGGGAAGAACTGGAAAAGTAAAGAGAGAAAATTTGAAATAAAAGAAGGACAGAAAAATTGAAACTTTTTAGCCCTTGTGATGGAGAGGAAGGGGTTTCTTCTATGGTCAGTGAGTACACTGGACCTTCCCTTCCAATCACTGGCCCTCAGCTTTTAGTGCGCAGGTGGGTCTCAGGTGGTTCCTCTGCCTGGCACTGCCCAGACCGTGCTAGTCTGAGTCCGTTTAGACAAGGGGTCTCTCTCTATCCCTGCCCTGATTAGGAAAGGTATGCTAGACTAAATGGCAAGTTGCATCGCCTCCACTGGGCAGTTTTCAGGTGCTCCTCTGAGGTATCTCAGCTAAAGGCTCCTCTGAGAGGGTGCTGTCGGTTTCAGCTTGCTTACCTAGGAGGCTTCTTGGAGGTGGCTTGGGGGGATGAGCAGTTTTCCCTTTCTTCTGCAGGGCAAATTTAAGAGCTTTAGCTTAGGCTGTTTGCCCAAAAGCTCTTCTCGTGGGGGTGGGGTAGTCAGACTCACCTCTTTCTCGGAAGTGGTCGAATGAGTTATTATTTCCCACAAGCTGGGGGTGGGCTTGCCTAGCCTGTGTCCACACTGTCTTCCCTTGTATACAGAAGCACAAGCTGAACCACGAGTCACAGTGCAGCTCCCACACCAGGCATGACAGGAGATTTCCCTCGGGTTATTGGGCCAAAACCTTAATAAGCGGTGGGGAACCGTCAGGTGCCTGCAGCTGAACAGGGCAGTGGGGTAACCCTCTGAACTCAAAGCTGCAACTCATCTGGTAGCCCACGGATCCTCAGGTTGGTGGATAGGTGGTTGGCAGTTAGCAGTTGCGCCTTTTTTCCACAGTCTGGGAAGCCCCCAGCTCAGGAAGGCTATAGCTCTGTGTGTTGATTTTTAGCACTTGGGGTGTTCTTCCTAGGCTCCAGAACAAAATGAAGAAAAAACCAGAACACCTGCCAGTGGTACAGCATGCTGCTGGCAGCAGTTGCACGCCACAGCCCACTTTTACTTTATATAGGGTCGGGTTATTGCCTGGGCTAGGCTCAGACAACCATCCTCCTATGTTCAGCTCCTGCCTGGATTACGGGTCCAACAACACAACACACCTGGCTTCTTTTTTTTTTTTTTGACTTACAAGTGTTCAGTCTTTTATTTGGTGGGACTGGCAGGGCTTCACACTTGCAAAGCAGGTGCTCTACCACTTGAACCACGCCTCCAGTCAATTTTGTTCTGGAGATGGAGGTCTTGTGAACTATTTGCCCAGGCTGGCTTTGAACTGCGATTCTCCTGATCTCAGCCTCCCAAGTAGCTAGGATTACAGGCATGAGCCTCCTGCACCTGGCAGTGGCCAGGCTTTTGATTACACTTTGTTTGTTTTTTTTTCTTTTATTATTCATATGTGCATACAAGGCTTGGGTCATTTCTCCCCCCTGCCCCCACCCCCTCCCTTACCACCCACTCCGCCCCCTCCCTCTCCCCCCCCAATACCCAGCAGAAACTATTTTGCCCTTATTTCTAATTTTATTGTAGAGAGAGTATAAGCAATAATAGGAAGGAACAAGGGTTTTTGCTGGTTGAGATAAGGATAGCTGTACAGGGCATTGACTCACATTAATTTCCTGTGCGTGTGTGTTACCTTCTAGGTTAGTTCTTTTTGATCTCACCTTTTCTCTAGTTCCTGGTCCCCTTTTCCTATTGGCCTCAGTTGCTTTTAAGGTATCTGCTTTAGTTTCTCTGCGATAAGGGCAACAAATGCTAGCTAATTTTTTAGGTGTCTTGCCTATCTTCACCCCCGCCTTGTGTGCTCTCACTTTTATCATGTGCTCAAAGTCCAATCCCCTTGTTGTGTTTGCCCTTGATCTAATGTCCACATATGAGGGAGAACATACAATTTTTGGTCTTTTGGGCCACACACCTGGCTTCTTAATTGAGATGGGGTTGCTAACTTTGCCCTAGCTGGCCTTGAACTACCACTCCAGTGGCCGAGGTTACAAGTTTGCAGCCACCTTATGGCAAGAACTGTAGCATAAGTCACTGTCAGGGGCCTGATGGTCTGGACACCCTAGGTCTGAGAGTTGTAATGCCAGCTGCAGTTAAGGGCCAAGGGCCCAAAACAATAGGCCAGAGAACTGAAACACTCATCACGCTCAAGTGCCAAGGGTCCAACACCATAGGCCCAAGAGCTGTGACTCTGGTTGCTCTAGAGCTGATGGTCCCTGAAGCTGCTTTCCAGGGCCAAGGTTACAGCAACCAACAGCCAAAAGCTGAATTCTGGTTGATGACTAGAAGTGGTGAGTTCCAAGGTCCTATGCCAGAAACTAATTCCAGCCAATATAAAGGGCTAAGATTCCTGACTCAGGGGCCAAGACCAATAACACTAGTGCTGTTGGGGTTAAGGATCCTGACACTATAGGTCCCAGAGATGCACACCAGTCACTGTGAAGGTCCAAGGGTCCCAAACCTTTGACAAGATGGATCAAGGGTACCAAAACAATACTTCAGAGACTGACCTTAGGGGTTCAGTCCTTTTTGGAGTTGATGGTCATGGAAGACTGAGTCACAATTGAGAATGACACCTCAGGATTGGGTTAAAATTGTGGGTCTGGGGACCAGGGTGTCACTCAGTGATAGGGACTCTGGTTTCTACACTGAGCCCTGCAAAACTACCGATCAGCAGCAGGAACAAAAGGATGAAGGGGTAGAGATGAAATTGCGTCTGTGGATGTCCCCTCTAGGTGGATATGCGGTAGTGTGCCCGTCACCATCCTGCTAGAGAACTGTGGGGACATTGCCTCTTTCTTCCTTCCAGATTGCTGGGCCCGGGGAAATGCACGTTTTCCTCCGGAAGTTCAAGTGCACACATAGGACAGCTTTGAAGCAGGAGGAGAGGAATCTCTTGCATGAAAAATATAGAACCAGACTTTTCTAGAAGAAGACAGCCATGGACACCTGGGAGCTGGGGCTCCATCCCGGCATCCATGGAGGAGGATGAGACACCAGGGCTGAGGCCCACTTCAATGTCACACTGCACTATTCCAGTTTTCGCGAAGTTGGAGGTCCGAGTTTTGCATGTATTTGGTGGGATCGTTGAAGGCTACTTCCAGGTTGGTGCAGGGACTCAGATTAGCGAGAAATTGATTTGAAAATTGCAATCTTGGTGTGAGAGGTGGGTGTAAGGTGAAAAAGTGTGAGGAGTTTGACAATGTCCTGGGGAGGGGGTCACCATGAACACAGCCCACATGGAGTACAGCTCTGCTGCCCACCACTGTGCCCACACAGCCTGCCTGGGCCACTCAGATGACGTTAGGATCTGATCACTGCCCAGCTGATCCTCGTGGTGACAGCCAGTGATGGCTTGAGAGCACTGTACTGTCCACACAGACTGAGCTGCGGCACACGGTGGCGTACGTGAACTAGGCTGATGACCGCCAGGACTCTGCAGTGGTCGAGTTGGAACTGGAGATCATGGAGCTGCCCACCGAGGAGACCCCGGTCATCACGGGCTCTGCTCTCTGTGCCCTTGAGCAACGTGACCCTGAACTAAGTGTGAAGTCAGGGCAGAAGCTGCCAGACGCTGTGGACCCTTCCATCCCAGTGCCCACCCAGGACGTGGAGAAGCCTTTCCTGCTGCCTGTGGAGTCTGTTTACTCGTCCTAGCCAGGATGGTGGTGACAGGGACGTTGGAGGTTGACATTAGAAGGAGATGAGTGTGGTTCCCAGGACAAATAAGGGCATTTACACTGTGCTGAAAGACATGGAGAAATTCCACAAAGCCTGGAGAGGATGACGCAGGGACAACCTTGGGCCCTGGTCCAAGGCTTAGCGTGGGAGGACCTGAGGTGTGGCCTGGTCATGGTCAGGCCGGGTCCATCCAGGCCCATCAGAAGGAGGCAGCGTACAATGAGGGGTTCGCCACCAGTCTTTTGTGTCTACTTCCTGCCTGTCATGTTTTCCCTGACCTGCGGGACACGGTTTATGGGGTCATCTTGCCTCCAGTGAGGGGATTGCTGTGCCCGCAGAGGACGTGAGCTTAGCCTAATCATCAGCCCATGATCTTAGAGAGACGCCAGCTTTCACCTTACCAGATCATCGCCGCCAGCCTCACCACTGACACACGAGCCATGACTCGGGAGGACAAGAAGCTCGGGTGGAGTTGATTCTGGACCTGTGCTCAGACTGTTTGATCTCAGGGCTGCACTGACCAGTGTCCCCTCTCTCTTTTGGTGCCTCTGCAGCACAAGCTGCCACCTAGAGTGCAGGTACATGGCTACTGCCCCTGGTTACAAAGTGTGTCCTGCCAGGGGACAACAGCCCCCAAACTGTTCTATGAATAGAAAGTGGAGGAAAATATGAAATTAGATCCACATGGCTATAACAGAAAGTTTAATATGCATCATAAATGTTAGCAGATTCTTTTGAACCCCAATGCAAGTGTTCAGAGGCAGAGCCTTGGGAAGAGATTAGGCTTGAGGCTCCTGACACATGGACAGTGTGTGTGCCTTTAGAGAGGAGCTTGAGGGGCTGGGTTCAACCCTTCCACCCACCCATCCTGAGAGGACACAAAACAAGGTGCCACGTCACAGGGGAGGGCTCAAACTCTCCACGCAATGATTGTTATAAATTTGAAAAGTTCCTTGAGGCAAACCATTGTGGGTGACAGCCTGCCATGATTGGCCCACTCCGTACTGCTCCTCACAGGGCCTTTGTGATGTCATAGAGCAGCATGTATTTAAGGGCCCGAGTGGGCTGGCTTTTGTCCTTTTACTGCAGGGAGCTCGTTGGGTGTGACCTGCTGGACTCGAGCGTTGTGAGAGACTCCATCCTGACAGTTTGTGACCTACTGCGCACCGTGAGCCGCTAGTTACTTCACGTCGTCCGGTAAGGGGTTTAGGGTTTGGTGTTTTGAGTTTATTCTTGTTTATTTATATGTCGTTTGTGTTTATTCTTGCTCGCTTTTTCATTTTTTCTTTATGTCTCCCCATTTTTTCTTTTTCTCACACTTGATTTTTCTTAGTCATTCATACTTTTATTTCCTTTCATTTTCCTATTTTTCATTGTTATTTCACATATTTTATGTGTGCTGGATAAGGTATTTCATATTCTGTTTCCCTACATGCTTAGAATGCACTTGAATCAAGTTCACCCACTATTACCCTGTCCCATCCCCAACTCATTAAAATTCCCATTGTACCTTCTTGTCCTGCGTTGTCCACCTAGACTCCACAGGAATAAAACAGGCAACGTTTGTCTTTGGGGGACTTGCTTGTTTCACTAAACCTCATGTCCAGGTCTATCCTTCAAGTGTAGACATCATTTTGTTCTTCTGTATAGCTGAGTAAACCTCCACTGTGGTTGCAGGTGACAGCTTCTGAGCCATCCATCCACTGATGGGCACCTAGGCTGACTCCATAGTTTGGCAATTGTGAGCGTGCAGTGATCAGCCTGGGTATGCAGGGTCTTTGTCCTAAGGTGACTTTGATTCTTCTGGTATCCACTGAGAGGTGGCATATCGGAATTCATGGAAGGCTCCATTCTTAATTATTTCAGCCCCATCCAATTTCCGCAGGGGCTGCACTAATTTACTTTCCTGCAGCTGGGAAGCCGTGGGCTTCCTTGCCAGCGTGTGTTGGTTTTGGATTTCTTCCTGGTAGTCATGGTCACTGGGCCACCAGGGAGTCACAGTGCAGCTTTGAGCTGCGTCTCCCTGATGGCTAAAGATCGTGGACCTCTTTCTAGGCGCTTACGGCCATGCGGACATCTTCATTGAGAAGAATTTGTCCCCTGCATTTGGCCCTTTTCTTGATTTTGGTGCTGAGGTTTGAACTCAGTACCTGTGCTTCCAAGGCAGGCGCTCTAGAGTTGAGGTGTGCCGCCGGCCCTTTCTGCTTTTAGTCATTTTTCAGAGAGGGTCTTGCTGTTTTGGGCAGGCTAGTGTCAGTCTGTGATCCTCCATCTGCCTCCAATGTAGCTGGAACTACAGGCACATGCAACAATGCCTAGCGTTTCAGTGAGATAGAGACAGTGTTTACCCCTGCTGGCCTCTAACCATGGTCCACCTCATGCCCTCTCCCGACTAGCTGGGATTACAGCTGTGACACACCATGACCCTCGTGATTTGCTCTTATATTGATTGGGTTATTTGCTCTTTTGTTGTCTCGGTTTTGGGGTCTTTAAGGATTCTAGATATTAATTCCCTTGGATGAGTAGAAGGCCAAGATTTTCTCCCGTTCTCTAGGCTCTGTGTTCATTCTGTAGTTTGTTTCCTCTGTGTGCCATAGCTGGAGAATTCCACTTGTCAGTCAGTTCCCACTCTAATTTCCTGGACTGCTGCAGTCAAGTAAGTACTGGGTGCTTACCCCTTCGCCTGGGGCTCTGCCACTGGATGCCTATTCGGAAATTCATGGCAAAGCTTCGACCCACGTTTTCCTCCAGCTGTTCCCAAGTTTCTGTCTTAACTAAGGTCTCTGGTCCATTTTGAGTTCTTTCTGCACAGGGTGTGAGATGGGGACCTGCTTGCGGCCCCAGTGTGGATGTCGAGTTTTGCCAGCACCATGTGTGAAGGGCCATCTTTCTTCCAAAGTACGTCTTCGGCTCCTCTGTCAAGAATCTCGTGGCCGTCGCTTCGTGGACGTCCTTCTGGGTCTTCTCTTCTCTCTCCCAGGTCTCTGTCTGCTTTTGTGTCAGTACCATGCTGCTTTTGTCGTGATGGCTCTGTAGTGTAGTTGAAAGTCAGGTATTGTGGTACGTCCGGCATTGCTCTTTTTGCTGACAATTGTTTGGTAATTTGGGATCTTTCATTTGAATTTTAGCGTAGATGTTCCTACTTCCATGAAGAATGACATTGGATCTGATGCAGGCTGCATTGAATCTGCATCCCAGTTTGGGGAAGATGGCACTTTGCCAACAGCGTCTGTCAGTCCGTGGACACAGGAGGTCTTTGCATCTTCTAGTGTCTTCTCCCATTTCTCTCCTCCATGCTCTGTACTCGTCAGGACAGAGCTCCTCCCCTGCCTTCCCGAAGTGTATCCTAGGTGTTTCTTGAGGCGCTTGTGAATGGGATTGTCCTGCTCACTTCTTTTGCACCAGGTTTCTTGCTGACGTACGCAAAGGCTACTCACTCTCCTGGTGACTTTGTGTGCCGCTGCTTGGCCGCAAGCGCTTCTGAACTTGACGTGTTTTCTGGTGGAGTCTTCGCCTCTTCTGCATTGGATCATGGTAGGTGCACACACGGGTAATTTGCTGTCTTTGCTCTTTATTGTCTCCCTCTTATTTCTTTCCTTCCTCTCCGCATCGTTGAGGGTTTCTGCATCTCTGTCTGCCACAGAAACTTGCCCACATCTTTCTTTTTGTGCTTTTATCGCTGTCTGGTTTTGAAATCAGGGTAACAGTCCTGCCTTTCTGTAAGGAGCGCTGATGTGTCCCATCCCTTTGCTTTTCGTGGAAAAGGCTGGGATCCGTGTTAGCTTTCCTTTCAAACTGGTAGAATTGAGCAGCGTATCCATTTGGTGTCCTGGGCTTTTCTTTGTAGGGGGTTTGTGTTACTCTTTCAAAGTCATTCACTCATTTTTGAATTGTGCAGGTGTTTTGGATAACGTTGGGTTCATTTTGGTAGGTCCTTTCCTGTGTGTCTCAAAACATCCATTTCTTCAAGATTTTCCAATTGACCTGAATCTAAGCTTTCACCATGTTCCCTAATGGTCGTCTTGACTCCAGTGGTTTCTCTTGTCATCTCACCTTTCCCGTGAATCATGTCGTTAACTGTGTTTTCTCTTTCTCTGCAGAGTTTTGCTAAGCATTTGTCAATTTGTTTATCCTTGCAGAGCTCAGCTCTCGGGACCATTGACTTCTCTGTGGTGGGATAGTTTGCCTTTCCTTTATTTCAGCTCTGGTCTTCATTATCCTTTCCTTTGGCTTTTGGGTTTAATTTGTTCTTATTTTCCTAGGACCTTGTAGCACCTCTTGGGTTCTTTGTTCAGGGATCTCTGGCTTTTGAGGGAGGTGTTTCTAGTGATACACGTCCCCAGTGAGCCACTTTTAATTCATATGCGGTGTTGTTTGGTGTTTCCACTGAAGAGTTCTGGTGACGAGAAGGACACGCGATGGAGCGGAAGGTGAAGAACAGCTTTTTTGGTGAGAACATCGTCACCAAGCATTACACAATTCTGCACACCCTTGGCCAAGGCGGGTTTGGTGAGGTAAAACTGGCCCAGCACAGAGTTACAGGAGCCCAGGTGGCCATCAAAATTGTTTCCAAAGGGGAGCAGAGCTTCACCTCCATATCCTCGGAGGTGGCTATAATGAAGTCTATAGAGCACCCAAACATTGTGCGTTTATTTCATGTGATCGAATCAAAAAAATCGGTGTATATGGTGATGGAGTTTGCCTCTGGGGGAGACCTCCATGACTACGTCTTGGAGAAAGGCCAGGTGGAGGAGGGGGAGGCTCGCAAATTGTTCTATCAGATCACCTGTGCACTGAGCTACTGTCACAGCAAGGGCATTGTGCATCACGACCTCAAGCCAGAGAACATCTTGGTGGATGGCAGTGGCTCAGTGAAACTCAGTGACTTTGGCCTCAGTGCCATTGTCCAAGCCGGGGAAAAATTGCTCATGTTTTGTGGCACCGATGTTTTCTGGGCGCCTGAACTTTTTGATGGGAAGGCCTACGAGGGGCCTCCCGTGGACGTGTGGAGTCTAGGAATGACTTTATATTACATCCTGACGGGCTCGCTCCCCTTTAGCGAAGACACCACCTGTGAGCTGGAGCAGCAGATCAGGCATCTGACGTTCCAGTTTCCAGCATGCCTGTCTGCAGAGGTGCAACAACTGACCCACTACATCCTGACTGCCGACCCCAGAGGGAGGCCCACTGTGGCTGATATCATCCAGCACCCCTGGTTAAAGGCAGACCAAGAACAGAGGCAGGAGATACCCCCCACCCAATCCTATCGCAACGTCTTGGGAACGATGCGTGGACTGGGGTATCATTCCCAGGAGATCAGGGACTCTCTAATGAAAAAGTCCTACAATCATATTATGGCTACCTTCCTCCTCCTCCAGCATCAGACACCACAGGGGGACAGTTCCAGCAGACAAGAGGAAGAGGTCAAGGACTGTGACGATCCTCCTTGCCTGCCCCTGACAGACCCTGTCAACTCCTTCCAGAGGCGACTCAGTGCAACTGCCCTTCACTCCGTCATCAAATCGGTAGCCCCGGAACACCAAAAAGGTGGCGATAGGCAGAAGGGCCGCAGACCAGCCTCGTGGCCTGCTGTAGCCACCTGCAGGGGACCCACGAAGGCCAGAAACATCAGAGCCTCCCACTGCGGCATTCAGGATGCCCGGCATGATACCAGCGATGGTCAGAAGGGAGAGCGAGGCAGCGTGTCCAGTGGGCTGCCCCCCCGCCCCCCCACCCTGGGCGCAGAAAGTCCCATCACCAGTGGGCAACCCCAGAGTGGCACAATCAGGCCCACTCAGGGAGATGATGACCATGGAGGGACCACGACCTTCAGGAAGAAGTGGAGGAGAGCTGCCCGTGGCCTTGCCAAATTCGTCAGGGGCCTCTGTTGTTGTTGTGTGCTGGTCAGCAAGAGAAAAAGTCAACTTCATGCTTTTGGAGAGACGGGCCAAGGGTCAAGTAAGTGTGGCGGGTGAGCAGGGCTCCTGCATTTTATTCTGTCTGCCGTTAGTAATGTCAGTTTGCATTGAAAACCCCAGGTGTATACATTTGTGGGGTGCAATGCAAAGGTGAGGTATACCTGCACGCTGTGGGCTGAGGGAGTCACTGTACTCAGTCGTCTGTCACCGCACAAAGTCCTGCTGGGTCCCATTCTGTGGAGTCTAGGCAGTAGGACAGAGGTTACCTGAGGCTGGGGTGGAGAGGGTGGCAGGGAGGGGAGGGAAGCTGTGGACCAAAGGGGACAGAGTTTTCCCACAGGAGGGGTCAGGTCGGAGAGGTGTCGCACAGCGGGGTGACTGTAGTCGTGAAGAAGGTCCTGTGTATTCATGTCAAAGTCACCGAGAGTCCATTGCACACGTCTCCCTGCCTCTCGAGAGCACAGAGTAGATCCCGGCGTTGGGGTGTGTGAAATCCTTCGTGTGCAGGATGGGTGAGATGTTCTAAACGGAGGCTGTGCTGATGGTTACACAACTCTGTGAATATGCTAAGAGTAACTGCACGAAAACAGGCAACAGCCTCAGGTGTGGTGGTTCGGCACTAGCCGAGTTTGTGGGAGGCCCTGGTCCCACCCCGACACGAGAAAAAAGGAGGAGTGTATGATTTGCAAAGAACCCTTCTGCAAAGCCTTGAACAAAAATTATTTTCACAAATACCACAGTCCTTGCTTTTCTTTTTGTCACACTGGGGTTTGAACTAAAGGCCTGGCTGGTCCTTGCTCGGTTGTCGCTCTGCCACTGGAGCCACACCCACGGCCCTTTTGTGCTTAAGCTATTCTGCAGGTAGTGGGTCCAGGATTTCCTTGGGCTGCTGTTGGACTAGCTGTGCCTTTCATCACAGTGAGACAACAGGTGAAACACCATGCCTGGGTTCTTGCTTGAGATGGGGTCTTGCTAAATTTGTCCTGGCTGAACTTGAACTCTGTACCTCCCTTGATCCCGCTCCCCAGTACCTGAGACTACAGGCATGCCTTAGCGCCTGGCCCACAGAAGTAACTTCCACAGGTACAAAAATCTTTGCAGGAAGATGGTCCACCCTCGTTACTCACAGGGCTACTACAAGTAGGCCAGCTCACAGACGAGCAGCACCCTCCGTAGCTGTTAGGATCTGTGTGTTTACACTTTGAACGGTCGGTCACGTGGTTATCACAAAGATGGTTACTGTACCTAAAAGACGGTTACTGTACCTAAGTATTTGGTGAATTTTCTGCCTTTATTCAGTCTGTTCCCAGTAGACAGAAGATTTTTAAAAGTCTTCTGTTCCTAGTAAATAGATTTTTAAATCTGTACCTTCATTTTTCAACCCATCTCCATGAACACATTTGCTAATTCAAATAAGTAGAAAGGTGACAAGTTCTTACAATTCAAAATTACAATGTGAAACGTGTGGCACAGATTTGTAATCCCAGTTGGTGGGGAGGTGGGTGGAGTGGACTTCAAGGAAGGCAAGTCTGAATGTTGTGAGACCTGGAAAAAGATGGAGCCTCCCCGCAGCAGTTGAATGTCTGGCTGGCATCCATCTTCAGCCCTTTTTACAAATGACCAAAACAGAACTGATTCAATGCAGAGACAGAGAGCTGTTCCTTTGTAGAACTGTGGGTGCCGATCAGCTTTCTTTCTGCTACACCTTTCAGATGACTCTGACTGAGAAAACCGATGGCCTTTCAACATCTCGGCCAACTCAAGATCCAAGCAGGGACTCGTCCAGGGAGCCCAGGAAGGAGGCTGAGTACAGGTGGTGGACGCCAGGGCCGGAGGGCGTGAGCTCCTCCCGTCACCCAGCACACAGATGTCTGGCGTGAAGTGCCATGTAAGTTCAGCGAGTGGCGCCTGGCAGCGTGCCCCAAGGCCGCAGCTGCAAACATGGCTGCCGAAAGGTCTCCCACGAGACTTGTCATTTAGGACCTCAGCGGACAGGCGGTGATGTCCTGATGGAAAGGCAAACAGCGTCAGGACGTTCCATTCCTATGCAGGTTGGCCTGATGGCCTCATTGCCTGCCTCTCCCAGCCCACACCAAGCTCAGGGTGGGTTCCAGAGCTGGGTGTTCCAAGGTCACAATGGATGGGGCTGCTCACGGATGAGTTCATGCCCCCTGACTGGCTAAGTAAGGATGAGCTTGGGGGGATTTGACTTTCCTCTTCTCTTGACAAGAACTTGTCAAACTTGGGAATGAAGCTGGAGTTTCACTACCACAGCACCCCAGACCTTCACACTGACTGACTTACTGTGTGCTGCTGGGTCACACATTTTCTCAGGTGGGCCCTTTGCCCGTTCTAGGAAATTGCTCCACCTTAGCTACACCACCTGTACCCAGAGCTACATTTACTTTTCAAAGGATGTGAGAAGCTGCCAAAAAGACACAAAATGTAACAACTGCCCCGGAACCTCTCACCCTCTAGCAAGGGAGCTTTCATTTTCATTGCGAGGGACAGACCAAGGGCCTCACAGTTGCTCGCCCAAGTGTGGGAGAAGGGGTCTTCTGGATTACATGTGAGCACCGCCGTCTCGGTGCGAGAGCTGTCAACATGACTGACCAGAGGCACCGCCCGAGCTGAAGTGAGAGTAAGACACCAGTTCTTCATCTGATGGCAGAAAGCCTACTGCCACTGTTAGTTTCCTCCTGGGAAGTGGGGCACAGTTTCTAAAACAAGTGCCCCCCTGCACAGATTCCTCCTTGCTGCCTGTAAGTATACGGACACATAACCAGTGGGTGGTGGCCTAGGCAGGCCAGCATGTGCCGGTCCCCACTGCTCTGTAAGGGCCCCAAGTAAAACTCATTCATGGACAAGCAGCCTGCCCACCTGCCTCATGGCCCTAACCGTGGTGGAGCCACTTCCACGTTCAACTCAGAGACACGGGCAAGCGGGAAACCCAGCTCCTGCTCTGGGTGGGCTGTGTGCATCTCTCTGCCTTCCCAGGGTGCAACTCGGCCTGCATGTCTGAGGACTTGAGTGCGGTTTCTGTTCTGTGGCTGCCTCTGCCCAGGACTTCTGGATCTCCAGCCCCCACCAGGGAATGGAATCAGCGTGCATTTCCACCGACAGTCATAGGAAGGTAAGTGGGAGGGGGTCCCACACAGACCCATAGACATGAAGACCCCCTTCTGTGCACCTGCAAATTTCCCAAGCAGGCGTCATGGGGTCCTGCCTCTGCAGCAGGATGAGAGAAATAGGAGGTGTGGGGGTGGGGAGACCCTTCTGTCATGTCTCCTTTGCCTCAATTTCCTTATGTGAATCAAGGGCACTGACCACTTCCCTCCCGAGGATTCACCCTGAGCCCGCTGCCTGCCCCATGCCTCATATTCCATAGGTGCCCACTAGCTACCTCTTGAATAGAGACGGTGCCAGCCCAGCTGGTCAGTGTGCCATGTCTCTCAGGACTTTAAAGGCTGAACGCTGAGTTCGGCCGTCCTGGAGCAGGAGCTGAGGCGGTATTGCTGTGCAGATGAGAGACTTGGGTGGGGAAGGTGGGTTGTCCCAGACGTGGACCCTGGGAGGTCACAGCTCACACTGTGACAACGGAACCATTCCATCTACTTGCCACTGACGGGGCAGCTGTGTGTCCACAGGTTCCAGAGAAGTGAGCACTAAGGTGGGGGTGACAGGGAAGCCCCCTCGCAGCGTCGGGTCAGCAGGCTCGGTTGAAGGAAAGCCTTCATCACAGGGTTTCAGGCAGGGACGCTGAGGGGGACAGCTGCCATCATTGCCCTGTCCCCGATCCTGTGACATTTCACAGCCAGCCCTCTAAGCATGCTGGAAGTCTAGAGGAGAGGCTTGAGCCACAGCCAAAACAAAAGGAGCCTCACTGCAGTTTCTCAACAAACTAAAACCACCTGTTCCCCCAGGTGGCCTGCTGAGTGTCCTGGGTGAGGACGCCCGCCCACTTCTGGGCAGCACCCACACTGGCCTGGAAAAGCTGCCCCCCAAAGATGCTTGCTGAAGATATCCTGTGAGTCATGTCACCCTGTCCTGCCATGGAGTCCTGCCAGCACTGAGCCGAGGGCCTGACCACTGTGAAACTCTGCTCACAGGGTCTGCTCCGCCTGGCCCTCTGTCCTCCGACCTGGCCTTGCTCTGTGAGAAACCCCAACCCCACGCTTCTCTGCTGTCCCCAGGCACAGATGCTCCCTGGCTGTGCCTCTGACAAGGCTCCTCGGAACTGCCCACCAGACAGTTGTACCTCTAGCCAGTGTCAAACACCTGAGAACCCCAACATCCTAAGGCAGAGAGCTGTGACGCACCCATTAGCAAGGTCCGAGGTTTAGGACATTGGTCCTAACAACTGTTTTCAAGCACCAGTGGTCCTGACCCCGTAGGCCCCACAGCTGTGTCACAGGTTGCTGTCAAATCTGGTGGTTCCAAAGACCTAGGCCCTCGAGCTGTCACAGCAGGTCACCACCCCTTAGGACTGACAGCTGTAACTGAGTCAGCATCAGCGGGGAGGGGCTGCACATACAAGGCCCTGGAGTTTTAACACTCATGGTGTCACCTGTGAGTCTGGGTGCGGTTGGCCAAAGAGCTCTAACACAGACCGTGTTGTGGAGACCGATGGCGTCGTCACCCTAGGGGCCAGCGCTGTGATATTATCCAAGGTCCAAAAGCTTTCACGACTTCTTACTTTGTAGAGCTGGGGGGTGCCAAGCAAATTTTAGTTTTAGGAGAGCCTTCCTCCGGCAGGTGCTGGCAAGGACTCCTTCCATCACCGTCCCGTCGCCAACTCTGGGACAGAAAGGCAGTATCCCTCTGACAATGTCTGAATTCCTACAGGAGAGGCTTCAGCCCCATGCCAAGGAAAACGAGCCCCATTTCAGTTTCTCAGTAAACTAGTTCCCACCCCTCACCTCCAGGTGGCCTTCCGACTGTCAGCCCAGGGTGAGGACCCCAGCCTGTCCTAGGCAGCACTCAGCTGAGCTTGGAAAGGTTGCTGCCCCGAGTCTGTTCCTGACATGGCACCCTATCCTGGCATGGCGTTCTGCCGACAGGCTCTGCTGGATGACCCCAGTCCACACAGTTCTCATGGATGGACTGGGCGCTGAGTCCAGGGCCTGCACTCTGTGACCCTCTCTGCTCACATGTTCTGATACCCCCGGGCCTCTCTACCACCCAGCCTTCTCTATGAAGATCCCCGGGGCTTTTCTGCTGCACCATCCCTGTCCCCGGGTGCAGCTGCTCCCTGGCTGTTCCTCTGACAACTGCCCTGATTTATCTCCCCAGCTCCCCGGCCAATGTCATGGAGGAGGACAACCAGGTGCAAACCAGACACGATTTCCTTCGTGTATGCTAACAGGTATGGGTTGGGCCCCTGTTCCACAAATTGGTAGTTGAGTTGATCCAGGTCCATGGGCTGAAAGACTCAGTTTCCCCAGAGGAACGGCAGCAGGTGGGGATCTTGGGTATATGGGGCTGGATTAGAGAGAGAAGGGAAGGGGTGTGGAAAGGAGGGGTGTGGGGAGTAGAAAAAAGCGGAAGCTGGACATGGGGAGAGGTCTCCATGGGGAGCAGCACTGGTTCAGGGAGCCTTTTTCTTTCCAGATCCAGTGTTATGTACCAGAGCTGAGGATATGGGGG
The DNA here is from genome assembly GCF_047511655.1 of Castor canadensis. Classification (NCBI taxonomy): domain Eukaryota; kingdom Metazoa; phylum Chordata; class Mammalia; order Rodentia; family Castoridae; genus Castor; species Castor canadensis. The sequence continues at coordinate 3,581,584 of NC_133391.1, read as the reverse complement.
GAGACTGCACCCACCTGCCCTAGCAGTCTGCAGAGCAAGCATCCTAATGTCCTCGGGCTGAGTAAAGGTACCTCTGTGTCCTTGCAGTGTGCCCAGGGCGATTTGATGTCTGCTTAGGAAATCCTGAAACCCCCTTGCCTGACCACTCCATGCCACTGACTCCTCTTCATCCCTCTTAGCCTTCCGACAGATTTCTTTTCTTATGAAATCCCAGATGCTCTTTCCCGGAGAACACTTTCCTCACTTTGAGAACAGACATCCCTATTTTGATTAAACTCATAGGGTGTCTCTCCGTATGTTTTTCCACATTCAATGCACTCTCCAAATCTCTTTGTTGCATAGCTTCCATCACTACTAATTAATTCTGAAATAGATTCTAAATTCTTTCCACAGGAGACACAACTGTGAGCTATCATGCTTGGTGAAACAAGCAGGTCTTGGTTGTTGATGTCGACAGCTTGCCTCAAATGCTTGCCTTCAATGTCCTCTACTAGGTCACCAGCTTTGCAGACTTCTCCTGAAAAGAAGCACAATTAAATAAACCTTGTCAATTTGAACACACAAGCTACCGAATGGGAGTGGTATCTACATATTTCATTTGTGGGACTGATTCTCACTTAGGACCACTGTCCACAAATAAAACTAATTATGAGTGTATAGGGCTTGCTTTCCTTTGATTTTTTTTTTGCACACATGCACACATACATGGGTGGGGAGATGTGTGGAAGGAGGAGGGTGGGCAGGAACTCAGTAGTAGTGGAAAAAGTGAGTAAATCCACACTGAACATAAGCACCTTTGTTACTTTACAAATAGTCAATCTTTGGTAGGAAAGGTGAAAAAAAACCCAAGAAATTATGAGCAGAGTGTAAAGTCATTGAAAGGGTGCTGATCCAGGAAGAAGTGGGATGATTTGGAGGAAAAGGGTCAGTGGGAGAATAATTACTGGGCACATGTGCAAAGGTAACTTAATATTAAGTATGGACTACGTCTGGGAGAAATGCATCAAAATTTATATTAAATGGCAAGACATCACTGCATACCAAGATGACCACCCTAGATTCTTCCCACATCTTTGTGTCTCTACACTGCTGTAAATTTCCTACCATTTAGAGAGACCTCACAACCAGGGCTTAGAAGAGTTTATGATACAAAGTCAATGCTCATTATGTTTAATTATAAATTTCCTTTCAATGTGATGACTACAATTTCCCCAACTGGTCACGTCCCTATCACAATACTTTTTCTGAAGACAAACAAGAGTTTCCATACTCCTATGTTGCATCTGGTGTAAAGCCTTAAGCATCAAGTTCCTAAAGCTGCCCTACAACTGGGATGACCATTTTCTAAAATTTGACATTCTACTCACTCACCTGGACAACTGTGAGAGGACAAGTCACCTTCTATCATCCATGGCTCTTCTCCCTGCTCCAACCTAATGATCACATTTGGTTTGGTAACATCGTACCCTGTTAACAAGAAATGCAGAGGTACTTGGACTAGCTGGCTGACTTCAGAAATCGACTGCAGAAGATGCTGCCACCCATGCTATACAATAAAGACCCCATTTTTTACTTATCAAAATCAGAACCTTCCAATGGAGAGGTAAAAATACAAAACTTGACCTCTGCCCAAAAGGAACTAAAAAGAGCTTACCATTTGTTTCCTCAAACTCAAGAAGAGTCTAAATTTCAAGTGTTTAGATAGCAAGCGGCCTCACCCACGGAGACGAGGTTGCTGTAGTTCTCCAGCATCACGTCCCTGTACGTGGTCTTCTCGTCAGCGTCCAGCTGCTGCCACTCCTCCTGGGTGAAGTCCACAGCCACGCCCTTGAAGGACACCGGTTCCTGCAACGGCAGCACAGAGTTGAGTGACATGAAAAAGGCACTGGAGACAAGATTTTCTCAAGTTCACTGGTACAGTTAACTGTGAACACTGAACAACTTAACAAACGATATTGGAGCTTGACTACCTTTGAGGTTTTCAATATGTAAGAAACAAAAATTAAAATCAAAACACAACTGAGTTCCCATTTTGCAACTAGACTATGTGAGTTTTGGGGATACAAGTAAAACCCCACTCCCATTCTCAAGACAGTGACAGCCTAACGAGGAGACACATATAAACAAATACATGTGTTTTACTCCTTGTCACTTTCTTGGGTCTTCTTTGCTGGCCATTCCCTCCCCTTTCAGATCCCTTCATGGTCCTCAGCACTCGACTAAGGCTTTGTCTCTTTCCTTCTCATCACTATCCTGGTGCTCTCACCCAGTTTCAGCTCTCAGATCCTTTTTGCCTCTTTTATTTGCATAGCCAGTTACCTCTGGTTAACCGCATTGCTAAGTTTTTTTTTTTTTTTTTTACTTAGAGTTTCAGCTTAACATCTTTATTTATTTATTTTTTGTGGTATTGGGATTTGAATTCAGGGCCTACACACTGAGCACTCCAACAAACCTATTTTTTCTGTGATAAGGTTTTTTGAGATAGGGTCTCATGAACTACTTGCCCAGGCTGGTTTCAAACCACAATCCTTCTGATCTCTGCCTCCTGAGTAGCTAGGATTACAGGTGTGAGCAACTGGCACCTGGCAACATCTTCTTTTTGAGGGGGTACTGGGGGTTGAAGACATCGGTGCTTTGTGCTTGGAGGCAGGTGCTCTTCCACTTGAGCCACCCCCCCAGCCCAGCTCAAGCATCATATCTCAAACATTTTATTCTTGCAGCAATATATAGTTTGAATGAACACCTGAAGTTGTTATTAGCGTGATATACGAAGAAGATTAACAAACACAACCCAAACTACTTCAACTCTATGTTCCAATTAGGCTTCACAGATCCAATTAATTTAAAGTCCTGAAAGGTGAACTGTGTATTCTACAGGATTAAGGAAGAAAGGTGATGATGAGGTATAAAAAGTACCAGTGAAGTAGCATCAATATTTAAGTGTTTAGCGAAGAAGAACAGGTCAAAAGATGCCAAGAAGGCACATTCCCAAAGTCAGCTTCTGACAATAACAGTAATAACAATTAATTCTAACTCAAGAGAGTAAATCAAACATACACAATTATTTTCCCGCCTTGAAAATAAGTCCAACTCAACAAAAAAAATTAGTTCCATTCTACTAAGAGTACCGGAACACAGAAGTTCTTCCACCAGCAGTGTCTCATGCATATCCTTGATGTACAGAGACAAGAAGGAGACCCAAGAAATCAGAGCCTTGGGACACACACTGTATCCAGGCTGCCTGTAGCAAAGTGGGCAGTCTCCAGTAGAGCCCTTGAAGACTTGAGGCCAATTAACAGGCTGGGGCTCCAGTAGGAACAGAGATTGATGACAGGAAAATGAGCCACAGGACCCGAGCAGTTTGCTTGGTACCTGGGGTCAGTTTACAGAGCAGCAGGACAAGTGCTGAGTCTGCAAGAGAAACCTCTGGCAGCCAGATGTCATAGAGTCCATTATCAGGGCGACCATGTATGCACTGTCCAAAGAGAAACCTCTGGGTGGGACACCAGGAATGCAGGTGCAGTCCAGGGCTGTCTCAGCAAACCAGAGTATTTATTTATCCCTAGCCACACTGTACGTGGATCTTCCCATACAGCAAATGTAGAAAACCCTTGTTAACGGAAAGCAATTTGAACAGATTGACTTGGCTGCTGCTTTTCCTCTTCTAGGAAAATGAAGTGATGGCCATCTAACAAGGTGGCCTCCCAGACAGCTCTCATACTCCGCAGCCATGGTCTCCAGAAATGAACCAGGCATCAGTTGGGGTAATCACTGGAGCACATTCACACTGGCTGCTCTTCGCTACAAACGGCAAAAGAAAAGCAAGACTCACTGGCGAACTGAGGAAAAGAGCATGAATGAAAGAGCAGCATCAATATGAGTGATCAACACCAGTGGAACCAAATTCATACAGGAAGCAGAACTCAAATTATGTCTCCTGACCCATATTTTTAAATAATTAAAACAAGAGCATTGGGCAAAGAATGCTTAGAACTTAGAGACTGGATTGTTTAAAAAAAAAAATCCTCACATAAGAATCTTGTTTAACAAAGGGGACACAGAATAGTAACTCAGGAACTTTCTCAGAAAATAAGAAATGGAAATGAATACTGAAGTCGGGATTTTCCTCAGTGGAGAAAAGACGCACACTCTCACTAAAATCAGGAGCGAGGTAAAACACTCATTTCCTCCAACGGGAGGAAACAGCTAAAGGAATGAAACCAAGGAGAAATGACTCTCATTTGCAGATGACATTAAAACTCAGAGAACTGACGATGAGACCAAATCCATAAAACAACTGTCATGTCACAGTGCAGGTAACACGCAAATCAACAGCCCTGCTCTCATAGAGTAAGAAGATGCAACCCAAATGCACACAGGGTGTTTCTACTAGGATATCTTTACTCCTGAAAGGTATGCAGGCAGAGAGGAACAAATGGAATATTCCTTACTCTTGGACAGGTCAACTTAATAACATAAAGGTGTCAGTTACCCTAAGTTACTTTATGGAAATATGATCCTAACAAAAACAACAAGCTTACTCCTGCAAAGACACAAGGTCCAGAATTTGTTCCAGATGACACAGAAGTCCATACTGGGAAGGGAGGAATGGAGAACAGCCAGGAAAATTGTAAATGGAAAACAAGCTATGAAAGGGGCCTAACAGTACTAGGTTTTAAACATGGCCTCTATGATTAAAACAGCTTGGTAGGGCTGGAAGTGTAGCTCAGGGGCAGAGCACATGCTTAACATGCACAAAGCCCTAGATTCAAAATCCAGCACCAAAACCAAAACAAAAACACCCCAACTTCCCCCACCAAACCAATGAAAACAAACAAACAACAAAAAAACCCGAAAGAGCAGAAAAAGAAAAGTGAATCTAGAAAGACTTTTCTGATTAGGTGATAACAGGAATGTCCCAATCATTTGTGCTATGGTTTGGGTGTGGCCTAAGTGTCCCCCAAGAGTGCACTGTGATTAAACGCTTGATCCCCAGGTGGCACTGTTAGGGGGTGGTAGAACTTTGGGGAGGTGGGACCTAATGAGAGGTCCTTAGCTCAGAGGCTGTGCCCTCAGAAGGGACTGAGGGACACCAGACTCTGACTTTCCTATTTGGTAATGTGAGCTCCTAAACACATAGCTCAACTGTGATGTGACACAGCCCAAAATGGAGCTGTAGCCTCATCACACCCATGAACCTTCAAACTGGTGAGATAAGCAACCTTTTTTCTTTACAAGTGAGCTGCCTCTGGCGTTTCATTGCAGTCACACAAGACTGATTAATACAAATTTGTTAAAGCAAATGCTAACCACTTGGACATGGATCAAACTGCATCCATACCTCACACCATAGAAGAATAAACTCCAACTCCAACTGGGTCAGTGATCTAAATGTCAAAATGAAACCTTACAAGAAAAGAAGGAACCAGGTGGATTTCTCTGTAACCTCCATGTGGGGTAAGGCTTTCTAACTATGACTCAAACATTAAGACATGTGCTTTTAGTGGTGATGAACTAATGGACTGGATTTACCCTCCTCCTGCAACCCTCCCACACACAGAAGCAATGGTTCTCAAGACACTGGTCCCTATGCAGTGAAGGACGGTGACCCATCAGAGGTGGAAACAAGGACCTCTCCAGACTGTGGAACAGGGGAGAAGGGGCAGAGCTTAGGAGGAGGTGAGAGTGGGAGAAATAGGCAGGAAAAATATAAGCTATGAGGAAGAAACCAGTGAATAAAGACTAGCTCAGAAATGGCTGAGATGTTATAACTAGTAGAGAACACCAGAACAGTTTATAATTGTATTCCACATGTTCAAAAACTTGAGTAGAGACCCAAACAGAACTGTTACTGGTGAAAAGTATAAAATCTGAGGTGAAAATTACACTGGACAAGATCAAAGGCATTTCAGGGATAAACAAAACAAAACATGAAAACTCGAAGACAGAGCTATCGAGGCCGTATACAATGAAACCGACAGGAAAATTAAACTGAAGAGCATTGGGGGAACTTGTGGACAATTTCAACCAGCAAAGAAAGCTGGGGCATTGGAGAAGCAATGAAGGGGAGAATTCCCCCAAAGTTGATGAAAACCACAAACCCAAGAACCAAAAAGTTCAACAATCCCCAAGCACAGAAACATGAAGAAGGGGACACTATGACAAATCACACTAAAACTTCCAAACTGGTGAGAAAAGTTTTAAAACAGCTATGCAAACAGTGTGGGGGACATATTTATATACAGAGGAACAAAGTCAGGTGAGATCAGATTTCTTTCAGAAACACTGCAACTGAGAAGAGGGGGAGGAATACATTTAAAGTGTTGGGGACACTCTAGCAAGAATCCCATTAAAGCAAAGGAAATATGAGGACATTTTCTGACATAGAGGAGCTGAAAGAATTCCTCACTAACTAGAAATGTTAAAGTCTTCAGACAGCAGTGAATGCCAGCAGAGGGGCGAGGGAGTGTTTGGTTCATGTCCAGCAACACAACGATCTGGAGGACAAGGTGGTCAGCTCTATGTAAGTTGCATGTTCCACCCTGTCTAGTTATAAAAAAAATGCAAAGGCCGCCAAAACACACTACCAGGCTTAAGCCATTTGGAGTGACCAAGAGTTATGTTTGGGTCATTCACATGTCGTTTTAATCTTATTATAATGGCAGATGGTGTCTCTCTGTGGGTTTTGTCTTATGTGGTGAAGGGTAGTCACAATTTGTGTTATGGAACAAGGGAACAAGGGAGATGTCAGTCACAGGAGAGGACATGCCCTAAGAGGTAGAGGAGAAGAGGGAAGGAGGCCCTCTTGTGCCAATATGAAGGCTGCAAATGGGAGTTTAAACTCACGGTTAAGATGAGACATGGCCTAAACACAACACCAGCTCCTCCTAGCCTAGGGATCTGAGCTGAGCCTTCTTGGTGGTCGCCTTCATCCTATGGGGTGCTCCTGCCATTTTTGCTGTGTTTCTCGCCACTCTTGTGTGTGCCAGCTTTATTCAGATTCAGATACTGGTGTTTTTGTGGTGTCCACTATCGGTCCTTTACGCCCCCCCTTTGTCTTCTTTGTCACTTCTTTCAAGACCACCTTGTATCTCTGGAACCAGCTGTCTTTTCGGTCTCTGTCCTGTCTGTTTCTAAGCCTGATTCATTGCATGACCACCTGTGGCTTCATTTTACAGAGCATGCTGTGTTCTTTCTTTGACCCCCTTGCTGTCTCCCAGACCACACAGAGACCCCCTGTCTTGACCTGTGATGGTTCTGAAGAGGCTCCTTGGGCACATCCCACCTATTGGTTTCTTTGCTTGGGTCCACCCAACCTGGACCCTCTTGCTCCCCCATGGTTACTTGCTATAGGGCAATGTGGCTCCAGTTTTCAGCTTGTCAGACGTTTGCCCCAACACTTTCCCTGCCTTTCTCAGTCATTTGGTATGTTCCTCTCTGTCCCAAACTCCCAGCTGTCCACAGGACATGAAGGCCCTACAGGTCTGCCCTATCACACACTTCTCACCAATAAGGAGTCTTCCCTTGAGTTCGTAATGAGCCTCCCTCCCTACAGAAGTTGACAGGAGATTGTGCAAGTTTTTATCCATCGGTACCCCAATAAAAGATAAGAGGGACCTAGACAGATGGGGATTGGACAGGCACATTACACCAGTCTCCTGGGGCTGCCGAGGGGCACCTTGAAGACCCAGATGTCACTAGAGCATAAGATGGGGAACACCTCCCCTGACCTAATGGTTCACCTCACTATACCAAGATTCTACAGCCTATGGGGGAAATCATTCTAGGAACCTCTTTTTTTATTTTTTGGTGGTATTGGGGTTTGAACTCAGGGTCTCATGCTTGCTGGGCAAGCACTCTACTGCTTGAGCCCCTCCTCCAGCACCACTCTTTCTTTTCTTTTTTGGGGTCCCAACATTTTATCCCTTTGCACTCTCCTTTGGGATGCATTCTGAAGAACTGGGCCAGGTTTCCTACAACCCTCAGGAAAAAGGCTCATCTTTTTCTGCAACACAGCCTGGCCACGATCACAATTAGAGAGTAGAGAAAATGGCCTGAAAACAGAAGAATACATTTTAATACTATTTTGCAATTGAATCTATTTGGCAAAAAAAAAAAAAAAAAAAGAGGGAAAGTGGTTAGAAGTCCCATAATCTAGGCTTTCTTGTCTTTGAGGGACCAGGAAAATCTCTGAGTTACCTACAGATTACACTCTGCTTTGCTGGTAACATTGGGCCCTTCAACTATGTCACCTAACCTGGGGTATTCTCTATAGTTCCAGCCTCCTAACTTGGACCCCAAAACACCAGCCCCTTCCTCACTTTACTCCCCAATACCAAGCACCCCCTCTGCTCCTGATCCCAGTCTCCGCACCCTGGATTCCTTTCCTATCCAAGACCTCTACCTGCCAAATGTCTCCCCCTCCAGGAGGCTGGAGGACACTGGGGAGCAGTCCGTGGGTTTGAACTCCGGGATTTGCACTTGCCAGGCAGGTGCTCAGCCACTGAGCTATGCCCCCCTCCCAGAACCAATTAACTTTTTATGCAGGATCTAGAACAAATCAAACAGGACTTAGGGAAGTTCTCTGATAATACTGATAAGTGCACTGAAGCCTTCTACCACGCCACTCAGGCTTTTGCTGACCTCCACAGGACTGACCCTAAATACCCCATAGGAAAAATAGCAGTCCCCCAATATGATCTCCATTGGGACTATAATGGGGTGACACTGGTATAGAGATAAAATGATAATTTGTATAGTGGAAGGATTACACACTGGTAGAATGAAACCTTTATACTAAATTGTCCAGCACTGGCCAAAGACCTAATGAAAATCCAACAGAGAGACTAAAAGAGGCTCTAATCAAGCATACCTCTATGGACCCTACCTCAATGGAGGGTCCCTTATCTTGAGAGATAAATTTGCCACCAAGTCTGCCCCAAATATAAGGAGAAAGTTAAAAGCTGCGTGCTGGTGGTTCATGGCTATAATCCTAGCTACTTGGGAGGCAGGGATCAGGACAATTGCAGTTCAAAGGCAGCCCAGGAAAATAGTTCACAAGATCCTATCTTGAAAAATATCCAACCCCAAACAGGGCTGGAGGAGTGGCTCAAGTGTTAGAGTGCCTGCCTAGCAAGCATGAGGCTCTGAGTTCAACCCCACTGCCAAAAAATGGGAGAAGATTACAAAAATTGACTATAGGTAGCCTTCTCTATCAAAATTGAGAAGGGGATTTTGAAGGGTCAGAGGAAAGAGTGCAAAAGGAGGAAAGGAAAGCCCAGATATTGACTGACTTACAAGGCCACCCTTTTCCATCCTGGCAAAACCCAGGAGACCCTGAAGGGGCCTACCACCATTGCAAAAAGCCCAGACACTAGAAGAAAGGTGGTCCCAGTAAGGAAAAGCCCTCTGAAACTCCTGCCTGCAATGTGGGAAGGAAGATTACTGGAAGATTGATTGTCCTGAGAGCCAAAGGAACCTCAGGCTGAGCTCTCACCAAATGATGACCCAGGAGTGAGAAGACCTTCAGAATCAGCCAGTGCCCACCTGTACCATTCTCAGACATGGGGCTGAGCCAAGGGTGATGCTGGACATGGGAAACAGGGCCATTCAGTTCCTTTTGGATGACACCAAAGGGGACCTTCCTATTAACACTTTAGTTTGGAAATGGGGACTTCTAGGAGGGCCATAAAAGTCCCACTGGTACAGATTCAAATTTAGTAGAATTTGAATCTGTACCATTCCCTCATCAAAAACAATACTCATTAAAGGCAGAAGTTGTTGAAGGACTGAGGCCCTTCATAATCAAGTGTTTGACTTGTGAATTGTTGGTTCCTTTATGACTTCCCATGTGACATTCCTATATTGGGTATTCACAAGCCTAACAGAGAATATAGTTAGTACAGAACTGAGGACTGTTGATGAAACTGTTGTCTTAATCCATCCAGGAGTCCTAAATGCTTAAATACTACTGGGAAAAAAAATCCCTCCAGGTACCCAATGGTACACATCCTAGACCTAAAGGATGCTTGCTTCTGCATTCCCTTGGCTCTAAACTCTCAGTAACTGTTTGCTTTTAAGTGGTCAGATTCTTGACCACTTGAATTGGTTAATTTGGACTGCTCCTCCCAAAGGGGTTCAGAGATAGCCTCTCTACCATTTTGGCCAAAGGTTTTACAAGACCTCAAATTAGAATCTGGAACTATATTACAATATGTAGATGACTTTCTCATCTGCTCCCTGACAGACGGATTAGCCAAAGACCAAGCCATGGGGGCCTTAAATTTCCTGGCTGATGGTGGACTTAAAGTATCCAAGAAAAAGGCACAATTGGTGAAACAAGGTCACTTATTTGGGTTTTATCCTGACGCCAGAAATGAGGGCTCTCTCTCTGGAATTAGTACAGACCACACTGAGATTGCCCCTGACTATTACCAATAGGCAACCCTGGGCCTTTTGAGGCCTCGCTGGATTTTGCAGACTCTGAATTCTAGTCTATGGTAAGCCAAACCCCCTACATAAGGCTTTGAAAGGCAATGAAGAATTAGAACTCTTGACTCTGGAGGGGGAATAATTACCAGCCCTTCAGAAGCTCAAAGACTCCCTCTTATATGCTCTGGCCCTGGGGTTGCCTCTGAGAGACAGATCCTTTTAACCAGTGTGAGTGAAAAGCAAGAAATAGCCCTGGGGATGCTGACGCAGTCCCTGGGGACAGGAAAAAGGCCTGTGGGGCACTTGTCTAAACAGTTTAGATCCAGCGGCTAAAGGCTGGCCTGGCTGCCTGGGAGAAATAGCTACAACTGCTCAGTACAGAAGGCATCCATGCTAACTCCGGGAGTGCGCTTGGAGGTCTCACCCACCTGCCCCCCAATGAGGTGGCTCCTTTATTAGAACTTAAAGAGGCCTGATTGGCTGTCTAACAACCATCTATTAGAGTATCAGACTTTAATATCAGAAAATCCAGAAGTAACTCTATAGATGTGAAATATTTTCAATTCTACCACCTTTTTATCTTGACTCCATAAGAACACACTCCCTGCACATGACTGCATAGGCATTCCATTGCTACCTTCTGCCTGTAGAGCAGACAACTCAGATTATATCTGGAACAGAGGTGGAAGTTCTTTTGTTCAGGAGGGTACTTGCAGGGTCTCATATACTGTGGTCTCTTTATCCCAGGGGATGGGGCAAATTATTGCCATTCAATGCATCAGCTCAGCTGGCTGAGGTAGGAAAAGGAAAAGGGTCATCATATATTCAGATCCTAAATCAGATTCCTGGTTTTACAGCATCTGCATCTTATTTGGCAGTACCCGGGTTTGAACTCAGGGTCTCACACTTTCTAGGCAGGTGCTCTACCACTTGAGCCACTCTACTGCCAGCACTGCCTACTGCTATTTGGATGGAGAGAGAATCCCATTAGGTGTGACCCTTGACTATTAGCTTTTACGGCAGGCAACCCTTTAGAACAGCCATAGTCACTGCTAGGGACATTGAAAAGGAACCTCAAGTAGCAGAGGGAAACTGATTTGATGACCAAACTGCGGACTCTTTGAGAGATGGCCTGATTCCCACCCACTCAGTGGTCTCATACATTACTCCCAATTACATCCCAGAGGAGACACAGTAGGCCTCTGAAAAGGGTACAATCTGAATGCAAGTGGATGGTTTAATCTTGAGACACTAAGCACCTACTTCAGGCCATCAATGTCAAGTCATTAGGAATACCCATAAGTCTTGACACTTTGGAAGATACAAATTAACCCAGCTATGTAACTGTTTACAGGGAAGGGCCTGGCTCAGACTATCAAAGAAGTAACTAAGACTTGCTCTGTCTGCTCATTAAACAATTCTCAGAGCAGATGCCCTCTGGATTTAACCTCCCTAGTTCAAAGACATGGCTTTTACTATCTGGAAGAGGACTGGCAAGTAGATTTCACCCAGTTACTGCCATATCAAGGGTTTCAATACATTCTGGTTTTTGTAGATACTTTCATGGATGGATTGAGACCTTCCCTACCTGGACTGAAAAAGCCACTGAGATTAACATGGCCCTATTACACTAAAGAATTCCCAGATTTTGTCTTCCCTTGTCACTTCAAAGGGACAATGGACCTCCTTTGCCTCTGAGATTATTCAATAATCAGCCAAGGTCTTAGGAATCAAATTCTACTTATACTTTTCTTGGAGGCCCCAATACTCTGGGAAGGTAGAAAGAGCTCACTGGATCTTAAAATTACATCTTAAAAAGTCAGCCCAGGCAAATGGTTTATGAAACCTTATCTCGAAAATACCCAACATAAAAAAGAGCTGGTGGAGTGGCTCAAGTGGTAGAGCACCTACCTAGCAAGTGTGAGGCCCTGAGTTCAAACCCCAGTATTGTGAGGAAAAAAAAAAAAAAAAAAAAAACAAGAGCTATGTCAGGAAACAACCTTACCCTAGAAAAAGGTTTTACCACTGGTCCTTTTTTAAAAAATTTAATTCTAAAACAGCTCCTGTTTCTTCTCTGGGACTCAATTCTTGTAGGCCTTGTATGGCTCACCTTTTCTTAGACATTTCTATTTGATCATCCTATTTGATGAGGAATAAACTTCACTAACAAAACATGTTATTGCTTTGAACAAATTTCAATAGACTTTAAAAGAATTTGGTCTTAAGGTCTTGCCACAACCAGGATGGCCAACCAGGCCTGGTTCTTTGGTGTTGAGAAAGATCTGTAAGAATAGTCAGACAATCTCATGATTAACTCCTCCCTGGAAAGGTCCTTTTCCTGTCCTCTTTCCATTCCTACAGCCATCAAGGTTCTTGGCATTTCAAGCTGGAACTGTCACAGTTAAGTTAAACCATGGAACTCACCACAGGAACTTCACCTCTAGGCACAAAGGCCACTTATTCTTGATAACCTTGATAAGACGTAAAGTACTCATTTCAAAAGAGATCCAGATCAGTAATTTTCACTATGTATTTGTGAAATTATCATCTTTTGTTTTACTTATTCCCATTTTAGAAACCAACTTTTTCCTAGACTGGGTTCAGCATTTTGCCAAAAGAATAAACAAAAATAATTGCTAGGTTTGTGTCTTACTGGCCACCTCCAGCATTTCTGGGTATTCCCCACTCCAGGAATCAGACCGGAAATTCCTCCAAATTCCCATACATGAGACAGCAGGACAACAGGTTGCTGAAAACCTCTTTAACATCTTAAAGGATACAGCAGCTCAAGGTGCAAGGGGCTACCTAATAACAGATTGGCCATCAGGTTGTTTGCAAAAGTGGCCCTGATATTCCACCCTTCCCTGAGTGCATTTCCTGTGCGACAAGTTTCACGCAGCATCTCCCATCAAGCATGGAACCCATTTCCCTTCCTCTAGCACCTGAGCTGCCCTCGTTACTGGTGTTGAGAACACAATGTAATGAAAAAGATGGAAGGAAGGGACTTCCTGTGCCTTTGCTTTTTTGTTCTTTTGGACCCCTGCTCCTTTATATAAGTGATCCTGGCTAATGCATGCAGGATGCATGGCAATCCTGTCCCGCTTTCTCAGCCAAGGCCTCAGACATGGATGAGAACCTTGCCTGATTAGTCACGCTGCTTAGCTGACTCACTGATTGTAGAGACAGGAACGCATCCTCTGAACACAGCCCAGAACTGCCCAGGTGACCCACAGACTCCTGAGCACTAAGTAGTTGTCATTTTAAGCCACTGAGTCTGGGGATAGTTTGTGACACTGCATTGCTGTGGCAAATAGATAACAGATACAAGGTATGTTAGGGGGAAATCCTAGCTAGTGCTTGACTCACCAAGGTGTGTGATCCAGGGACTGGATCTCCCAAAGGTGGTACATGTTTCTAACTTCCAGGAAAATGCTGTAAGGTTGTAGCAGGGCCTGGGGATCACACCTGGTGGTGGAATCAGTAATCTCTTTGGATCTCACATGAGAATTCTAACGGATCTGATCTATTCCCCAGAGATTCGGGCACTGGGAACTTACGGAAGCTGAGCATGAAGCTGGGGAAGAGATGTAACCCGCTAACCAGAGTCCTCCTTGAAGTCTACATTTTATAGGTATGCATTTTTATATGGTGAATGTGAATGAAGAACAAAGAACACACATGGCCTCAAATCTTGGATGAACCAAATGGGTCCCAAATTCTGCCTGGAAGTAGATTGAAGTGGGGGAGACAAGCTGAAAACCCATTTTATACTTCTCTGCCAAAAAAAAAAAAAAAAAAAGAAAAAAGAAAAAGTCAAGGGAAGAGGTAACAGGGTCGTTGCAGGGATCTGCCAATCAGAGCATGGAAAACAAGGCACAAGTAAACCTTGCTCACTGCTCCACCTGCTGGTAGCATCCAGCTCATTTCTGTCTCTGTTCCTAGATTTACTTAAAGCAATCTCTAGGGTCCCACAGGTGTCCAGATTGTGCATGTGCCCCCAAACCTGCCTTGCTGCCCATCTCCATCAGGATGAGAAACTTAGCAATTGGCCACCAAATTCTGTCACCCAAACGTGTACTTCTCTTTCCATTCCACTCCCAGGCTCCCCACCTGGAATGTGATCACCTTTAAACTGAATCTGAGCTTGTCCACTGGACTGAAATGTCAATTCTGAAATCTTTCAATTCTAGTTCTTCCTGTATCTCCTCCTGGTCCCTCTCTTCCTATCCATGTCTCTTCTTTTGCTTCCAAGACTAGGTTTGGTACATACATCCCAAGGGCCCAAGTACTTTGGGCTCTCCATCCTGCCAGCCCAGTGTCCTCTGAGAGGCCCTCAAAGTCCAGGGCAAGAGGCCCCAGGCCTTCTGATGCTGGCCCAGTGGTGTGAGCCCATGGCGTCCTTCTTCTCCCCGTGGGCCCCTGGAGTGGACATAATGAGGACGTTCACACATCCTTGGTGGGTGTGCCTCCCCCAAGCTGTAGACACTGCTCCAAGGCTGTGACCACTTCTCAGTCAACCTGTAGGCTCAGCATCCCAGGGGTGCCCAGCAGCACTTTATTTAACAGGCCCACAGCAAGACAGGGGTGGCTGCAGAAAACCCAGGAAGTGCCAGGCACAGCCAGGCCACAGCCACCCAGGTTCCCACTGCACAGGGAGTCCCCGCTGGCTGGAGGGTGGGCTGAGGAGGTTTGGGCTGGAGCTCGGAAGCTGAGGTAGCTGGAGACCTGGGAGGTGACCTGGCTGCACCCAGGCCCTTCCCTCTTGCAGCTGAGCCACACGATCCACGCTCCAGCTGCAGCGGCCCTGGACCTTGACCTTGGTGGCATCTTGGGGCACAGCCTTCCGGAGTCTATTTCCAGGCTCAGGCTGCAGAGGACTCAGCATGACCACTGTCACCAGGCTAGAGGCGAAATCATCCCAGAGCTGCGAGGACCCTCCCCAGCCTGCAGGTCGCTGAGTGCTCGCTGAGTAATGGGAACACAAGGCAAGGGTGTGGTCAGTGTTGCCGCACCCTTCCTGTTTCCTCTGCCCATTCTAGACCACCAGCACTGAGCTTGTAACCCTTCCCCATCGGGAAAAGAGGACATGTCATTTACTGGGACCCTTTCCCAGTTGGACTTCAAGGAGAAGGCCCTGGTGTGATCCCCTAAGGAGCATTTCAGATCTCCTCCATGGCTCACCTCAAACTTGCTCATGAACTCTGCAAAAATGCCAAAGAAGGCCTCAGAAGTGGTGGCTTGAGAATCCTCCCCAAAGAAGGCCAGTGCCTTGCTCAGCTCCTCCATGGCCTCCTGCTGCAGTCCGTCCAGCACCCGCAGTGTGGGTTGGGCTGTCTCCAAAAAGGACTGCAGGACTCGGTTAAGAAAACAGCCACTGCTGGGTATCCTCCCATCCTCCCTTGCTGGGATGTGACCCCAGACAGTGCCCTAGCTGTCCTATTCTCTCTCTGCCTTGGGCCTACTGAGGTCCTGTGTAAGCAGGGAGTGGTGTCCTGCTTGGTGGCCTGACCCACCACCTACTAAGCTCACCCTGGAATCTGTCAGGTCCAGCACAGCCTCTGTTACCCAGCTGATGTTCTCCCCACAAGGGGGTGCTCTTTGCCCTAGGACTCTGCTCAGAGGCCAGTGTCCCCATTTCCCTGACCACCCACTTATGGTGGCTCTCTCTATTACATTTTTTTTTTTTTGGCTGTACTGGGGTTTGAACTCAGAGCCTGGTACTTGCTAGGAAGAAACTCTACCACTTGAACCACAACCCCAGCCCTTTGGTACACCTCCACTCCATCTCAGCAAAGCCTCTTCTGTCTCTGTCTCTGTCTTTGTCTCTTTCTCTCTCTGCTGCTATGAGGTGAAAAGATGTCCCATTCCACCTCTCCTCTCACTAATGAGAAAACTGGGCCCAAAGAGAGTAAGGGACTTGCCCAAAGTCACACAGATAATAAGGAATTGAGTCAGAGCTTGGGCCTAGGTCTATCTGATGGGACAGCTCAAGTCCCTCTGCAGAGGGACCTTCCATCCTCCCTTCTGCCTTCACCTCCCAAGTAGTTGGAACTATAGGTGTGTATAACCATGCTAGTCTATGAGCACTTGGAATCTAAATATCCCAGGACAGAACCTCTTCCAGGTCCCCTGGGCACACAGCAGCCTATGTCTGAAATCTCTGCTGGGATCTTCAGTGGCCATTGGAGCCACAGCCAGCTCTACATAGCCATCTCAGGGTCCAGTCTGGCTGCTCAGAGGATACCGTCATGACCACAGCAAACCTGTCCTCACTGGAGGGGGACATGCTCTGGCAGGCCTCCTGAATCTCACTAATGGTACCATGGAGATCAGCCAGGTCACCGGTCAGGGCCCGTTGATTCACTGTGGGGAAGGGGACCACAGCCTATTAGGGCACATTTCTAGTGCAGGACAGCAAGCATCTGCCTCCCCACTCCTGCACCCAGCCTACCTTTGGCAGCCAGGGGCACAGTGGGCAGGTCCTGAGCAAAGCCCAGGAGTTCTGGAAAGTGCTGGCTCAGCGATTTGGCAAGGATGTGGAGGAAGGTGGACTTCCCATCCACTGTCTTAGTGGAGTTCAGCTGCAAGTGACCACAAAAACACAACTTTCTCCAGGACCCCACCAAGATTCCTGGTCACATGACCTCAGCTTCTCCTGGGCCAGTTCTTGGCTTTGGGCTTTTTTTTTGAGACAGGGTCTAGCTATGTAGCCCCAGCTGGCCCCAAACTCATGATCCTCCTGCCTTAGCCTCCCAAGTACTGGGATTACAGATATGTACCACCATGCCCAGCTAGTTTCTGGCTTTGATACTCTCTTTCCAACTTCTCTCCTTTTCAAGATGTCAGTCTTGCCAGGCACCAGTGGCTCATGCCTGTAATCCTAGCTTCTCAGGAGGCAGAGATCAGGAGGATCAAAGCAAATAGTTCACGAGACCATATCTTGAAAGAACCCACCACAAAAAAAATAGGGCTCATGGAATGACTCAAGGTGTATGCCCTGAGTTCAAACCCCAGTACTGAGAAAAAAAAAAAAATCCTAAGGCTTGGCTGGTGAAGCCACAATCCCCCACTTTGCTGCAGTCACTTTTCCATTCACCACTCTGGGGGGGTGCCCTCCTGGGTCATGATGTCCTCTCCTCCCCTCTGTCACAACTTAGGCTTGACCTCCCAGCCTGATGGATAGAGATGGGTATTGCTGCCTGGCCCTCACCTCTGTCAGAAAGTTGATCTTGAAGCCAGTGGTCTTGTTCGTCTTGGGTTGTCCATCGTTGAGATAGTTACCCATGGCCAAGACAAACTGCCGGGCACAAGGTAGGTGCATGGTCCAGGTGCTCACCTTCCCCCCAGGTCGGAAGTCCCAGGGGACAGAGGAGCAGGTTAGGCAACCAGGGGGCAGATGCATTCAAACCTCCAATATCTTAGCAAGCTTCCTGCTATTTTTGAGCTCCAAGGATGCCTGTCGCAAGCACTCGAGACTGCCTCGGATCTCCTCGGTCTTCTCCTGTAGGGTGGCCTGGAAGTGAAGGCTGCGCAGGCGGGTCTTGTATTCCGGAACTGACAGCATCTGCCTCAAAGACAGTGCCAGGATTCATCCATTCATCCATTTTCCACCACACCGTGGGACCCACGGGGGACCCACTGCCCCACCTTTGGGGGGTTGAGGGGTGGGATGATGGAAAAGTAAGTAGGATCCCTAGGGACGCTGTCATCCTAGTTACCTTGGCCCTGGGTGGGAACGGGCTATTTAAGTATTAAACTGGGACACAGAGGTCTGAGCAGGGTGGAGGTACAGAAGGGACGTGGGACAGAGGCAGCCCCCACCGCCACCCCTGTCCAGCCACAGCGGGAGCCCTTGGCTTTGAAGGAGAAGGGGGCGTCTCAGCCTAGGCACCTGCAGGACGAACTGGTCCGGCTCGCTGAGGCGGCCGGGCGCCTCTCGGAAGGCCTGGTAGCGCTGCTCCTCATCGGCGTCGGGCGCGAAGAGCAGGAGCTGCGCCAGGTGCGCGGGCTCCAGGCGCCGGGGCTCCATGCTCATGAGCGCCTGGCGTAACTCCGCGGGACTCAGCTTCAGGTGCGCTAGGAGGATGGCTGTGGGCGGGGCCGGGAGTGTGAGGCGGGGGCGGGCCCGGGAGGGGGCGGGGCCCGGCAAAAGAGTGGGGCTTTAAGATTGGCCACAGGCTACTGGGTGGAGCCAAGAGGTGGGCGGGGCCTTCTAAACAAGGGGGCGGGGCGGGGGCGGTTCCAGAGGCGGAAAAGGGCCTTGGGGACTGATCAGACTTAGCTGGTGAGCAGAAACCAAGAAGCTGAGTGGGGCTGGTGGGTGTGGGGAACTAGGGAAGGATCTGCAAAGGGCAGAGTAGAGAAGGTGGCTTGAGATGGGACCACAGCTGAGGGCGGGGCCAATAGGGGGTGGAGCCAATGTCAACCTCTGTGCCCAGGTGGGATTCCCTTAGCCTTGTGCTAGCCAGGTGACAGGTGTCTCGCCCCACATCCTAATCTCAGTCATCCACCCAGGTGGGTCCAAGGCTCTGTGGCCCAGAGGGCCACTGCCTGACTCCAAAAATCCCCCGGGGTTCCCTGGCCCCTCACAAGTGTTGTAGGCCTTCTTGTGGGACAGGATTTCCACCACCTCCTTCTTCCTGAATGGCTCAGGCCTGGGCACCGGCTCTGGAAGGGAAAATAGATAGTTTAATGCGGTTGGAGGTAGGCTGGGGCTACTGTGGCAGAGCCCAGGAGAGGTGTAGCCACAGCCAACCATAAAGGGCCCCCTTCCTCCCAGGCACCACCTGGACTAAATCAACTCCAAGCATCCATGCTCCCCTCATTCCTCAGTCTCCCACTTGGGGTCGCCCAGGTCCAGCCCATCACATTTCATCTATGTGGAATATTCATCCTCCCATTTCCATCTCCTCAGGTGCCCTCTCCCCTGGGCCCTGGGGGCTAAGCTGGCACAGCAATGAAAAACCAGCCACCTCTCAACCTTTCAGATGATTCCTGAATGGACAAGCCTTTTTCCTCCATCCTGGACCACCAGCCACACACACACAATAACCCTGGCTGCTTAGAATCCCATCCAACCACTACAGAAGATACCAGAAAGGGCTGAGGGGACAGAGATTGCAAGAGATATTTGTGGGCACCTTCTCTTTCACCCTATTCTGGCAGTGTGGCTTGCAGCAAATCACCTAGGAAGTGGAGGTGATCACTTTATCTACCTAGTAGTATTGTCAAGAGATTTGTGTAAAGTCAGCACCTGGCATTTGATCAACACAAAGTAAATACCAGCCATTATTATCTCCATTTTGAGATGGAAAAAACTAACCCAGGACTTGAAAGTTGGAAGACACATTAGGTAAATGTCCACAGTACAGCCCTCAGGGACTCTAAGCCTGAGGACACTACAGAAGGCAGTAAGTGGGGCAGCATGGTGTCTGGGCTTCCCCCAGGGCCATCGGGCCACTCACTCGCAGGTTTCTGGGTACCGAAGTGGAGTTCCAGGTCGAGGTATTTCACCATGTCACTCAGCTTGTCATAGTCAGAGTCCTCCCCAAGCTGCAAGGGAGCATGGGAAATTCAGAGTAAGAGGCACAGCAATAGCTAGACTGCCTTCCCCTGCTCAGCCCACCCTCTGATGGCTATTCTGGGGGTCCCTGGAGGGAGATCAGCCATCAGGCCCCGGGGATGAAGGCAAGAGCAGAAGACTGCAGATGAAGTTAAATCATCCAAGTTCTCAGGAGAGGAGTCATCTTTCCTTGGAGTCAATAATGTAGCCATTCTTCAAACTCTACAAAGAAGCTGGGCCAGAGGGCTTCTCTGCAATGGTGCTGTGAATGGGCTGATGCTAACCAAGGGGAAAGAAGGTAGCTGAGGAGTCTAGTCCTATTTTGAAGGTTCCTTTACAGGGAGTGAGTCCAATGTGGAGCTGCCCTAGACAGCTGAAGTAGCCAGGGGCTGGGAGCTGGACAGGCGGTGGAGTGAGATAGGTAGAAAGTGACCATCTGAGGCTTAGACAGGGAGTGGAGAGAGGGCATTTGCCAAGAGAGAGACCCCAAAGGGAGGGCAGGTAGAGAAATGAAGTCTTGGGACATGGCTGGAGGGCAAGGAACCTGATACAGACTTGATTTTGGCCAGTGGAAGGACTACACTATAAACCGAAACTAGAGGACTCATCTAAAGCTGGTAGGAGTAAGGTCTCCGGGCACCCTGCATTTAGGTCTCTATTTGTGGCCTTGTCCTGCTGAGAAGCATCACTAGTAACATGGGAAGGCTCCCTGGAGAAATGGGCTGATACCATCTGGGATCTGAGGGCAGGAGACAGCCCTGAGGCCTGGGGGATGCAATGAGGAAAAACGAAACGTGCCTGCTCAGGGTGGATGTGTGTGAGGCATGCTTTTGGTCCCAAGAAGAAAAAAAGATAAAAGGTTGAAGCTGATGGTGGGCACTGGAAAGGAATAGCCCCCCAGGCCATATTGAAAGGAGTATGGTGTCAGACTAGTGTCTCAGACCTGTAATCCTAGGCAGAGTTTGGGCATGGTAGCACACGCCTGTCATCCCAGCTATGTGCAAAGTGTAGATAGGATATCCAGGCCAGCCTGGGCATAAAGGCAAGACCCTATTTGAAAATTAAAGAGTAAAGGGCTGGAGGCATGGCTAAAGAGGTAGAATCCCTGCCTAACAAATGTGAGGCCCTGAGTATTCCAGTACCTCCGAAAAAAATAGGAAGTGTGGTGTCCAAGAACTCTGTTCTCTCCCCTGAGCTGATCAAGCCCCACTGGGAATTCCATTTAGGGCCTGCTCTTTGGCAAGGTCATCCCCACTGGACTATTGAGTTAGAAAACACATTCTTGGGGGAACAACCTAAAGAAAGTTGAGAGGCAGAAGTTAGGAGTTTCATGATTCAAGGCCAGCCTGGGCAAAAAAGTTAGTAAGGACCCATGTCAACAAAACTAGCCAGTGATGGTGGTGCATGCCTATGATTCCAGCTACATAAGAGGCTGTAGGTAGGAGGATCATGGTCTGAGGCTGGCCCCAGACAAAAATGCAAGACCCTAAAAGAAAACCAAAGCAAAAAGGGTTGGGGATGTGGCACAAGTGGTAGAGTGTCTGCCTAGAAAGTGTGAGGCCCTGAGTTCAAACTCCAGAACCACCAAAAAATAAACAAACCAAAGAAATATAAATCCTGTTCATATTCCAGGTTGGTCAGTTTGTAGATAAAGGAATATTCTTGTTCTGTCTGATTTCAAGGGCCAGACAGAAAATGGCAAGGGAATCTTGAGGAGACAAAATTTCAGAGCAATACAAAGAAGGATGGTTAAGATTGTCCAACAGGAGATGGACAGCCTCAACAGGTAGTGAGTTCCCCATCACTCAAGGTAGTCAAGTATACACTGACGATATCGTGTGGGAGGAGATTCAAGCATCAAAGGAGAAAGGGAAACGGGTATGCATTTTAACCAGCTGCCTTTTGTTTTGTGTTTTGTTTTTGAGACAGGGTCTCACTATAGCCCAAGCTGGCCTTGAACTCGGGATTCTCATACTCTGCCTCCCAAGTGCTTCAGTTAGGATTACAGGGGTGTGTGGCTGCCAGCTGTCTCTCCTCTCTCTCCCTCTCTCCCTCTCTCTCTCTCTCTCTCTCTCTCTCTCTCTCTCTCTCTCTCTCTCTCTCTCTCTCTCTCTTTCCCCATTGTATTTTTGGCTCAGGGACACAGTCTGGCTTCCATGTGTGCATTGACCCCCCAGGATGGGCATGTTCTTGAGCTGGGCCTCCATTCCTCTCTGCTCAGGGTGACGTTGCAAGAGTCTGGGAGGATGAGTCTTTGCTGCGATTCTGGCCGCCACCCCTGCCGCAGTGCACCAGTGAGTGGGCCCCACGTTACCTACCTGACCCCAAATGGTGCCTTCCGAGTTCTCCACCTGCTCCCACCGCAAGCGCTTGACACTCATGTGGCTGGTCTCGCTGCGCCGGTGGCCCAGGCCCCGGGACAGCACGGGGGGTGCACAGGGCACGGGTGGGGGCAGGGGCGGTGGGGGAGGGGGCGGGACCGGGTGACTGAGTTGGGGGTGGGGCTTGGCTAGTGCCTGAGGAGGGCCCCGGGAACCGTCAGAGGGGCGGGAGCTGGGCTTGGGGTCGTGGAAGGGCAGGGGTGGTGGTGGCGGGGGGCTGAGTGGGGGCGGGGGAATGTGGTCAGAGATGGAGGAGTAGGTCAGGGAGCTGCCTTCCTCGCTGGTGCTGATGCAGTCGCTTGCGCTGCTCCGCTCGTTGGTCACAAAGCTGCCCTGGTCATCGTGAAAACTCATCTGATTGGGAGAAGGCAGATGAGAGGAAGGCGATGGGCCCACATGGACCAGAACGGGTGGCTATGGGTACGCCGTGGTGGGGGGGATGCAGAGTGGGCTAGCCTGGGGCTGAGGGTAAAAGAGCCTGAAGACAAGGAGAGGACAGCCCAAGGCTGTGGGCTGGAGAGCCTGACAAACTGTAGGATAGCCCAGGACAAGGAATGGACTGACCTGAAACAAGGAGTATGGGGTAGCCCCAGACAAAGGATGGGCTAGCCTGGGGAGAGGGAAAGGAAAGCCTAGTGGTTTAGTCTGAGATACTGAGTGGGATAGTCTGAGATAAGGAATGGGGTAACCTGAGACAGTATATAGGATAGCCTCAGGCAAGGGGCAGGATAGATTTTAACAGGGGATGAGGTAGCCTGGAGCAAGGAATGGATGGCTCCCGCCAGGGAGTGGGGTAGCCTGAGACATATTCTAAGACAGACCTGGGCACATGGAGAGATAATCCAAGGCAAACCCCAAGGGCAGAAGGTATCCTGAAGGACTCTGGGGACACTGTTCTTCAGTAGGTCCACACACCCCCTCCCCTTCTACCTTCCACACTGGCACACCCACCTCCTCGTAGTCATTTTCAGGGGTCAGGAAATCATCCACGATGGTGACCCGGGGGCCCAGCTGCTCGCTCAGCACATCCAGGAAGCGGTCTGCATCCCGGCTCCGCATAGGATGGGAAAACGTGAAGAGTTTCCTGCGGCTGGGTGGCCGCACAGGGTCTGGGCTCAGGGGACTGTCCGGACGGATAGGCCCTGGGCCTGGCTGCGGGGAGGGTGCCCTGCTGCTGTCCAGGCTGGCATAGGGGTGGGACTCAGAGCTGCTGGGGGAGGCCAGGCCCCCAGAGCACAGCGGGTCATAGCAGGGAGAGGGTAGGAGCCGTTCACTTGGCCATGAGACGCTGGACAGGGTCCTGGGCCCTGGGTAGGGGATAGAAAATGAGGACCCCTTTCAGCTAGTACCTGATTCCAGGCACAGGCTGGAAGGGAGGCCCTTGAGGGCAGGTCAGCTCTGTGTCCCAGGGCAAGCTACTTTCCCTCTCTGGGCACAGACCCTGGGCAATCTTGCCTCCCAGGCTTGAGTGGGAGGGAGCACCAATTAGCCCCAGGTCAGGCCAGACTCTAATTTATCTGGAAATGTCCCATCCTGGATTCACTGAACACAATCCAAGGGGTGCTGGGATTACAGGCACGCCCTACCATGCTCCACCCCTGGTCCTGCCTTCTGACTGCAGAGAAACTTATCTTTCCAGGTATGCCATTCACAGAGCAATGCAGGAGTCACGGGCTAACATGAGGACTTCTTTGGGGGGAAGCCCTTTTCTTTTGCAGATCCACAGTGGGGACAAAGGAGAGGCTGGGACAAGACTGACATTGTGGCTCCTACCATGCATGGAGGACTCTGGGGTTCCCCACGAGTCAGTCAGAGGGTGTGCCTGGGAGTGGGAACGACACCCAGACAGACAGACAGCCGAGAGGACAGAGGATGTGCCTGGGAGTGGGGACGACACCCAGACAGACAGACAGCCGAGAGGACAGAGGGTGTGCCTGGGAGTGGGGACGACACCCAGACAGACAGTCGAGAGGACAGAGGCCAGTGCCCCCTGAAGATCTGAGGCTAGCTGAGTCCTTACCTGCTGTGCCCATGAGGCTTGGACCTGGAGGGGAGGCCCGGGATTTGGACACGGTCCCCATCTTCCCTTTAAAGCTGCTGTTCAGTCGAGACTCAAGCTCTGCGTAGACAGCTGACATCTGGTGGGATGGGGTGGGAGGCCAATCAGAGGTGAGTCCCACCCACTCCCACTGTCCCCACATGGACCCAACATGGTCTTGGAGGCCAGGCGTGGGTAGTCTGTCCCAGCCAGAAAAAAAACACCAGCATGCCGTGCTCTGGGGTCCCCTGAATCTCACCTGATGGGCCACCCATTGCCCACCCCTCACTGCACCCCTGGAAGGCAAAAAAAAAAAGTCTTACCATCTTGGGGTTGGGAGTCTCAGGGAGGGAGGTGCCATCACCAGCCTGGCGCTCCCCTGGGATCAGAGGAAGAGGCATATCAGGGCAGTCGCCGAGACCTTCCGGGAGGGTGCCACAGAGCTCCACTTAGTACATCTGAGCTTTCAGGCTCAGGCTCCAGCCCAGACCCAAGCCAGACCCAACAGGCCTCACAGAACCAGGAGCAGCTCCACTCAGCCCACCCACCCCCATCAGTCCCTGTCATTCCTCATCTCACCAAGCCCATTGTGCAGGAGGGGAAACTGAACCCAGCCTTTCCATCCGGGGCCTTACCGCAGCTGAGGCTGGACTCCAGGCCCTGGGAGTGGAGGCTGCGGCGGCAGATGGAGGAGGCCCTAAGGGAGCTCCGTGGTTGGGGTTCTGGTGTGGGTTCTGGTGTGGGCTCCGGCTCCAGTTCCAGCTCAGACTCAGGCTCTGCTGTGGGATATGCAGGGAAGGCTGGGGACCTGTCCTCTCAGCCTCCACAGGTAAGGAGAGCAAGGGTAGACATGTCTGCACTCCAGACCACAGAGCCTTCTCTGCTTGTGTCTAGGGTAACTGTTTAGGGGAAGTCCTGAGGACAGAAACCAGGTGGCCGGAGCACCTGGGAGCAGCCAGCCTGAGCACAGAGGACAGAGTGGAGGCCCCAGCTGTTCCCAACAGGACACCATGTTTTCAGGGTCTCAACACCCTGTGTTCGGATCAGTGCGGCCCAAACAGGCTGGTAGAGTAAAAGGAAAGCCTTCATCACAGGGTTTCAGGCAGGGACGCTGAGGGGGACAGCTGCCATCATTGCCCTGTCCCCGATCCTGTGACATTTCACAGCCAGCCCTCTAAGCATGCTGGAAGTCTAGAGGAGAGGCTTGAGCCACAGCCAAAACAAAAGGAGCCTCACTGCAGTTTCTCAACAAACTAAAACCACCTGTTCCCCCAGGTGGCCTGCTGAGTGTCCTGGGTGAGGACGCCCGCCCACTTCTGGGCAGCACCCACACTGGCCTGGAAAAGCTGCCCCCCAAAGATGCTTGCTGAAGATATCCTGTGAGTCATGTCACCCTGTCCTGCCATGGAGTCCTGCCAGCACTGAGCCGAGGGCCTGACCACTGTGAAACTCTGCTCACAGGGTCTGCTCCGCCTGGCCCTCTGTCCTCCGACCTGGCCTTGCTCTGTGAGAAACCCCAACCCCACGCTTCTCTGCTGTCCCCAGGCACAGATGCTCCCTGGCTGTGCCTCTGACAAGGCTCCTCGGAACTGCCCACCAGACAGTTGTACCTCTAGCCAGTGTCTAACACCTGAGAACCCCAACATCCTAAGGCAGAGAGCTGTGACGCACCCATTAGCAAGGTCCGAGGTTTAGGACATTGGTCCTAACAACAACTGTTTTCAAGTTCCTGTGGCTCAGATGAAGTAGGGGTGCTATGTCCTGCAGAAAACATCAATGCTAGGTGAGGCTGCCCACCTCTCCCCATTGGCGACCAGCCCTGGCCTCCTCTTCTGCCCCTCAAATTCACTGAGGTGTCAGAAGGTGACTGTTCTTCCTCTTGGCCAGGTTGGCAGTGCAGACACCCAGGTGGAGCAGACCCTGCAGCAGGGGTCACAATCTGCAGACCCTGAGCTCAGTGCCCTGGGCCACCCATGGGGACTGGCTGGGACAGTGGGAAGGGGGTGTTGAGCAAGGCACAGGTGTCAGCAGGGTCAGGACCAGGTGCCAGGGCTCCCAGGATGTCTTCGGGAAATGACTGAGGGAAGCAACCATTCCCTGCCTGCCTAGGTGCTGCTTGGGACAAGGCTGGCGTCCTCACCCTGGGCAGCCACTCCTTGTACAGCCAGAGTTTGGGTGGCCTGGAGATAAGGGGGGGATGTAGTTCATTAAGAAACAAACCGAGGCTCCTTCTGTATTGGGGGTTGGGCTCAGGCATCTTGTCTGGGACCTTGACATTGTCAGAGGCACTGTGGCCCTCTGTCCTGTATCAGGGACGGGAAGGTGACGGATGGGGTCCTCAGTGTCCCTGCTCACATCAGCCCAAGGAAGGCTTTTTTGCAAAGCCTACCCCTGCTGACCCCGGGCCTGGAGGGGGCTTTGTTCTCACCCCCACCTTAGTGCTCAAACCTCTGGAACCTGTTGACACACAAATGCCCTGTCAGAGGCAGGGACAGAATCACTGCGTTTGCACAGTGTGGGCTGTAGCTTCCAGGGGCTCCATGTCCAGGACAGCCCGCGCTCCCCCTCCAGTCTCTCCCCTATTCCAGTCTCTCCCCCTCCCGCTCCAGTCTCTCCCCCTCCCCCTCCAGTCTCTCATCCTCCCCCTGCAGTCTCTCCCCCTCCCCCTCCAGTCTCTCATCCTCCCCCTGCAGTCTCTCCCCCTCCCCCTCCAGTCTCTCATTCCCCACTCCAGTCTCTCATCCTCCCCCTCCAGTCTCTCACCCCTCCCCCTCCCGTCTCTCCCCCTCCCCCTGCAGTCTCTCACCCTCCTCCTCCAGTCTCTCATCCCCACCTCAACACCATCTCCAGCTCCTGCTCAGGACAGCTGACCTGGGTCCTTTCACCCTTTGAAAATGGCCTGACAGATGTGTCCCACTGAGCAGCTTGGTTGGCACCCACCCCATCCTCCACTCAGCAAGTAGCTAGTGAGCGCCTACTGAGTACGGGCATGGGGCCAGGCAAAAGACTCACTGGTGAATACTCACAAGTAAAGTGTCTACACACTTGATTCACACGACAGAAAATAGGCCCAGAGAGGGCAGAAAAAAAATCCCAGGTAACACAGCAAAGGGAGTGCAGGAAAAAGCAGTTCCCACCCCATTCCCCACCCCCCTTTTCCATCCATCCTGCTGGACAGCCTGGTCATCCAGTGCTCTCCTAGACCTGATTTGGACATTTTCAGGTGCATGGAGGGTGGGCTCTCCACGGCCGTGGATCTGCATGGGACCTCCCCCACTTGCCTTCCTATGATTTTAGGCAGAAATGCACATCAATTCCTATTTCCTCTTGGCTGGAGATCCAGAAACTCTGGGTAGCAGAAGAAGCCACAGTGGAGCAGTGTTTGGTCCCCTGGCTGTGCACCTTGATTTCACTCCCAGGGAAGGCAGAGAGACGTGTGTAGCCTGCCCCTGACAAATGCGTTGGGACTTGCAACTGTGACCTTTGGAAATAGGGTCTTGCAGATGGAATTATTTAAGATGAGGTCGTTCTAAGTCGGAGTGGGCCCTGATTCAATGACTAGGATCCTTTTAAAAAGAAAAAACAAAAGGTTGGGGGCGGGGATGAGGTGCACACCTGTAATCCCAGAACTCAGGATTCAAGGGCAGGAAGATTGCAAGTTCAAGGCCAGTCTGGGCTATATAGCAAAACAGAAGAGAGAGAGAGTGGGAGAGAGAGAGATTGAGGATGGCCTGTGGTTTTCACTGGGGGGTTGGGGGAAATGGCAGTACGGGGATTGAATGCACAGCCTCACCTTCTGGAAGCACTCAGTCACTTGAGCCACACCCCTGGTCCAGCGCGTGGCTTTTTACTTGGCCTTTTTACTTGGCGGAAGCAGAAACTCTGAGCCTGATCACTTCCCAGGATGGAGTTTTCACCACTCCTTAGGAGGAACTGACAGAATTAAACCATGTCGCACACCACGACCTCCTTTATGACTCAGAAATTATCCTCCTGGGTTAGACTTGTTAGTGTCCGTTACAAAGATTTTTCAGAAATATCAACCCATACTCAGCATAAGGAAAGGCCATTCAAAGGTTCGGGATAAATTTCTTGAGCAAATAAGAAATGACTCCATACTATTTTTAAGTGACAGTAATAGTAAAATTTATTAGGAAAAAAAATATACTTTCAGTAGACTGGAAGCAGATAGCCTCGAGAGTGTGAAGTGGAAAGACATTTTGGCAGTGCTGGGGTTTGCACTCGGGGTATTGCGCTTGCTAGGCATCCCTTTTTGGATGCAGTATGTGTAAACAGAAGGCTTTGAACAGTGTTGAGGTTTGAACTCAGGGCCACCTGCTCACCACTTGAGACACTCCCAACCCTTTTTTGCTTTACTTATTTTTCAGATATTTTAGATATTTTTCAGATAGGATCTCAAATGTTTGCCCAGTGCTGTTTCAACCGAGATCCTCTTATCCACACTCCCAGGTACTGGAAGCATAGATATGCATCAGCACACCTGGCTTCTGTGTTGAGATAGGGTCTCACAAACTGTACCACCACAGCCAAGTCCGCATCGACTCTATGTTCTTCACACAGGTGTAAAATCTTATTCCTATTTTTGGGACCCTTGGATGGTTTTTGACAACTAAGTCATGTGTTCTCTGCAAGTATTGTGCGTTTCAAACAAGTCTACCAATAGGTAAGTGTAAAAATCTGAGACCAATTTTTCAGAACAACCCACAACCTGGTCCTAGTGTGCGAGAGCCTGTCCCAAGGTACTGTGAGACCAAAGGAAGAGGCAGGCAGACCCAGGATGGATCACACAGTGAAATTCACTGGGGGACTTTTTTGGGGGAGTGGTACTGGGGATTGAACTCACGGACTTGAACTTGTATGCCTTGGACCCAGATCTTCCTGCCTCCACCTCCTGAGTAGATGGGAGGGTCATCACACCCAGGGTGTGTTTGAGATAAAGTCCTAGGTTGGCCTTGAACCTCCACCCTGCTGTCTCTGCCTCTCGAGTTATTGGGAACTTTCTGTGGAAGCATGGTGCTGGGAACCAGCAAGACCATTGGATCCCCTCAATTTGGGTCAGAAAAGGGTGTATTTATGAGTCAGAACAAAAGTGATTTCATCCTGGCTGAAACGGACCAGGCTTATCTTATGATAATCTGGAAGAATAAGGCACAGCCCTGGTGCCAGGGTCCTCACGGTTTGCTGGGAAACTCCCCAGGAAAAACCAGCCTCAGTTTCTCAGGGGTGATCACGGCCGTTTCAAGAAAGATGGCTGCAGTTGTGTCAGGCTGGATCCATACACCAGTCTTAATATTTGGGGGCGCTCACTGGCAATAGGACATTGTAAAACAAAATGATTTATATGCTAAGGTCTTGCCGCTTGTATAAATATTTGCACACAGTGTGTACTTGTGCGTTTCAGCAGTGGGCCAGGGGTCCTGACATTCCTTCCTTTTTCCTATAAATGAAAAAGAGTCACAGTGCGTGACCACTGAGAAATAGATGTGTAAAGTGAGCTTCTGTCAGGGTGATGCAAAGTTAGACACTGAAAATATCGAGTACTTTGAAACAAACTACTTTCTTCGTCTCTCCCTGCAGTTTGGATGCAGTATGTGTTTACAGTAGGCTTTGTGAGCTTTTTTTTTTTAAATGGTGTTGGAATTTGAACTCAGGGCCTTACCACTTGAGACATACTCCCAGCCCATTTTTGCTTTAGTTATTTTTCAGATAAGGTCTCATATTTTTGCCCAGAGCTGTTTCAACCAAGTTCCTCTTATCTACACCTCCCAGATACTGGGATCATAGGCATGCATCATTATACCTGGCTTCAGTATTGAGATAGGGTCTCACAAACTTTTTGCCTGGGCCGGCTTCAGATAGTCATCCTCCTATCTATGCCTCCGACGTAGCTGGGATCATAAGCCTGTGCCGCCGTGCCTGGCCAGCATCCATTACTCTTTTCAAAATTAGGATCTGTTCATTGTAGAGGGGCTGCATTGTGACAATTCCAGATGGGCTTGTATTGCACATAGATTAGATCACCCACCATCTCTCCCTCGACCCCTCCCCACCCCACTTACAGCAATCGCAAGAGATTTTTTTGCTCTAGTTCATAGCATATGTGAAGTCCATCCTCCATATTCCCTCCCCTTCATCTCCCTCATTCAGCTCCTCTCCCACTAGCACCCCACACGCTGTACACATTTTACAGTCCTGTCTTTCATTGTGAATATTTAAGTTCATGTTCAAACCCCACTGTGGGTAAACTTTACTTTGGTTTGTTCAACCCCTCCCATTTCTCCCCCTTACCCCTTTACCTCCCACCCCCATTTTCGGCAGCGTTCAGTGCACACCCTGTGTCCTCTTCCTTCACAGGCATATGTTTTACGACATTACTGACGCTCCAGCCTTCTCTCCTCCTCTCCCTCCTCCCCCGAGGCCCTAGAGCAGCTCCACGTTTACAAATGTGTTCTACATCTGAGCGTGTGTGCGATCACGCTTGTTCTGTGTGTGTGTCTATCTTTGGATCTGTCTTCCATGTAGGAGAAAACATGCAGCCTCGTCTAAGCTCATCTGGTTCAGCCCTCCACCCTTTACGCTGTGCCCCCCTTTGTCTAGAAGCCCATTCGCATCTCACCGATGGCTCTCTTGCCTCAGAATATTGTCACCCTGTTGTCTACCTCTTGGGTTTTATTTGCTTCTGGCTGACACATGGCGTCCAGCTGCTTCTTCCCCACCTGCTCCTGTGTTGTGCCACACCCCCATTTCCCACCATGTTTTTCTGCAGTCACTCAACCTCTCTGTGCTCATCTCTGGAACAGCCTTACCTCTTCCTGCAACTTATTTCCTCACAAACGGCTCCATTCTACACCCTCCTTTATTTCCAGCTCTTTCTATTTCATCTCCCCTCTCCATTCTCCTTGGCTTTTGTAAGACTGGACCAGAGGTGGTGATAAAAGTGCCCCAGGATGACTCAAAGAGCAAGTGCACCTTTCGCTGTGTCATCCCTCTCCCGGGACCATTTCCAGGGAGGCCTCTCTGGGGTCCACCGTTCCTTTATATCTGAGTTGGGATTCTTTTCCAGGCACCCATGGAAGTTTCCGCATTCTTTCTACTCTTCCCGATGTTCCCCTCAACAGCTTCCCCTCGTGTCTGGCATCCAATTCCAGCTTAGGATCTGCGGCGTCTTCTATTTTTCACACATGAAAAATCATCCAGGATTCTTTTTCAGAGCTAAGACCTTGGTAAAACATGCATAACTGATGCACACAACAGTAATATTTGACAAAGGAAAAAACCACACACCCTTCGTGAAGATTAAAGGACATTTCATCTTTATTGTATTTCCCCAAGGGAAGAGTGGCCCTGTCCTCTTTGAACACACAAAACATGGGCGCTCTTACAAAACACATACCCTTTATAAAATGGCAAACCAACCTGTCAGTGCAAGTCGATGTTCACAGTTCAACAACAAAGGCTAAAACATCAAATAAAAATGTATATTCCCAACAATTTGAGTATTCTTACATAGCTATAATATATAAGTAGAATGGATAAAAAGAACTTATTGTAAGAGTAAAAACATTTATGAATGTGTAAGTTATAATCTGAATAATGAAAATATAAAGAACAGCATGTTTTCAAATCTACAACCATCTCAAAACATTGCAAATAAATATAGTAAACATTTTATGACCAACTTATTCAAAATAATTCAATATAACTTATGATTTATATTAACTATATTTACACTAACTCTATTATGATCCCACGTGTCTAAGTTTACATATTAAAAACAGTCATCAAATCTGGCAAACCAAATATATGTGAGCATATGACCGCAACGTGAATTTTGGTGAGACTACAGGTGCCTCAGGAAAGAAGGGACCCAGCAAGGCCTGATTTCCCTTCATTCCTTCATGGACTCCCAGGTGTGCCCCCACACCGAGGAGTGGGGTAGTTTTATTAGGCTTGTTCTGGAAGAATCTGGGTTCTTCTAGGTTTGGGAAACTCCTCGCTCTTCCTTGCTCCAGCTGGCTTCAGTGTTGGTTTAGACTTCCTGATGAACATTCCCATCTCCCTGGGCACAGCGATCTGGAAGGCAGAGAGAAATGATGTCAGAGGCAATGCTCCAGGAGGAAGGTGATCGACAGGCTAAGTCAGTCCCAACAAGGGTTTGGAACCACTTACAGATCCTAATTCACCTCTAGCCCTTCATCCAGTCTTGGGGATTGAAAGCAGGCTTCGTGCTTGCCAGGGAGGTACTCTATCCCTTGAGCTATGACTCCAGCCCTTTATTTTATTGCTTTAAGCTAGGTTCTCCTTAGCTTTGCCTAAGCTGGCCTCCGACTCCTGACGTCCTGTCTCTATCTCCCAGTTAGCTGGATTACAGGTATACACAACCATGCCCAGCTCTGAAGCATCACCAAGAATTGTGATGACTCTTGGGCTTTTCTTTCCATGACTCCAACAATCACTTAAGCCCTGAGGTCAGGCCCAACAGTCTTCTGTAGAGCAGAACATGAGGTGATTCTGCTCAAGGAAGGAAGAAAAAAGCGATGTCAGACACAGTTCCCTAGGTGTGAACTCACAATGCGACTGTGGACTAAACTCAGACCGTGGTCCTCTCCACTTACTGAAAATGTGAACCTCTAACCGTGCGACAGCATTCCTGACGTCAGGATGTCATGAACCAGGACACCAGAACCCGAATCCCAAACCAAACTCCCGATGTTTCATCCTCACGTGAACTGGGCTAGCTGTGCTCTACAAAAATCAAACCTTTGCTCAATGCTCTGCTCACATCCATCACTGTTAAGGTGTGGCTTGTGTGCAGCCACCGCAAGCTGCGCACAGTTCCGACCAACGTTCTTGACCATAAACTTGAGGGGAAAGGGAGAAGAGGGGAACTTGGTCCAACAGTGGTAGGGTAAGGAGAACAAGAAATTTCAAAGAGAATTCTGGCCATAGGAAATTTGTTTCAAGTCAAATTAGGACTAAACTAGTTAGTGGCCATCTGTCATTGATAATATTCAGACCTCCCACATTTTCTTCTTCCTTCCTTCCTTCCGTCCTTCATTTCTCCCTCCCTCCCTCTGTCCTCCCCTTCCTTCCTCCCATTTTCCTTCCTTTCCTCCATTCCTCCATTCTTCCTTCCTTCCTTCCTTCCTTCCCTCCATTTCTCCATTCTTCCTTCCTTCCTTCCTTCCTTCCTTCCCTCCATTCCTCCATTCTTCCTTCCTTCCTTCCTTCCCTCCTTCCTTCCCTCCCTCCCTCCTTCCTTCCCTCCTTCCCTTCCTTCTTTCCTTTCTTTCTTTTTTTTTTATGGCACTTGGGTTTGAAGTCAGGGCCTTGACTTGCTGGACAGGTGCTCTACTACTTGAGCCATGGCTGCAGTCCTATTTTGCTTTAGTTATTTTCCTATGGGGTCTTGTTTTGTACCCATGCCTGCCTAGATCCTGACCCTCCTATTTTTACTTCCCACATCACTGTGTTATCAGTGAGTCCCCAGAGTTGGTACCGCATGGGACCCTAGGTCAAGACTGAATTAAGAAGTGACGGCAAAAGCTCGGATGATGGGCATATGGAGGTCACAGCTAGCGGATACTCACGGCTGACAGAAATCAGCACTTGCTCACAGCTGCCATTCAGACCCAGTGGCTTTGGGTTAAAGGATTTCTACCTCATCCGAGCCCTAGCGACACTTGGGTGTCTCTGAGGCCTGGCTGTATGGCCGGCCCCTGGCCCCCAGCACGTCTCTCAGGGTCACTTCTCTCTGGTTGTCATTTCTATGGCTGTGCAGTGACCGGGAGTGTCTTACAGCCTGGGATGGTTGGGCTGCTTCATGGTGTGGCACCAGGTGTGGCATGGAGTGGTCAGGCAAGGGGGTTTCAGGATTTCCTAAGCAGACATCAAATCGCCCTGGGCACACTACAAGGACACAGACACACCTTTACTGAAGCCGATGATGGAACAGAGCTCTAAGGCAGGTGGGTGCGGTCTCGCCCCCACACCCAGAGGTCCGGGTTATAGGCCTGGATCTGGAAAGAAAAACAGCTTCATGAACAGTGCTGCTCCCCAGGGAGACCTCTCCCCATGTCCGGCCTCCACTTCTTTCTAGTTCCCAAACACATTCCTTCCTTCGCTCTTCAATCCAGAGCCTTCCCCCCAAGTCCTTCGCAGCCCGGACCCTCACCTCTTCACACTCCTCTCGGGATACCCGCATCCTCCAGCCCATGGATCGGATCATCTGGTACCGTAACTTGTGGAACAGAGGGCGCTGGAAGTAGTTCTTTCCGTAAAGAAAGTAAAATATGTCTTGCTTAGGAGCCTGGTTGTCTTCTTCCATGTCATTGGCCAGATATCTGGGGAAAGAAATCAGAGCCCTCATCAGAGGGACAGCCAGGGAGCACCTGCACCTGCAGTCAAGTGCCAGGAAGAAGAGCAGGCTGACCCTCTCAGCCCAGGGACACATCACCCCTGCTCTGTACAAAGAGGACTGTAGAGCCCACTGTGGGACAGAGGTCTCCCAAGGGGCCTCTCACACTGTGATGATGGAGAAAAGCCCATCTGGAGATCCTGAGGCTGTCCCCTGCCACTATCATGCCCTGCAGCTGGCATCATGGCTCCCCATCTCCCTCCTCACTCCCTTTGCTCTACTTGGGCTGTGTGCACACCTGTGTCCCCACTACAGAGTAATGACCCATGGGTATGGCCTAACCCTGTCCATTTCTCCATTTATCCCTGCCCAATCAAGTGGTTGATGGAGAATTTGGCTCATGAGATGTGTTAATTCCACCACCTTTTCTCAGACCTCTCTTTCCATCCACCCATGTGCCCTGGTGCAGAGGTTGCGGGTCCAAAGGTTTTCTTGAATGAACGAATGAATGAGTGAACAAGTGAGTGAATGATTGAAGGGAAGATTCAAGCCAAATGCCATTACTGATTACTTCATTGATACAACACAACAATAAAAACACTTTTAAAATGAACAGAACTTAGCTGAGTGCTTCACGAATGGTGACAATTTGATTAGACCCTGCCTTCAACAGGTGTCTAATGGGACAAGAATCCTGGATATCCGATTACAATGAGACTTCACCGAAGTTTTGCTGGGTGGCAGAAGCTGGCATATCGGAACACAAAGGTTTTGTGCTTGGTTTGATTTGGTTGGGTTTGGTTTTTGAGATGGGTGCTATGTTGCCCGTGCTGGACTCAAAGTCCTTATAACCTGCTACCTCCACCTCCTGAGTGGCCGGGATTACAAGTGGGTCCCACAATGCCCAGCTAGGTTTGGGTGTGTAAACTGACCTTCAGGGTAGGTCATTGTTTCCATGTGTGAAGACAGATGCACAAAACACACAAACTACAACTAGAAGGAAGGAGCCATGAAAGAAACGAAGGATATATCACGATGGTGGGTGAGTTTGGTTGTAGAGATTTGACAGCAGGTTGAGCTCCCATGGAGCATCCAGCCTGGGTCTAGAAAAAATTAGCAGTGCAGGCCTGGGAGAGGTTGACCTGTGTTTAAAAAGACGTTCAGACCACCCACACAAAGCCCGCTGGCCCAGTGAGAGGTTGGTTAATTAACAGAAGCAGGGAACATTTCATTGTAGACTTGTGCCAGGTAAGGAGGCCTGAGCTGGGCACCTGACATGGGAATGCAGAAGAGGGAGATAGATGACTGTTGGGATCCCAGAAGGACAGTCACAGAAAAGTCAGAAAGGGCTGTACTTTGGATCTGTTTGCTTGGGGGCCAGGTCTGTCCCTTCTTCTTCCTCTCTTCGATGTTTCCTTTCATTGTGTTCAGTTTTTTTTACTTGATATTAGGGTTGTTTTTTTATTTAAAAAAAATCAGTACAACACTATAGTTAAAGTTGCCCTTTTTGTATACAGAGCAAAGAGTGTCTTCACACTTCATAAGCAAAAGGTCACATTCCCATTTTCCCCCCGCTCCTTCACAGGGCAGTGAATATTGACTGACAGAAGGAAGCAAATACTCACAGAGCCAGGAAGAAGTGAATTCTCTGGAACTGCCAGGAGAAGAGGCCAGCACGGCTGAAGTAAGCTACCACCATAGCCAGGAGGTACTGACAGAGAGAGAGGAAAATGGTAACGGAGAAGTCACACTCCAGAGAGGAGGGACATGGGGACAGAGGAAAGGGAGGCTAGGGTTAGGGCGTCACTCAGAAGAGAGACCCCAGTGCTGGGTGACGTGTTTATGGGGAAGGGGGAAGGACTGGAAGGTCATTGCAGGTCAGAGAGTCCAGAAGAGGGAAGGTCACACAACTCCACGATGGCCTCTACTGAGGTGCTTTTGGGGGAGCATTAGGCCAGCTGGAGAGTCTTTGGTCAGCTGAAACAAAGGGTCCCAGATTGATGAGAGGAGAGAGAGAATGGCCAGAAATTGCAAGGGTTTCAGCCAAAGTAGTCATTTCCAGGGCAAGATGTTGGCCTAGGGCTCAGACTCCAAAGGACCTCACTCTGTGAGGAACCACCAGGCTCCAGGGGAAAGGCAGACGGTTCATCAGGGTGTCATGTGGGGCCATAAGGGGACAGAGGACTGTGGGTTAGAGGGGCTCCTCCCCAGGCTGGGCAACAGCAGGGGCCCAGATCAGCGGATGACACCCTCACCTTGTCGGACACCCTCAGATTCTTGTCCCAGGCCAGGAACCTTTTCACTACAGGATCCTCTGTGAACAGAGCACACATGTGAGGGTGGGAACCAGAAGAGGGGTGCCATGGGTCAGAGAGCAGGTAGTTCCTACTCTCCTTTAGAAGGTTCAGGACTGTGGCCAAGGTTAAGTGCAAGGGAAGAGGAGAGAGAGAAAAGATCCCCTAGCAAGGGACAGTGGCCCATCAGCGTCTCCCCAGAAGAGCTATGGAGGGAGAGTGAACATCTGGATACTGGCTGAACATCTGCAGGATTCAGGGTCTTTGACCCAACTGCGAGAACCTGTCATCATACCTGAAAGCACCACTGCAGAAGGTAATTTTTGCCATTTAATGTCACATCAGGGTGTTAACTTGGCCCTGTTGCCCCCTAGAGGGACAAAGACACTCAAGTTCAGCAAAGTCAGCAAGAGCTAGGTTTCAGAGGATCGGTGCTGACCAAGCTTCCTTAACCCTAAGGTGGACCTTTCTCAAGTCTAGCACGGACACTGGGGCCCCCTGAGGAGCAGTGGGATCCAAGTCCTCCGAGGACAGGGAGCTCAGGCTGCCAGGGCAACTTTCCCACTGGAACTGTGACGTGATTGGAAGAGCCCTTTTTCCTAAGAGGGGGACTGGAGGGTGCTGGCCGGGGTCTGCGTCCCTACCGAGCAGCCTGGCGAACACCTCGTGGTGCTCAGGGAGCACAGACGACACGCGTCGCCTCTTGAACTTCATCCTCAGCCCAGACAGCATCTCCACCTCCCAGACCTCCTCCTCCTGGGGGGCTGGCTTCTCAAACAGCTCCTCCTCTAGCTCCTCCTCGGAATCTGATGACCAGTCCCTGTTCCTCTTCCGGCAGGGAGGCTGAGGCCGGAGGTTACGCTCCTCCCACGGGGCTGAGTAAAGAAACCCAACTCCAGTGTAACTTTGCTGTCTTGGCAGCTCTGCCTTTAGTTATCTAAGCCCAGCTCCAGCCGCCCCCCCAAAAAAAGGAACCCCAAGCCACAAATCCCTTCAACTGTTGGCAAGTCATTGTTCTATCTGAGCTGGTCCCTGTGTCCCTCACCTTGCCAGCACCCCCTCTCCCTGTTCCTCAAAACTGTTCTTCATTACAGACATGTTCTCCACTGGGGGAAAAAGGGAGATCTCTACTGGAGTCCCCCCGCCCCTTCCCTGTCCTTGGAACTCATTTCCACCTCCTGTCCTCCCTCCTCCAATCACTGGCATCCTGGGTCCCTCCTTCCTCACTTACAAGTCACCTCTAGAATCACCCCAGTTCTCACCTGATGGACCGGGAACTTCCTCATCCACCACCCCCTCTAGGTTGTATCCTGAGCTGCTAGGCTGGGGACTCTCAGACTGTGAAGATGGCTGTTGATCAGCCATGGTTCTCCCAAACTTTTTCCTCCTTTCACAAAACCTAGACTCTGAGTCGTCTGCCTTCTTCTACACTCTGGCTGAACTTGGTCCTTCAACACACGCCCGTTGTCCCTTCTCTAGACCGAGAGAAGTCAAAGTGGAGGGAGCTCTGAGAAGATACAGTTGTCAACTGTGATTGCCAAGCAGTGAGTTTGTCCCTTCCAATCAGGAAGAGTGGAAGCCTCTGATGTCATCACCGTTCCAGCCTGGCGACCCGTTCGAAGGGAAACACTTGTAACTGCCGGGTGGTGTCTAGACTGGTGAATGAACCTGAGTGTTCAAGGCAGAATCTGACCTTTCCCACGATGGTGGGGAGAGCATAGGTGTGATGCAGAAAAGACCACAACTCTCTCAATGCCTGATAGAATCAGGGGCTGCTCTGAACCTCCTAACTCTTGCCCCTGGTTTCCACTGGGGCATCTGAGTTTTTCTTCTTCCTTCTTTGAAAAAAATCATGGTAAAAGAAAGCTAGATGCTTGGCACACACCTATAGTCTCGGCACTAGGGAAGCTGAGGCAGGAGGATCTCTTGGAGTCATGATTAATGACCAGCCTGGGCAACATAGTGACGCTTTAATCTCAAAAAAAGCGTGGTAAAATATACATAATTTAAAATTTACCAGTTCAACCATGTTGAAGTGTAAAATACAGTGGTATCCCTCATGTTCACATTGTAGTACAACCATCACCACCATCCATCACCAGAGTCTTTCTGATATCCCAAACAGAAACTGTCCCCATTAACACCAGGTCTACTTCCTGTCTGTGCGAATCTGATGACTCTAGGCACTCAGTATAGCTCACCCACTATGGGATCAGGTACTATTCTTTCTTTGCTGTTTCTCATATTTCACTAACATGATATCTTCAAGGGTCTATGTTATTGTAGAATGGGTCCAATGTCCCTCTTCTGATGGCAGAAAATAGTCCATTGTAAGGACGGATCAGATTTAATTGATCCATTTCTGTGTCATCGGACATTTGGGTCACTCTTACATTTGGGCTCTCAGTGTTGCTTTTGATCCATTGTTGGAGCTTTTTGGCAAGAACCATGTCCGTTAATTTTGTATTTTGGTCTCCTACATATTTTCAGACAACTCACATCAAGCATCGGTAAAGTCAAATTGCTTGTCAAAGTGAGCATCTCCTGTGTTTGCAGTCATGGATGCTCAGAGTTGGATGAGGGGTCAGGGGTTATTCACACACCTGTGAGTCTCTCTGTAGTGTCCTCACAGGCTGGGATCCCCTCAGAGATGTGATCTTGCTGATGGGACAGGCATTGCTGTGTCAGGGAACAAGGCCCATCAGGAAGAAGTCCAATGGCCAGGAAGCTCTGCTGATGTTGAGTTCCAGTTTCCAAGGCTGCTTGGATCTTTCCCCAGCAAAACAGAAGCTCACACACTCTGGTAACAGGTTTTCAAGTAGAAACATGTGCTATATGACAGTTCAGTCAATGATGGACCACAGCAACAATGGTAGCACCACACATATCGCTTAGTGACGCCTCAGTCGGTGTAAGCCCACTCTACATTCTTCCCATGGTGAAACTGCTTACCTGTGCATTCCTCAAAAATTGAAACCTGTCCATATTAGATTAATATTTTCTCCCCACTAAAATTTCTCTTCTGTACCATGAGAAGCCATGATTGTTTTGGTCACAATTCAAGTCTTAATTTGCATATTCCTCTCTCTCCTGGCTATTTGTCTAGACATGTTACAAGTAAGCAGTCCCCATCTTAAAATATGTTTGTATGATGTCCATGAATGGGCCAGCTAGCCCAGATTTTGTCTCATGTTTACTAACACCTCTCTACTTCTTTTTCCCTCCTACTGATGCAATTTAAAGTGACAATGGCTATAGTGCACTGTAGAATATCAGAGAGAAGCAGAAATGCTTCAAAAGTACTAGCCTTTCAGCATACGGATCCAATGGGGAGACATTAAAACACAGGTGCTCAGGCCCTGACTTCCTCAATTCTAATGAAACTTTCTCTGATTTAACTGTTCCCCTGCTGTTCATTCACAGTTGGAAATCTGTAGATGAAGAATGCAACAGGTCCCCTAAGAAAGCAAAGTCAGCCAGGCATCAGTGGCTCACGCCTGTAATCTGAGCTACTTGGGAGGATGAGATGCATGTAGTGGTACATATATGTCTTCCCAGCTATGGTTGAAAACATGAAATAAGGGGGTCATGGTCCAGGCAGTCCTGGGCAAAAAGAAAACTCTATCTCCAAACTAACCAGAGCAAAAAAGGGCTTAGAGGCATGGCTCAAGTGGTAGAGTGCCTGCTTGGCAAGTGCAAAGTCCTGAGTTGAAACCCAAGGAGGGAAGGGACGAAGGGAGGGAGGGAAAAAAGAGGGAAGGAAGGAAGGAAAAGAAAGAATTTTTTGAGGGAGATGAAGTATGATGGGGCTCCAACATGGCAGGGCAGAGGATGGTCTTGAGTCCTTGGCTGAGGGGACATTCTGAGCTAGTCTCCATTGCTTCTGGACAGTGACAGTCCATCCCACAGCCCTGGGGCCCAGGTAAATGCAGAGACCTGGCATGAAGCTCCACCCACAGCATTGTGCACCCCCTGCTGGGTCCATTCCTCTGATCTTCCCTTTGTCTTCTGGTGAGTGATGGTCTTTGACCCTTGAAGACAACTTCGCTTTCTGTGACCCCTAAATCCTAGCAAGATCCTTGGGCTCAGAGGATGACTTTTTCCATTCCTTCCCATGATGGAGTCACAAGGTCCAGATTTACTGTCGAGCTGACAAGTTTAGCAAGTGGGAAAACTATAGAAAATAACAGCCGTTAGGAATTCAGATGCCTGAGACTGAGGCTAGTCTTGGAAGAGCCCAGCTGCCTGCCCACGTGAAGAGTTTCCAAGCCATTAAGCATGAGGGGAAACTGAGGGATCCAGCATGTCCTTGAGTAGAAAAGGACAGGGCTGGAGATCTAAGGAGGCAAGCAGCTGAGGGTTCATAGGGCAGAGAAGAAGAGAGAAGTGAGGTACAGAGGGAACCCAGTCTTGGGCTAGGCGTGGTCAAGGCACAGTGCACGGTGAAAGCAAGAACCAAGGACGCAGACTGAGTCTTTCTTCCCCTCTTTACCAGGTGGCTTCCAAGCCATCTATGTGAGGTCTCTGTCCACTACCTGATACAGAAAGACACACAGAAGAATGTCCTTTGGAAGATGGAGGCGTGGTCACATTCACTCTGTTGTCACTTCGT
This sequence comes from Castor canadensis, assembly GCF_047511655.1. Lineage (NCBI taxonomy): Eukaryota > Metazoa > Chordata > Mammalia > Rodentia > Castoridae > Castor > Castor canadensis. Next base: position 3,539,888 of record NC_133391.1, on the reverse strand, counting down.
CCCATCACTGGGAATTCAGGGATGGGCTGTGAAGTTCAACAGCTAGGGCTGGACAGGATGTCCCCAGCTAGGCAGCACCTCCAGGCTATTGTGAAGCAGCTCCCATGCTTTGCAGGATGGGTTAGCACAGCAGATGAGCTGGGGAGCCATGGGAGGCAGAATGGGTTAGTCGCCCCCTCATTTGGGTGAACCAGTACTTACTATTGAGGGAGTCAGACTTAGATGACATGGCACCAAGTGACAAACTTCACGACCCAATGATCCATGTGGCTACCTGCAAGGGGATGGCCATTTAATCCCAGGCTTTGTTACTTTTTTAGAACAGTAAGATAACCATGGAGAATTCAGGACACCTATGTAGGGGGAGCATTCCATAAAGGCCTGGAAGAAAATCCACACATTTTCCACCCACCCGTGTGCTAAATTAATAGCTTTTTTTCCACTGGTAGAGCTGAACAAGTTGATAGCAAATATTAGCTTATGTTGAACACAAACCCAGTGGAATTTGTGTATAATTTGAACCATCTAAATAGCATCTTAATAATCAAAAAGGGATATGTTGAACCAGGCATGGGGTACACCTCTATAATCCCAGCTACTCAGGAGGTAGAAGTAGGAAGATCACACAGCCCCAGGCAAACATGAGCAAAAGCAGAGGACCCTATCTAAATAGAAACTAAAGCGAAAAAGACTGGGGACATAGCTCAAGTGATAGAGCACTTACACAGCAAGCAGGAAGCTCTGAGTTCAAACCCCAATATTGCCAATCTAAACAGGGAAGGATATATTGAACTATTGACAGAGATGTGGTTTTTTTTCCAGAAACACAAACAGAGATTGATCTTCCCACATCAGCTTCTGGTTTTTTTTCTGATTGCCATGCACGTGCCAGATATTATGACTGCAGTCTTTGAGGTTGACGGATTCTGAACTATGCAGATATAACCAACAGAGGTTCCGGCAGGGAAGCAGGTGGGGAGGGAGCAGGCATTAATTAATCAGCTCATCCAAAATGAGACATCTTATGCAGCACAGTAACTCGGCACTCTGTTGAGATGGTTAAATGTGGAATGTCTCCCAAAGAATTGCTCCCCTGCATTGTGCTGTCACAGGAGGCAATGGAGCCTGTAAGAGGTGGGGTTAGTGAGACTTGTTCCAGTCTCTGGGAGCTGCCCTTAAAGGGATTATTGAGGTCTCTTCTCTTTTGCTTCCTGGACGCCATGATGCGAGGAGCTTTGCCTCTTCCCACACTCCCTACCGTAGTGCGCTGTCTCACCACAAGCCCCAAGCAGTGGGTCCAACCTTCCTCCTTTTTAAGTTCATTATTTCAGTATTTTGTTATAGTAGTGGAATGCGGACTAACACCTTTTCTAACTCGGTAGTTTAAATTGGACTCAGCGAGTCCAATTTTAAGTCAGATCACATTTATGAATATGGCAGCCTTGTCCAGAGATTCTGAATACAAAATTCTACCTTCTTCAGGAGAATTCTCACAATATATTTGGCCAATTGCCTAAAACATGGAACCAAGAAAGGTCAGATTAAATTCTGCCGAGCTGCCAAATACACCTTGGCTTTTGTGGAAAGACTTACTGTGCTGAACCTTGGTCAGAACCTTTTATTTTCCCTAGACCTCAGTTTCACCCTTAAGATGGTGAGGACAGCAGCGTCTGCCTCACAAAATAGTGTGAGGCAGACTTTTTTAGTATAAGATTACTATAAAATATCTGGTTTTTATTGGAGGTTTTTAAAATTGTGGTGGTCTTTGCCAAAAAAAAGAAAGAAAGAAAGAAAAGAAACCCTTTTGTTTCCTTTGTACGTTTTAGTGAAGGGCTTCATTTGGTGACCTAAATGACTCATTTCTGGTAATGAGTTAAGAGTTTAAGTCATGAGTTTAAAATCTGAGGAATGAGAAATTCATTTTTGGCATGAAGGATGGAGAAATCTGTCTCCTCCATCTAGCACAACAACCACTAGCATTCAAGATGGCAGCTGTTCCAACAGCCTGTGTCCCTCAGTGACCCAATGACAGCTTCCTGCACATCCACTGTGGACATACAGTATGTTCAAGGGCTATAGATTTGTGCTTTAGAAGCCATTGAAATTTCTGGGTTATTTCTATTGTATAATCTAGTGTGTTAATCAGCTTTGTGTTACTGTGACAAAATACCTGAGATAAACGACTTAAAATAAAGAAAGGTTTCTTCTGGCTCAGCTTCAGAGGTTTTACTCCATGGTCATGTGGCTCTGTTGCTTTTGGCCTGGAGGGCCAAAGGGCATCAGGGAGGGAGAATATGAAGAAGAGACCTCGTGGACATTAGGAAACAAAAGAGTCAGGACGGGGCCAGGGTCCCAATCCTCACTTCAAGGGCACATCCCTAATGACCTAACATTTTCCCTGTAGGTCCAACCTCCCAAAGGTTCCATCACCTCCAAATACACTTGGGGACCAAGCCTTATACACATGGCCCTTGGGAGACACTCCAGGTCCAAATTACAGGATTCTGATTTTCTGTCACTAGAGGAAATTATCCAAAGATTTTCAGATTTAGAAGTGCTAGATTTTTTTAAGTGTTACTTGTCAATCTGCATAAATATTTTCCTGAAGTTGCTTCAAGGGCTAATGCAGGCAAAGCAGTGTGATATAATGCAAATTGTCAAAATGAGATGTATTAGCAGAAATTCACTTCCACGTTTTCTTCTTCACTGCATTAGCTATTGGTGTTTCAGGTACACAACTGTGCGTGTCTGATGTCTGTCAAATTCAGTGTGTGTTTTCACAGATGCTGAAAAACTCTGCAGCCTAATAAATAATGTAGCATTTCTCTTGATTCCTGGCTCACAAAGCATATGGATGGAATATTGATCTTTGGAAAGTGGCTAAGGTGCTAAGATTAAGGGGAAACAGATAATTAAAAAGAATTTTAAAAAAATTCTGCAGAGATAAAAGACCAGTTCATTCTCCAACTATTTCATCTTAACGTAAGCCTAAATAACATTCAACCTTTTCTGCCACTAAACAAGCCCAAATAAGATTTGAACTCCAGGTAAAGGAGGCCATATAACAGAAGGCTTGATCAAGATCCTAGATCTGTATGGATTCTGTACGATATTATTGTTGCTCAACAGGTACAAATTGTTGTATTACGATCTTATCAGTGGTTCCTTTTTGGGGAATTTGGCAAAGTAAACTGAAGATTATTCAAAGTATAAACACTAACAGTGAGGGAAATTCTGTGATAAAAAGAGAAGTGATCAGAGACCTAGGCTGATAAACAATGTGAGGACAAAAATAAAACAAAGCCAAGTGCTATGAAGAAATATAGAAATAGCTGGGTGCCGGTGGCTCGTGCCTGTAATTCCAGCTACTCAGGAGGCAGAGTTCATGAGGATCGTAGTTCCAAGCCAGTCCAGGCAAATAGTTCACTAGACCCTATCTTGAAAAAAACCCATCACAAAAAAGGGCTGGTGGAGTGGCTCAAGGTGAAGGCCCTGAGTTTAAACTCCAGTACCGCAAAAAAAAAAAAAAATGGATTCTATGTGAGAAAAATTTTAGAGTTAATGTAAAAATAGCAATCAATCGATTTGCAATTTTGGAGTGGATAAGTTCTTTGTGAGAAGGATACAAAGTTGATTCAGGGATGTAAATCAAAACCACAATGAGATGCCACTTCACACGCTTGTGGATGGCTATAATAAAAATAAAGGAAGACAAGAAACATTGTCAAGGCTGAGACCCCTTTAACACTACTGGAGGGGATGTGACATGGGACAGTCACCTTGGAAACAGTTTGAGGGTTCCTCAGAACTGATGCACAGAACTACAATTCTACTGCAATTCTTCTGGCTTGTACCCAATGGAACTGAGCCTGCTTCTCAAACAAGCACTTGAACACAGATGTTCCTAGCATCCTTATTCACCATAGCCAAACGGTAAAAACAACTCAGATGTCCATCAACAGAGAGTGCCTACACCAAATATAGCATGTCCATACAATTCAACAGTACTCAGCTAGAAGAAGGACGATGTGCTGGTACATGCTGTGTTAGTTTCTTCTCTTGTCACTGACAAAATACCTGACATTGCAACTTAAGGGAAGGAAGATTTATTTTGGCTCATGGTTTCAGAGGGCTCAGTCCTTGGTCACTTAGCCTTGTGCTCTTGGGCAGATCATCATGGTGGTGAGAGTGTGTGGTGGAGGAGGTTTCACCTCATAGGCGACAGGAAGTAGAGAGACTGACAAGAAGGGAACCGTAAGTAGATACCCCTAAGTACCTGCCTCCAATGACCTACTTCCTCCAGATAGGTTCCACTTCCTAAATTTTCCAGAACCTCCCAGACTAGCCCTACCAGTGGGAGACTAAGCCTCCAATACATGATCCTGTGGGGGATATTTTTTATTCAACTATAATACACACTGATATATATATATATATGCATATATGTAACCCATTAATTGCGTGTCAGTTCTTGCTCTGTGATCACAGAGGTGGTCCTTGTAAATCTTTCTCCTTTTCCAGACAAAACAATGTTAAACCTTATCAGGAGGTGATGCTGGGGCCATATAAGGAGGCTGATTTTACTCTTAGTTCCCTCTTTTGTTAGGTAAGGAAACTGAGGCTCAGAAAGCTGTCCCAGTCACTTAGCAATAACTGACAAGCAGCACTGGCCTAGGTCTCCTGGTGGGGTCTCAATCATCACCCCCTCTGCAGCATCCTTTTAAGGTATCCTATCTTTACTCCCTCCCAGGTAAGAGTACACACTGGAAATCTATTCCTGTTCTTTTCTCTTTCTCACCATGACCAGTCATCTCATCTGGTTCCCAGCCTACTGGGAACCCATCTGGATCCCATCTGGGTCCCTGTTCCAGCTCCTGGACAAAGAACTAGGTTCCCACAGCTGCACACCTGCACAGGAGTACTGAGCTTCTGCGGGTGAGGCTGGACATGGAATGCTTTGTTGGTTCAGGAGGGCACTGGAGTGGGTCAGATGTTTGATCCACCCATCCAGGTGGTGGTGATATTGCTGACTCTAGAAAGACTTTCAGGGCTTGGAGCTTTAGATCTCTGGACCTCCGGGCCTTGGCCACCCAAAGGCTGGGGACTGCCAACACTGGAAGGGCTTCTTCTCACCTAACCACTACTTCTGTGCAGGTATAGCACAAGGCCCCAGATAGTTGATTGGTAACACTTACTCTGTCCCTTTCATACAAGTCTAAATCTCTTTTACAAGCTATATATGCATCCTGCCATTATTGCCAGGCAGGAGTGTTTTCCTTATAGGCCCAGGAGTCATCTCTCAGAAATGCAAACCTCAAGGAAGGTTAGTGACTCTAGCTCCCTGTCCCTTGGTAGTTAAGTTGAAGCCCTTCTCTCTGAACTGTAACTACCTGCACGTCACAGAGATATGAGAAGTTTTTGCTTTTCCTTTGGATGAAGGCAGTGAGGCAGCTCAGACAGTGATCAGGTGAATTCAGGAGGAGCCTGGGAGGATGGAGAACCAGCTGGGCAGCTGAGTCTTTCCCCTGCGACTTGGGACCCGATGCGATGCTCGGTGGAGCCAGTTGTCTACAGGGCTGTCGGGAGGCTAGGCTCTCAGACTTGCAGCCTCCTCTGGGACTCACCCATGCTGGGCGTCACCATGGGGGGCTCAGGACTTCGATGATCAAACTTTTGTTTTCTGCATTGGTGCACAGGACCTTCTGGGTTGGTAAGAGACCTGACTGTTAATTTTTTTAACTGGACAGGCAGGCACACTTGTATTATTTCAACAAAAAAGAGTGGTAAGTCATTGTCCTTGGGGTCCCATTTTGGAAAATTAGCATTTTTACCCGACCTTACACATAATCTTTCTTCCGAGGTAAGATCGCAGGTATCAATTTTCTTCGTTTGCTTTGTATTTTCTGGTTCTAAATATACAGTTTGTATGCATTAGTTGTGTGATGTAAAGAAGCTACGGTATCTGCTTTCTTTTCCTTCCTAGCAAAGCACCGCGGGGCATTCGTTGTGCCCTCGCATTTGAGTGAAACTTCGAGTATTTTGGTGAAGAGAACACGGCACACTCTTTACTTTCCTTTGGTCTGTCAAATCTCAGTTCTAACCGAAGGGTCTCAAATTAGGAGACTTGGGACCAGGACGCAACCAGGCTGCCCGTTTCTTGGGGCTAAAGGGATCGAGGAAAAGTGTGAAAGTGAGTGTGCGGGCACCAGGAGGCCATTGCTTATAAAGCAGTGCCTATGAACGGCTAGAGGTAGAGATTTGTTCGACGCTCCCTAAATGTAGTGTCGCGTAGCCTTTTGGGAAATAGAGTCCTCGTACTAGTCCTGGGCTCGGCGAGGAGCCCCGGGACGGGACTTCCGGCGCTCTGCTGCGCATGCGCGCCTCGCGCTGTGTGCGTGTTCACGCATGCGCACGGCCGCCGCACTGTCCTAGCTTCCTGTCTGTCCCAGGTCACTGCAGCCTTCGCTCCCAGACTTGGGTCACTGGTCTGTGAGAACAGCGGAGCTACCGGGGCTGAGGGCCGAGCGGCCGGGTGGACACCAGGCGGGTGCTACTGTGCGCGTCAGGGTCCGCGTGGGCCGGCAGAGGCGCGAGGGGGAAGCGCAGAGCCCGCGGCGGAGGCCCCGAGGACCCGGCGGGCGGCGGCGGCTGGACCGGGCCCGGCGCGCGGCATTCTCGGCGGACGTAGCCGGACGGTGAGTGCCGAGGACGGCAGAACTGGGCCCCGGGAGGGACATTCGGCCTGAAATTGTCTCGAAGGTCTAGCCCCGACCTCTCGGGAGCCCCAGGGCGGTGGGGAGGTCAGGACCTGCGGGCCGGGTGAGCGCGGCCTGCTGCAGCAACCGCGCGGGCACAGCGAGGGGGCAGCGCAGGTTCCGCGGCCCCGGGGACCGAGGCCCGGCGGGCTGCACGGGTCACGGCGCTCCGTGAGGGGCTGTGAGGACCGGGAATGACGTCCTGACTCCGCACCCCGACACCCCTTCCCCCAGCTGTCCCCGCTCCAGGATCCCCGGGTCTAAACGTCATGGGCACCTCTGTTCTTTGTCTGCTGACCCCCCACTCCCCCAGCTCTGTCCTGTAGAGTCACCCGGTGTAGTGCAGGAAAAGTCTCTTTTGCCTGGATCGATGGAGGAGGAAGACACTGGGCTGGGGAAGGTGGGTGACTTGACCAAGATTAAGGTCACGGGTTTGTTGGTCTCAGTGCTAACAGGAACTCAGCGTCCCAGGCCAATGTTCCTTCCACTGTGCTAGTTAGGTCACAGTAAGTTTCTTTTTGAGCAGTGTCACTTCAGTTTGTACTAATGAAATCCCAGCCATGCTAACTGTATTCCTTTATTCAAAGCATCCTATAGGTTTTCTGATCTTTAGTAAAGAGTTAGAAAAAGAATAGTTCGGTGCTGTAAAACAGAATTTCTTTTTTTACCTCGCATTTAACAATGGCCGATTAAATCCGATCACAGTGGGAATTGCACCCATTCATTCACGAGGTTAACTTTGCAGGTTAGACAGGTTATATGGGGACCCTGACTCCTGATCATTCTCCAGCCCTTCTGAGGGCCTAAACATGACCATCTCCCATAAAATTCCCTTCTTGGAACTTTCTGGTGGTTTTGTGTGGGAGATCTCTGCCTTGGCAGATCACACATGATGACGTTCCTTGCATTTCCTTTCCCAGATCTGCCTCTCCTTTCAGACTCCTCCATGTTTTTCCAAGAGCAGCAGAAAATGAATACATCGCTGGTGAGTCTTCTGTTCCTGTGTTTATTCTGTATTTTGAGTTGCAGTGCACCTTTGAAGGAGAACAGTGATTGAAACTTTACATCAGGAAGGTGGAAATAGATAAAAGATAAAGTCATACAGAACAGATCAGGGGCCAACACCAAACTGTGTTCATATGTGTTGATAGCTAAGATTTCTTAAAGCCAGAACACAAGTGTGTCTCAGATTCTTGGCGTTCATAGCAGAAAATAATTCTACCCATTCCTTGACTTACATTGATCCTAAATGGAAATATGTTTGTCTTCTTGTGGATTTTAAAGATTTCTTTGATGTAATTGTGAATAGCTTTCCCAAATAACAATCCTTAAGCTACACTACTGATGTTTTACTTAACTTACATGTAAGCAGAGAGCGTACTGCCCAGGAAGATCTCAGAGCACAAATTTTCTGATGTCTAAATGTTGTTTCTGCGTGCCTGTAATTTTACTGTTCAATCCAGGGATCCAACATCTGAAGGAATGGACTTCTCACCCTTAAATGAGTTTCTGTGGTTGATCCGGATTGCACAGCAGCCAACGCAATGATAACTCCCATTCCCATTTTGCCTGTATCCCCTAGTCTCCATTCTGTCCCTGCTGTTCCCCTGACCCTGCTCTGGTAAAAGTTGTCAAGGACCTACTGAATACTCCCAGTGGCTGTTTTTTGGGTTGGGAGTGTTTTGTTTTGTTTGCTGTAGTGCTGGGCATTGGACCCAGGTCCTTGCACATGCTAGGCAAGTGCTCTGCCCCTGACTACACCCCAGCCCTCCAACTGGTGTTTCTAACACATGCGCCATAACTATTTTCCTGTGCTTGCCTTAGACCCCTCTGCAGTCCCCACTGTCATCTTCCTGTATTTGAGGATGTCTTCTGCCTTCTTCCTGTGTTCTTCCATCCTTAGCTGATGGCTCTTCTTTTACCTGTCTGCCCTTACCCTCCTGTGCTTTAGTCACCAGCTCTGTGTTGTTCCCCGCATGGAACCCACACCTCTGTCCAGCTTCCCCCTGAGCATCTCAGTGGAGTATATCCAGAGGACACCACAAGTTAACAGACACCCTGCCTTCATGCCTGTCTTCACGTCCCTATTGGTTCATTGTTGTATCTTCCAGACCGTAACCTATGCAGAAAAATGGAATTTGTTTTCCATTCTCTGTAGCCACATGTGACAAGTTTGCCGGTGTTATATTCTGAGTTATTTTTGTTTTGTTTTAGGTAGTACTGGAGTTTGAACCCAGGGCCTTGCACTTGCTAGGCAGGTGCTCTATTGCTTCAGCCACATTCCCAGCCCTTTTTGCTTTAGTTATTTTTGAAAAATATCTAGGGTAGGGTCTTGTGTTTTTGCCTGGGCCATGCCTCCAAACTTTTTTGTTTGTTCTTTGAGGCAGGATCTCCCTATGTAGCCCAGGCTGTCCTCAGACTTGATATCCTGCACAGGTGTGCACCACCACGCCTGGTTTCTGAGTGGTTTTTATCCTTTTCCCTGTCCTGTACCTGCTCCCAGCTGAGTTTTGCATCTGGGATCATTGCAGGAACTTCTTTTTTGTGCTCCACCTTCTTTCCTTCGCGAGCTGAAATGCATTTCCCACCTGGAGGCCTCCTGAGACCTTCATCAGATCCTGCCGTTTCCACATGGAAAGCTCTCCAGAGGCTCCCTGAGTGGCTGGGAAAATGAGGTTGCCATTGAACCAAGGGCGAAAGTGCTGGGAAAAGCAGGTTTGAGAGAGCACAGAATGAGGTTTTAGCCTTTGGAAATTGGAACTGAGCCTGAAGTGAGGTGGTGATGTCAGGAAGACAGTGTGTGTTGGGGCTGTGGAAGATGAGTCTGGGTGGAGAGACAGCCTGGGAAGTTGTTCCGAGGAGAGGGAGAAGGGAATGAGCCTGGAGCTGGAGAAGGAGGAACTCAAATGGTGATGGAATGGTCACAGACTTGGGTTCCAGGTGAGCCAGTGGATGGTTAATGGTAGGTCGGCTGTAACATTCCTTCTCTCTCTTCTAGAAATAGGTCATGAGCCAAGAGTGAGAGGGGGCTGTGGGGTAGGAAGAGAGCCCTCCTGAGGGAGTACATGGCTCAGTGACTTCCTTCTCTTGCTTGAAATCCCATCTGGGTACAGGGAGACTAGTGACTCCCCCACGGAGACTTTCTTCTCGTGCTGAAGTCTGACTCTGCTCTTGTGACCCTTCTAGTGTTTTGTCTGGCTGTCTTAGCAATTAATGCTGCTTGTCTTCAGGTTTGGGGCAGGATTTTAAGAGGCACTTCTTGGCTTGGAGGCCTTGGAGTAGTAATTTATAGTAAGTAGGGGCAACAATGCAGTCTTTGGAAATGTTGAGATAGCAAAGCATGGTGTGGTTTTAACTGTTGTGAAGGTGTCATTACTCACTTGGAAAGGTGTGGGGGACAAGGTGGCTCTCCACAGTGCTGGGGTGACTGGGGTTTGAGTAGTTTCAGAGCTCAGTCAGGGCGCTCAGGGGCCTGAGCAAGGTCCTGCAGGCCAGTAAGAGGCTCTGCTTTCCTTTTCCAGTTTGGGTCATGTTAGTAAACATTTTCTTCCGGGTTGATTCGTCTTTATTTTCTAGCATTCCCATATGGTTGTTTACTATTTTCATTTTGAGAATGGAGGATTTCATAGTTTCAAAGTTTCAGAATGAAAAAACTGACATGGATGGCTTCCCAGGGCCAGAGCGCCATTTATATCAGTAATCAAGTGAGACTTCTTAGATGGGGGGTGTCAGTGATGGAGTGAGAGGAAGTCGTTGTCCTCTGGTTCTCATTCTGGGATTCTTGGCTTTCCTGTTCCTATCCCTGGAGTTCTATACCTGTCATGTTCCTGGGATGGACCATGTCGGTGGCATCCTTTCCAGCTGACCCTCTGGAGTCTGCATGTCTCAGAGCATCTGCCTCGTTCCTTCTATTCAGGGGGACTCCTCTGGCTGGATTGAGGCCTCTGGTCTGCTACACTTTGGCTTCCGGAAGCTCTCCCTGTTTCATGGTGCCAGTGGGTGGGTTCTTGTCATGCAAGAGAGGTTGCAGAGCTGCAGAGGCAACGGAAGTCTCTTGAGGAAGTACATTTTCTCAGTTTTTATTAATGGAGCTCCAGTGCCTCACCTTGAACTCCTATCCTCCCCAGCCACTCACAACCAGAGGTTGGAGAACGAAAGGAGACTCCCTTGCCCACAGCAGAGGAGAAGCCACACTGTCTGCGCAGGAACCACACTCTGAGAAAGTTTCCAAGAGTCTCCTCACTCACGGCTCCACTGTTCTGGCTTCTGTGATAATGTAATACATTTTTGAGCTCTGTTATAACAAAATCATCTTTGGAATACTGCCTCTACTGACCAGTTGTCAGTCTAGTTTTTGTGACCAGGTTTTGCTATGTTGCTTAGACTGGTCTTGAACTCCTGGGCCCAAGCCATCTTGATCTTCCCACCTCAGCCTCCCAAGTAGCTGGTACTGCAGGCATGTACTGCTATGCCCCAGCTCTGCTGAGCAGTCTCTTAAGACTTGTGCAGCATAGATTGTACCTGTGCCTTAGGAACTACTAAAATCTCTAAACCTGTGGAATTCTGATCAGTTGTCTTAGCAGTTTGTTATCCAGCTCCTCTGAAACCCATTTCTCAGTTCTTGTTTGCAAGTCAGCCACAGTCAAGGCTGGTGAAGCCTGGGTAAAGTGTGCATATAGCTTCTAGAAGCCACATGATTCCTCATCCAGGCAGCTTCTTCACTGACTGGGCAGTTACGTCATAGATCAGTCTGGCTGGGACGGGACCCGTTTCTCCCACGACTGTGGATCCATCCTGAACAACTCAGCACCTGGAGCTGAGGGACAGTACCAGGCCATCTCAGGAATTTTTCCTGCACTTGTGGATGACTGCACACCCGGAAGCTAAACTGATCAGAAACATCAAGAGTTTCGTGCTGTCCACATGGCCACACCCATCCTGCCTCTTTGGTGTGCTGAAGTTATCTGAAACTTTCTGTTTTTCGTGTTTTATAATCCTCTCTTGGCTTAATAGCCACATTACTTACTTCAGTTATTTGAACTTACATGTTTTATGGGGAATTTTCTGTCCTAATTTTTTAAGTGTTAAGGTAGATAGTAGGCAATACTGTCTCAGTGCTTTCCATGGGATCCCTGTCCCCACTTCATGATAGTGTGTGAGGGACTGTCATCATTCTTATTACAGAGGTGAAGAGAGCAAAGGAAGCAGTCACAGTACTTGTGTGTTTGGGAATGGGACGGTTTATTCAAAAGAGGCACATTTTGTCTGTTTGCGGTAAGGTGTTTGTCCCTTGTCAAGAACATGCTTCTGGAATGTGCAAATGAGATAAAAGGGAGTGTACAGTCCCCAGCTGAGAATTGGGGATAACTGAGCCAACTTAGTGCTGACACTTCCTGTGGCAGGCTGTGGGCTTACCCTGCAGTAAAACACAGAACTAGAACGTCTGTGGCCTGGCTTGCTTGTTGCTTTGGTGATTGTGGCAAGTGTTGTAGAGTGACTATGGAGGGACAGGCATGGACAGGAATACCAGCTGAATTTCAGGCATGTCGAATGTAAGATCTGGAAAATATGTGTCTGGAGTATAGAAGAGAGACCTGCACTGGTGATAAAAATTTGGGACGTGTTGTTGTAGATGACAAATTAGTCATGAAGCCAGGCAGGCTCACCATCAAAGGAGCAAGTGCCAATCACAAAGGGAAAAAGACCACAGCCTGGCTCTGGGATGACTAAGAGGAGACTGGGAAGCAGTGGCCTGAGCAGTATGGGCAGCACTATTTTAACGTCCTGGAGGCAAAATGAAGAGTGTCAGAGGAAGAGTGCATCCTGGGGTTCCATGAGTCTCCCTCAGTCCCGTGTGTCCCAGGGCAGAAGCTGTACCCGCTGGTATTGGTGTGTCCATCAACCAGGATTCTTCTTGGCTGTCAGAACAAGCCCAGTATTTTCCTAATGTGTATGAATGAGCCCCCAGGCAGTGTACTTCTGATGTGTGTGTTTTCCTCTATAATCTATAACACAGTGTTCATGGCTAACTGTACCGGTAAGCTTGAAAAGATCTTGTCCCATGTGCCCTTTCCCTGTCACTCACTGATTACGGGGCTATTGCAGGAGCTGGTGTCCTTCAAGGACGTGGCTGTGGACTTCACCCAGGAGGAGTGGCAGCAGCTGGACGCTGACGAGAAGACCACGTACAGGGACGTGATGCTGGAGAACTACAGCAACCTCGTCTCCTTGGGTGAGGCCGCTTGCTTTCTCAGCTGCTGCACAACATGGGCTTTCTCAGACTTAATGACTAGCTTCGAAGGCAGTGGGACAACTGTAAGTAGTCTGTTTGGGGCACCAGGCAGGGCATTTTGGTCTCAACCTCCCAGTGAAAGGTTCTGATTTTAATGAGGCACCGATACACTTGTGTTGTGCGGCTGCCACCACAGCACTCACCCAGCATGGCAGGAGCCCTAGTCATGCAGCAGGTTCAAGTTCTCTTTCATTTCTCATTAACAGGGTATCACACTATCAAACCAGATGTCATCCTCAAGTTGGAGCAAGGAGAAGAGCCATGGACTGTGGAAGAAGCACTCCCTCCTCTGAGCTATCCAGGTGTGTTAGTGGAGGCAGAGAGGAGCTGGTAACTGGAGTGCGCTCCTCCCAGAACTTTCTTACGGTTCCAGACTTCAGAAGTGACAGAGGACAGTTCCTTTTATGTTGTAGGTTCATGACTCAATCCCAAAGACTTGTTCCTCCCCCATACAAACATATGCTTATAGAGCTCTGCCCTGCTTCCCACTTCCCACAATCAAAGAAGGCCCTTCCTTCTTCCTCTAAGCCTTGGGTCTTTGCTCACTCTTCTAGCATTCTCAGTAGCCCATTGTCATAGATCCCTTTTGTTTTTCGGTGCTCAAAGTTCTGCAGCTTATGTTCTTGCTATGTTCTTGGACTGGCTTGCTTCTTTCCTTGCTTGCTTGCCCATTCCACCCCCACACTCCCCTTCCTACCATGCTTTGAACTTGTTACTGCCCCAAATTCACTTTTTACTTCTTTTTCTTTGAAAGAAATCTAAAACCCCCATCTTGTGCCTAAACCAGTAGATTCCACCCCCTCTACCAGCTTGCACACTGTGCTTTCTTCATTGGGCAGTGCTGATCGTTCTGAAGACTTGCCCTCCTCACAGGTGGGCAGCAGTAGCTAGGGCTCCCTCTCTTCCCAGTGCTTTGAGTAATGTCCTTGTAGCAGGTGCTCAGCAGGTATTCTATACATAAGTAGCACCACCTCTTCCAGGATCTGCTTCCACCTGCGTGATTTCCCTGTTTCCTGAGTAGTCTTCACAGGGCTTCTCCAGTCTCAAGTCTGTTGGGTTGTCTGTTTGTTTGTTTTTGCAGGACTGGGGTTTGAACCCAGGGATTCATGATTGCTAGACACTTGAGTTATGCCCCAAGTCCTTTTTGCTTCAGTTATTTTTCAGATAGAGCCTCGTGCTTTTGCCCAGGCCAACCTCAGACAACATTCTTCCTATGTCTGTGCCCCGAATATCTGGGACTACCATGCCCAGCTTGTGTTGAGATGGAGTCTCACTGAGATTTTACCCAGGGTTGACCTCAAACCAAAATCCTTCTATCTCCAGCTCCCACCTAGCCTAGATTATAGGCACATGCCACCATACGCAGCCCACATGTCAGGTTTTTGTTTGTGTGCTGCTCACACTCTGCATCTCTGCCACCATTCTACAGTATACCATTTTTCAGGCCAAGTATTTTCTGCGAAAGCAGTGTACACTTCTCTCATTCTCATCATATCTGAAAATTGATCATGAACTCTCCCAAATAATTATTGCTAAGCGCCTCTCCCACCTCCCCTTCTTTACTAAATGACCCTGTTCTCTTCTTTCCCCATGGTGGCCCCAGTGGAGTCTAAAATACCCACTTCTCACCAGGTATTACTGACCTCTCCAGGACAACTGGGGTTGTTCCTGTGACATGCTTTGATTTATCCTCCAGGTATTCTTAGTTGCCTTTGATTTAATGTAAACTAGAAGAGCTCTCTTGTGTCTGGATTACTGTGAATCATGAGTGGATGTGCAAAATGTCTTCAGCTGAAGTCTCCAATCGATCCTGTCACTCATCCCACAAGACAAGCCTATTCCCATTGACATGATATCAAGAGGGAATTAGCTTCCTTTTCCTTCAGGGATCACAGCATTGGCCCTTAACTGCCTATAGAAAGGATTTTCCTCAAGTGCTCACTAGACTCATTTGATCCACAGGCCCAGTGTCTTGTCTTTGTGAGATTTTAATCCTGCAGCTTTACATTTCTTTAGCGTGGCTTTTGTTCTTTAAGTCTGAGCTCAAATTTTCCACCCCCTCCTTGAAGTTTTTCCTTACACAACCTTGTCATCTGGTCTCTCCCTTCTCTCAACTTCAGTTCCACCTAGTGAGGAATCTTTAAAACATTTGCCTGACCAAGTAATCTGTAATCTGATATATATTTTACTTGACCATTTTCTTCTCCTCTAAAGAAAAGGGCATGTTTTCCTCCCTCAATGTAGAATGTAACATAGAGTAGACATCTGTTTCTTTGGTTATCTGAGGAGCCAGGCAGGCTCAAAAACCTTGTCTATCCATTCAGAAATAATTCCTAGGCAGGTATTTGTACATATGCATACCTGGGTCACATCCCTATATATCTTAGAAGTGTAGAAAAATAGTCGTATGATTCAGATACAGCACAACCTCTAGCCAGGTGTGGGGGTGCATTCAGGATGTAATTTACAACTTGGTGTTTTATGTGGGGTGCTGGTGTTCCAGTGCAAAGCTGGATCAGTTTGTGCTCAGCCAGTTATATGACAGCAGTTACTTTCAATTTCAAGGGGAAAGGAGTTAATTGAGTAAGGGAAGATTTGAGAAATATTTTCATTAAGCCTGGAATCCTCCTTTAAAGATAAGCTTGGAGACTGGAGCTGTGGTTTGGTGGTAGAGCACTCACCTAACACGCGAGGACCTGGGTTCTATCTAAAAATAGCAGTCAAGGTCGACTTTGAGTGGAGGAGGCAATCAGAGGGAAGCAATGAGAGTGATGGGTGTGCATTGGGCGCATGGCAGCCATAGCATCAGGTGCTAAGATCACGATCTTGGCCCAGTGTAAAGTACTGCTTACTTCAAGCACATCCCCACATGGATCTGTCTGACAACTCCCTCTCCCAGCAGCTTGGTTTTCCTAGAAGAGAACATTTTTGCTGATGCCTCTTTCTAGATCAGCCATTGATTCTGGTAAAAGTATTGCTTATCATATCTTCCCCTCATTTTACCTGTTGATTTAGGGGAGCTGTAGGCTTGAGAGATTAGGTTGATATAATTTCACTTAATGTGGATGATAGCAAGTAAAATAGGTTCATCCCAGAATTTCTACGAGCAGTACAAACAGAAGCACTATTGTGGAGTTTTTGCTCCCGTTTCCTGCATAGGGGACAGAAAATGTTTCTCTTCTCCATGTCCCCCTTGTCTGTACTTTATCCTGTTAAACTAAAATAAATCCTTGCCAAAAAAAAAGGCACTATTGTAGGAGCAGGCTGAGGGACTGCTTGTTAAAGTTTGTACACTAAGTGGAGTCAGGTTTGACATGAATTAGGTGACGGGAGGGACTGGTTTAAAGAAATTGTCAGGAGACAGTTCTGAGTGCTTTGTTAACTGCTGTACATCCTCAACAGCCCTAAGTGTTGAGCCGTTATCTCCAGTTGACAGGTGGGAACATTGACAAAGGCTGTCAAGTAGCTTGCCCTGAGTCACCTCACTGAGTTCATGCATCACTGTCCAAATGAAGAACAAAAGGGTCTTAGGTCACAGCCTGGTTAAGCTATTAAGAAGTCTGAACTTTCAGAAGGGCAGCATGCTCTTGTGGACTCTTTTACACTTCCTGTTGAACATAAATGTCCAGAACTTTCCTTCCAAGTGAAACAGAGTACGAGGGACAGCTGCTCTTATAGGTTCTAAACATGAAGAAATTGAGGTGTAAATCTCTTTGGCACTACTGTATGGGATGGGGAAAAGTGTGTGGCAGGATGCAGAGTAGTGAAAACGCCACACAGAAATCTTGGCACAGTTGCTGATGCTTCAGATTTTGATCTGTCCCCCAGCACCATGTGAAGTGGTGCAGTGTAAAGTACCCATCTGCCACCAAATGGAGCCCTGCTTCCATGGGCCTGCTTCCTCTGGTGCAGCAGTGCTGCCAGTCTCCTTGTCCACACCTTTCTCATCCTCCTTCTCAGCCTTTCACCCAGCATCCTCTCTCTACCAGTCATTGCTCAGTGTATTTTATCTTCTGTGCCCAGTTTTGAACAAAATATTACAAAGTAGCCAAGACCATAGATGCCATGTTTTTGTCAGTTTACTTCCTTCCTCCACTGGAGATATGCCTGTGTTGTTCTAAACAAAAAAGCAAGGAGGAAAAGAACCTGAAATTTTTTCATCTGCCCTTGTAGCTAGTATCCACCCCTCAATGAGATGCTGTATACTAGTCTCAGTCCATGTCTTTTTGTAGGAATATGTACAAAAGTTGGTTCATTTGCCTCTTTTCAGATGAAGACTGGCAAGAGGATGACCTGATAGACAGAGTCCAGGAAGACGAAGCTAAATATTCAAGGCCGACTGTGCTTTTCAACAACAGAAGCCTGGTTGAAGAGAGAGGTAATGTTGCTGGAAAAGTGTTTAATGCAGAAATGAACCCTGTTTCTTCAGGAAAAACAGCCTCTAAGTGTGACTCCTGTGAAAAGAGTCTGACATGTGTTTCAGAGTATATTAGTAGTGATGGAAGCTATGCAAGAATGAAACCTGGTGAGTGCAGTGGTTGTGGGAAATCCCTCCTTCACATTAAACTTGAGAAAACTCATCCAGAAGATGACGCCTACGGACTTAATCAAAATGGAGAAGCTTATGCTCTAGGTGGAGAAAATATTTATCAGAAAATTCATATTTTGGAGAAACCCTTTGAATACCTTGAATGCCAGAAAGCCTTCCCAAAGGACACAGTTTTTGTTAATCACATGGAAGAAAAGCCCTATAACTGGAATGAATCTGAAATAGCCTTTCTCCAAATGTCAGACCTCAGTGTCCATCAGAGGTCTCACTTGGAAATGAAGCCCTATGAATGCCATGAATGTGGGAAATCTTTCTGTAAAAAGTCAAAGTTCATCATACACCAGAGGACTCACACAGGGGAGAAACCTTATAAATGTAACCAGTGTGGGAAGTCCTTCTGCCAGAAGGGAACCCTCACGGTACACCAGAGGACCCACACTGGGGAGAAGCCCTATGAATGTAATGAATGTGGAAAGAACTTCTACCAGAAGTTACACCTCATTCAGCACCAGAGAACCCACTCAGGAGAGAAGCCCTATGAATGTAGTTATTGCGGGAAGTCCTTTTGCCAGAAAACACACCTCACCCAGCACCAGAGAACACACTCAGGCGAGAGGCCTTATGTTTGTCATGACTGTGGGAAGACCTTCTCCCAGAAATCAGCACTTAACGATCACCAGAAAATTCACACAGGCGTGAAACTCTACAAGTGCAGTGAGTGTGGGAAATGCTTCTGCCGCAAGTCTACTCTCACGACCCACCTGAGGACACACACAGGGGAGAAACCCTATGAATGCAACGAGTGTGGAAAGTTCTTCTCCCGCTTGTCATATCTCACTGTGCATTACAGAACTCATTCAGGAGAGAAACCCTATGAATGTACGGAGTGTGGGAAAACCTTCTACCTGAACTCAGCCCTCATGAGACACCAGAGAGTGCACACGGGGGAGAAGCCTTACGAGTGTAACGAGTGTGGAAAGCTTTTCTCCCAGTTGTCATACCTTACTATCCATCACAGGACCCACTCGGGAGTGAAGCCCTATGAATGTAGTGAATGTGGGAAAACGTTCTACCAGAATTCAGCCCTTTGTAGACATCGGAGGATACACAGAGGAGAGAAGCCCTATGAATGTTACATATGTGGGAAGTTCTTCTCCCAGATGTCATACCTCACTATCCATCATAGGATTCATTCAGGAGAGAAACCCTATGAGTGCAGCGAATGTGGGAAAACCTTCTGCCAGAATTCAGCCCTGAACAGACATCAAAGGACGCACACAGGAGAAAAAGCCTACGAGTGCTACGAATGTGGAAAGTGTTTCTCTCAGATGTCCTATCTCACTATCCATCATCGGATCCATTCAGGAGAGAAACCCTTTGAATGTAATGAGTGTGGGAAAGCCTTCTCCCGGATGTCATACCTCACGGTGCATTACAGAACCCACTCGGGAGAGAAGCCCTATGAATGTGCCGAGTGTGGGAAAAAGTTCTATCACAAATCAGCCTTCAATAGCCACCAGAGAACTCATAGGAGAGGGAATGTGGACGTAGTTAATATGGGAAGGCTTCTCTGAAGTCAGTCCTCAGATACCTGTTTCAATGTGATCAACTAGAAATTCCCTCCTGCGGTCAGACACTGTGGTACAGCTGGCCTTCTGTATCCATAGGCTCCGTAACCATGGATTCCACCAGCCAAACATATTTGGGGAAAAAATTTGCATCGTACTAAACGTGTAAGTGTGTTTTTTCTTGTTATTACACCCTGAATTATACAGTATAATAACTACTCAGCATTTAAGTTGTATGAAGTATGAGTAATCTAAAGAGGATATAACGTGGGAGGACTGCGTAGATGGTCTACAGAAACTGCATCACTTTTCATAAGGACTTGAGCATCTGAAACTTTGCTGTCCCCTGCCCCTCAAATACCAAGGGACAGCTGTGCATCAGAGCTGTGGGCAAGCCCTGTGCATTGGTCACATTCTTCATCTGAAAATTCACAGGGTAGAAACCACGTGGCACCAGACAGTACAGAGTAAAAACATACAGACACTTAGAATGTTCATATGTTTCTCCATGGATTCAAACTTGTCAGGGAAGTCTATCAATTTAAGAAATGTGGAAGGTATACTCCTTTGGATAGTGTTAATGTTAAAAGCAAACTTTTTGTAAAAAACAAGGTGTTGGGGGCATGGCTCAAGAGGCAGAGAGCACCTGCATAGCAAGCGTGTGACCCTGAGTTCAAACCCCAGTACTGCCATGGGTAAAAAACCCTAGAAGATACCTGCTGTGAATAAACTGTGTAAATAGAAGATGTAGAAACATCAGGATAGCTAGCCAAGACCACAACATTAAACTCATATATAAACAGTTCCCCAGGAACATAAGGCATAAGGTTTTTTGTCTGTTTTTTAGCCTGTTCCATTATAGGAATTGTACACTCAGTTGGAGTCATGTTTGAAAGAGCATTGTATCGTTACTGATTTGTCACGTGGGTAAGACTACCCATTCTAGGTAGCACCACATTAACATCTTAAAATGCCCTGTCACTGAAGTAGTACTTGGTAAAGTGTACCTTTTCCTGTGTTAGTTCCCAGACTTACAAATGCATTTGATCATTGTCAGTGAGCTATATCACCCATACAGAAGCTAGTGTTTTTATGTTTTCAACTATAGATGAGTCAGCAAAAGAGATAGAAATATATGTATAAAATACATAGAAAACTCTGCACAGATCATTTTAAATTAAGCCAGAAGTCTCCAGGAACGAGAAATAGCTTTAGTACTTATTGCACTGTGTACACCTAAAACATAGGCTATTCTCTATTTCTATCTGCATTTCATCTTTTTTTTTTTTTGATTGCTTATGTAAGTTTTTACAGAGCACAAATGCTGTGTGGCCTTGGAATAACTGTCTTTCCTTGATATGCTGTTGGTTGTAACTGTTGTGCTCGGCTCCTTCTGATTACTGAAGGAATTGAGAACCAATGAAGAGAGGTTGCGGCAGACATTGCCTCAAGCACTCCTTCCTTATCTCTGCTGGCAGAGTCTGGCACCCATTCCTCCTGGGCGGAAGGAAGATCCTGACTAGTTTCCATCAGTGGTAGCAATCTTTTCACAATGCCAGCAGTGGGTTTTGAGTGGCCGTAGAACCCAAGTCTAGACAGACACCTCACAGCTCGTTTGTGGGCAGGGTTTCCTCAGTGGTTCAAGAGTTCAGGCAAGGCGAGGCATATGGGTCCATGACATCACCGTCTCTGGTGTGGGGCTTGCTAACGTCTCTCAACGGTGAACTGTACCTCCTCACGGCCTGCGCAGAAAGACCAAGAACTTGGGACCCAGAATGCACTCAGCCATGACGCAGCCAGCCTTGGGACCACTCCGTCGCCCTGTCGCTTTCATGAGAGATGGTTTGTTTTTAAGCCAGTTCACTTAAAATGTCCCGTTGGTCATAACTAAAGACATCTGATTCAAGTTACACTTTTGTAAGAGTTATGCAATTCAGAAGTGGACTTCAGGAGAATCACTTATTTTGAGGTGTTGAAAGAGATTTATTTTCTGTGAATTTTGATGTAAATAGTCTGAGCATTGGAAATCAACTTGAAACAATTAAATGTGTATACTTCCTGAACTGAACTGACTGCAGCACCGACCTTTGAACCTGGCATAACACAGGAATGCCTCTGTTTTCCTCGCACATGAGTTTCGTTTGAGGTAATTTAATTTATGTTATCTGTGGATCGTTGCTGTTACTGGTAGTATGTGGTGTGAGATAAGGATCTAAATTTGCTTGCTCTGAAATGACTAGCCTGATACCCTGTATCGTTTGGCTACTTTTCCTTTCTCCCCACTGAGCTGAAATGCCACCCTTTTCATATATGAAAATCACACATGGCTCCTGCTCTTGTTGCCCAGCACTTGTTCTCCCTGTTCTTCTACATGACTCTCCCCCCTGAACGGGAACCCAGCAGGGTGCCTAAAGACCTAGAAGTATTTTTCTCTCTTTCGACCCCAGGCTCATGCCTGTAATGCCAGCTACTCAGGAAGTGGGGATTAGGACAATCACAGTTTAAGGCCAGCCTGGGAAAAAAGTTAGTGAGACCCTCATCTCAACAAACAAGCTGAGTATAGTAGCTTGTGTCTATAATCCCAGCTGTGCAGGAGGCATAGGAAAGAGCATCACGGTCTGAGGCGGGTCAGGGCACAAAGCATGAGACCTTATCTCAAAAATGGGTGGGGGGTGGGGGGTGCTGGGAGGCATGGCTCAAGTAGTAGAAGGCTTGCTAAGCAAATATGAGGCCCTAAGTTCAAACTCCAGTACTTACTAAATAAATAAGCTTAGGAATAAATTTAACCAAGAAGATGAAATTTTTTTTGCATCAAAACTACAGAACATGAAAAAATTGGAGAGACAAATAAATGGAAAGATACCCTGTGTCCAATACAGATCAGAAGAGTGAGTATTGTTAATATGTCTGTGCAGTTCAAGGCAATATACAGATTCAACACAATCCCTACAAAAATTCTAATGCATTATTCACAGAAGTATGGGAAAAATCCTAAAATTCAGTTAAGGCCACATTTTAAAAACCCAGAAAACTAAAGAACAAAGCAGTATTCCCAAAGAAAAGGTTGGAGGCAATCATACTTCCGATTTGACTTTTTTACATCAGCTACTCGGGAGGCAGAGGTAGGAGGATCATGGTTCAGGGCCAGCCTATGCAAAAAGACTATCTCAAATAGCAAGCTAGATGTGGTGGTGTGTGCCTGTAGTCGCAGCTACACAGGAGGCAGAGATGGGAACATGATCACCAACTCAGGTTGTTTCCGTACAGTCAGGAGTCATGCTGCCATGACCCTGGGAGTAGAGGTGTATTTGTGAGGTGGTCCTAAATCTTTCTTTTTAATACTATTTTCCCTGAAGCTTTGCCAATCTACATCCCATCCAGTGTACCAGGACACCCTTTTCTCCATGCCCTCACCAGCACCGGGATCTCTCGGGTGGGTGAGGCTGCATCTCATAGTGGCTTTGACTTGCATCTCCTTGATTAGCAATGTTGAGTGCATGTGCACGTGCACATACCCACGTGTTGGGTATTTTTTCGTTTTGGTGGTGCTGGGACTTGAACTCAGGGTCTTGTGCTTGCTAATCAAGCTCTCTAACACTTGAGCCACATCCCCAGCCCTTCTGCTTTAGTTACTCCTCAGACAGGGTCTTGTGTTTTTGCTAAGCTAGACATTGAGGGAGAAAAGCGAGTCACTCCTGCTGCCACCCAGAGGGACTGGCACGTGTACATCTTGCAGGCACCTTCAGAGCATCCTTACTCACACTTGACCTCATTTGAAAAAGGTCCCCAGTGACTGGCACACAAGAGTGGCTACCACACTCAGCCTGTGTCCAAATGCATTTGTCCCGGGATGTGCCCAGCAACCGGGTGTCCGTCCATACACACACATACGCACACACGCACATACACACATACGCAGAGTTGTTGACACAGGTGAACACGTGGTTTTCACCAGGTTCTCCTCATTGTGTCAAATTCCTGAAAACAATGTAAGAGAAAGAAGGATTTATTTCGGCTCATGGTTTCAGAGGGTTTACGCCATAGTTAACTGGCTCCTGTGCTTTTAGGCAAGACAGAAGTATGGAGGAAGGGTATGGTGGAAGAGACCTGCTCACCTCATTGCAGCCAGGAAGCCAAGAGCCTTGTCTAGTGGGCTTCCTCCTTCTGCCTCTTGTTCCATTCAGGCCCCCGGCACATGGGATGGTGCTGCCCACGTTCAGGGTGGGTTTTCCCCACTAAGTTATTCTCTCTGCAAACAACCTCAGAGACACACCTAGAGGTGTGTGTTACTTATCTCCACTAATGCTTCTCAGTCCAATCAGGTTGGCAGCCAAGGTGAACCATCACACCGCACCCACAGGTGTGTACTTGCCCTGCCCAGCTGAGAAGTAATCCTGGCAGAACCTGCATCCAAGGGAAGCTCAGCCCTGCACCAGAAAACACTCACTTGGGTTCAGGCAGGAGGCAGGACTTGGGCTTTCTGCATGCAGCCTCCCGACCAGCTCCTAGACCATGGGGACATCATGAGATTACTGAGTCCAAAGGGGACTTTGAAGAAAATCAAGAGCCCTGGCCTTCGCTGAGTGTGGTTTGCACACCTTTAATACCAGTGACGTGGGAGGCCAAGAAGGAAGGATGGTCTCAAGATTGAGACCAGAAAAGTGAGCAATACCTTGTCTCAGAACTAAATATAAACACAAAGTCTGGGGCCAGACTCAAGAGGTGCAGTGCCTGCCTGACAAGTGCAAGGCCCTGGGTCAAACCCCAGCACAGAGCAGGGAAGGTGAATTGGGGCAGGGAGGCGGTCCAGGATTGGGTTCCAGTGGTCTCTCTCTGAGCAGTCGTTGGTTTTGGGGTATGTAAAACCTGCACATACTCCCCACAGACCTACCGACATGGCTTAGCAGCTTCAGGACTCATTCACAGCGGGGCCGTAGTGAGGAGGGCAAGCAAGGCTCTGTCACTGGAGACTGGGCCACCTGTTCAGCAAACCTGAAAGGGCCTCAGTGGGTGTCAGGACTCAAGGGCAGAGCAAAGGAGCACACAGCCACCCACCTGACTGCCCTCCCTCCATCCCTCCATGGCCACTCTGCAGGGCCTTCAGTGGAAAAGCATTGTAAAGCAAGAGCAATTAAAAACAAACAAACATGCCCCTATGGGCACAATTATAAGATAGTTCAGTAAAACAGAACAAAACTCAAAATGGCAGCACACATCGAAGCCACAATGTGTGAAGAAGCTGAGTTGAGACCCACATATGCTGTAACCAAGAGAGAAAACGGCGCACCTGTAATCTCAGCACTTGGGAGGCAGAGACAGGAGGATCACGAGGTCAAGGCCAGCATCACAAGGTGAGCGAGACCCTATTTCAAAACCCAACACTGGGAGGCTGGAGCAGGAAGATCCTGAGTTTGGGAACAGCCTGGGCTACATAGCAAGACCGTGTGCATGTGTATAAGAGAGAGAGAGAGAGAGAGGCACTAGCGTGGCGAATCTGTAGTGACACTATTAAGCTATGGAGAGATATTCCCCATGGACAACTATATTTGTCTCCATCACATGAATTAAACATACACAACACGTGTGTGTTTCCTACTCACATAAGTACTACTCACCTCGTCCCTTCAAGCATCTACCACAAGCTTGCTGTTGTGACCTGCATCTTTTAAAAGCCTTTTTCTGGGCCGGGGATGTAGCTCGGTGGTGGAGTGCTTGCCTAGCATGCACAGACAAGGCCCTGGATTTGATCCCCAGCACCAAAGGGCTGGGGACAGAGCTTTTATCTTCCAACAATTAGAAGTATCTTACATCTTATTTTCAAAATTTGGTACCATTTTTGAAATACGACTTCTACACTATTTCTGGAGGACAAAAGGTACCCCATCTCTATCCAGGTGCTGGTAGCTCATGCCTGTAATCCTAACTACTTGGGAGGCTGATATTGGGAGGATTGCAGTTTGAGGCCAGCCTGGGCAAAAAGTTCATGAGACCCCCATCTCAATCAATAGTTGGGCACGGTACACACACGTCATCCCAGCTACAGTGGGAAGTGTAAAATACAAGGATCAGAAACCAGACAAGAGCCTGTCTCCAAAGTAACCAGAATAAGAAGGGATGGAGGCGTGGCTCAAAGGTAGAGCACCTGCTTAGCAAGTGTGAAGCCCTGAGTTCAAACCCCAGTACAGCCAAAGAGAAAAGTATTTGGTCTCCTAAATTAATAGTGTTCCCTTAGTATTATTTGCTAATATGTTAAAAGGGTTTTTTTTCCTTGAAAGTTTTCATACATGTAGATTTGTAAATTCTTTTATACTTAAAAAAAAATCTTTTTAAGATAGTCTTGTTATTCCACCCAGGCTAGCCTCAAACTCCTATCCTCCTGCCTTAGCCCCCCGAGTTCTGGGATTACAGACATGCACCACCACACCAAGTACTACTTTTGTTGAATTTTTTCCCCTGTGGTTTTGAAGTTGGGCCCTGAAGGCTGTAGTCATAACAGGTGTTCACGTCTCCTGAAACAAGGATTTTTTTCCTATGTGGCTAAGTTGCCAATTTGAAATAAATCTGAGTTGTTTTAATTTCAGGATCTGCTTTTATTTCTTTTTTGAATATGCGAATAACGATTTACATTCAAATGTTCTCCCCGTGCTTGCTCTGCTGCATGTCTGATATGCTGGTGGACGCCGAGGCACACAGGACACTCGGGGGTCTCCCACTGCCGTGCCCTGACATTTGCTAAGACTCGAAGCAAAGGTTTCCCATATTCATTTTGTTCATGGAGAGCCCATAACCCTGAATCCTTGAATTTTCTAGGGCAGCTGAATTTACACAGACCTGATTACATTCACGTTTACTCCTGAGTCCTCGCTGGTGTGACAGGCTCAGCCCACACGTGACAGCTTGGGGTAGTGTCCTTGTGTGAATGACCTGTACAGTGAGAGCTGACTTCTTGCAAAAGGCCTTCGCACACTCAGGACATTCGGATGGCTTCTCCCCGTGTGTGTCTGCTGAGGGACTGGGAGGGCAGACTTCATACAGGATTGCCACACCACCCACGTTTGTATGCTTCTCCCCATGCGTGCCGCTCGCGGTTGATGAGGTTTGGCTTCACACAAAAGGTCTTCCCACATTCGTTACATTCCAAGAGGTTTTCCCTGAGTGAGTTCTCTGATGTACAGGGGGGTGTAACTTCATACAGAAAGACCTGTCAAATCGCCACATTTGTAGGGCTTCTCAGTGTGAGTTCACTGGCATATGGTTAGGTCTAGCTTGTAGCAGGACTTGGGGGTGTTCTCCCCAATGTGTGTTCTCTGGTGCTCAGTGAGTTGGGATTTCTGGAAGGTTTTTCCACACTCCTCACACAAGTAGGGCTTCTCCCTCATGTGTGTTCACTGGTGTTTTCTGAGGTGTGACTTCTGGAAGAAGCTTTTCCAACATTCTTTACACCTGTAGGGTTTCTACCTGTGTATTCTGGCGTTGACTGAGCACTGACATCATACAGAAGGACTCCCACATCTGTCACATTCATACGGTTTGGCCCCTGTGTTGCACACGGTAAGGATTGACTTATAGCAAAAAGTTTTCTGACGCTATGTTTGTAGGGCTTCTCTTTGGAGTGCATCTTCTGATGACCAGTGAGGCCGGGCCTCAAAGAAGAGGCTGTCCTGCATTGACTGCATGCGTGGGGTTTTCCTTCCCGTGTGATTCCTTCGGTGCACATAGAAAGACTGCACCCTTGTTACATTTGTGGGGTTTCTCTCCTGTGTCAGTCCTCTGGTGACTCATGAGGGCAGATTTCACAGGGAAGGACTTCCCACATTCACTGCATTCATGTGGCCTCTCCCCAGTGTGAGTTCTCTGGCGTTTGGCAAGAGCTGGGTTTTTTTGTAGAACGTTTCACATTCAGTGCATCTGTAGGATTTCTCCCGTGTGAGGACGCTGGTGTCTGATGCGCACCGACTTCATGGAGAAAGATGTGCTGTACTCATTACATTCAGAGGATTTTCCCGTGTGGATTTTCTGGTGTTTGGTGAGATTTAATTTACACAAAAGGCTTTCCCACATTCACTACAGTCATAGGGTTTCTTCCCGCTGACTGACCTGATGTATAATTAGGCTGACATAGCAGAAGGATTTCCCACATTCAGTACACTTGTAGGGTTTCTTCCCCCGTGTGTGTTCTCTGGTGGTCGGCAAACTGTGACTTCTGGAAGAATGTTTTCCCACATATGTCACATTTGAAAGGCTTCTCTCCCATGTGTGTCATGTGTTTAGTTAGGTGTGACTTCACACGGAAGGACTTCTGCAGTCCTGGCACTTGTAGGGTTTCTCCTCTGAGCGAGTTCTTTGATGGTGACTGAGGTTGGACTTTGCAGGGAAGGCTTTGCCACACTCTCCACACTGGTAACGCCTCTCTCCACATGGATCTTCTGGTGGACTCTCAGGGCTGAGACAGTGGCAAGTTTGCTCACGCTGGTCACAGACACATACCTTCTTTCCCAGCTGTGTTCTGTGATGGTCGGTGATGGGGGGCTTCACAGGGGCTGTGCCACCTGCCTCATTTCCATGGGATTTCTCTCCTGGGTGAGCTCTTTGTGAGTTGGTGAGCTGGAGTTTCTGGAAGATTTCCCCA
This sequence comes from Castor canadensis, assembly GCF_047511655.1. NCBI lineage: Eukaryota > Metazoa > Chordata > Mammalia > Rodentia > Castoridae > Castor > Castor canadensis. The sequence continues at coordinate 3,512,095 of NC_133391.1, read as the reverse complement.
CACTTACGACTTTCGCATGATTCTCCTGTGTGTGTATCTTCTGATGGTCAGTGAGGTGCAACTCCTGGCAGTACTTCTCACAATGACTGTTCAAAGGAGCCCTCTCCTGTGTGAGTCCTAGGACCTTGAGTGACGGAGGGCTCCTTGCTGGCTTCCGAGGTTTTCTCCCCTATTTTTCTGATGTTTAAAGATGGCTGACTTCTCACACCTGTGAAACTTCAGGGCGATATGTCCTTGTCTGAGGCTCCTAGGGGACTTGGGGAGCTTCCTCGGCATTTAACGCTTTCCCCAGGTTTTGCATGGTCACAGAGTTTCTCTCCTGCTTGTGCAGTCAGCTGGGAGATGCGACTTGCTCTGGCATTTCTGTATGTGAGGGCCTCAAAAGGTGGCTCTGGAGCTTGATCTTCCTGTTGCTCACCAAGATCCCCATTGCCATCTCGGGGCTTGGCACCTTTCTCTCCCATCAGGGTTTTCTTGCTTGTGCTCAACAGGTAGGCCTCCACGTGCAGGTATCACTGCCGTTCTGACTTGAGTGATGTGCACCGCTGGCACTTGATTCTCACAGGTTTCAGATTCAGTCCCCTGAGTAATGCCCACAGGGTGTTTGTCTTGAAGAAACCAGGTTTGTGTCCAGACAAACACTCACCTTCTTCTTGGGCGGTGTGGTGATGGGGCAGGAAGCATGCCACATGTGCTTGCCTTGCTTTTTCTGCTTTCTTGTTATCAGGTGATTTTGCTTCTGGACCTCTACGAATGAGAAAAATTACATGAAGCTTAAAAATGTGAACACATCCTTATATAAGTGATTTAGTCTATTACAGAATCTCCATTTTCAGGCACAGGGATGAAATCTCAAAGCATTTATTTCTCCTTGCTTTAGAAGAAATAAAAATAAGAAACTCCTGTTACAGTGGACAAGGAAGAGGAAAACTAGCAATGAGCATGCATGTATTTGCTATTTTAAAAATATGACCTTCAAACTGAAAGGTCATATTTCAGTTTTCCCTCCTTCTCCTCCCTCCCTCCTCTCCCCTCCATCTCTCCCTTTTTCAATTCATGCTCCTTAAATTCCATTTTCTTCAAAACGTGGAAGCAGCCACTCCACATACTTCTCATGAACACAGCTTCAGGAAGGGCTGGCTTTATCCACACAGCCCTTGATTAACACTTGTTTCCCTCTTGTAGCTACAATCTGTGCTTCTGGCAGGCGCTCACACATCTCTAGTTGCCATTGAACCTCTCGGAGTAAAGCACCTAATTGGTGTTCCTCAACAGGCAGTATGCATCACAATGATCTGGAAATTTCTATCAAAATATAGGGTATCGACAGTTATGGTTGATGTCAACCATACCCTATGAACCAGAATGTATATGAATGTAATGTAGGCTGTCTTCTCAGGAATGCCTTCTTATGTATGAAGAGTAGTAAGGAGCTCCTTTAGGTGGCAACAGAAGCTCAGGTAGTATAACCAGGTGCCACCGGATCAAGTCAGACATTCTTATAGCTTGGCCACCAAGTGAAGTGGGCATTCCACAAAGGAGGGATTAGCACTGACAGCACTTCAAGACAGATGTGAGAACTTGAGCACAAGCCAATTATGTGTAAAAATATACCTCGAGCATCAAGTATGTGCCAGCCATGGTCTGCATTGTTTCCTCAGATCTGGAGAGGCAAAGCTCAAGAAGCCAGGCACAGTGGCTCACACCTGTAATCCTAGCTACTTGGGAGGTAGAAATGGGGAGGTCAGCCCAAGCAAACAGTGAGCAAGACCCTGTCTCAAGCAGTAAGGAGCCAGGCGTGGCAGCACACCTGTCATCCCAGCTATGCAGGAAGTGTAAATAGGAGGGTCTCAGTCCAGGACCTGGGCATAAAAGTGAGACCCTACTTGAAAAATAAATAAAACAAAAAGGGTTGGTTTGGCTCATGTGGTAGAGCACTTGCCTAGCAAGTGCCACAAGTGTGAGTTCAAACCCCAGTGCCACCAAAAAAAAAAAAAAAAACCCTCGAGGAGGAGCAGGTGTTGGGAGGATGTACAAGTAATATTTAGGAGGCTGGATCAAAAAGAATTTAACATGAGCTTTTGAGCAATGACGTAAGTAAACATGGACGGTGTGGCATTCATTTTAACAAGTGGTGTCTTAAGTAACAAGGAAACCCCAGGTTTATCTAGGGCTAGTGACAAATGCTGGGCATGATGATACATACCTATAATCACAGCTGAGGCAGGATGGTCAAGAGTTCAAGGCCATCCTGGGGCTGCACTGTGAGACCCAGTCAAGGAAGGAAGGAAGGGAGGGGAAAGGAGGGAAGAAGGAAAAGAGGGAGGGAGGGAAGAAGGAAAACAAAAAGGAAAAGGAAACATTTCTTAAATCATCAATATTGCCAAATTCAACCATTATACTCAGTCCTAATCCTAATCTCAGTATCATATACCACGGTGAGTATCCTTCCTTAATTTTTTGTTCTGTTTGTTTGAGACAGGATCTCATTATGTAGCTTAAACCAGCCCAAGCTGGCCTCAAACTCACAGTCCTCCTGTCGTACAGCCTTCTAAGTGCTGAAGTGCCAGGATTATAAGCATGAGCCACCATGCCCAGCTTCTCCTTTACTTTGTTAAAGAATTTCTTTTAAAGAATATACTCATATACCTCAAATTAGGAGACACAGGGAAAGCAACCAGAGGCATCTCCTTTTCATCATTTTTTAACAGCCACCCGCTCCCTTCTCAGATGGGCTGGGTGACATCAGTGTCCTGTGCTTCCTTCACGACATTCTGAGTGACTCTGTGGGAGGTGTGCTAGTGCTGCACATGTAAATTCCCTTGAGAGACTCATGGCCACCACTGTAACCCCAGCTGTCTGGATTGAAGTTTGAAGCCATTGCAGGCAAAGTTAGCAACACCCTGTCTCAAAAACAATTTTAAATACAAAACAAAAGGGCCAGGGGCATAGCTCAAATGGGGGAAGGGAGACACAGACACAGAACCGACATCGTTGGTTCCTGAGTAGACACAACTGTGAGTCTGTTATGTACATATCTGTGTATCTGTCCAGTTATACATACATGTTACACTTTTTGGCTCTTTGAGACAGGGTCTCACTATGTAGTCCAGGCTGATCTGGAACTCACGAAGTAGCCCAGGCTGGCCTCAACTGGTGATCCTCCTCCACTGCCTGTCAAGTGCTGAGATAACACGTGTGCACCACCATGCCTGGGCTATGAGTTTCTCAGTACATTTGTCCCCGGTCAATTTTTCCCATTTTTGTTACTATTTTAAATGAGGTCATCTTTCTTATCCTCCGACTGCTTGTTTTCCAACCAAGTGGAGCAGATATACAATCACCCTGTCTACTCATGATTTCCTCTGTTTCTTTTTGATGTTTACTTTATGCTTATATTTCCTAATTCATTCAAAATAACATTAAATAACGGTAATGACAATGGACTCTATTGCTGTAACCTAATAGTAACACATCTGCAGGAGAGGGTGGGGGAAGAGGAGGAGAGGGTGGGGGAAGAGGAGGAGAGGGAGGGGAGGTGGAGGAAAGAGAAAATGAATTCCAGAGAAACTCAGAGAAAAGATGTCAGATGCAGCCAGCAGGGTCAGGATCTAGGTGTAGGAACAGTATCCAAGGCATGCTGGCTGGCTGCTCAGCTCTTGCAAGTCCTGGGGTCCTTCTCCAGAAGACAGTGAGACACAGCCCAAAGGCCCCAAGCCACATGGGACCTGGCTCCCACTGGGGTTTTTTGTGGGCGGGGGGTGGGGTTGAGAATAGAAATAACCAACTCACTTAAATTGGGCCAGCCTAGGAATGCTCACTCTAATGTCCATGGCTCCTCTTCTTGCTCCAACTTGAAGATCACATCTGGCTTGGTGACACAGAAGCCTGTGGAGGAGACTTGAGTAACACTGGTGAGCTGCCTGGACACCTGGCCCTTGAAGGACAGGAAGGGGAAGCCTCAGGAGCCCCACAATGAGTTGCCCACTTGAACCTCGTCAGGGAGGGGAGAAACACATGGGTCATAACCTGTGACCCCATCACTAAATGCCACGACAGGGACCAGGTGGCTGTAGCTCTCCAGCATCCTCTGAGTAACACTGAAGCATAGCCCCTTGTCTGGACTGAAATTCACAGTCACATCCTGAGTGACACGGATCCCTGGACGTAGATTTCTCATTAGTCCAGTGTGGGCAGCATTGGGTGACATGAAGGAGATGTAGGTAGTAATTCCTAGCATGTTTGAGAGTTGCCATGAAATTCTGTGTAGGTTGTCTGTTCTGTACCTTGTCCTGTGTTTTGTTTTGTGGGTTACAGACATAACGTGATAGAAATATCCAGTCTATTAACTTATGAATTCAATCAAAAATAATAGAGTGTGGGCATGGCTCAAGGGTTTGTTTAGCCAGCACAAAGCTCTGAGTCTAATCAATAATGATAGTAGTAATAATAATGGGGATAATAATAGGGGATGTAGCTCGCTGGTAAAGCACCTGCCTAGCATGCCCAGGGCCCTGGATTCCGTTCCCAGCACCATGAAACACTAACAGTAATAATAAAATTCCCACCATGTGTCTAAACCTCTCCTAGGCTGCCGGGTGCTAGCTAAATATCCTTTCTTACCTGCCTTTAAGGAGCTACGTTTAGAGAGGAGACAGAGCGTGTGTTTGACCATCTGTCCTGCACTGAGGCATTACAAGAGCGTGTTGGGATTATTCATAGTCTGTGTAAAGAGCGGTAGAAAGTAGTTCTTTTGGATTGTCAGACAGGTCACTTGAAAGGCACAGTCACGAGTAAAGTCGGGAGCACAAAATGCACAGAGCAGGAGGCAGGAGAATGGCTGAGGGTGGGGAGCAGCGAAGCCCTGCACAGGTGTTCAGGAACCCGGCGGGGGTCAGGGGCATCTGGACCCATTACCACGTGTAGTGGTCTCCAAACTACTTCCTGCCACCCTAGGAATAAAATCAGCTGCCGCAGAAAGGGCGGCGAATAGTAGTGAGCCAGACTGTGCTGGATGTTTTAATGGCTTCACGGTCCCTGTCAGCTCATCACGAAGCCATGAGTCCCCACAGAAGGCAGGCACACTGGGGGCCATAGACCTCCACGGGGCAGGGTATGTCCCTAGGCTCAAGTGGCTTGGCCTGACAATGTGGTGCAACAGGTTCTCCAGGGTGGCCACAGATGGCGTTCCTTAAGAAGTTGACTGTGGCAAGGCAGAAACAGTGGCTCGGGAGAGGTAGGGAGCTGGGAGTCCCTGGTCCCACTGTCCTCCAAGTCCAAGACCTTCAAGGTGGCTGAGAATCTCTCTAGCAGAACTCAGAAGGCCACAGGGCTGAAATGGGTCAGTGCGACATCACTCAGCTTCAGGCGTTTTAGCTAGCGGATGCTCAGGCACTAAGACGGATGCTTCAAGTTTGATTCTGCAAGCTGGCAGTCAGTCACTGAGAGGGTGTCCATGGGTCCTCAGGACTTAGCTAAGCACCTGGCCTTTGAAAAAGGACACAAGAAATTGCCCCTGGTGCTCCAGGGAAATGGAGGCAGATGTGGATGTGGGAGAGGAGTAGCTGGGAAGATTTCTCGCTTGCCTCATGGAGGGAGCAAAGCCAGCCAGCCTGGACAGTTCCCAGCACAGTGCACCTGCATTTCCTGCGTGCATTCCTGGCCCAACACTTCTAGAACCATCCTGGAGCTTTGGATGGGCCTTGTTGAAATCTTCTTCTTTCACCCCAGCTGTAGTAAACCTATCTCTTCTCCACCCACAGAAAGAGACAGGACCTGCCCGAGGAGCAAGTCTACTAACAACTTCAAGGCTGACTCACCCCATCCGAAACCATTCCCCTCTGTCTGCCCTCTTCGCCTCTTACTCTTGGCTCTGGTGGGCGGGCATCAGCCACTCACCTATTATTTTTTGGCCTTTCAATGATGCCACAGCAAAACAGCAGAAACCATACTTGGAACTGGGATCTTTTCTAGGGCGGGGATGTGGTATCCCAGCCAGACCACGGTCAGGAGGGCAGCTCCACCCACTGTCTGCAGTGCACGGCGTTGCTGGGCTGTGATGTCCGGTAGCGTAGTAAATGCATCTTTCTTTACCTTAGATGTTTTCAACTTACCATGGATTTATCAGCACACAGCCACATCATCAGTTGAGGAGCATATGTGTGTGTTCTCTGACCACAATAGATACAGTCAGAAATCAATCAGTAACTGAAGTAAAGCCTGAGGCAGGAGGAACATGAGTTTGAGGCCAGCCTGGGCTGCATGGAGAATTCAAGGTCAGGCTAGGCTACATAGGAAGACCTTGTTTCAGAAAAGCAATACTGGAAAATTCCAATGTGTGAAAATTAAACACTCTTCCTGTGAAAGAAGAAATCACAAGAAAAATTAGAAAACACACAAAAAAATGAAAACACAACATAACCAAAAACCTACGAGACATAGCAAAAGCAGTGCTAAAGGGGGAAACTCACAGGTATAAACAATTACATTAAAAAACAAGAAAAAACCCAGTGTGGTGGCATATGTTTGTGATCCCAGCACTCAGGAGGTGAGGCCAGGAGGATCAAAAGTTCAAGGCCAGCCTGGCATGCAGAGTGAGCTCCTGCCTCAAAAGAAAAACAATAGATTAGCTAATTAATTCAATTAAATAAATAAATGTACAATAAGAAAATTCGTAGACACAGAAAGCCCAGGAGTGGTTACTGGGTACTGTAGGGAGGGATTAATGAGCAGGCGTTCTTAATGGGTACTAAGGGGTTCTGTTTTTTTACCTCACAATTCTTTTCAAGACAAGGATTTGAGACACAAACCAAATCTGAACACTCACTACGAGAGGTTAAAATCTGCACCAGTGCAACTCAGTCAACAGTTTCAGCGTTATGAGCAGAGAGGCTCGCAAAGGCTAAAACAAGAGGGAGCCTCTGCTTCCAAGGAGCTAAGAGCTTTCTGGACCTTGCTGTCCTTTAAGTCCTGGGCAGGCATCCGTGGCCTTGCTTCTTTGACCCTCTCCTTAGCCTTGACCTCCTTCAGAAGTCTCTCTTCTACCTGGAACAACGCGGCGCTGTCTTGCCTTCCACCTCAACTAAAGGGGGAGCTTTTGGAGATTCTGAGGAACCCTCCAGGGTCAGCTCTGTGTGCCTCACTTGAGCTCCTTAGAAGAACAGCCTCGTTAGAGGGGCTGTTGACTGAAACTCTGTCCTTCCCTACTGCTGACCCACTGGGGCCTCCTCCTTAGTGCATCTTTCCTTGGTTTGTCTGCCCTCCAGCTCTCCACAGCTGCTGCCCTTCAGTGCTGGGGACGTGGAGTTCTGTCGTTACCATCTTGCCGTGAGATGCACAAAGGTGTGTCTCGTGTGTTTCTGCACAAGCACAGAGGTCACCCTGTGGTCCTCAGTGGCTACAGCTGGCCACAGCACACTGATTTCTGGACTGGCTGCTTTTACTATACTCAATTCTTGGCTCCAGGGACAGAACTCAGCAGGGCCAGAGATGGACACTAACTAGTAATGAGGGTGCAGATTGGCAGCTCTGGAACCTTTTTAAGTTGTCCGGATGTGGAGTGAGGGGGTCCATTTCCAGATGGAGGGTGTTCTCTGCAGAACCTTTGCTTCCGCCGCTCAGTCCACAGGCCTGGTACGGTGTGATCACCTCTGTGTAGGGTGCATAAGTCTTATCAAGCCACTTCCCGCTGCTCAAGCCCTCCACAGGAGGGAAGCATTCAGACACAGTCTCAACTTTCCACATTGCCACAACTCATGAATATATTATTGTCAGCAAAACTCAGTCCTCGTGAAGGATATGCTGAGCTAAAGTGAAAGTCTCCTTTTAACACCCTTTCTATAACTGTGTCTTCCTCAGAAGTGAGCTTCGTTCACAGTTCCACATTAGTGTACATAGATGCTCAGTTCTTTTAATCTTACTAGCATGTAATAGTTGTACAGGGGGAGGGGGATACATTGTGATATTTATGTGTGTGCTTACAATGTATCTTAGTTAGATTTACCCCCTCCATCCTTCTCCTCTTCCCCCACTCCTCCCCTGGTACTGAGTTTTTATTTGCAGTGATTAAAAAGTTTTGGAAGTAGATGGTAGTGATGGCTGAACAACGGTTCACATATTGGTGACACTGCACTTAACTGTTCATGTAATCGATGATGCTGAAAAATGGTTAAAGTGGCAAATTTTACGTTTTATATATATATTACTGTGATTTCAAGAAGCAAATGGACAGAACAGAAACACTGTGAGTCAGGGAATCTGAGTTAGAACTGTCTGCTACCCAATCATCAGTTTAAAGAAAATGTAAAGACATGAAGACAGCCGGGTGTGGTGGTACATACCTATAATCCCAGCACTCATGAGGCTGAGGCAAGTTTGAGGCCAGTCTGGGCTATGTAGTGAGTTGCAGGCCAACCTAGGCTCCATAACACAGCGACCCTGTCTGAACAAAAACAAGAAGACATGCAGTCCTTTTTTTCCATTCCCCAGTTTTAGGTGTTCTTCCTTGATCAGAACTGTGCAAAGGTTCAGAAAGCTCTACTGAGCCCACGATGCCCTGGCCCCCTAATTCAGGCTGGGCTCGAGCCTCTGCTCCCCATGAAGAACAATCCAAGAGACTACTGACTCCTCCTCCACCAAGACCTCCAAAGCCATTTCCTTCAACCTGGGAACCAGAGAGTATCTGGCTGGTTTCCTCCCCTGGCAGGTGAGGGTCATGTGGAGATTAGAATGAAAAAAGACGGAGCCTGGTCCCCTTCTCTGACTGTAGGCTCACGTGACCTGCAGAGCTCCACAGCAGCCACTCTTCAAACCCTGACTTGGCTTGTTTCAGTCCCCGTCTTCATATAGCAAGGAATAAAAACCTCGGCATCCCACGTAAAACAAAACAAGCGTAAGGAACAGAAGCAACTCACCTGGGATCTGTCCATTTTCTGATGCTCCTCTGATAGCAAACCTGGGAGAAGAGAGGAGAGGGACAGAATGAGCCTTCTCTCTGGCTGCCCCTGATTCCCCTCATTCAGCACGTCATGGCAGGGAGCCTGCGGTGGAAGCAACAGTTCATCTCATGGCTGACGCTCCTGCTAAAAATGTCCACACGCCAGCTGGCAACATCTGATCCTGCACAAGGACAGGAGGGACATCCACACGTCCCTTGCCATTACAGTGTGATTTTGTGGAGCTTGATCCTGTAATGTTTCATTCTGATTTAACAACAGATGCCCCTCCCACTATCACAGAGACTGGCAAAACAGAATTGACTGAACAAAGGACAGAATCTGAACAGATGCTGATGTGGGGGTGGAGGTGCTTCAAGGCTGTTTTTATGTCTGTTTTGCACCAGTAATGTTAACTCCTGAGTCAGAGATGCCACACAAAGCTTCGGGAAAAGGAATAGGTGCTTTAAACACAGATCTGTTTTAAAAAAAAACAAACAAACTGACTTTCCAGCCAGGAATGATGGCACACCGTGTATTCCCGGCACTCAGAAGGTTGATGTAGAAGGATCTTGAGTTTGGGGCCAGCCTGTGCTAAATACAGTGAGTTCAAGGCCAGCCTGGGTCATATAGCAAGACCCTGTCTAAAAAAAGAAAAAAAAAAAAAAAGAAAAAGCTGGATGTGGTGATGTATGCCCATAATTCCAGCATTTGGAAGGCTGAGGCAGGAGTATCAAGAGTTCAGGGCCAGTCTGGGCTACATAGCAAAACCATGACTCAGAAAACAAGTAGCAACAGGGTTCAGTGTGGTGGTACATGCCTATAGTCCCAGCTAGGTGGGAGGTAGAGGTAGGAGGATCACCTTCAGAAGGTAGCCCTGGGGCAAAATGCAAGAGACCCTAACTGAAAAAAAAAAAGAAAAAGAAAACAAAGAAACCCTAAATCAAAAAGAGCTAGAGATGTGGCTCAAGTGGTAGAAGGCCTACCTTGTAAGCACAAGGCCCTGAATTCAAACCCCAGTACTGATAAAACAACAACCAAAAATCCTGTCTCTTCTAATTGCTGTAGATTCTCAAAAGGGTCTTTCAGTAGGGACAAATTTCAATAGTATTGTGTGGATATATTTTTTTTTTTAATGAAAAAAGGAACATCGTTCAGATCTTAGACATTAAAACTGTAAGATTACAACCATGATGATAAGAAGGTTTAGAATTTAGGTGAACTCACAAATTCCTAGAAAAACACAACTTACTTAATTATCCCAAGAAGAATTAGGAATTTGGGATAGCCCCATATGTAATAAAGAAATCAAATCCCTAGTTAAAAACCTTCCACAAAAAATCCACCTACGCCCAAATATGTCACTCCTGAATTTCTACCAAACATTTAAAGAAATAAACCCAATCTTACAAAACAATTTTTGAGAAAAGAAAAATTAATTTTAACTCCTTTTATGAGGCCATATTAACTATGAATTGCCAAAACTTGAAAACAGCATTACACGAAAGGAAAATTACAGGTTCAAATCACACATGAACACAGGCACAAAAAAATCCCAAACAAATAGTAGGAAAAGGAATCCAAATATACACATAGCTGTGCTGCATTGCTACCTGTTGTCTTTAGTCCTGGATTCTAATATGGTTTTTTAAATTTTAAAAGTAAATGCAATTCACTACATTATCTAAATGTGGTTTAAAATAAAAAAGTAACGAGCTTGGCGCTGTGGCTCACATCTGTAATCCTAGCTACTTGAGAGGCTGAGCTGAGGCTGAGATCTGGAGGATGGAGTTTGACACCTACCCTGGCAGGGAGCTCATGAGACCCCATCTCAACCAATAGCCAGGTGCAGTGATGCATATCTATCCTTTCAAGTTACAAGGGAGGACTGTGGTTCAAAGCTAGCTTGGGCAAAAAAAGTCTGCAAGACCTCATTTCATTGGAAAAAAGCTAGGTGTGTTGATGCATGCCTGACATCCCGGCAACAGTGTGAAGCTTAAAATAGGAGGGTCAGGGTCCAGACTGGTCTGGGCAAAAAATGGACCCTATCTCTAAAATAACCAGAGCAAAAAGGGTTGGAGGCATAGCTCAAGCAGTAGAGTGCCTGCCTAGCAAGCACAAAGCCCTGAGTTCAAACCCCATGCCACAAAAAAAAAAAAAAAATGGTAACATCAAGAGTTATAGAAAACCAGTCACGACTTTTTTTAAAAAAAAGTGGCCCTTAGCAAACTAGTGCACACATAATATTTAGTGGTGAAATACTGAAAACTCCATCAGGAAATTAGATTTCTCCTCAGTACTGTACTGGAAGTCCCAAGCAATGATTGTGTAGACACTAGGGTATGCAAATATTCTAGAAGAATCTACACATAAACCAGTGAAATTCTCAAGTAAATTTAGCAAGGTCAACTTGCACAAAAGCAATTGCATTTTTATATGCAAGCAGTAAGTGCTTAGGAGATGAAGCATCTAAAAGCTATGGTTGCAGTACAGCCAATCCTGAGCCCGAGAGCAGAGGCCAGCACCGGCCTCGCGGAGGAAAAGCACCAGTCACTGAGATCAAAACCACCTAAATAAGGGGTGGGGGAACCTGCCACTTAGCAAGTGCAGGACTCTGAGTGCAAACCCCAGTACTGAAAAAAAAAAAAAAAACTCTAAATAAATGACCGTGTGGCACATCAGTGATTACAAGATGTTGATTTTATCCCTACTGTGATTCAGTTGTGTGCCTTATTCACCCTACACAAACCATTCATCATTTGAGGCCTCTTTGCCCCCTTTTTGTGGGACAGGGGTTTGAACTCAGGGCTTCATGCTTGCAAAGCAGGCGCTCTGCCGCTTGACCACGTGAGCCACACCTCCAGTCCATCTTGCTCTGGTTATTTTGGAGATGTTTGAGGCTGAAACATCGATCCTCCCCATCTCAGCCTCCTAAATAGCTGGGATTACAGGCGTAGACCACTGGCACCGGGCTTCCCCTTCTTTCAAAAGAGACAGAAATAGATATCCTGGCGACCCCTCGGGGGACCCCTCCTCGGCACCAGTCTGTCAGTGATGTGTGGGGATGAAGCCTGCTCAGCTTCTGGAAAGAATTAGAGGAAGGAAGCAGAAGTGCTGTTTAGGAAGAGCTAAAGAGAGAAGCTTTCCAACCTGGGGTCCCTCAGCGTCCTGCAATGAGGTGGCCCTAATCACACAATTGTGGCCCTGGCACCGACTCAGCAGATAGGGATTCTGAACGGGGTGAAGTCATTGGCGCCTGGGCCTGCTGGAAGATGAGGGGCTTTATTTATTTACTTTTGAACAGGGACTGCTAGAAAATGTTTTTCGTTTTTTGTTTTTTCAGAACAGGCTGCTGGGACTGCCGCGTGCACCCCATGCCCAGCTGATGCAGTCTCTGCTTCTCTGCTGGCCAGGGGCTTGGGGCGGGGAGTCCGACGAGAGGCCGGGCTCCCTCCTCACCGCAGTGGAATCAATCGCTTTGTCCAGCGGGGACAAACTCACTTTACAGGACCCTTCCCAGGGGTCACAGATGTGTCCAAGGAGCACACAGTTCCCAGAAACTGAGGCTGCAGCGTCCACAGGCACAAAGCGGGACCGCTGGGGACGAAGCCAGGCTGGCCACTTCCGGGCGCTCCAGGGCCCCGCGGGCCGTCGCAGAAATTCTGCAAGATCACCCCCAAAACCGAGGAACCCCAAGACACTGCAGGTGCCAAGGGCCGCCAACACTCAGCCGCTAACACTTCACGGGGATTCGCGTGCGGCCCTTGGCCCGGGCCCAGACCCCGGCGGCCCGGGACCACGCAGCGCCGGCGACAGCAGTGCCCTTGCTCACCGGGTCACCGGCCGCCGGTCCTCCCGCACCTGACGCTAACGGAGACCCCCCACCCCGCCCTCGCACGGTCGGCGCCCCTGCGCGTGCGCTCGGCCCCGCTTCCCGCGCTCGCCCCTCTCAAGCCCACCCACAAACCCACGAGCGCAGTCACGACACCCACGGAGAGTGCGCGCCTGCGCACACAGCCCAGTCGGTTCCGTCCGCGCGCCGCGGCCCGGGAGGCTCCGCCCATTTGGAGGGCGTGGCTGCCTCAGTCCCGCCAACCACGGGCGGTGCGCCAGCCCACCCTTCTCCTCCCATGTGGGGGCGTGGCTTACTCAACCCCGCCATGGGCGGTGCTCCTGTCCCAAGCGGGCGGTGGTCGGAGAGGCTCCGCCCACTCTGGGCGTGGTCTCATCGGTCCCGCCCCCTCCCTCACTAGCCCTCGCCTCCACTCTGCGCCCCCCCTCCCCACTTGCTCTTCTGCATCACCCCTCCCTCATGTCACCCCACACCCTCCCTTCATGTCCAACACCCCCACATCCCCGCTCCCCTCCGCGAGGTCTGCGGGTCTCAGCGCAGCAGCCAAGCCTGGGAGAGATTGAGTGATAAAGATGAAAAATGTAACCAAGCAATTCTTTTCATTTTTATCTATCTGTCTAGTTAGTTTATTGTTGTGGTGCTGGGGATCCAACCCAGGTCCTCAGGAATGCTAAGCCAGCACTCTACCACTGAGCCCAGATCCCAAGCAATTTTTTATGTAAATGAAAAAGAAAGAAAGAGCAAATGTTAACAGCAATATGTAAAAATGGAAGGTAAAAAATGTGCTAAAAAAAGAAAAGGAGAATGTCACCCATGCTCATGGACGTGAGATTGTGCCTGTCCTACACATGCCTTTCTGATATTGGCTGTCATTGATGAATGAATGAGTACAAGATCCCGAGGAGTCAGAGTGCTCAGCACCACGGCAAAGAAACAGGGGCCTTCCAGCTGGGCACCAGTGACTCACGCCTGTAATCCCAGCCACTTGGGAGGCTGAGATCAGGAGGATTGCAGCTTGAGGCCAGCCTGGGCAAATAGTTCTTGAGAACCCCATCTCCAAAATAACCAGAGCAAAATGGACTGGAGGTGTGGCTCGAGAAGCCCTGCGTTCCACCAATAAATAAATAAAATAATGCTCGAAATGTAAATGTGGAAGCACAATTGGAACTTACACTAAAGACACAAGATAGATCCCATCTGTGTAAAAAAAGAAATGAATAAAGAACAAAGAGAAGAAAGCCCCACAAACATAACAATACAAAAAATGTGGGCATTCTGTACACGGCTTAGCCTCAGAGCCCAAAGGATTGAGCTAATTTTCATAAACCACTCAAGGAGCACCACACTGAAGTGAAGTAGGCTCTTGATATTTTGCAATTCCCGACAGCTTTTTAAACTGTATTTTTTATTCTGGGACTTGCCATAATTTTTTGTGTGTTTTTAAGACTGTCTCACTACGTAGCTCAGGTTGGCTCCAACTCACTATCCTCGCACGTCTGCATCCCAATCCTGGGAGAACAGGTGTGCACCATGACGTCAACTGTGTCATTCATTTTATTAGCATTATCTCAAGTCTGCATAATCCAAAATCCCACAGCAATGTGACAGCTCTCTTATATATCTTCTACAGGTAATTTATGTGGATATAAATTCATAGGAAATCTGCATATTCATTACCAAGAGGGAATTCCTCAGAGAAGGGGACCTGTTACCCAAAGATTTTAGGCTTGCTGGGCATCGTGGCGTGTGTCTGTAATCCCAGCACAGGGGAGGCAGGGGCAAGAGGCTCTCGTATTTACTTTTATCACAGGGAAAAAGATAGTTCCTCCTTATTTGTGAAATGTCAAGGCTTAAGACAACACTTCGTAGGAGCGAGGATAACAGAGCTGTTGGGAAGATTCACTGAAAAAAGGCAATCTATGATACGTATTATTCCTACTTATGATTTGGGTTTTTTGGGGTTTTTTTGCTGTTTTTTTGGTGGAGCTGGGGTTTGAACACAGGGTTGCACTTGCAAAACAGTAACTTTTACCACTTGAGCCACACCTCCAGTCTATTTTGCCTTATTTTGGATCTGGTGTCTTGTGAAGTATTTGTCCCAACTGGCCTTGAACCGTGATCCTCCCGATCTCGGTCTCCCAAGTAAGCCAGGATTACAGGTGTGAGCCACTGTCGCCCAGCTGTGATGTTTTTAAGTGAAAAGAACAAGCTTCCAGATAATAACTAAAGTGTGTCCCTAAGCTTAAACCATTTCCGCACACACAGAAGCGTGCTGGATGGGAGATAAAGGTGAACTTGACACATTTGTACGGTTGGAATGTTTACATTTAGCATGCTTTTTACAATCTGGATTAAAAAAATAATGAACAAGGACCATAAGCTTTATTAGTTATGACCAAAAATTTCAAAATACTTTATTCCACGTGTAGCCAAATAGAGAAAGAAAGCGAGAAAAGGAAATGTTTGCAGAGATCAGAAGTCAGAGGAAAAGGACCGAGGAGGATGGGGAAATGGGAGAAAGGAAAACAAGTTTAGAGGGAAGGGATGCTCGGGCCTTGTGACTCTCCAAGTGCCACCTTTATTTAGAGGGTCACATTTCACAGGTCACTGGGTTCATAGGCACCCTATTTTTCTATGAGCATAGGATTGGGAGGGGCCCCCCATAAAATAAAGTATTTGGCTGGACGATGAATGGTAAGCTCTATCAGGGACCGTTCTGCTTTTCTCATTAGTTGAAGATCTGTGAAGCCGTCCCTTTCACCTACATCTCAGAATTCCTCCACCACGGAAAGGCCCGTTTGTTTTTTATCCATCGACATATTAGGCTGCTGTCCTGCTGCCTCCAGGACACACGTGTAAGGAACATCTACTTCGGAGTGTTTTTCCAATCCATAGGAAGGGTGGGAAGTCAGAAGTGATCGTGGGGACACTGAGAGAGCCGGTCAATTAGTTTAAAGGCAGGTGTTTGGGGCTGTGGGAAGCACCTGGTCATGGCATTAGAGCAGGTGCACCCCGCATAAACCCACGTGACGTTGAGGACCAGCAGGTAGGTCCTTCTGACCCCTGGAAGGTTAGCCAAAATAATGCCAGGCATGGCAGCGTACACACTACACGTGTGTGGCAATTGTCCCAGCAAGATTTGGCTGACCACCCTGGGTCTAATTTGAGTTTCTTAGAAGAAAACAGAAGCAGCATTTGCAGAAACAAGATGGGCCTGAGGCCTTGTGGGGCCTCCCTGATGGGCATGAATGCACAGCGACAGCACAGAGTCCAGTCACAGAGCTCGTTTCTCCATCTTTATTAACGCTACGTTCTCCTGCTGACAGTTGTGGGGCAGGGCAGCAGCACGTGAGGCCCAGAAAAGCCAGGGACAGTGGCCTGCCCCAGTTCACCCTGCCTGGGCCCCTTCTGAGGCTCGTGTCCCATAACACATAGGGAGAGGAGAAAACCGAGACTGGCAGGCCACCGCCCAGCAATCCTGGTGCCTCCCTGGGACACCTGCCCGCCTCCCCACTCCACCTGGTCAGGCCAGGCTAGGCCAGGTCTTACTGCCACCACCCAGGCCCTCTTCCCACCCAAGGCCTACCTCAGCCTCCTACCCTCCCAGCACCTACAGCAGCCTAGCTGCTGGCTCAGTCCCAAGGCCACGTCTACACTAATACGGAAAGAACTAGCTCTAAAAGGGAATGCAGTTGCTTCAGAACCTCACTTCTGGCCCCACTTACGGGACAGAGGTCTTGAGTGAGCCACGCTTCAGATGTTGCCCCAACAAGACCAGTCTGGAGGGTGGCATGCACCAGGCCGGGTCCTTGCATAGTTGGATGCTTGGTGTGTCACTGAGCCAGGGACTAACATCCACCCCTCCAGATGTGGACAGCCACTGTGCCAGCCACCAGGCCCTCAGTGTGCCTTCTGTGGAACGGGAATCCAGGCAAACACAATTTGCTTCTAGTGCAGGACAACGACAGAAGCAGAGTTAAAGGAACTGCGGAGACTGTAGGCCCCTAGTCATGGGGTGCGTCGCGGGACCTACCTCAGGGTGTAAAAGGCTAAATGGCCACTGGGCTCAGAAGGGCAGGGTTCCACTTGTCCACTTCCTGCAGGACAGGGGGCAGCCCAGAGAACCGAAAGCTGGGGCGGCGTCTGTAGGAGCCTGCACAGACACCCCACGGATGTGCGGCTGTGCCACTCTAGCCGCCAGAGGCGATGGACCAAAGATGTAGAAAGGAAATAGACCAGAACCCATCTTTAGCCAACACTGAGGGCGGGGGGGGGCGCGGATTGGGGTGAGTGGGAGTGAGAATCGTGAGGGTCCAGAGAATAAGGCTTCTGACCCCCTAGGGACCCTGCGCATACCTGCTACCCGTCCTGAAATTTGGTCTCTGGCTTTTTCTCCTCCCCCAACACTCCGCAGGCCATACAAGACATAGAGATAAATATCCAGTGGACCGTCAGAAATAAAGCTTTCTAGGCACATCTCCATCCCGTGCCACGCACAGCTCTAAAACCTTTGATGGACGTCCCTGAATCTCCCACGGAGGAATGGGAACCCAGACGCCAGCGCTGATTACCGCAGCAGCGGGATGCTCTTCCCTCGACCTCCCCCCTCCCGACGCAATGGGGGCCACCCAAACCGGAATCCGAATAAAATAAATAGCCGTGCCCGCCACCCTGCCTCGCAGCGCAGCCCCCTGGGGATGGTGCAGTCTCAGGGACGGCTGCCCCCGCCCCGACCACCTCTGCGCGCTGCTCTGCTCTCCTGAGCGCCCACCACGCCGCAGTACCAGCTCGAGCGTGGTCGCTGCGTCCTCCGAGGCCGTGGGGCAGGGCGGTGCACCGGGGATCGAGGGAAGGCACCGCGCCCAGGACTGGGACCCTCAGCCCCCCGAGGCCAGAGGAGCAAAGGGCGGGCGCCCAAGGGGAGGGACGGTGGTCTAGCGGGCTGCGCATCCATCGGCCGCGGGCCCTCACATAATGCTCTCCTCGAAGGCGCTCGAGGGCCCCGCGAATGCCGTAGACTCGGAGCTGAAGCTCGTCCCGCCCGCGAACTCCAGCAGGGTGCCCGCGCCCGTGCTCGGCTGCCCCTTGGCGGGCGCCTCGGCCTTGGGCGCGGGGGTGGCGGTGGCCGCCTGGCCGGGCGCGCCCGCCGCGCCGCGGTGCGTCTTCATGTGGGTGAGCAGGTGCGAGCTCTGCGAGAAGCGGCGGCCGCAGTTGGCGCAGGCGTACGGCCGCTCGCCCGTGTGCGTGCGCTGGTGCGTGACGAGCACCGAGCGCTGCGAGAAGCGCTTGCCGCACTCGGGGCACGGGAAGGGCCGCTCGCCGGTGTGGCCGCGCCGGTGCTTGGCCAGGTTGGAGCGCTGCGCGAAGCCGCGGCCGCAGTCGGCGCAGCGGAAGGGCTTCTCGCCCGTGTGCGTGCGCCGGTGCCGCTTGAAGTCCGAGCTGTGGCCGAAACCCTTGCCGCAGTCGGGGCAGCGGTGCGGCTTCTCCTCGGCGTGCGCCCACTGGTGCCGCGTCAGCGCCGCGCTCTGCCCGAAGCGGCGGCCGCACTCGCCGCACGCGTAGGGCCGCTCGCCCGTGTGCGCGCGCCCGTGCGCCGTCAGGTGCGCGCGGCGGCTGAAGCCCGCGCCGCACACCCCGCACACGAAAGGCTTTTCGCCTGTGTGGCCGCGCACGTGCGCCGCCAGGTGCGAGCCACGGGCGAAGCGCGCGCCGCACTCAGGGCACGGGAAGGGCCGCTCGCCCGTGTGCGTGCGCCGGTGGCGCGCCAGGTGCGAGCCGTACACGAAGCTCTTGCCGCAGTCGGCGCAGCGGTGCGGCCTCTCGCCCGCGTGGTAGCGCTGGTGCTTGGCCAGCGCGGCGCGGCGCCCGAACGTCTTTCCGCAGTCCGAGCAGATCCATGGGCTCTCCTCCTCCGCCAGCGCCGCGGGTGCCGGCTCGGCCAGCAGTCCCCCGACGGAGGGCCCGAACGCGCGCAGGCCGCTGCCACCGCCGCCGCCCCCGGGCCCGCCGCCGCCGAAAGGGTCACAGGCCAGCCCTGCACCCTCCACCAGGGAGAGCGGGCCTCCCAGCGGTCCCGGCACGGGGCGCCCGTCGGCTGGCAGCCGCTCTCCGAACTCGGGAAGGCCCAGGATGGGGAAGCCGTCCGGGCGGAGCCAAGACTTGGGGTGCACGGGGAAGTGGAGGCCGAGCGGGTGCGAGGAAGGCCCCTCGCCCTCTCCCTCGCCCAGGCCGTTGCCCATCTCGAGGACCCGCCTGTCCGGCTCGGGGTCGTCCTTCTTGCTCTCGGCGGCGGGCGCCTCCGCCTTCCCCTCCGCTGTCTCCTCTCTCGCCTCAGCCTCCCGCACTCCGTCCGCCTCGCCGGCCTCGGGTTCCTCCGTCTCCTCGGGCCCCGCCGCAGCCGCCACCTCGCGGGGCTCCCGTCGCGGGTCGTCGCCGCCGGGCTCCGTGCAGCAGCCGCCGCGCCGGTGGCGCTGGAAGTCTGCGCGCAGGCGAAAGGCCTGGCCGCAGTCGGGACAGCAGTGCGGCCGGTCGGCCGTGTGCACCGCCTGGTGGCGCGCGAGCGCTGAGCTCTGGCTGAAGCTGCGGCCGCAGTGAGGGCACGGGTAGGGCCGCTCGCCAGTGTGCGTGCGCTGGTGCGTGACCAGGTAGGAGCGGCGCCCGAAGCCCGCGCCGCAGAAGGCGCAGCGGTAAGGCCGCTCGCCGGTGTGGATGCGTCGGTGCGTGACCAGGTGCGACTTGTAGACGAAGCGCTTGCCGCAGTCCGGGCACGGGAAGGGCTTCTCCCCGGTGTGCGTGCGCTGGTGGATGGCCAGGTGCGAGCGGTACACGAATCCCTTGCCGCACTCGTCGCAGCCGAACGGCTTGACGGCCGCGTGGTAGCGCTGGTGCTTGGCCAGCCGCGACCGGTGCGGGAATACTTTGCCGCACACGTCGCATGTAGTCTCGGGCCGCCCTATTGGCGCAGCCACTGCGGGGAATGCCCACGGCGCCAGCAGGTTGGCGCCGGGCTCCCGGCCGGACAGGAAGGGCTTTGCCTCAGCCTCGTCTGCCACGACCCCCAGGCCGCCTGGCTCAGGTCCCCACTCCTCCGCAGTCTGCGCCGAATCTGAGTCGTCAGGGCCCCAAGTCCCAGGTACGTCCCCCACACCATACGCGGCAGACCACAGCCCCGGAGGCTCGTTTTCCTCTTCTGCCATTTCTGCCAGGAAGTCCTCGTCGTCTTCCTCTTCGTGGTCTTCTATGTCGTCGGTCCAGTACCAGGCTCCTGAAGGTGACAAAGAGGATGTGAAAGGAACCTGTCCCAAGAATTCTGGGCCTCCTGGATCTCTGAGCTGTTCACCGCAGGGCCTCCCTCCACTCGACAAAGTGTGAGGCTGTCACCCTAGCCATTCCTGGGCAGCCCCAGGGCCAGTGCAGCCTGGGTTCACCCAGACTTGCTGAGGACCAGCATGCACAGCCAGCCAGGGCTCATGTGCTTCTCCTGCGCCCTCCGGGCTGCCACCCTGCAGAGGATGGGAGCAGGAGGTGAGCTTGTCTGTAGCTTCCTGTGAAACCCAAGGCTAAACCTATAGCAGAGTGCCCACAAAAAGTGGTGACACCTGATCATCTCAGCCTGAGGCACCAGCACAGACAAGACCTCAGTGACAGGCAACCTGCCTTTGCAAGTGCTAAGCTTTGTGTACCCCTTCTCCCACTGCAGCCCCAGGAAAGGCCCCAGCAGCTGGGCTGCAGGTTCTTGAATGGCTCCCCAAGTCACCCCCTGGATTCTGCATTTGGCAGACCCCAAGCCAGCTGAGACGGTGGGTACACTGTGAACACTCCTAAGAGTTTCAGCCACTTGTCTGGCTACCAAGCTGCACTGGGACCTCTCCCTTCTGCCTCTCCTTCCTAGGGGGCTGTGTGGACAGCATGGAGTGTGGCTCTAGAGCCAAAGTCTATAGGACTTCCTTGTTTATGAAGTGAGAGCACTGACAGATGCCACCATGACACATCCCAGAGGGAACTAATGTGTATGAAGCAGACACTTAAGTCACACAGGTGCCACAGGGAAACCACCAGGACCCCAGTGGCCCCTAGTATTGACACCACCTGTGTCTGTGCTGTCTTGTGCACTGTGCCCACTTCAGATCCCAGCTCCTCAAGGTCCCACAGTGTGGGTAGGAAACTCCTCCCTCCCATCCCACGCGGTTCCACCCAGGCTCTTTCCTACAGCCAAGTCTCTGGTGGGTCACCTGGCTGGGGAGCCTGGGCCACTGAGTCCCAACCTCAAGAAAGGATCAGAGCCCTGGAAGCCTCAAAAGTCTGAGCTAGCCCCTCATTTCAAACGCTGTCTCCCACCAGGCCCTTGTTCCGTATGACGTTTGTTATGGTCACTGAAGAGTCACACGGGAAGACAGTGCTGTGCCAAGTGAAGTGCACAGGCCTGACTGCAGCTGTGACAAAAACACACATGGATTGGATAAAAGGACAAGAACGAGTAATTTTATTTTTCACACTCTGCAATACTTTCTGAATGTTCCAGAGTTAGTACTTTTGTATTACAGTGCATGTAGCTTTAAATGAACAGGCTTCTTGTTGTTAGGCTGAGATTACCCCCAGCTGCCACCTGTGGTCACCTTAATAATGAGAAGTGGCTGTGCCCCCTTGAGTGACACAGAAAAGGCCCTGCACCTCCTAGCTGGATGCCTTTCTTTATCAGCAACGTTCAATGTGGGAAGACTGGGGTTCCCTAGGGGCCGGGAGGGACGGGCTGCCTGGCTGTTGGTCAGAGGGAAAGGTTTGTTCCTCAGGCTCTGAGTAGTTCCTAACTGGAGAAATTCCTACTGAGGAAGGGATGTGACTCCTTGGCAGATTAGGGAGTCTGTGCCCCTCAGGACAGTCAAGCATCAACAACCCCTTGCTGCGTCAGAAAGCATCAGAGCGTTGGACATCAGGTCCAGCAAGGGCCTGCCAGTGGGCAGCCTGACTGCCAGGAACTGGGAGGATGGTGGGTCGCAGTGGCACCACCTGCAGGCTAGGCAGCCCCCCAGAGGGCACTATAGAGTGGACTGGTCCTCTCTACATGACACAGTACCTCTGGACCTGGCATGGCCACTGTCCCAACACCACCACCATGCATGAGGCCAATCCTAAACACAAAGCAAGGGGACAGAGGCCACCACAGACACAGAACAGCCACAGGCACTTGAGCCCCAGGGAAGTCAGCTGGCTGCACCCTGAGACAAGGCCTCAGAAGTTACTGGGCCACTGGGAGAAGACCTAGGAAACCCAGGGGTCAGGCTCTGTCCTCTTGTTTTCTGCTGCCCAAGTGGTTCAGGGTGTGGTGGTCTTGGTCCTGGCGCGTGACATCCAGGTCCCCAGGCCTTTTCTGGCTTAGACTAAAAGCCTTTGTTGGGGCTGGGCAAAGACGCCTCAGCTCCACTGTCAGACCCCGGCCAGGGCTAGCAGGATGCTGGGACCAGGAGAGTGTAATGTGTGCTTCCACAGCTGGAGGGCACAGGGACAGGCAGTGCTTTGGCAGAGACTGAGGTTCAAACACTGCTTCATCCAGACACACAGGGGACAGTGGAGGAGAAACAGGCCTGGGGATGGGAGCTGCTGTTCACGTCCCTCATGCCTAACATCTGCTCCAAGGACCTGGCCTTGGATGATAATTAGCCAGGCCTCTAGGAATACCCCAAAAGAGCTCATCTGCAAAGGCAGATGAGGGGCTCAAAGCCCACTGCCAGGGAGGGAGAACACACCAGGGCCTGGTCATAAGGACACCTTCACAGCCTGTGTCCTGAGCTCGGGACCCCAGTGAAATAGGTTTCTGGCCTACCATGAAGGAGTAGGTGACAGAAGCTGGTGGAAAGGGACTCCAAACAAAGAAGGACAACCTGGCAGGCCAATGCCAGAGGAATGAGTCAGAAACCCTCAGGACTGCTGTCACCACAGGGTTTCTGCTTTCTAGGTTAGTAACATCTGAGGTGGCGGTCTTAAGAGTTTGCCCCTGCAGAGCGTAATATGGGGTTTTACAAATGTCAATTCTGCTTCACTATTCCACTGTGCCTTATCCCAGGGATTCCCTACAGCTGACACCCCAATCTGCTCAGCTCCATAAGCAGTGCATGCACCAGGCTGAGCCCTTTGCCACATCACCCCGGCTGCCTCAAGAAGCAGCTCAGGACACCAGCTGGGTCTGAATCCTACTTCCACCACTTACTAGTCATGAATACTTAGGAAGTCATTTAGCCTTTGTTTCCCCATCTATAAAATGGGCTTGTTTTATTTTGAGACAGTGTCTCACTATATAGCCCAAGCTGGCTCAAACACAATCCTCCTGCCTCAGCCTCCAACTGCTGGGATTACATACGTGCACCATCACACCTGGCCTTGTAAAATAGGTTTATTTATTGTTGTGGTGCTATGGATCAAACTCCAGGCCCTGTATACTACCACTGAGCTACATAGATCCCCAACCCTAAAAAGGTAGCACCTGAAAACCCACTTTGCGGGATTAAGCAGCCATAAGACCTCCCACCCCACTCTTCAGCTTGGTTTTCTGCTCCCTGAAACATCAGGCTGCACCTCCTTCCACTCTTGTAGCCCACCGCTAGTCTCTCCTCCAGCAGGCTGGGCATCTCTAACCCTAAGGCCTCTAACCAGCTATGCCCCTGGACAGTCCAGTTCTCCTCTAACCAGACAAGAAGTGGGGGTGGGGCAGACTGTGGGGTGACCTGGCTGGCTTGAAGCCACCCTGTCACCAGCATATGAAGAGCTAGTAACCTGCAGACACAAGAGGTCCCTCCAGGTGAGTCGAAGCTGCTGCTTTTCCTCTAACAACCCAGGCCTGGTTCCAAGTAAGGCCACGCCAGCCTCTGCCCTCATGCACCGCCCCCCATTTCCTCCATCCAGCCACAGAGACTGAAGGTGGGCTCAGGGAGAGCCCCTTCCCCTTCAGCAACGGTTACTGAGGAAAGAGTGATAAGAGTGATGTGCTAAATCAGTGGGCATTGCCGCCTCCTTTCCCACTGTGGGCTGTAGGGGAGACTTCCGAGTTCAAGCTTGGGAAGGTGGCAGGGCTTCTACACTGGCATCTATCCTCCTTACCAGGTTCTAGCGAAGCTACCAGGTCTAGGAGCAGGTGGCCCTCACCAAGGACAGACAGTGGGCTGCCTCCTATCGCTGATAAGTGACCTCAGAATGGCCAGCAACTCTCTCTGGTTTCAATCCCCTCATGGATGACATGGGGCTACAGCACCAAGGCCTGGCCCTCTTCACACAGGATTTAGGACAAAAGCATTCACTGTCCAGAGAAGAGGAGATGGGCCCAGTCTCTCTCCATCAGAGGTTCCATCACCTGTAGACCTATCAAGCCCTTTTGCTCCAGGAGCAAAAAAGTCTACCTCTGCCAGGGGCGCTCTCACTCCTCCAACCTCCACCAAACCCAGGTGCCTAAGGCAAGTCAGGACTCCTTACTCCTTATCCCCTGGCTACAACTAGAAAACGGAGACAGACTCAGTGATGTCCAGTCACTGGACTGGCCCTCTGGGATCTCCCCAGGTGCTCACAGCTGCTCAGAGCCTCTGCCTGCTGGAAACTGCTGATCACTGCATTCTCTCACCTTTACTACTGCCTTTGAAACTTCATCTCTTGTCTCCTGGGTAATGTTTAAGCTGTTTTCATCCTGGGTGTCATACTTCTATCCTTTGCTTTCAGAAGAGGGGCAGAAGCCAGCAGCCAAGGGGTGCTTCCTCTAGGAGTAGCATCCACAGTGCCAGGCTTTGCTGGAAGCTGCCTCAGGACTCACACGTGAATCCTGAGTGCGTGGATTCACAAGGATGAGGAAGACCCAGTACCTGTTCCTACTGAGCTTGAAGTGCTAGGAAGGTGGGCTGGAAACAAGGCAGTTAAGGACACAGAGCAGGAAGGCCAGCTCCACATAGACACACTAGACCAGACCACCAGGCCAAGGCAGAGACCCATCCAAGGGAAGCCTATGCTCACCAGGACACTTTCTCCAACTACATTCTCTGCTCCAATGCAGATAGGGACTGGCAGAAGTGGTATTTAACCAGGACAGGGATCTCTCCAGCAACTTCACCACACATTCATAAGGAGCAAGGACCCTGTGACCTAAGCCAAGGAAGGAGCAGGGTAGGCAGGATGGGTGGGATTGGAAGCCAAGAAGGAAATGAAGAGCTGGTGGCAGGTGCCAGGGGATAGAGGACTCAGAGTACAGGCTGAGGGGCAAGTAGGGGCTTCAAGTAGCACTGAATGGGGAAATATGGCCAGAGTCCACCTGTATGCAGGGCCCATCTCATCAGGAGCACAGGACAAGGAACCTTGTGTCTTGCACGACTAATTTAGAAATACAACTCTCAGTTCTCAAGTGGCTCAGCTGGGAAGAAGTGGATTGGGGGTGGGGGACACACAGTGGAGGCAGGCACTCAGCCACAGGCTGTTGTCAGAGTTCTACCTGAGTGGCCTCCCAACCTTTGCCACCACATCTGTATGCTCTGTAAGCAGGCATGTGACACATCAAAGACATGCCTGATGGCTCTGCAGAAAGAGTCTGGGCCAGGGACATTCCTGGTCCACCCGCTCCAACACAGCAACTAGCCACAAGGGAGGGCAGAGGCCCAGTCCAGCCAGCCCTCGGGATACTTCCAATCCCAAGCCAGGCGCAAGGCTCCCATGCCACCTATCGAGTAGACTTCAAGGACCACCCAGGCTCAGGCCAATGCAAGGTGTTTTCCTAGGACCCTCCAAGAGGTAGGAAGAACTGGGGCAAATTACAGCATGCACCAAGAGACTGGTCACCACCAGCTACATCCCTTCCCCTCCAGGTGGCTTTCCTGAGTATGGCTGTAAACGGGCAAACTTCACACCAGGATCCTCAGAGAAACACCGCCTACATCCCAGAGGCAGCAGCAATGCTTCATGGTAGTCAGAGCCCAAGGAAGGTCCCAAAAGGGACTTGGGTCCTCAGCAGGAAGAGCAGCCCACTGCACAGTGGAGAGGGACTACAGATGACCTGAGGCCTTGCCAAGTAACAACTACTTGAAAAGCCATCTTCCTGTTCTGAAGGGAAGCTAATGAGGCCTCAATGCCCCACAGAGCTGCTGCAACACTGAGTGCAGGTAAAGATACTCTGACAAGTGCACGTGGGGTCATGGTACTGGAGTAGGGTTTCCAATATTTTTGTTAAAACACGTCACTGTTGGGCAAGGGCCTCTACCAAACACTCTGGAACCGTCACAGACTCCACGAGCACCTCAACACAACCACGAGTCTGACAGGCTCAGGCTGGAAACCATTGGTTTAATTCAAATTCTTTATTCTCCACAACAAGAAAGTGAGGTCACAGAGCTGAAGTAATCAAGCCATAGCCAGACCCAGGCCGCCAGAGAAGTTCACACATCAGTGTCTTCTGCACCCATTACCCCAAAATCCCTCCAGAGCTCTGAACTGCCCACCCAGGCCTAGAGCCTGTCCATGGGCCTTCCAGGGGCAAAGGAAAGCAGGAAGGGTTTAGGTGGTGCTTTTTTCACAGTCAAATGGGTGGGGAGGCAGAGGGTTGGCTAAGGTCTTGGACTCAGAAAGGCCATACCAACAGCCTGCTAGGCTCTTTATACCAACAAATGCCCTCATTTGCAAAGAAAAAAAAATCACAGGTTCCAAGGTGGGGAGAGAAAACTGTTTGAGGCTCTCTAAGAACCTTCTGCCCTTGGTCATAATGGAGCTGCACCAAGAGGAGCCAAGGGCTAGCACACGGTGGCCACCCTCTGTACTCAGCCAATCCACCCCTAAATCATCAGCATGGACCACTGGAGGTGGCAGAGGGTGGGGATGCCAGGTCTGCAGAGGGCTTGGGTAAAGACCAAAGTCTAACGGCAGCTCTGAGCAGCTGTGCTGATAGAAACCCCATAAAATAACATCTCATGCTCACCCGTGTAGACGCCTGTGACAATGTCTCCGTCCTCAGGATGGGGACTATCCGGGACCCAAGGTTCTTCCCCTTGTTCCAGGCGAAAGATCAGATCTGGCTTGGGGATTGGATATCCTGCCCAGGAGAGGAGCAGATAGAAGCTGCAGGGCGGCTGTCATAATGGAACCCACACTGTACCTGCCCACCAGATCTCCTCTCCACCTTTCCCAGTCAGCCCTTCCACTTCACTCTGCTCTGAGAGATTCTGCATCCCTTCCCTCACTACCCAGATCTCCTCCCACCAAGCCCTGCCCCACAAACCTCCACCTGCAGGATGCCCATCCATGCTCCATCCATACAGGATTTTGGAGCCTTGCAGCCCAGAGTCCAGAATGGGAGTGAGAGCTGACAGCACTTTCCACCTGGCTCAGATCACACCACCCCTCAGAAACCAAGGTGGTTCTAGGTTTTCCCTGGGGGTGGGCTGCTCCCAGAAGCTGCCTACTCTAAGACCACAAAGCTGGAGAAGCTCTCCCTCAGATGGCTATGCCCCCAAGCCATCTTAGCAGACAGCCTCTGGGGACAAAAGGCCCTTCCTTTCTTACCCAAGGACACCAGGATCCCATAGTTCTCCTGCATAACTTCCTTGTACAGGCTCCGCTGGTCTGTGTCCAGCCTCTCCCACTCTTCCATAGAGAAGTACACAGCCACATCTTCAAAGGTCACCAGCCCCTGGAAAACACAGCCATGGACACTGCCCTCAACTGCCCCAGGTGAAAAGCTGAAGGAACCCATCCTGCTCCCAACAGCCATGCAGGACGCAGTCAGAACATACTGAGGCCCTACAATGTAGCTCTCAAAGGGATACAGCTTCCATCTCAATAGAGCTACAGATGCCAACTGGTACTGTGGGCTCTCCAGCCTCCCCCGCCACCAGCCCTGGAGGCAGGGACTCATTTCCATCCAGAGATGAGGAATTCTGGCTCAGAAAGGGCAAAGGATCCAGCTCATGGGGCAGAAGGCCCAGCCCCACAGCCCCTCCTGCTTCACACAGCCTGGCCAAGGAAATCTGTAGTCACATCAGCAAGATGAGGGTCCCCTCCTGTGGACAGGGGGCACTGACTACAGTGAGTGTGGGCATGGGAGCCCAATCTATCTCTGCAGCAGGAAAACAGACATTGGCCAGGTGACAGTCATTCCGGGTAAATGCACCAGCCTGACCTTAAGGGATAAGCAGGCCTCTGAGGTCACTGTGCACAGTGTAGCTAAGTCGGTGGAGGCCACAACAATCAGGAGGACATGATGATCTGGAAAAGAACAGGACCCAGGAAAGCAGAACCACATGCCCTGGACCTGGCCTGGGGATCCCAGTGCCACTGCCCACAAAGGTTCCCAAGTGCAGATGTGAGGCCTCCTGGGGAAACCCTTCCTGATGACCTGAGCTCCACAGAGAAGGCAGCTTACCTGGGACTCCTCCTCGTCCTCCTCCTCCTCATCGTCCTCCTCTTCCAGATCCTCAGCCTGAGCAGTGGTTACAACCAGGGAAGCCTGCAGGGCTGAAGGGAAAGAGAGCTGAGGGGCCAGCTGGCTAGCAGAGCTGGAGCTCTTGGCTCCCTCATTTCCAAACCTTAGGCATCAGACCTCTCCCCAGCCTGGCCTACCCCAGCACCAGCACCTTTTCTTCCTTCCCAGGGGCTGGCTCCATTTTTTTGTTTGTTTGCCCTTTCCCTGAAGAACTAGGGACTTAGCATCACCACCATGGCTACCTTGCTCCTGGGTTCCCAAGCCTGGACTCTGCTCCTCTGCCAGCACCTCCTCCACGTCATCATTGTCCTCCTCCTCCTCTTCCTCCAAGTTGGCCTCCACCTCCACCTCTGCCACCTCCTGCACCACTGCCTCCTCCTCTTCCTCCTCCTCTTCCACCACAATCTCCTCCTCCTCTTCTTCCACCTCCTCCCCCTCTTTTCCCTTTTCCTCCTCCTCCTCCTGGTCAGGATCACATTCTGCCCCATCCTCCGCCCTCTCCAGCTGGGCGACCGGGGAATCTGGAGTCATGTGAAGGGCTGCCATCTTTCCTGGGGGCAATCCTCCGCTCGGCCTGTAACACAGATCAGGGAGGCCATCAGAGCTGATGAAGATCAGAGCTCTATCTGCGATCTTATGCTGCATAACTGGCCCATTGTGGACTAAGAAAGGCTACCAAAGAGCCCTTCCCCTGAAGCCCCTGGCTAGGGCCTCCGTTCTTTCTCACAGCAGCCACACACCTGGCAGGAGCCGCTGCCCTTTCTTGAGTGAGTCAACCATTAACGGGAGTCTTTATCCGCAAGGACCACAAGAGGCACTGAGTCCAGGCAACACAGCCTGAGGGTGGCCCATGTTTACAGAAAGGGGTGAGTGTAACCCACAGGCACAGCCCACTGACACAGAGAACAAAGAGCGCTTACCCAGCCCTCAGCACACATGAACCAGGCCGGCAGGGGATGCAGGAGGCCAAGCCCACGCACAGGCCAGACTGGGGGCACTTGTGAGACTGGATGGGCAGAAGGCAGGGACAGGCAGCTTTACTGGTCTTTTCAGGAGGCAAGGTGAGACCAGGCTGAGAAGTCAGCAGGCCAGGCTCCTTCCTGTAAGTCAGAGGAGAGAAGGGGCCATAAGGAGGTACAGCCTTGCAGTCTGCCCTTACTTCTCACAGCGTCCAAGGGATCTGGGAAAAGCTCAGTGGGTTATGAAGATGGGCCCGGTACTTGGCCAGCATAGGTAACATAAAATGCCCTGAGACGTTCCTTCAAGTTTAGTTAGGCATTAGATAATCCTAAAGACTGAAGTGCCAATACTCTGGAGGCTCAAGGTCTCCCCCATCGATATCACAAATAGCTGGGCCCAGGCGCACAGGGTAGAGGAACAGGGGACTCTGGGCCCTCGGAGCCATGCCTTCCTCCCAGTTGTGCATCTTTCACCAGCCCCTGTGGACTCCCTCGAGCAGGGAGTTCCTTTCTGTGGCACCTTCCTGGGTATGAAGCCAAGACTGCGTCTGTCATGTAGCATCTGTCCCATCAGTGTGTCAGGTCTGAGCAGGGCCATTTCCAAAGCAAGCTCAGGCCACCCCAGAACCCAGAGGTGAGGGCATGAGTCTCAAGGGATCCTAAACTGCTGGGCCACATGAGACATGGGGCCCACTCCACAACCCCAGTTCTACTGATGGGCTGCACCACAGAATGCCTAAAACCTCTGCGAAGACCCAGGCCGTGGGACCATCAGAGCACTGGGCCTGGTGGTCTCACGGACACGAGAGACCACCCAGGGACTGGCTCGCACTCCATACCAACACTTTTCTACTCAGGCAGAGAATGCTCCTTACCAAAATGCTCTGAGCTGCTGCTTTAAAACCCACACTTCAATAGCCAGGAGACTCTGAGCATCCATGCAAGTCCTCCCAAGTTCAGGGACCAGGACCCCCTAGCAATCAGAAGCCACCTCAGTCCCGACTATGCTGCCTTCCCGACACCTGTTTCCCCACACTAGATTCAGAAGCACTGCCTCAAAGACACAAGCCACAGAACTAGGAAGGAAGGCCAGGCCAGCCTCAGCCTCTCCCCTCTTCGGTATGGGAAGAGGACTCAAGTGTACAAACATTCATGTCTGTGTTGCCTTAGGACCAGCCCTACCCAGCACTTGGGCACTAAGACCTTTCAGCAGCAATTCTTAACTGCACAGCATGGCAGCACCTACACTTGACCTGAGAAAAGTCAACTGAGTGATGTTGGCTCTTCCTCTGAATCCCCCATTTCAGACACAGAGTAAGCACTCCAGGACTTACTGCAGAAGTGACCCTAAAGTCCACAGCTAATGTGCCGGACATGAATTTCTAAAACTTGGTCTTTGGGCCCTACTGTCATCTTCCAGAACAGGCTGACCATAGCTGGGGAGTCCTTGGAACTAAAGCCCATCCCAGAAGCAGTGGAGAACCTCTGCCACCAAAGAGGACACTGGTAAGGTCCCTTTTTCCAATCAATCCACCCATTGGTGGGACCAGAGAAAACGGAGCTCCACCTGTTACAGAGGCCAGAAGTCCCACAGCAGACAGGTCCAGGGCCAAGTTCATGCCATTCTCCCCAACTAAGAGTTCCGAACAGAAAGCTCTGAGAAGTGGACCTTGGGGGCAGGTCACTTCATACTCCTGCAACTCAAGCTCTGACGTCTACCTGTCTCTCCAGCGCACATCTTCCCATGTGGAGCTGGGGGTGGGGAATGACTCACAGGTTCACTTTCCCTTAACCTCCAATTCAGGTCAGAAGCCACAGAGGGTCAGGTAAGCAACTTCATGTAAATCCCTGGGTCCTCCAGACCCTCATTTCCACTGGGGCCCAGCACCTGAGGACATAGCCAGTGCTGCATTTAGAACTGGGATGGGGGGGAAGAGAGAACAAGATCTCTTCCCTAAGAAGGGAAGTAGCAAAAACGGAAAAGAAATGCAAAGTTTGAAAACTCTTAGAAACTCCACAAAAGTCCCCAATCCAGGGAACCCATGCTGGGAAGGAGGAGAGAGGAGATGCCTTTGTGCAGTTTGGAACTAGTCACCTTCTTTCTCTTTGGCTGGCCTCACTGACCTCAAGGTCTTGGAAGATGTCCTTCCCTGGCCACCACGACGCTCATCTTCTGTTCCTGAGTTTCAGCATTTACTACCCTCCTGGGCTGCTCCTACTGCAGGTGCATCCATGGCAGTATCTCAGATGACCAGTCCCACCAGCCCCCCGACGCCAGACCTGCTGACACTTGTTGAACCAAACCAAGTGTCAACGTCATCATCCCTGCAAGGGGGGAGCTACAGACCTGATCATCCTGGTACTTGCATCTCCCCTTCCCAGGGCTCATCCAGCCTCACACCAAAGGCCAACTGTCTCCCACCTTTTATGATCACCTGGGGCACTCCATCTGACTCCCTGGGACCTTTCCCTACCCACCTTTTGGCACAGAGATGACAGAGCACAGAAGCCCAACAGGGCCTCCACTTGCAGATGAGGGCAGGCTCAGACAGGGCCCCCCCAAGGTCACAAAGCAGGCTGTGGGGAGCCTCCCTCCCTGCCTGCTGAGGGCTTATCGCGCCCCCACCTCCTGCAGAGGCCACCATGGTGACAGCCCCTCCTTGGATGGGTGTGTCCCGGGGGCGGGGGCGATCGCAGCCCAGCCCCCACCGCAGCAGGGTTGGAGGAGGAGGAGGCGGGCACCTCCCGAGGTGTCGCCATGCGCGTGTCCTCCCCCAGCCCACTCCCTCGACGCTACCTGCCTGGCCGGGCCCTGGGGAAGGGTGTGTGTGTGGTGGGCGGGAGGTCGAGGCCGCCTTCTGACGCGCAGGCCCGGGAGGGGAGGCGGGGGTCCACGGACCTCGTGGGGTGCGAGCGCTGCGGTGGAAAGCCAGGTCCGCGAGGCTGTGTCTGCGACCCCACCAGGCCCGCACCCCACCCCTCACCTCCGTCCGCCCTCCCCCGAGTGCCGCAGCCGCTCCGCGACCACCCGAGGCCTCCAGGCTTCGAGGGCCGCCGCCCCCGGGGCCAGTCGGGCCCGGCCGCACCTGCCGCCCGCGCGCGCCCCACTCACCGCGCGCGCGCCAGGCCGGCCGAACCGGGTCAGGACGCGGGACTGGGCCGGGACCGGGGACAGGGGCCGGAGGCCGCTAGGGCCCCTCGCTACACAAAGTGACGGCCGCGAGCTGCGCGGCGGCGGCGGCGCGTGGGCACCGGAAGTGCCGCCCGCCGGCCCCGCCCCGCCCGCGCCCACGGGGGGGTACTTCCGGTCACGCGGGGCCTGCCGGCGCGCTGTTGCGAGCGCTTGGCTGCGAGGGGCCGCTGCGCTCTGCCCCGGCGCGGAGAGGGATGGACGTGGAGGGGGACTGCGTGGAGGGGACGCGAGCACACTGGACACTCGTGGGCAGCCACCACCATGCCTGCCTGCACCCCTGAACACCCCCCACCTCCCGCCAGGAGACCCTCACCCCGCCGTTTGAGATGCCCACGGGGTCCAGCTCCGGCGGGCATCCCTGCGTAACAAACGCGGACTTCATTCCACTGGGATTTAAGGAGCGCCTGCTAAGTCCCCTCCAAGGGACCCTCCTGGGCCCTGAAGTGGTGACCCCAGCACGGGTTTGGAGCCCACCTTCGTGTCTCCACACCCCAACTAGGCAGGAGGCGTGGCAGAGGGCGATGCAAGAGCAGGAGTGGAGCAAGCAAGTGGCCCAGGTGTCCAGACTCCCTTCCCGGACCACCAGTGCGTGCAGTGCAGGGACAACCCAAATGAATGTCTGGAGGGCAGAGGGACTGAGGGGTCCTGTTGACCATGGCAGTCAAATGCAGGAAGAGTTGTAGAGGGTGCACTTGGAGCTACAGAAGTAGTCTGTTGGTGGAGGCAGAAGTGACAGGCAGGGGTGGGAGTAATGGGAAGGGGAGGTCTCTGGAGGCATCAACGACGCACAGACTGTTCCCATATCTGTCTGCTTCCACACACAGGTGTGCATCTGGGGTCTAACGGTGTCTTCTGGCACCCATGGGATTCAGGGCCTTTTTTCACCCTGGAATGAGGTGGCCCCAGGCTTCTTCCACAGTTGCCACCACACTTGCACCATTATTTTTCCTACATTTGGGTGGTGAACTCAACCGTAGCCGCTCCTCAAGACAGGGCAGCAGCAGGAAGGACTAAAGGAACTTCACTCTAGTGAAATAAATCCCCTCCATTCCAGAACCTCAGCCCCTGGTGTTCTGGCAGAATAAGCACTCAAACCTTGTCCTGCACAGGGGTGCAGCACTCCCCCACCCACCAAAGTCTTGCCCTTCCCAGTCTCATGCCTGCCTCATCTCCAGCTGAATCTGACCCCTTGCTGTAATATGCTGCTGAGTTGTTAAAGTTTTTTAATGTTATAGAATTAATAATTGAAGCCAGGTGTGGTGATGCGTGCCTATAATCCCAGCTACTCCAGGGGTGGAGGCAGGAGGATCACAAGCTCTTACCCATCCTGGACAAAGTTAGTGAGACCCTATCTCAAAAACAAAATAAAAGCAAAACACCTGGGGGTGTGATTCAAGTGGTAGAGCACTTGCCTAGCATTCATTCATGAATCCCTGAGTTCAATGTGTGCGTCAGTTGGGGGGATTGAAAATTGAGAGTCTCTATTTAAAAAAAAAAGTTCTGGCAACACAGTGCCTGTGGTTTGAGGGTACTGGTCAGTAGGGCCTGAGAGGTGATGGACCCGGTGATGATTGGGGCTTGCCATCCTTGGTGCCTACTACTCACCATCTCTCTACAGGCCCACCTCTTCAGGATACCGCCACCTGGGCTTGTGGGTATCTAAGATTTTGAACTCCAACTACCAGTTTAGACTTGACCATCCTACCTGATCTGTAGGTTCATCAGGAAACATCAAGGTATCCCAAGCAAGGAGGGGGTGATTAACAATTAACCAAAAGCAGTGTCACCAGGCAAGGGAAAACTTGGGAATGTGGGGGTTTCAGGGCCTGGCAGCCTGTGACCCCTTTAGCCCTGAAAAGAGGAAAGAATAAGATGCCATTGAGCCTGGGAGGAGATGGAGGTGGAGAGGTGGAGTCATCCAGCAGAAGCTGTGACTGTGGAGAGACAGTGGGAGGCAGAGAGAAGAACCCCCCCCCATCTCTGCTCTCCTGCAGTCAGTCACTGGCCAGCACTGCCCTTGGGCAAAATCGTCCTGAACTGTAAGAGTAAGGGTTGCTGGAGATGCAGCCTTCAGAGGTCAGTCTCTGGGCCCAGAGCCAGGTAGAGAGTAAATGGGTGGAGTGGGCCACAGAATCCTGTGCTCTGTTCCTGCCTTAGAACCCTCCATCTTATCAGGTAAGGATCCTCTGTCACCCTAGCATCCAGACCTCTCCCTTGGCCTGCCTGAACCTGATCCTGACACAAGACTAATTTCCTCCCAAGTGTCAGGATTACAGATGTGTGCCACCCTGTCAGGCCTTCTACAGAGATTTTCAAAGCCAGAGTCCACCAGGCTCCGAATTCCTCAGACCTCCCTTTCTTTCAGCCTATTCCTGCCTGAGTATTCACCTCAGCTGGTGTTCCTTTGGTCCTTTGTCAAGGTAGAGGGTCAACAGAGAGGCCACCCCTTGGCCTCTTCATTACATCCCCATCTCTGAGGGTCAGCTCTCCATCTTCCTGCTCCATGACAGGCAGTCTTCAAGGCTCATTTTGCTCCTCACATTGAAGGACACAGCCGGACACGGGCGCGCGCGCGCGCGCGCACACACACACACACACACACACCAAAAGATGCTGCCTGTCCTTCATTCTCAGGTGTGTATTCACGTGTTTATGTGCAGTCTCCATGATGACATTTTCATGGACACCCCATATCTTGCCTGCCTACCCTCTGCAGGACCTATGGTTACTCTCTGAGTTCTCCAAGGAACTCAGATCCAAAATAATTACCTATAAAATAATTATCTGTACCTGAACCACGTGGGTGGGGGCCAGGGGAGACAGAGACCTTCAGATGGAGGTCAAACAGCTCTAAGAATCATGTTGAGAAGGACGCAGGCATGAGGCTATAGAAGATGAGAAGAGAACCAGGTATAGTGGTGTATGCTGTAATCCCAGCACTTGGGAGGAAGAGGCAGGAGGATCTCAAGTTCGAGACCAGCCTAGGCAACTAGTTCATGAGACCTTATCTTGAAAATAACTACAGCAAAATGGACTGAAGAAGTGGCTCAAGTGGTAGAGCACCTGCTTTGCAAGCGTGAAGCCCTGAGTTCAAACCCCAGTTCCACAAAAAAAAAAAAAGAAGAAGACAGTGAAAGAGGGGACTCCTGCAGCTGCATGAGGGGAAGGGGGTATCTATCTGCAAGATGGAGACCTACACAAACAATCGGGCTTCCTAAGCTCCAGAACAGCTGGTGGGCACCAAGCTGAGACCCTGACCCCACTCTTGGCCATGAGCTTAGCATGGGGCTGTCACACCTCAAATTCCAGCTAGCCTGACGGTGATAGGGTGTTTTGATTACAGTTATTAATGTATTCCCTAATACACATTTTAATGGTATCTCCTATAATGCGTGATTGGGAGTTGGGTAGGATTCGAGGTCAATTTTTGACATGATGGGCCTGAATATAGATGTGCCCAAGGCCTGCCAATCATATGCCTCCCTGAGGGGCACCTAGTGGGCTAGAAACACAAGGAAGAGATGGGCGCTGATCCCTCACCCCAGGGAAAACTGAAAGCAGGCAATGTTCTTGATGGGGAGGAGGAAAGGAGGGAGAGCCTGCCCATATCAGGGGCTGGTCCACCTGCCCCCAGCTGCTGCATACAAAGCCAAAGGAGGGAGAGGCCTGCCCAGGCCTGGGCACCCCAAGAGAGCAGGAGAAAGCAATCACAAGAAAAACAGAGGCCTACACTGGGAGGCAGCACCCCTCCAGCCTGGGCTTACATGGCTGCACATTGCCATCAGCTGGTCTGAGGTTGAGGGAAAGGACACAGAAATTGAGGGACACAGCCAACCTCAGGGTGCCAGACCTAGGGTAGGGCAAGTCTCAAAGTCCCAGCTGTGAAGTGCAGCCTGAGAGCCAGGAGCCAGGAACTCAGAGAAAGCAGAGGTTAATATCCCTATGTTTTCCCAGAACAGGTAGCCTTTTAGCCAACCCGGAAAGGTGACTGAAGACTGGGACATAGCAGAATAGGGGCATCCAGCCCGAAAAGGAATTGAGGGGTAGGAATTTGGGAAGATGGGGAGGGGAGAGTCAGCAGGCAGGAGAGAGTCATGTTTTGCCAAGATGGTGGGGCATGGCAAGGAACACAAGTAGGAGTCAGGGAGCCATCCAAAAGACGTTGAGGTGACCTAGGTGGCAGTGACAAGCTGTGGGAATTAGGAATTCTGCATGGGCCAGGTGTGGTGGCTCACACCTGTAATCCTAGCTATTCATGAGGCAGAGATCAGGAGGATCAAGGTTAGAGGCCAGCCCATGCAAATAGTTTGTGAGACCCTACCTTGGAAAAACTCTTCACAAAAAAAAAAAAAAAAAAAAAAGGCTGGTGGAATGGCTCAAGGTGCAGGCCCTGAGTTCAAGCCCCACTACGGCAAAAAAAAAAAAAAAAAAAAAAGAATTCTGCATGGGTGCAGTAGCTCATGGCTATAATCTCAGGACTTGGGAGGCCAAAGCCAGGAGGATCAAGGTCTGAGGCCAGCACCAAGCCCCCCCCCCCAAAAAATGCAAGACCCTGCTTGAAAAATCACTAAAACAAAACAGGGCTGGTGGTGTGGCTCAAGTGGTAGAACACCTGCCTTGAGCACCAGGCCCTAAATTCAAACCAAGCTGGGATTAGAAGCATGAGTCACCACTCTTGGCCAAGAATTTGGGTGCAATGGTGCACTCCTGTAATCCCAACACTCAGGAGACCGAGGCAGGAGAATGGAGAGTTCAAGGCCAGCGTGGGCTGCATAGCAAGACCCTGTCTCACAAACAAAAACAAACAAGAAAAAAAGAGTTCTTAATTCAGAATTAAGCTATGGGACTGGGAATTGTTGCCAGGCAGGAACCTGATCCCCTGGGAACTTGTGGGGAGCCAGGTGATGGGGTTCTGATACCATGTGAAAGACCAGGCCTCCACCTACCCATTGTCTTTCCACAGGGAGCCCCTCCTTCCTTCACCAGCCCTCCCTGGGAAGCCCCAAGTCTAACCTAATCTTCCAGCCAGGCAGCAGCAAGGCATGCTGGGAATGATTGGTCACTGGGGCTGGTGGCTGTTGGGAAGAACAGAAATGAGCAAAGTACCCACCAGGCAAGTCTGGATCAAGTTCCAGGCCCTGCGATGAGCATAAAGAGACAGGTGGGAGGAGGAGGTTGGGGGTGTCGCCTACAGATAGGGGAGGCCCCAGGAACTTGGGACAAAGATTCTCTCTTCAGGCTCTTCTGAGGCTTTTCTCAGCTTGGTCTTCACCTAGAGTTTCTGTGTCTTTTCATCACCCAGTTATAGCAAACGTCCTGTCAAGCCTTCAGTGTCTGATCAAATCGTCCTGGCCTGCCTCCAGACATCCTGGAGTCTGTTCACTGGAACTCACCACCACCCTGAGCTCTTTTTGACTATAAATCTTCATTTGTCTGGGCTGTATTCAGAATTCAGTTCGTTCTCTCTCTCTTTCCCTCTCCCATAAGCATTCTACCATAGAGTCACACCTCCATCCTGTTGGAAATGTGGGCCCCAAAAGTGACCACGGGGAGAGGAGTGATCTGGCCAAGAGATTCTTTATTGCCAGGTGGGAGAGGGAGAGAGCAGAGAGAGCAGAGAGAGAGAAGCAGGAAGGGCAGGGGCTTAAATACCCCTGAGTGGGACTCAGCATGATCTGATTGGTTAGGATCTTATGGTTCGTGCTGATTGGAGGTTGGGGCAGAAGGAGGATTCAAGCTAGACTTGAGGCAGGACCGTGACCCTGGGAAATGGAAGCTTAAGGGTGCAGTAAGAACTGAAACCTATGGGCGCCATTATTGCCAACACATCCCTTTTTGCTTTAGTTTATTTTTCAGATAGGTTCTCAGGCTAACTTTACCTGGAGCTGGCTGAGATTCTCCTACAGCCACCTCCCTTGTAGCTGGGATTACAGACATGCACCACCAGACCTGGCCCAGAATTGAATCAGTTATGTATTGAAGTCTCTTTGCCTCTATTGCAATAGGCTCAGAATTAAATCTGGTTTTAGTAAATTTTTTTGGAGACAGGGTCTCACTGTGTAGCCCAGGCTTGACCTGGAACTCCGTAAGTCCATATGAGAGGACAGAAATGTCCCTGGTAAACAGAGCTCCAAATGCCCTCAGATGCCTGGAACCTGCCCACATCTACTGTGCCCCCGCTGGTGACTCACAGGAAGGCTGGTACACAGAATGAGCTTCCTGTCAATCACTGGGGTCACAAATGGCCTCCTGACTAGCAGTGTCCACTGTGGAGGGCAGGACAGGGACCAGGTGGATGACATACCTGGGAGAGCTGTTTTATGCCTACAATTGGGGATGCCCCTCCCCCTACAGACTGCATATACACACATGTATATGAATATGAAAAATATACATGAGAGATTTTGGAAGTGTGTTTGTGCCAAAAATATGCTCATTAAATATTGCCCATCTTTTTTCTGGTGGGGTACTATTGGGGTTTGAACTCAGGGCCTTGCACGTACTAGGCAGGCACTCCACCACTTGAGCCGTGCCCTCCACTCCCTGCCCTCTTGCTTATTCTTAACACAGATCAATAATTGCAAGTCCACTGGGAGAGCAAAACGACATACGACCACTTGCAGTGTTTAGTGTCTGCTGGAACATGGTGGGGAAGAGCCTAGAAGGTAGAAAGAGGCCAGAGGTTTAGTTTTTTTCTTGTACTCACAGGAGGCAGAGGGAATTTTAGGAGACTCTGGGGAGGGACAGTCAGTAATGCTGAATTACATACTGAAGTGGTCACATTTTGGCTTTCTTTCAGTTCTTCTAATGACATATCCCTGAAACCCCAGCTGCCTGAGAGGGGGAGGCAGGAGGGTCATGAGTTCGAGACCAGCCTGGGCAAAGTTAGCATGAGACCCTGTCTCTTGGGCTGGAAGTGTGACTTAAGTGGTAGAGCACCTGCCTAGCAGAACAAGGCCCTGAGTTCAAATTCCAGGACCATGAAAGAAAAGTTTAGCTGGACTTCAGACTTATAGCACAACATGGAAGGAGTTTGGAAGTTTCCATTCTGTTCTCAAAACAAGAAAAAAAAAAAGTTGAACAAACCAAAGTCAATAACACATCTTTGAGTCATCAGAGAATTGAAGTCACAGAGCACACAAAAGGTTGTACAAGGAAAGAAACACAAACAACTGGTACACTGTTTCACTCAGTTGTAAGCTCTGACTACTTGTTTACCAAAATTTGTTCCTGGGGTATGGTGGTGCATGCCTGGAATCCCAGCTCTCAGGAGGTTGAGGCAGGAGGATCAAAAGTTGTTGCCCACATGGTGAGACTCTGTCTCAAAAAAACAAAAAAAAACCCAAAACACAGAACAGACTGTTCCCTGGTGGCTCACACCTATAATTCTAGCTACTTGGGAGGCTGAGATCGGGAGGATCCAGGGTTAAGGCCAGCCCTCGCAAATAGTTCAGGAGACCCCATCTCTAAAATAACAAGAGCAAAATGGACTGGAGATGTCAAGAACCTGCTTTGCAAGTGTGAAGCCCTGAGTTCAAATCCCATCCTACCAAAGAAGAAAAACAAAGAAACAAAAAAAATATTTTATTAACAACAAACTCCCCCAAAAGTGTTAAATAACTAAATTAGGAAGG
The DNA here is from genome assembly GCF_047511655.1 of Castor canadensis. Taxonomy (NCBI): domain Eukaryota; kingdom Metazoa; phylum Chordata; class Mammalia; order Rodentia; family Castoridae; genus Castor; species Castor canadensis. The sequence continues at coordinate 3,472,087 of NC_133391.1, read as the reverse complement.
AGGGAAGGAAATTGAAGGACACTGTAATTGAGTTTCATTTACAACTTCAGGAAGTCAAGAGATCATGACTTGGACTGGTAGAGTAGCTCAAGCACCTGCCTAGCAAGTGTGAGGCCTTGAGTTTAAACCCCAGTACCACCAAATATGAAATTGGTGAGAGAGAGAGAGAGAGAGAGAGAGAGAGAGAGAGAGAGGGAGAGAGAGAGAGGGAGAGAGAGACCATGACTCAAGAGATGACATGCAGGCGTATTACTTAGAGATTATGACATAATGTCAGAAAGAACAATTCAAAAAATTGAAAAGGAGGAGGGGGTGGGACTGGGGACAAAGAGAGTGGGACAAAAATGCCTGTACTTTGTCAAAAGCCTTTTAGGGTCTGACCTAAGAGGGTAGCAGCTGGATGGAGCCCAGGTGTCCCCTGCAGCAGCGTAGCATCACCCAGACATGGCACAAGTACAGTCCAAGGTTGCAAAGAAAGTCCTTTGGCCTTTCTGATGACTGAGCGTATCACAGTGGGGTGGGAAAGAACATGGTGCCTGGGTCCATCTGTCTAGCTCTGGTCTCTAAGGTAGATAAAACCTCACAAAATAGCCTCAACTTTTACAAACATTGCAGATATGATAATTGTATGAAACATTAAGACTAATTACACTCTTGGTAATTTTGTGGAGTATTTTTTTAATCCTATTATATTTTTTCCCTGGTAAGTCAGTCTGAAGGTCTGGACTCCTATCTTCCCAAGGAAAACTCCCATTTTTTGTTTGGTTTGGTTTGGTTTAGTTTTTGGTGGCACTGGGATTTGAACTCAGGGCTTCGCATTTGCAAAGCAGGCGCTATCATTTGAGCCACACCTCCAGTCCGTTTTGCTCTGGTGATTTCGGAAATGGGGGTCTCACAAACTCTGTGCCACATCTGGCCTCAAAAGATGATCCTCCCAATTTCAACCTCCAAAGAGCTAGGATTACAGGAGTGAGCCCCTGGTGCCTGGCTTCTCTTGTTTTGTTTTGAGACAGGGTCTTGAGACAGGCTAGGCTGGAACTTGTGATCCCAAATGCTGGGATCACAGGTGGGCACCATCACACCAGTGAAAGTCCTTTTTTTTCCCTGTAGTACTGAGGTTTGAAATCAGGATCTCACGCTTGCTAGGGAGAGGCTGTACAGCTTGCGTCACTGCACCAGCCCTTTCTGCTTTGGTCATTTTGGAGATGGGGTCTTGAATTTGTACCCAGTCCAGCCTGGACCACAATCCTCCTGCTCGTGCATTATACCTAACTAGCGCGACAGGCATGCCATGCCCTGCGTTTTTATTGGTTGAGATGGGGTCTTACAAACTTTTTGCTCCAGCTGGCCTGGAACCACAGTCCTCCTGATCGTCACATCTGGAGTAGCTGGGATTACAGACGTGAGCTACTGTGCCCAGTCTTGATGTTCTTTTTTCTTTTCTTTTCTATGCTCTGGTTTCTGTGTTTTGTTTTCATATTTCCCAACATGTCTGACTCAGGCAGTCCTTGTCTGCTGCTGGCACTGAAGGGCAGAAATGTGAAGCCTGAGGATGGAAGAATGGGGGTGGCCACTGCTGGCTTATGTCAAAGAATCACTGGATGTGAATGGAACTGCAGGTGCCAGGGCAAGGAGATAGGGGACAAAAAGGTCTGGCTCACTTTCTCCCCACAAACCCCTACGTCCTGGGTCTTGGAGCGGTCTGTGCTCACTGGGAAAAGGGACCCACTCTTAAAATCTGTACAAGCTGGGCACCAGTGGCTCACATCTGTAATCCTAGCTACTTGGGAAGAGTAAGCAACCCAGGCTGGACCAGGCCACGCCATGGTCGCCATGACAGGTCTGCCAATGACAGTTATCCTAGGCAAGGCACAGGAGTGAGAGATGGCTCAGCCCCTGTTCCTCTGGAGTATGGAAGGTGACATCTGTTCCTGCCTCTTCTGCCAGGCTCGGATGGGGGGAAGTGGGAGGAACTGGGATCTGAGCTGTGCTTGGATGGCAGAAGCCAGTGGCGAGGGGCGAGCTCACGGGAGCGGGAGAGATGCTGCAAAGTGCTGGAGACGGAAAGTAGGGAGACAGGAAATGTAGGGTGAATGGATGGTGTTTAAAAGCCAGGGGTAGAAGAGACACCAGGGTTCAGGGTGTGGACAGGGAAGGAACAGACACAAAATGGACCCTGGCACGTGCCCTCATTTAGCAATTGTGTACAGGGGCAACAGAAAAGGAGTGGCTCCAAGACAGTTCCTGGTTGGATGTCTTTGGGGTTTCTTTTCTTTTTGGTGGTACTAGGGTTTGAACTCAGGGCCTCCTGCTTGCTCAGCAGGTGCTCTCCCACTTGAACCATGCCTCTAGCCCCTTTTTACTTTAGTTATTTTTCAGGAAGGATCTCCTGGTTTTCCCCAGTGCCAGCCTCAGACTGAGATCCTCCTACCTATGTCTCCCATCATACCTGAGCTCACAGATGTGCACCACCACACCCGGCTTTTTGTTTAGATGGGGTCTTGTTAACCTCTTGCTTGAACTGGTCTTGCACCTCAATCCTCTCATTCTTTGCCTCCCAAATAGCTGGGATTACAGGTTTGAGCAACTGCACCCTAAGGAAGCTTTCATTGCAATCCCTGTAGTCACTTCATAGAGACAGTTGCTGGAAGCCCCGGGGTGCTTTGGATCAAGGTGCCCTTCTGGGAGAGAAGATGGAAAGAAGATGCCCCAGAGCAGATGAGGCACCTCTGCAAGGAGAACCCCTGGGTGGCATCAGGGTATCTGGGCACCCTCAGGAGCTAGGACACGCTTCGGAACCTGTGTGAATATCTGGCCCTGAGACGTTCTTTCCAGTAAGAACCTAACACCACCTCCTGGGGACAGTGGCTAGATGTGAGGGATGTGACTGTCACTTCACTGGAAATAGCATCAGACCTGTGCTTCTGTGTGACTGGGTCACTCCTTCCTGTGAAATCTGCCACACAGGTAGTTTTTGTTTGTTTGTTTGTTTGTTGTTTTGCTTTGTTTGGTGTCGATGGATCTTGCTCTGTAGCCCAGGCTGGCCTCAAACTCACAATCCTCCTGCCTCTGCTATTTTCCTACGCCACATGAACCCCTTTCCTCAAAGAAGACATAAGTTCCTTCTAGGGAGACCCCCAAACCCCTTCTCCATCTTTAACTGATGCTGTTCCTCTTCTAGCTAAGACACACTGCCCTCCAAATAAATTTCTTTTAACTTAATACTGAGATAGCATGTTAGCTGGGCATGGTGGCACATGTCTCTGGTACCAGCTACTCAGGACCCTGAGGTAGGAGGAGGTCCAGGAGTTCAAAGCCAGCCTGGACAACATAGCAAAACCCAATCTCAAAACTCAATAAATAAATAAAAATAGAGTGAACCATGGGGAAAGTTAAGTTAAATGTTTGGGAAGTGAGAAAGGGAAAGAGAAAAAAATGGTTAACATATAAACCAACAGATTTCCTATAAAAGTAAGGGTGGAAAAAGCCAGCCATAGTGGTGCACACCTGTAATCCCAGCTCCCAGGAGGACGAGATAGGAGATCGAAAATTCAAGAACAGTTTGAACTACATAGAGAGATCCTGTCTCAAAAAACACAAGAGGCACCCATAACCTTTCTAGCCTTCCTTTCTGCAGCTGGTCACGTGATCATGGCTGACCTTTCTGTCTTCTTCCATGCTCAGTGCAACCTCTCTTTGCTGACAACAAGTACCCCAGTGTGATGGACAAGAACCAGAACTAGAAAGGGAATTCTGGGAAACAGAATTGAGAACCCAGCTTAACCGTGTTGATGCTGTCACTACAAAGCTGCCCCCGCCCCCGGTCTTCCCTTTGATGGTGAGACAGTTTCTACCTTAAACATATCTATTGCAAGCAATACCAGCAATCTAAGTTAGCAGTAGTATTTATCTGTCTTCCCTTCAGTCCCTCTTCCCTCACCTAAAGGTGCCTCTGATAGTCTAGACCCTCCTTGGAGACCTCCTGGCTCCCCACAACAGTCACTCCATGTCCTGTGATCATTAATCTGTGTCTCCCTCACCTGCTGGGAGCATCTCAGAAAATGCCCTTCCACACCTGGCAGCCTTCAGCCCTTCACCTGAAGCAAGCCTGGCTCTTCCTTCCTCTCCCTCCTAAGACCAGGCTCTGCCCATCCACCCATCTGGGCGTCTAATTTTTCTGTACTGGGATTTGAATCAGGACCTCACACTTGCCAGGCAAGCGCTCTACCACTTGAGCCATGCCCCAGGCCTTTTACCTTCAGTCTGTTTTTCAGATAGGGTATTGTGGTTTTGCCGAGGCTGCCCTTGGCCTTCAGTCCTCCAGGTACCACTGTGCCCAGCTTGTTCTCAATGACTTTTTTTGCACATGCTAGCCTCAAACTATGATCCTTCTGTTCACTTTCCAATTAGCTAGGATTACAGGTATACACCACCATGCCCCAGTCCATCTGGGCATCTTAAGTCAGATTTCCCAGAAGTAGACCTTAGAAGACCATTTTGGAACGCAGTCGGGGGGGCTAGAGAGAGAGAGAGTAACAGAGGACAGGAAGGGTGAGATGCAAAGTCCCACTGTAATAACAGATTCCCATCTGGAACAGAAATAATGCCTCAGAGTCATCCCAGCGTCAGGCAGGGCAGCCAGACTTTCCCCATGCCAAGGTCATCCACTCCCTGCCCCTTCTGCGTGCTGCATGTGTGGAAGAGCTGCAGAACTGCAGGTATGGGCTGCTGGGAGCCAAGAACCCTGAATCCAGGCCTGGGGTGAGGGCCCCCCCATCCATCTGAAGGATCATTCAAAGAGACATGGGCACAGAATCCATGTTGGCTCCAGGCCCCACCTTGCCCCTCATAGAACCAACTGTGTCACATATCGCTTCCACTCTGTGTAGGGAACAGGTATCCAAGAAGGGGGACGCCAAAGCTGTCACCTACCCTTCTCCATTGCTCAGTTCTAGATTTCCTGCCTTCAGCATTTCTCAGCTGGCCTGAGGGGGTGACTCAAGGCGCCTATTTGAAAGAGCTAAATATCCCATCCCCTGGTGACTTTTTACTTGGGAAAATGACTCTATGTCCATGGGGGAGAAGATAAGGAAATCACTGCTGCCACTCATGCTGTATTCAGTGGAATTGTATAGTCAGGGACCCAGCTTCTCTGGATCCAAGAACTGGCTCAAGTCTAGACACTAGGAAAGAGATCGTGACTTTCTGTTGGGGAAGTTGACAGTGGCCTTCAAGGTCACCACTGGACCTTTTCTGAGGAGTGTACAAGTCAAGTAGTACCCTAGTTGCATGCTCATCTCCCTCCCCGCTGGGATCATCACAGTCACTACCTATCACCACAGACATCCATGCATCTTGGCCACCTGGATGTCCACTTTACTGTCATGTCCATCTTGCCTCTGGTGGTTAAGCAGGACAGCCGGCCCCTGCTGGTCCTGATATGGGGGAAGCCAGTTCTATGGTAGCCCTTCCAGAATTGCCTCAGGAAACATCCCTGGCTGAGCTTCCCATGAGGCCAGAGTCCTCTGCCCTGTATACTCCGTAGCTCCCTGTAGGGGCACATCCACCCGGCCAGGCCTTGCCAATCCCTTGACGAAGAGACCTCCACCAGACCACTCTGGGACTAAACCTTGTCAAAGGGCTCATGGTCTGGAAGGGAGCTGGGGTAGCCTTTGGAAGGCACAAGTTCCCCCAAGACTCCTGCCATGTCTCGGTCAAGGTGAGGGATAGAGCTGCAAAGGAAGATGGGCCACAGCCATATCTGCAGGCCCAGGGGACTTGGGGTGCTTGTGGGGCCCTGATGATCTCCAGATGTCCTTTTCTTTTCTCCTCCTCCTCCTTTTTTTTTTCTTCTCTTCCTCCTCCATCTCCTCCTTCAGCTGTCCTTTTCTTCTTTCTTCTTCCTTCTTCCTTCTCCTTCTCCTTCTCCATCTCCATCTCCTCTTCCTCCTCCTCCAGGCCTTCTCCTTGTGGTGCTGGTGGCCTGATGCTCACTGGGCAGGCGCTCTACCATTTGAGCCATGCCCCCAGCCTTCCACATGTCATCAATCCAAGCCAGAGGACCCCACCCCATCCACATCTGGGCTCCAATGTGAATATACTCCAACCTGCTCTGAAGTTCCCTTGCTGTTACACCAGGCTGGTGTAACAGCCAGGCTTTTGGGGATCTTTTTAATTTTTTATTTTGCAGTGCTAGGGATGGAACCCAGGGTTTTGTGCATGCTAGGCAAGCGTTCTACCATATGATCTATGTCCCCGTCCCTTTTTGTTTTGTTTTTAATTTTGTGTTGAGATAGGATCTCATTACTACATTCGCCCAGGTTGGCCTCAAACTTGCCATCCTTCCACCTCAGCCTCCTGAGTAGTTAGGATTACCACCACACCTGGCTTGTTTTGTTTAATTGAGACAGAGTCTCACTATGTAGTCCAGGCTGGTCGTGAACTTGTAATCCTGCCTCAGTTACCTCCTGAGTGCTCCTCTGCCTGGTCTTCAGAAGTCTGCCCTTGATGGAGAGAAATGAGGGTCTCTCTCTCTCTCTCTCTCTCTCTCTCACACACACACACACACACACACACACACACACACACACACACACACACACACACACAGCTGGGGATGGAACCCAGGGCTTTGTGCATGCTAGGCAAGTGTTCTACCACTGAGCCCCAACTCCAGTCTTTATCATTACCATTTCCCAGGTATCTTAAGTGCTTGAGGTATTGTGTGAGCCAGGTGGGTACCCTGTTCTTCATCAGTACAGCAGCCAGAGGCAACCACCACTCACTACTTACTGGGGGCCCCCTGCTGCTACCTGCTATGCCAAGCCTCAAACCCAGAATCCCACATCTAGACTCCACTGCCCAGGGCCACTGTCAACACCAGGGCTCTTAGGCCAGGCTTCTGAGAAGCAGGTTTTGAAATGAGGACTTTTGTGGGAGTATTTTAGAAGGAATTTGGTCCCAGGGGTTGTCGGGGCAAGAGTGGGACAGGGAAGCAGAGGAAGCAAAGGAGGGGTGCAGGACCTAGTGTGGTGGCCCATGTTTATAATCCCAGCTACTCTAGAGAAGGAGGTAGGGGGATCATCCTGTTTCTGGCTCTGGGCAAAAGTGTGGGACCCTATTTGAAAAACATACTAAAGCTGTATGTCACACCTGTAATCCCAGCTACTCAGGAGGCAGAGATCAGGAGGACAGAGGTTCAAGGTGGGCCCGGGCAATAGGTTCATGAGACCCTATCTGGAAAATGCCTAACATAAAAAGGCCTGCCAAAGTGGCTCAAGTGGTAGAGCGCCTGCCAAGCAAACATGAGGCTCTGAGTTCAAGCCCCAGTACTGCCAGAAAAAAAGTAAAGAAACACAAAGCGGCTGGGGCTGTGGCTCTAGTGTTACAGACCTTGCCCATCAAGCAGTGAAAAGATATTATTCCCATGGAAAGACGTGAAAACATGAAGACAGGACACCGTGTCTCTTCGTTTTATTTTTCATGTTTTGTTTCTCACTTACCAACACACATGGAAAACGTGGTTGTGTCAGTAAAAGAGAAGCAAGGGCAGGGAGAGAGAGGCAAAACCAAGCAGCCACCCTGTGAAGACAGGTCAGGTAGAGCCCGGAGGCCAAAGGCAGCAGGTGGCCTCCTCCACCTGCCTGCCTTCCCAGGAGACATCAGCGATTACTGCAGCTCATACAGCCCTTGCCCCACCCCACCCCCTCAACGATTTGGTGAGGTGGTAAATAACCTTTCTGTCACTCCTGATTCTTCCCAGCCAGGAGGCAGGGTGTGCTCAGGCAGCCCCTCCCGCAGCCTGGTCCGGGGGAGTCTTCCACCTGAGTCTCAATTTGCCAGCACCAGAGCAGCACCTGGGCAGCCCTGGCCTCCATAGGGCAAACCTGGAGCTCTCTCAGGATCTCATTTCAGGGGACATGCCTGGGGGCTGCAAGGGGACTTGGGAACATTTGTAGCAGAGGCCCGAGAACCTGCCTCCAACAGGTACAGAAACTTGGGCTCTCCAGGATGGAAGGTTAAACCTTTAGCCCAGAGCAGAACTTTCTGGCATTTGTCTGCACGTTGACCCTGTGAACACTGTGACCCCATGTCTATGAACACAGGCATTTCCATCAGAATTATTTCCCCCAGGGACTTTTACCCAGCAGGTATTTTTTCAAGGCCAATGACACCAAGGACAATTCAGTGCCTTGCTCAGTTCTTTGCATAAAGCAGGTAAGTTTTCTTTCAACCACCCCCACCCTTTTTTTTTCTCTTTGACATAATTTCCATCAGCATCCAATCTTTTCCGTGTGCCTATCACCTCATATATATTTTTTATTCCCTGGTTAGTGTTCAGTTGGCGTCAAACGTCACCAAGTTGTTCGTCCAATTTTCTCATAAGAGAAATAAAAAGAAAAAAAACCCCAAACTAGGCAGCCCTCTCGCCCATCGGTTTCCCCTGGTGCTGTTTGAGCCACGGGGGCTGTTCTCTTGAGGATGATTTTTGGGGGTGAATTTGTAAACCTGGTACTTCTTAGAGAGTCTCAGGGGATGATGGAAGTTTTTTTGTTTTTTTTCAATTCTCCCTTCCCCCTCACCCCCAGGGTGTCCAGAGATAAGGAGAACTGGGGTCAAGATCACACACTGGGGTCAAGATCACAACGTGGTGTCAGGTGCATCAGCCCCCCCCAGCCCCTCCCACCCGCGCGCTGCCAGCCCGTCCCCCGCCCTGTGCCGGGAGGCGAGGCGCGCCCGCATCACGATGCCTTGCTGGCGGGTGGCCCGGAGGCCTGCTGGGCACGCGATGCGCCCCCCGAGGGCGCGGGCCGCGAAGGTCGCAGCAGACCGAGGCCCCGCGAGCGTCCGGCCCCGTGCAGCTGGCGCTCGTGGCGCCGGATCTGCACCTTGTGGCGGAAGCGCTCGCCGCAGTCCTCGCACACATACGGCCGCTCCCCGGAGTGCGTGCGCCGGTGGCGCAGCAGGTTGGACGAGACGCTGAAGCGCTTGCCGCAGTCGCCGCAGGCGTAGGGCCGCTCGCCCGTGTGCGTGCGCTGGTGCTGCACGAGCGCCGAGCTCTCGCTGAAGCGCTTGGAGCAGTAGGAGCAGGCGTAGGGCTTCTCGCCCGTGTGGATGCGCTGGTGTGTCACCAGATTGGAGTGCTGCGAGAAGCCCTTGCCGCACTCGCCGCAGCGGTGCGGCCGCTCGCCGGTGTGCGTGGCCTGGTGCCGCACCAGGTCCGTGCTGCGGCTGAAGCCTTTGCCACACTCCCCGCAGATGGTCGGCCTGTCCCGTGCGCGCCGCCGCCGCCGCTGTCGCGCAGGTGTCAGCGCCGCACTGCCCGCCGGACCCGGGATGGCCACCACGGCCGACGTGCTCACGGCCGGCAGCACCATGAGCTCTTGCAGCACCACGTAGCCCGGAGGGGCCACCACCACGGCTGCTGGAGCTCCTGGGACAGCAGCCCCGCCGCTCCCTGGGGCGGGCACCAGTTCCAGCTGCAGCTCGGGCTGCACGGGGGTCAGCTCCAGCTGCACCTCCTGTGACTGGGCGCCCAGGTCCACGGGGGTCAGCTCCAGCTGGACCTCCTGCTGCTCCAGCTGCTGCTGCTGCTCCAGCTGTTGCTGCTGCTCCAACTGCTGTTCCAGCTGCTGCAGCTGCTCTTGCAGTTTGAGCTGCAGCTGCCGCTGCTCCTGCTGCCGCTCCAGCTCCTGCTGCCGCTCCAGCTCCTGCTGCCGCTCCAGCTCTTGCCGCTGCTGTTCCAGCTCCTCCTCCGTCCCCATGTCCACTGGCATGAGCTCCAGTTCCACCTCTTCCTCCTCTGGCTGCAGCTGTTCCTGCTGTTGTTGCAACAACTGTTGCTGTTGGAGCTGTTCCTGCTGCTGCTGCAACAGCTGCTGCTGCTGCTGGAGCTGCTGCTGCTGCTGCAGCTGTTCCTGCTGCTGCAGCAGCAGCTGCTGCTGTATCTGTGCCTGCTGCTGCTGCAGCAGCTGCTGCTGCAGTTGTGCCTGTTGCTGCTGCTGCAGCAGCTGCTGCCGTAACTGCTCCTGCTGCTGCAACAAGAGGAGCTGCTGCTGCTGGAGCTGCTCCTGCTGCTGCTGAAACTGCTGCTGCTGCAATTGTTCCTGCTGCTGGAGCAGATGCTGCTGCTGGAGCAGCTGCTGCCTTAACTGCTCCTGGTGGTGCTGTTGCAACAACTGCTGCTGCTGGTGCTGCTCCTGCTGCCGCAACAGCTGTTGCTCTTGAACTTGCACTGGCTGCTGTGGTAGCGGTTCCTGCTGCTGGTGCACCGGCTGTTGCTCTTTCACTTGGTGTGGCTGTGGCTTCTGTGATTGTTGCTCCGGCACTTGCTGCTCACGTCCCTGTCCATGCTGCTGTGTTAGCTGCAGCTCTGGCTTCAGTTCTTGGTGCTGCGTGGATTGGTGGCTTTCCTGTGGTTCCTGTGGTTCCTGTGGTGGCTGAGACAGCTGCTGTTGCCCGTCCTGCTGTGAATGCTCTTGTTGCGATTCCAGCTGATGACCCAGCGGTGGGCGCTGTGGTTGCTGTTCCTGCTGGTGCTCCGGCTGTTGGTGTAGTGTTGGATGATGCTCTGACTGTTGTCCTTGAAAGTCCTGTTGTCCCAGCTGGCCTTCCTCAGTGATGCTACTGGCCCCCATTGAGGCAGAAACTGCTGGTCGTGGTGGGCTGCTTCTGCCTTCCTGAGTCTCTTCATCTTCCTGACTGTCGCTTCCACCGCTGCCACCTGTAGTGGAAATGGCAGGAAGCCAGGAGAGAAGGATCTATAGGCGGCTCTCTGGTTGGGCCCCCCAGGACCTGCCCCTTACCTTGCCTGTGTACAGCCACTAAAGGCTACACTAAGGAGTTCTTAGCAGGGTCTCAAAGCATTGAATCACATGACAATGACAGCATTGCAGAAACTGAAATGCCAGGGGCTTAGAAATGTGCCCAAGGGACTGATGGTCCTCTCATTCTGGATCCCAGCTCCCTGACCCCTCCTCTGGTCCTCCCTTCACACAAACTCCATGGTTAGATGCTTGGCACCAGCACAGGTGCCTGGGGCTCCCAGCAGGGTTCCCTGAAATGTCTCTGTGTTTCACCCTGTCCAGTGGAAGTCAGTTCTCTGGCCACTCCAATGACCAACGCTCTGACCTCAGTGATCTCAGCGATGGTCACACTTGAAATCATGAAACTCACCTTCTCTGTAAATATCAAAGAACACTTTTTTTTTTTTTGGTGATGGTGGTACTGGGGTTTGAACTCGGAGCCTCACACTTGCTCTACTGCTTGAACCACACACATACCCGGCCCTTTTTGCTTTGTTTGTTTTTCAGATAAGGCCTTGCATTTTTGCACGGGGTTGGCCTTGGACAGATGGCAATCCTCCTGAGTGTGAAATTATAGGCATGTACCACTATGCCTGGCCCATAAGAAAAACTGCCTGGAACAATGGCCACAAGCAGTTTCTAAAATCCACCAAGTGTCAGAGAGATCACCAGGTGGGAAGTCTTCATTTCAGGATCCAACCCTTCCAGTTAGCACCTGTTCACAGGCTTAAGGACCCTGCACATTCTCTAGAACCTGGCAGATGCTTGAAAATTCCCTCAGTTTGGAACTAACCAGGGTACAATTAGCTCCATTTAAAACGTTCCGGAGTGGAAGAACTAATGGCCTCCAGTCTACACAGAGGCTGGTCAATTACTGCACTGGGAGAATGCAGGGTAAAGGCAGCAGCCCAGTGTTGTGTAAGGCATAGAGTAAGCCCTGCAAACACAAGAAGCACCCCACTGCCACAGTTTTCCTTCTGCACAGTGTCCACACTCGGTTTCTTATTCTGCATATCAATATTGTACTTTCAGAAAATCCTAATTTTCTTTATACACATGATCCTGGGAGCTCTCTCCACTTCTAAGTCTGATTCAACATCTGTTCTGCCTACAGCAATGGCTGTTTTATTAACAAATTTTTTATTAGAATATATTCATTGTATGGGGGGATTCATAGTGACAATTCAGATTACACTTATATTATACATTGGTTAGCTCGCCCCCATCGTCTCTCCCCCTCACCCCCCATCCCCACCCCACTTAAAGCAATTGCAAGAGGTTTCTTAGCTCAGTTTCATATAGGTATATGAAGTCCATCCACCATAAAGCATGGTCTTTTCGATTTTGTGATGGAAAGCAATGGTTTGATTGCTAAACTTTTGTTTTCTTGGCACTTTTCATACACATATCTGTGCGTGTACATATGTGCATATACATACACACATATATGTATATATATTTGGCAGTACTGGGGTTTGAACTCAGAGCTTTGCACTTGTGAGACAGGCACTCTACCACTTGAGCCACATCCCCAGCCCCTTTTTGCTTTTATTTACTTTTCAGGCAGGGTCCCCTATTTTTGCCTGAGGTGGGCCATATCTGCCTATGGCCTCCGAGGTAGCTGAGGTCACAGGCATATACCACCACACTCAACTTATGGATCAAGATAGGGTCTTGCTAACTTTTTCCCTGGGCTGGCCTAGAACTGCAATCCTCTCCATCTCTGCCTCATTGAGTAGCTGGAATTACAGGTGTGTACCACTGTGTCTAGCTCCAGGAATATATTGATTTACTAAAACCAAAGGATAAGTTGGGCATGGTCAGGCACACCCATAATCTCAGTGTTTGAGAAATGGAGGCAGGCAGAGGATTAAAAATTTAAGGCCAGCCTGGGCTATACAGTGAGACACTGTTTCAAAGCAGACAAACACATATCTACATGTATAATTCCCTTGTAAAAAATATTTCTAATAAACCTTGCTTAGGATAACGGATCAGTGAGTGCATTTTTCAGTTGGGGTGAATGTACCACTTGGGATGGTGGATGAAGACAGTTGTGAACACCTGTCCCTGGTGGTGTGGCTCAAGTGGTCAGAGTGCCTGCCTAGTAAGCCTGAGTCTCTGAGTTAAAGCCCCAGTGCTGCAGCAAAAAAAAATTAATGTCATAAATACCTGCCCCTATTTCAAGTCCAATGTCCCTTAGAACATCCCCTTCTCCATCCTCCTCTGTAAATCATCTCATTTCTAGCTTGGCCACATGGCCAATCTGATTCCTGAGGTGTCAATGTCAGCAATTTTTTTTTTTTTTGGTAGGACTGGGGTTTGAACTCAGGGCTTTGCACTTGCAAACAAGACGCTCTACTGTCTGAGCCACACCTTCAGTCCATTTTGCTCTGGTTATTTTAGAGATGGGGCCTTGAGAACTGCCTGGGCTGGCCTAGAATGGCAGTCCTCCTGATCTCAGCCTCCCAAGTAGCCGGGATTATAGGTGTAACCCACTGTTGCCAGGCAATGCCAGGATTTTTAACAAAGGCATTTTAGCAAATGTGTAGCTAAGTGTTGCCCGACATGTATACCCTCAAGAGATTTTGGTTAGTTAAATTTACAGTTGGGAAGAATCTTTGTTTAATCTACAGGTTGCAATCCAACACCTCTAGTTCTATATCAGCTCTGTTCAACCCTGCCCCATGCTCTTACTCAGCACAGATGGAAAATCTGGCTGTCATGAGTTGGCTACCTTAAAAGGTTCAGACAGAGTGGGTCCCAGAGGAGGGTGGCTCTGAGGGAGGCTCAGCAGCAGAAGTGGGAGCAGAGGTAGGGGAATAGTGATAAAGGGTAGAAGCCACAGGAGAAAAGAGATCATAGAGCCACCACTGAGGCACGAGGGGCGGAGCAGAGCTCTTCTGCCCTTCAACTCCATTTAAGGACTGGGGTCAGAGCCAGGGCCACATGGGAAGACAATGGTGGCGGTCACCTATCTGCTGGGGCAAGTGACGACCAGCAGGCTCAAGCTAGCACAGGTGAGGGGGGCCAGGGTGAGGCATTGGTACCACCAGGAAGTCCCTGGTCAACAAGACTTCAGCCTGACAAAGCGACCTTGGCAGATCCACAGGCAAACATGCAAAGGCTACTGAAGGATGCTGAAGTTGACCAGCCTGAACAGGTGCGGGCTGCCGCCACCCCCAGGATCTGGGGCTCTGTGAAAGATCCTAGCTGGAGGCCTCGCTCCCCTCCAGCCCTCACCTGACAGGGTGTCGGGCCCTGGGCCTCCATCCTCAAGACATCGCAGTTCCAACACGAAGGTCTCTGTCGCCGCTGGTCCCAGTTCCATCCTGGAGGTCACACCAGGAACCTGAGATGCTGGCTGTGCTGAGAGGAAGGAAGGAAGCTGGTCAAGTGGGAAGTGGCTCTTAGATCAAGCGGAGAGGCAACTTTTTTGTATTCACAGGGCTCCACCTCAGCCTGGTCAGAGGCCTGTGGCTGCTCCTCATTGAGACACCACTGTGGGAACCAGCCCCCTCACAAGGGCAGGAAGCTGGAGTCACAGAAGGGATATTTCAGGGTGCTCTCGGACAGAGAGAAACTTTTCATGTCACATCCCCCTTCCATTCTGTTGGTCTCCAGGACCTTCTGCCTCCCAAACTGCTCTGGGGACCTGCCCAGCCTTCCAAGGCCACCAGCAAGCCATATGTATCAGGTGCCACCCCAGCTCCCTGAAAGGTAGGTGGCCAGAGCACTGTGACACATGACAGGTGCTGCCTGCAGGCCTGTCCTCCTGAATCCACCCTGCAGAGGTGGCCCTTCATCCAGGCCTCTGCACCCTGTCACCCAGGCTGCTGCCAGCTTCCCCTGGCTTTTGGAAGCCAGTTCTACCTCTCATAAGAGGCAGCCCTCCCCGCCCCCCTCCAAGCCTGGGCCTCACCTGGTACAACATTTCCTTCTGGCGGCAGCCTCTGCACTAGGGGAGGTGTGGTCAGTGGAGGCTGCAAGGTGAAGGCCACAGCATTCAGCCAGCTCCTTCCCGAGGCGCCTCCATCCAGAAAGAGCCACCGGGGAGGTGCAGGCCACCCGGGGGGCCTTTCTGGGCACTCAGGAGGGTCTGCGCTGTCAGGGCTGCCGAGGTCGCCCTGGGCCAAGAGAAGGGGCAGAGTGGAGTTCCCCAGGCAGAAGTTGGTGGCGACTCTCGAAAGGGGACAGGGGCGGGAAGCAGAGCCCCGAATCAGGGCTGGCCTGGCGGGACCATCGCGCGCAGCAGGGCCGAGGCCAGGGCCTTAGCTCGCCCCGGCGGGGTGGTCCAGTCTGGTGTGGCCGGTGGCAGCTGGGCGACACGGATCCTAGGTGAGCGCTGGCCACAGGTGCCCCGCAGCCCGCGGACGGCCTGGGTCGGGCCGCGTTGGCCAGGGCGCGGGGGACGGGCGGGCGCCACGGCCGGGCCGGGTCCCCGATCGCTCGCCCACCCGCCGGTGTGCGTGCGTCCGTGCGGGCAGCGGCCGGGCCGGGGCGGGGGTTGCGGGCGCGGGTGGGGGTGGGGGGAGCGGGGGCCGGCACAGGAAGTCCCCCCGGCATCCGCATCCTGTCCCCCGCCCCTGCGGCCCGCCGCGCCCCCGCGCCCCGGCCCCCGCCACCACCACCACCACTACTACCACCACCAACGGCCGCCGCCGCCGCCACCGCCGCTCTAGGCCGCCGCCAGCTCGGTGGGTTTAACCCTTCCCGGCCCGGACCCGGCCACTCACCCGGACCGGGGGACACGATGCGCGGCACTGCGTGCGTCCCGGGCCGGCCGGTGCCGAGCGCAGCGCGCGCTGTGCCGCATCCCTGGTGCGCGTGTCCGCGCGCCGGGGTTGGTGACTGTCACTGCATGGGTGCGGACGGAATGGGGCTCCCAGCCCTGGCGCCTGCCACCTTCTGAAGGGTCGACTTGACCTCAGAGTCCGTCCCCCCCTCCCCCCCGGCAGGGGTCACAAATTGTGACCAAGTAGCAATTAGATGACACAATTAATTTGGAGGCCCCATCCGCGCCTCACAAGTCCACGTCTTGAACCCCTTCCTCCTGAGTTGGCCAGGCCAGTCCAGACCAGGCAGGCAGAGAATTCATGCAGCCTGGGCAACAGCTGTCACCCAAATGGATACAATGGCTTGTCTGGGCCACCTTCATGAACTGGCAGAGCTGGCTGGTCCCACTCCAGGGATAAGGATCCCTGTTCCCTCGTGCTAGCCACAAGGCAGAGTGGTCAGGCACTCCCTAGTCTATTCCAGGCCTTTCTCTCTCAGCTTCTCTGAGCCATGGTCTCTGGTGGCTTCTTTCCCTTTCTGACTTGCCACACTGTCTGTCTGTCTGGGTCAGGGATCTCCTCCCAGCCAGGTTTGACCTGACCATCTCCATATTCCCACCACTGGGCTTTAATGTCAAATCACAGACCTCTCCAATCTGGAATATTTACATGAAAAACCAGATCTGGGAAAGAGCCACTCCTGTGGCGCAGTGGAAATGCCTGGCTGGAGGGGGACGGGAGCTCTCTTGGGGCCTCAGCCCTGTCCTCCTTCCTGTCTCCTTGCTTACAGCACTGTCACACACTTTGATTCCTTCTGCTCCCCACAGGCCCTAAAGTTTGGGGCTTGCTCAGTGACCCTTGCCTGAAAAGCCTGTATTCTGGAGCCTTCACTGGCAGGCTAGCAGCTCCAGAGGGCCTTGACTGATTCATCCGGGCACCTGTGCAGCAATAAGTACCTGGCTTTGGAGGCAGAATAGTTCGGTGTCCTGGGGACCTCTTGCAGCCAGGTAACTTAAGGCACAGTACCACTTTCCATCCGTGAGGTGGAGATAGACCATCAGCCGGCACCAACAGTAGCATAAGGACAACTGAGCAGACAAGGAGGACGGTGTGCACTTCCCCACTTCCATGGGGCAGAGCTGTCTCTCTGCCTGCTCCTTCTCCTCCTGGAAACTTCAGTTCCCAAGCACCTTCCTCACACCTCAAATTTTTAACATTTCTCCTGGTTTCTTCCCAGCAGCATTTGCACATCTGCCTGGCTCTCCCATCTTCAAACTATGTAACCTCATTTCTCTCTCTGCTGCCCATCCATCCTTCCTCTCTCCACCCTGGCCTCTACTCCATCACTCCACCCAGACCAGTTCCCTCTTATGTAACCAGCCACCTCCATGTCCTAAACCCCTCATCTTCTGCCTTGAGGAGGCACTGGACACTTCTGCTGGACCGCTAAGAGAAAAACACCTTTCCTCCTCTTGGTCTACCCTCTCTCTGACCCCTTTGCGGGTTTTCCTTCACCTTTTTTCCAGGCTCACTGCTCACCTTTGCATAATTATGTGTACCGCTGGACATGGTGGTACACACCTGTAATCCCAGCACTAGGGAGGCAGAAGCAGAAGGATTGGGCGTTTGAGGGCAGCCCAGACTATATAGTAAAGAACTCTATCTAAAAATAAATAAATAAATACAACAGTGCCGGGTCTTCTAGAAGCAATGAACAGTTTCTCCCCGGGAGTATTCTGTTCATACCTGATTACCTGACATGACCGCCACCTTTGCTTCCTTTTTTGTCCCTTTAGTTTTTGGGGTAGGAGTTGGTACAGGAATCTGCCCGGCTTACTAGGCAGGTGCTCTACACTTAAGCCACAACCCCCAGTCCTTTTTACTTTAGTTTGTTTTTCAGGTAGGGTCTCATGATTTTACCTGGGCTTGTCGTCAACTATGACCTTACTACCTCCGCCTCCCACATAGCTGGGATTACAGCTGGGAGCCACCGTGCCTGGCTAGTAGTCTTTTGTTGGTTTCCTTCTGTAGGACTCTTAGTTCTTTCCAGAGTGAATAGCACCCCCTCCCTTGTTTTTCTTTCTATTTGCTTTGATTTATTCTTCAATCTCTTTGTAAGTCTTCCTGCATCCTCCTTTGGCTCTAGAAATGCCTCTCAGCTTAATTCCACAATTAATCCAAGTGTTCAGCTCTGCTTGTTTTATGCCATTTCCTGGGGTCATTCTTGAGGTTGCTTCCTCTGGAATGTCTATTGCCCGAATTCTGGAACCTTCCTATCTCACTCACACTGTCTTGAATCAGTGTCAGCTCCCCTCACACTATGCCTTCCCTCACTCGATAACTTCCATCTGATACTCAGAGCTCATAGAATATTCCAAGTGTTCTTCTGTTTGCAAATCTTCTGTGCAGTGGAATGAGGGTTAAGTGACCAATTTGGTCGATGGAGTATGAACAGAAGTGACATATGATATTCCTAAGTCAAAGCGCATAGGAGTTGGTGTGCTGCCTCCCTGGCCCTGGCAGATGTACCCGTATGAGGCTGTGAAGCACTACAGTCTCTTGGGACTGCCCAAGCCAGTGGAAGTCCAACCAGGAAAACAGAACTCTTTATTTTTTTTTTCCAGTGGTACTGGGATTTGAACTCAGACTTTCTTGCTTGCTAGGCAGGTGCTCTACCCTTTGAGCCACACTCCAGCCCTTTTTACTCTGGTTATTTCGGAGAGAGGGTTTTGCCTTTTGCCCAGGCTGGCTTGGACTATGATCCTCCTATTTTTTTTCACTTCCCACTGTCTCTGGGCTAACAGGTGCGTGTCCCCACACTCAGCTTTTTTCTGTGGAGATGGACTCTCACTGGTCTGGAACTGTGATCCTCCTGATCTCAGCCTCCCAAGTAGCGAGGGTTACAGGTGTGAGCCACTGGTACCTGGCAGAAGAAATTTTAAGTAATGAAACAGAACACTGAATACAGGAAAATGGTTGCAAACATGTTTCAAGGCTGTGGTGTCACCAGGGCGGAAGATGAGACTACCAGAGGTGAATACTGTTAGTTAGCATGAGAGGGAGGAAAAAAGGAGAGTGATATTGGAGGGAGCCCTACAGACAATTGCTTATGATTGGGGGTGGCCACACTCACTGTTGGAAATGTGATGATAAAGCAAGGATCTGGGAACCCAGACTCGCCGGCTATCATTAGAGGCACCACCAGAAGCAGGAGGTGTCTTCTGTTCTTTGCTTTTGGTGGCACTGGGGTTTGAACTCAGGACCTCACATATACTAGACAAGCACTGTACTGCTTGAGTCACTCTGCCAGCTCTCTCTAGACTTCTGATCTTTCCTTAGTGCTTCCCACTGGCCGAATCAGCTGGCAAAGGACTCTGGGACATGTAGTTCACAGTCTTCCAGCTGCCTGCAACACTGAGGAGTGTATAGAAGGATGAGAACCAAACCAAGAGACAGTGGACAAGTATCTAGCACATTCATGGAGTTTGGAGAGAGAACTCCTGGCAGCCATGTTGGAACTGTAGACTTTTGGGGCCCAAGCCGCGAAGAATACTGCTGCAGCTGGCACTGGTGAGCTTGACCTCCATTTTGGTGGTGCAGATACGTTAGCAAGTTTCTCAAGAAAAGGCAGATGGTCAGTACATGGTCAGGAACCTTCAAGAGATGGTCGTGTGTCAACTGGATTTGGCTAAGGGAGTGCCTACACATTCGGCAAACGTTACTCTAGATCTCAGCCATTCACAAAGAAAAGCTGAGTTAGAGGGCTGGCAGAATGGCTCAAGTGGTAGAGCACCTGCCTAGCAAGCATGAGGCCCTGAGTTCAAACCCCAGGGCTGCACACAAATAATAAAGGAAAGCTGAGGAAGGTGATGATGGCCTTCCTTCATGTGTGAGGACTCATCCAGCTGACTGAAGGCCTGAGTAGGACAGAAAGGCACTGGAAGAGGGAGGACCTTCCTTCTGTCTGTGCTGAAATGTTGACCTTTCTTGGACTGAAACATTGTGTCCTAACCTTGCCACTTTCAGGATTTATGCTCTGGGCTTTCAGGCTTCCAGTCTCTCACACTTGGACTAGAGGCTCACACTGGCTCCATAATTGTGTTGAGCAATTCCTAAGAGAACACTGACTAATACGCTTCATATCTCATTTTGTAGTTCTTTTTGTAAAACGGGATCTTGCTATGTGGCCCAGGCTCGCCTTAAACTTGACATTCTCCTGCTTTAGCCTTCCAACTGAATACTGGTGTGCCCTCCCATTTCACTGGGCTTGGGTTATAGATTGGCTTATGTTTGCCCTTGGAAGGTTAAAGGCAAGGCTTCCTTTTAGCCTGTTGTGAGTGGGAAAGTCTTATGACATTTGATCCCAGATTCTTTGCATGTGACAGGAAATGACAATGAGTCAGGAGGGAGGCCCAGAGAGAACATGGGATGCAAAAGGTGAAAGCTGTCTTGTACTACAACTGTGGGGCTCCAAGAAGTTTCACGTCCTGCTTGAGGTCACAGACAGGGCTTAGGGTACACTCATGGGGACAAAGTGGCAGACTGGGGAGCAGCTGTGGCTCTCCAGTATGAGTGTCAAAGCAGGCATCAATGGTGGCCCCCTGTGCAAATAAATGTCAGGCAATATTCCTCAAGGTCCCCCCCGCCCCAGTGTCTGCTCTCAGACCACCATGCACCTATGGCAATTGGTTACAGACTGGTTTTTTGCATTCCCCCAAATTCATGTTGAAATTCTCACCTCCATCATAATGGTACTGGGAGGTGGAGCATTTGGGGGTGATTACTTCATGGGGGCAGAGCTTTTTAAAGTGGAATTATGCCCTTACCAAAGGGGCCCAGAGAGACCCTTCCTCTCTTCCCTCCAGCAAGAGAATGGTGGTCTATGAACCAGGAGACACTGAAGCTCAATGTACTGAATTCCCCAGCCTCCAGAACTGTAAGAAACCAACTTCAGTTGTTTATAGATTACCTGGTTTCTGGCATTTTTGTTATAGCAGCCAAAATAGACCAAGACACACTTGCACGTTTCTGATTTTGCAACCTGATTGGAGTCTGTCTTCTCCAGCAGACTGCCAGCTGCACAAGTCAAGGAGTTTGGTTGGTCACCAATGTGTCTCTAGTATTTAGTATCACAGACATCCAATAAGAGTTTGTTGAATGAATTAATAGATTAATTCAATTCAGAGATGCCATGCTACACCTACTAACACAGCAAATACGACTCAGTGTAATAGCCAGTCTTCTACACCTGGTCCACAGGATGAGGCTTCTGACCCAAGCTGGGCAACACTCTCTTCCTCTGTCAGGCATCTGGACCACAGGTGTTGCCAGTCAGCTGGCTGGGGTCCTTTGCTCTGCCTGGAGAGAAATCCTGAGTAGACAAAGAGAGGCTCTTCCAGTGCAGAGACTTGTGGGCTCTTAAGAGCCCCAGGTCTAGAGGCTGAACTGGCAGATTCAGAGGCTCCCAGCCCCAGTCCCTGACAGCCAGGTGCCATTGTTCCAGGCTGCAGAAGCCAGAGATTGCCTGTAATCCCAGCTACTCAGGAGGCAGAGATCAGGAGGATGGCAGTTTGAAGCCAGCTCCAGGCAAATAGTTTGAGAGACCCTATCTCAAAAATACCCAACACAAAACAGGGCTGGCAGAGTGGCTTAAGAGGTAGAAAGTCTGCCTAGCAAGCATGAGGCCCTGAGTTCAAGCCCCAGTACCACTACAACAACAACAAAAAAAGGACAGATAAGACTCTAGGCCCTCAGATTGTAGCCTATTAACCTGGGCTTTAACCTCCAGCATCAGGGGATACCTGGCAGCTTCTGTAATCCTTGGCTTCCAGCAGCATTGAGAGGCAGCAGCAGGCAGCACCTGCTACTGTTTCACAACTTTCATTGTCTCCACCGTCTCTGTTCCCACTCCTGGTTAAGAGTGTAACCTTGAAGAAGCGTGGAGGGATAGCCCAGGGTGTGGAGTATGATTGGGGTCAAGTTGAAGGTTAGGACTACATGCTAGCCGGAGTCTATCTTTTGTACCAACTTGCCTATAGGGCATGGCACCCCAGTTTTCAGAGAGTCAATGCCAATCTAAACTAAATATGAGCCTGTGTCCAAGAGTGTTGATCTGTGATTGAGGGAGAGTCTAGACCTGGGGCATGAATACCAGGCTGAAGAGATCCAAGGCATCTGCCACTCCACATCTCCCCTCTCTGAGGACTCGTGAGAGAGGCACCTGGGAAGAGGGTTAGTGGACACTCCTTATTGACCAGGTGTGATAGCAAGCAGGCCATTGAAATTGACTTCCTAGCCTGAGCTGGGATGGAAAAATATTCTGCTGGCCAATGCCAGGAGACAGAACCAACCCTCTGGGGGCAATAAGGGTACCTTGTGTCTTAGACATCACGTGGGCAGGTGGAAGTCAGTTCTCAGGAAATGACCTGACCCACAGAGCTCGGTGGCCATGGCCGGGAAAACCAGGGGCAACCTAGAAAGAAAACACTTGGTGTGTGTAGCCTTCCAGGTGAGAGAGACCTCAGTGTGACCTAGGCTGCCCACTGGTGGCTGATGCGGTCCCGGACTGTCTTGGCACCAGTGCCCTGTAGGCTCTGTGGTTTAGGGACATGACACACCCTAAAGAATGGTGAAGAATGGCTGTGTGACAGGTTGAATTCCCCAGGGAATCGGACTCTAGGATGGAGGTCAGCATGCAAGAGTCTGTGATAGAAGGTTCTCGAAACTTGTGAACTTCAAGGGAAAAGAAAAGGAAGGAACACTGGGGAGAGGGAGGCAGTGGGCAGTGACACTGTCTCAGTGACAGGCCTGTCACTAGAAGCCAAGGTAGCTCTTCAGATCAGTCATGAGCTAGGACAAGGGGAAGGGGCTTTATATACCAGCATCCATTGTTAGACTCAGGGTGCCCTGGGAGAAGGCATGGCCTTGCCAAGGCATCATTGTTTGGCACAGGTGATTGGGAAGAAGCCCAAGAGTTGAGCCCTGTCTGCCACGGCACTGTGGCAGCTTGGGACCAGATCCTCTGGTCCTAAAGGGGATCTCAGCATCTACAACCAGTCTGAGGCCAAGGCCACCAGGAGGAAAACTCTGGGGCCAGGAGGCAGCAAGTCAGCATGCTGTGCTGTGGAGGGCCTGACTTAGGCTGGTGGCTTTATCATTGTGACCATGGTTGTAACCAACCTCGGTTTTATGGGATTGTAGCAGAAGCCCCCAAGCCTGGTTACAAAAGGATCTGCAATTGTTTCTCTGCTCCTCAGTTGATCCTCAGGCCCAAGGGCAGAGCAAATGACACCTGTGGGGAGGGTCTCTGAGGAGGAGTGCGTGGGGGGGAGGACTCACCTGCCTCCTGTGCTATTAAAACTGAAAACGCCAAGAGCACACACACAAAAATGCCTGATGCTGAAGACAATAAGGGCAGGCAGGTGGGAAAGGAGAATGAAAACACGAAGAAAAGCCACATGGCAAAATGGAATCCTGTACGTTGGTCTTTTTTCTCCTTCTTTACTGACCTTGGCTTGGGTGGCCTGAGCAGAACACTGCATAGCAGGTGAAGGCAGCAAATCCACAAAAGAACCAGTCTTTTTTTCTTTCCTTTGGCAGTATAGGGGTTTGTATTTTTTTTTTTTTTTGGTGGCACTGGGGTTTGAACTCAGAGCCTCATATTGCTAGGTAGGTGCTCTACTGCTTGAGCCACCCCACCAGCCCTGTTTTGTGTTGGGGATTTTTGAGATAGGGTCTCACTTTTTGTCCAAGCTGGTCTCAAACTATGATCCTCCCGATCTCAGCCTCCCAAGCAGCTAGGATTATAGGCGTGAGTCATTGGCTTTCTTTTTCTTTTTACTTAGCAATAAATCCTGTGATGACACATGCTATTTTGCACCCTCCTCCCTGGTTTCCAAATGTGTGGGTTTTTTTCTTTAATTAAGAAAACACAGCAGCATAGTGGTAGTCAGCACATGCCTGTGCTCCCAGCAGGAGTGGATTTCAATCCGCCGCCAGCCATTGTCACTGAAAAACAACGAAAAGCAAAAGGGCTGGTGGAGCGGCTCAAGTGGTAGAGCGCTTGTCTAGCAAGTGTGAGGCCCTGAGTTCAAACCCCAGTACTGCAAAAAAAAAAAAAAAAAAAAAAAAAGGAAGAAAGAAAAAGAAAACGAAGCTTTTTAAAAAAATCTCATTTGGGGGCTGGGTGTGGTGCTCACATCTATAATCCCAGTGGAGGCAGTGGAGTTTGGGAGGATCTGGGCTTGAGGGCAGCCCAAGCAAAAAAAGTTAGGGAGAGTCCATCTCTACAAAAAAGCTGGGCATGTTAGTGCATGTAATCCAAGCTCCCTGAAGGCATTCTTAGGATGATCTCAGTCCAAGGCCTGCCCCAAGATAAAATTGAGACCTTATTGGAAAATAAAACAAAAGAGCCCAAGTGATAGAGCACCTGCCTAGCAAGTGCAAGACCCTGAGTTCAAACCCCAATTCTGCCAAAAAGAAAAAAGAAAATCTTATTTCCACATTTGTGTCCTCTCTCGAAAGCTCCAGGTCCAGGCAACACTCAGCCTGGCCCAGATGTCCACAGATCTCAATGGCCAGTTCTGTGCTCTCCAGTGTAGCCCAGCGCCCAGTCCTTCCTGGAGTCTAATCCTGGTATTGTGACTACAGGTCAGCACTACTGACCTGTTCCTAAAGATTTGTGGGTTTACAGCTGGTTGGTCAGACTTCTTTGGATAGTCAAACTGTTTCTGGAATTTCCTTATCAAAAAACAGATCAAAAACCCACAGAGCAATTGTGTATGTGTGTGTAAGTGTGTGTGTGTTTTCCCAAAGAGAATTGAAAACATGTCAACACGAAAACGAGTACAAAATGTCTGTGGCAGCAATATTCATGACTCAGAGCGTGGAAACGACCATACGTACATCAGCTGGTGAACAGACAGATAAATGTGAGTTGGATTGTCCCTGATGAAACATGTTAAAGTTATGTTTATGTGAAATCTGCTGTCTGATTAGGAACTGAAGAAGAATGTTGACTCCCACTTTTTTTTTTGGAGGTACTGGAGTTTGAACTCAGGGCCTCACGCTTGCTAGGCAGGTGCTCTACCACTTGAGCCACTCCTCCAGCCCTTTTTCTGCACTGGGTATTTTCAAGACAGGGTCTCACGAACTATTTACCCCTGCTGGTCTCCCAAGTAACTAGGATTATAGGCGTGAGTCACCAGCCCCTGGCTTGGCTTCCATTTCTTCTTGAGACTAAAGAGGTCAGCTCTGGGCCCATTTTTCATTTCACATCTACATGCAATGGAATATTATTTGGCCATGAAAAGGAATGAAGAGCAGACATATGTTACACATGGAGAACTTTGAAAACCTTAGTTTTATAATGTAAAAGAAGCCATATATAAGGCCACATATTGTATGATTCCATTTATGTGATATCTCCAGAACACGCAAATCCACAGACAGAAAGTGGTTCTGGTGATTGCCTGGGCATGGGGGAAGGGAAATGACTGTTAATGGGGTTTCTCTTAGGAGATGACAGTGACCCTTGAATGTTCCTCTCTGTTTCTGGAATTGCTGAGTCACAGGCCATTTGATTTTTTAATTTCTCAGAAGTGGCTAGCCAGGCGAGGGTGGCTCATGCCTGTAATCCCAGCTACTCAGGAGTTAGAGATCAGGAGGATCGAGGTTCTTGAGACCCTATCTTGAAAAACCCTTTACAAAAAAAGGCTGGTGGAGTGGCTCAAGGTGTAGGCCCTGAGCTCAAAGCCCAGTACCACCAAAAATAAAATAAAGAAGTGGCTGAACCAATTTACCAAGCGTGACAGTCACCCACCCCACCCCCCACCTCAAGCTACACTTCGTTTTGCCAATCTGATGGGCAGGGAAAAGTACGAGAAATACCATCCCCACTTCCTTGGTGACCAATCTGTCCTATTCATTGGCCATTCTACCTCCTGTTCATTTTCTGATTAATATGTCTTTCATCTTTTTTTTTTTTGGTTCCTAAAAAAAGATCATCCTTTTGATTCTCCCTTCTTTATACAATATTGCAGCTATTCTGATTTATATATTGCAAACATTTTCTCATGTCGATGGTTCATGTACAGAACAAGTGGCTTAGCAAGTGACTGTTACGTAGTAATTACTAAGTAGGAGGTACCATTTTTGTTATTAGCGAGAAGGCAAGAACTGGTGAGCAGCTGGGTGTGGTGGTACACACTTGTAATACCAGCTACTGCCCAGGTGGAAGCAGGAGGATCTCAAGCTCAACGCCAGTCTGGGAAAGTTAGTGAGGCCCTATCTCGAAAACAAAAACAAACAAACAAGCTGGTGTATGAAGTCAACCTCTATCTCCATTCTTAGGCTGACTTAACTACTGCTAAGAATGCCACCCAACAAGTCAGCGGCCCGAATGGCTTTCTTCTTTTTGGGGGAGGGGCCTGAGAGTGGGAAATGGTACTGAGGTTTGAACTCAGGGATTCATGCTTGCCAGGCAGACACTCCACCACTTGAACCATGCCCCCAGGCCCTTTTGTGCTTTAGTTAGTTTTCAAATAGGATCTTAGGTTTTTCCTCCCTGGGCCAGGCTGGACCTCAGTCCTCCTATTCATGCCTCCCAAGTAGCTGGGACCACTGGTATGTGCTACTCCATCCAGCTTATTGGTTGAAATAGGGGTCTCACTGATCTTTTGCATGGGCTGGCCTTGAATTTTCATCCTCCCAATCTCTGCCTCCAAAGTGAGTTGTGTTTAAAGATATGAGCCAAGGGTCCTGCACTTGAGTGGTTTTCTTTCTTTTTCCTTTTGGCAAGAACCATTCTGGGTCTAAGAAGAGCTAAGGCACATCTAGGCCCTGGGCACATTTGTTGAAGGCTGCACTGCTCAGGTGGCAGCCAGTAGGGAGCAATGTGAGTGATGACTTTCAATCCTTTTCTGAAACCCTCGGTCCCAGAGCAAAGCCCCAAACGGGCCCAGTGCCCATCTCTCTAGTCTTGAGGATGTGGCTGAGCAAAAAAAGAAGGCAGATACTTTCCTTCAGTTCCTGATCTGACACCAGCAGATTTACATCTAGATACATCATAGGGTTGGTCAAATCAAATCAAACTCAAAATGGCCTTTTTAGTTCCTGGTTTTGTTTTTTGGGTGGAGGGGAAGAGCAGTAACTGGGTTTGAACTCAGGACCTGAAGCTTGCTAGGCAGACTCTGTCCATGTGCTTAGCTCTATAGCACATGCATTCTAACTGCTCTTGAAAGCAGTTAGAAGATCGATTCCTGGTTCTCTTCATTTTGAAGTACATCTTGGTTCCCACGGTCCTGCTCTTGCTAACACTCCCGGGGCCTAGAGAAAGCTCCTGTGCTCCTGTGTCTTGAGAAAGAGCATTCAGTCCTTGCCAACCATGGAAATCCTTAAATGCAACTGCCCACTTCAGCTCACATTCCTGACCTTGGGGGATGCCTGAGAGTTGGGACTGTAAACACACACAATTCACACACTCACTCATCCACAACACACACACACAGCCATCTGGTTTGTTCTGGTCTGCTCTTCCAGGCCAAGCCTTAAAGCAGGAATAGCAGGGAAAACAAAGAACAGATGACACATTTCTCCCCTACATGTTAACTTTAGTCCTTTCATGCTGCATTGTTTGCTGTTACCATCTGTCACTTGTCACTTTCAGGAGAGAGGTGCCATGATGACATGGCAACTGAGCTTCCCTTCCTCACAAAACTAATGAGCACTCAAAGCAGATAGATACCTTCCAGTATTGTCCCAGGAAAAAACTCCTGAGGGCTGTGCTCCATGCCCGAGGGCAGGAAGAACACAGACCTGAAGCAGGCCTGGCGGGGACTCTGTGTCTGTTGTGTTTCTGTCAAAAAGAAATACTGTCATATGATCACCATGGACTGGGGTGGACACACACACACACACATACAACCTGTGCAGGGCACATTTCTGAAGTCACTATGGGGCTGGGCACAGCTCAGTGGCAGAGCACCTGCTTAGTGTGTGCAAGGCCCTGGATTCTACTTCCAGCACCGCAAAATACATACATACATAAATCAATCCATAAAGTCTAGACAGCTGTTTAGAAAACAATTTATTTGAACCTATGAAAGGAAAATTTAGAGACCCGCGATAAAACAGCTCCTTTCCAGGGTGACAGGTGTCCCTGAGCAATGCCCAGTGCTGCACCTGAGCTTGGGTGGCGCCAGCCATTCCAGCTCTGAGCTCATGGAGCTGCAGAAAGAGCCTGTGTTGACGGCAGAGCAGGTCACATTCCTGAGGAAAGAGGCCAGCAAATGGGCTGGCAGAGAGACTTCTCCGTCCGTGTCCCACGGAGGGGCTCTGAGTATCTGAAAGACACTGAGTGAGCCCAGGCTTGTGGAACTGGCACATTTAAAAACACAGCAGCGCTTCCCTTTCATTCATCCAATCTGGATTTTTAAGAATGTGACCAGGAAGCACGTGGACTGTGGTGAACCTCCTCACCAAGATGGTTCTGCTGGCCAGGAGGGGCTGTCCACTGCCTTCAGAGGGAGCTCTGCTGGGGGCCAGCACCCCTTTCTCAGAAAGCACCCTCAGCCCGGGTACAAAGGCACACAGCCGCTCGGCGGCACAGAGAGGCTGGCCTAGCGGATGGGCCTGAATGGGAAGGTCATGCCTGAGATGAAGGTGTGCCCGGGCAGCGCAGGGTGGGCGGCAGGGTGGGCTGGCACAGCCCCGTAGCCCAGCGGGGGCGTGTGGATGTGAGGGTAGAACCCAGGGGGGAGCGCTGTGTGTGGTGACTGCTGCACGGGGCCTGAGATCACCAGCTGGAGCAGGCTGCAAACACAAGGAGAAGGGTTAGGAAGGGTTAGTCCAGTTTCAAGGCAGTGTACTGCAAATGCCTCAGTGTCTCCCTGTCCCCCTGCACCTGGCCCTGAACATGGCGGCACCTCCCACACCCCATGGGCCAGGAGAGCCACCGATGGAGGCACACACCACGGGGGCGTCTGGGCAAGTGACCCTAAGCACAGGAGGAGGGAGGGATCGTAGATGGCTTGGAAGAACAGAGAGGCGATGAGGGAGGCAGGTCTAGGGAGAGCCACGAGGAGGGATGGCGGAGGCAGAGCCACCACCCTCAGCAAGGGTATGCGAAGAGGGAGGTCTGCCTATCAGCCCACTGAAGGGCGACCTGTTTCAGCGCAGCTGCGCAGCACCACCGCCATCAGGCATCACATTACAGGGCTGAGCTCCAGGCAGGCATTAGCCGCACACGAGTACGCTGTTCAATGACCCTCAATCAAGGGGCCGGTGCTCCCCTTGGGCACAGCCTAGAGCTGCACCCCCAGGTGTTCCAAGCTCCTTCACAGCAGGGCACTGCCTCCTACCACCTCAGAACCCCACCCTCTGCTCCACAGCCAAGCCTGGGTGTCTGGCCTTGCCCTGCTCTCCTTGGGAAAGACTTTCCTCTTTCCACAGCCTCCAGATTCTGGAAAGTGTCCTTCCTGAATTCAGTGTCAGTTTCCAGTGCTAGGTCCTTCGGAGACCCTTCTCCGGCTTCTCCTCAACTGTCCTTTCTAGTCCACCCCCCTCAGCACCCTGCAGGACCTCCCGACTTCGCTCCCACCACCAGCTCTCCTGCCCGTCCTGCCATCAGCCTTGGTGCCCACAGCTCCCCACGCTGTACCCCGCCACCGAGCACACAGCCTCCGCCTATCCCCACCACACGGGGCTCACACACACACAGGCTCTGCACAGAGGTCAGTCTTGGCCTGCGGATAGCACCACCGCGTCAGGCTCCACGCTGAGGCCCCGGTCTCCTCCTACCCCCTTCAGAGCCCCTGAACTTGGTCCTCACCCACACCTCGGCCCAGCTGGTCCTGCGTGTGCGCAGAGGCTATCTACCCTGGTCTGTAATCACAAAACATGGCTTATCAAGTCCTTTTTCAGACACGCACATACACACGCACACACACCCCGTCACTGCTTAAACCTGTTCCCACAAACTCTACCATCCACACACGGCCACGGGGCAATGCTGCACCTGACAGCTGTTCCTCCAGATGGACCCTGCTGCTCCCCAGACAGGCTCCTGGGCTCCAAGGGAAGAGGCTCCTTTTGCAGATTCACTTTCACCCACCCCTACCCCCGGCAGCCGCCCAAGGGGAGGAAGAAGTTGGTGCAGCTGACAGTCTGCAGCTCCCTCACCCTTGTCATTCACGTCACTAATCTTTAGAACTCTGGCTAAGAAGCTCCGTCAAGAGTTTTACAAATCCAAGGAGCACCAACGACCGTAGCCAAACTGAGGTGGTGTGTTTGAACCTGCTCACCGTAGAGATTCAGTCTTTCCAGTCAACACAAAAGAGACCATGAGAATTCAGAGTACTCCTTGGAGGCTGGGAAAAAGCAGAGGACTAGTGGGGGCTCCCAGGGAAAGCCGGCCTCAGAGCTGTGGGTTCCCTTCCCTCCACAACTTATGCAGATACAGAACCAGGATGCCTTCCCTGGAGAACCAATGGTGTGGCCTAGAGGAGCCCCCAGCCACCCCCTTCCTTGGCTTGCCCTGAACTGGCAGCCAGTCGATCCATGGCCTCCAGGGATGCATGTTTCTGCCTCAGCATTCCAGACCCTGCCCAAACCTGCCAGCCTGGCAGAGCTGGGGGTCAGGCCTTGGGTGGCTGTGACATCCATAATGCAGCCACGCTGCTTCACTCCACCATCCACACTGGCTGCTACCACCAGCCCTGGAAGCCAGGATCCTTGAGATGTAAAGCAGGACAGCAGTAATCCTGCCAGCCAGGCCTGGCTGTTTGCACTTCTGTAAACTCTGTATGTGCGGCAGATCCGCCTCCAAACATAAACATTGCCTTGCACGGTCGCCACAGACGCTACTCTTAGTGACACTGCAATGTTCTACCCTTCTGAGGTATGAGGCTAAGCTACCAGGGCTTCCTGGGCCTGGGATGGCTGGCCCACTTCCAGTTTACTGATGCCACACCTGCGTGAAATGTCTTTGGACATGAACCTTATGGCCTCTTTTCTCAGGAAACATTCACAGAAGTGGAATTCCTAAGTGAAGAAAGGAACGGCAGTGTGCACTGACCACACCCTGGCACTGCTCCAAGTGACCACTTACTCCATTGTCATAAAGCCTCGGGTGTGGGGTGAGGCAGGAACTATGATTCTTTTTTGGGGGGCAGTACTGGAGTTTGAACTCAGAGCTTCACACTTGCTAGGCAGGTGCTCCACTGCTTGAGCCACTCCCCATCCCTTTTTCCTCTTGCTATTTTGGAGATCAGGGCTCCCTTTTTGCCCAGGTTCTCCTATTTTATGATTCCCACTGTAGCTGGGATGACAGGCATGCACCACCACACGCAGGAGCTATTGGTTTAGATGGATCTCACAAACTACTTTTGCCCTGGCTGGCCTCAAACCATGGTCCTCCCAATCTCAACCTCCCAAATAGTTAGGATTATAGGCTTGAGTCACTGCACCGAGCTAAGAACTATGACTCTTTTGAGTTTTCAGATGAGAAAACCATGGTGACAGAAGGCAGACAGCCTGCCCAAGGTGACAGGGACACCATTCCCTGCTTTTCACACTGTTACTGCAATTATGGAGAGGAATCCATGGCAGAGGAATCTACAAATGCCATATTGTTTTATCCCTGCTACACCTGTGAGGCAGACAATGGTATTACTTGTTTTACCTGGGGGAAACCAAGGTTCAGAGACGGGAATAGATTGCCCAAATGTCACAGCAAACCAGAGTATTGCTCAGAAACCAGGTCCCTGCTGCTGGAAGCCCGAGCTCTGGCATAACTAATACTTGGCTCTGGGGTGTCGACCCCATGGTACTTCCCAAAGGTTAATGTAGATTGGACTGTCACAAACATTAAACAGAAGCTTGCATGATGCTTGGGAGTGTGCTCTGGAGTCACCCCGGCTCACAGCAAGAGGCCACTTTTTCATGTCTACCCTCTACTCAGGGCTCCTCTCGTGAGGACTATGTTAACACTTCAGTTTCCCACTCATCAGGTCCTAAAGGGGCTCTTTATAGGAAAGCTCTAGACCCTGCAGACCACCTCGCAAGGAACAAGGATCAAAATGTCTGCCCAGTGTGGCCACCCGCCGCCCCCACCCTGCCCCAGCAATGGCGGCCCAGCTACAAGCCTTAGAGGGCACCTACTTGTTATGGGGCAGCCTGGAGCACAGAGTTCTCAGGTCATCTGAAACCAAGGAGACACAAGGTTAAAAAGCAGACTGGAGACAGGGAAACTGTTTGCTCAGATTCTGCAGCAACTGTGTCTAAGGCTGTATGTTTCCAGAATCCTTTAGAAACTGGATTTTCCTTTTCTTCTGTTTTTGTTTTAACAAAATGGCCCAAAATAGAAGAAGCCACTTAGAAAGGGGACGGCCTCGTTGACACTGTCAGGTGGCTGAGAGAGTCTGCAGGTAGGGCTCTCACTGAGCAATCAGACACCCAAGGCATTCTGGGAACAGCAGTAAGATGGGAAACTCACTGCTGGACAGCAGCTGGGCCACAGGCAACCGTTGTGAGTGAGTCAACACTTAAAAAGCAAAGGCAAGCAGTCACTGGCACCAGGCCATTCTCTGGGGATGTTTGCACATCAAAATGCAGGGGCATTAGGAACTCAAAATGGGCAGTGGGTTGTTCACCACGACTGGGCAGCATGAGTGTGGACATGTGTCCCAACGTGGAGAGCTTTGCACTTCCCACATGTGCAAACTGTATGTAAACTATACTAGGGAAAAGGACTGCAGAAGAGGCTTCCTCAACAGAAAGATCCTCTATGCCCTCGAGGTGCCCTAGTCCTGGGTAAAAAGAGCCAGGAGACACCCAGGTGTCACATCTATAGCATATGAGGAGCCTGAATGAAGATGAGCAGGGTGACAGGGAGCCTCTGGGGATCATTCTGGGATTTCCTCCCTCCTCCCTTGTTTACCAGGAGGAAAGGAAGCCCTAAAAGCAGCAAAAACAGCATCTGTCTAGGAGCCCCTATTTTCTCTCTGCCCGGGTAGTGCTGTTGTGGCTCCCAGGCCTGGGGGGGAAGAGGGGAAAGCACCCACCTCTTGTACACAGCAGGGCTCCTGAAGCCATGGCCACCTGCAAAGCCTGTGCTAGTCGGTCCAGCGAGAGCTCGATCTCCTGTGAGGCATTGAGGGGGTTCAGTTCATCTGCT
The DNA here is from genome assembly GCF_047511655.1 of Castor canadensis. Classification (NCBI taxonomy): domain Eukaryota; kingdom Metazoa; phylum Chordata; class Mammalia; order Rodentia; family Castoridae; genus Castor; species Castor canadensis. The sequence continues at coordinate 3,439,334 of NC_133391.1, read as the reverse complement.
AGTCTGTTGACCTCCTCTACTAGTGGGACCATGTGGTCAAACAGAATGAGCCCCAGGCGCCCATACAGATTCTTCTCAGTCAAGTGCAGCTGGAGCGTCATGAGGACCTGCAGCACGCTGAGGTGGAGTTTCGAGTATAGGACATGGCAGTCTCTGTCCATCCCCGCGCCTGGGTCCTTGGTGACCTTGTTACTGATGTGGCCATTGGACAAGCAGGGCTTCTTTTTCCTCTTGTAAGCCAGAGGGGCCTTCACGCACCAGCGGATCAGCCCAATGAGGGGAGTGAGCTCTAAAAATCCGATTGGGAGATTGGCTGCGATCGGAGTATTTAAAAAAGTGATGAGAATCAACCTTGGGTCCTCGAAAATCCAGGTGACAATCATTTCAAGCAAGTCCAAGGGTGGGATGAGGTCATCTGTAAACAAACCCCACTCAGTCAGAAGTGCTCTCAGCCTGGAGGGCAGGACAGCAGTGGACAGGGATGATGATGCTCAGTCCACGACTGTCCCACCTGGACTCAGATTCTTACTGCCTGTCTCCCTTTGTGAACACCCACCCCAGGAGGACTTGTTTTACTCAACGCTTCATCCAAGGTGCCCAAGACCCTCTGGCCAAAGTCAAAGCTTAGAAAGTATTTGTTAAGTCAACTATTCCTTAGAACTATTCCTTAGTCATGCTTTGAAATCACCACCTAGGTGTCAACTTCGTAAGTTTCACACTTCTTAGATACAAAACTATACCATGCTTTATCCCTTCCCTTTACTGTGTCACTTCTATGGTACAGCGAGTTACGGTGGCCCTCAGAGAGCAGCTGAGAGTCCTGTGATTCATCTGTCAGCTGGAAATGGCCCCCAAACTGGAACCTTCATCTAGATAAGTTTGACTTCCTGTGATGCCAGCACCCAGCATGTTCCAGAGCTTACACACGATCTTAGTCCTTTATACAGACTAACATAGTTAGTCCATGCAAAAACATGAAAAAATGGACACACAGTAATTTCCTAGGACTCATCACAAGTATGTGGGGCTGAGATCTAACAGTGGTAGCCTGGCTTTCAGGCCACCAGGCTAAACTGCCCACCCTGGGATCAGAGCATAAAAAGCATCAAGGCAGCTGGTGTGCTAAACAAACCTTTGGAGGTAAATTATCAGCATGACTTAATTTTAACCATCGCTGTCAGTCACCTTCAAACAAGTTTCAATAGCTTGATGAGAAATTCTTACATTGTATTATGTTTTTGTATATTGAGAATTTCAGATGAAGTGTAATTCTTTTATAATTTAATGGATTTTATAGAAAAAAACTGAAGCCTCGAGCTCCACACCTTCCTACTGTTCACACCAGCTGGGCAAGAGGAGTCTCTGTGTGCGTGGGGGCACTTCTTCCTCTTCTGGCTCAAAGGTACAGATTCCCCCAGGATGCTCTGGCTGCCAGAGTACCCAAGAGCAACATGAACTGCCATTTTGATGTCATCTCCAGGTCTGGGCCACCACTGTACTGAGTGGCTGGGGGAATCTCCAATGTTAGGTAGACCCACTGCTAACAAAAAACCCACCATGCTCTAGATACCCTATGTGCAAGTGCTACTCTCTGAACAGTATTTCCTATGGCACATGCTCCTTCATCCAGTCCCAATGTCAAGGCCAATTTCTGTCCCATTGGCCTGAGGTAACTGAGGACAACTACAATGCTGTGAGCCGGCATTCATGAAATCTTCCCTACTGGAAGATGAAAGGCCTGAACATGGATCCCAGCTATTAATGACTCTTAGGAAAATTTGTAAGAGAGAGCCAGGGAAAACTTCACCCCAGCAGTGCAGCTCTGCTCCACAGGACCTGTCTGCTACTCCAGAGGCAGCAGCTCAGGAAATGGAAGCACGGACTCCATGTGGAAACACGGCATGCACTCGAATGTCTAGACTATTTCCATACCAACTGTCTTGAGAGCTACAAAGTTTAAAAGCAAGAAAAAAGGAGGACCATCAGAGACTGCCAAAAAGGATTACCTCAAACCTCCTCCTAAGGAAATAAGCAGACAAACCCAAATTCAGAGTATTCAGAAAAACAACAGGTCTGCACTCTTCAAAAATGCCAGTGTCATAGACCAAAGGGTGGACTGGGGTTTTGGCTCAGTATAGAGCACTTGCCTAGCATGTGAAGGCCCTGGGTTCTATCCTCAGCACTGAGAGGGGAAGGGAGACCAAAGAGATATGACAATCATGTACAATGTATGATTCCTAATTGATGGCTGGGAGTGTGGCTCAAGTAGTAATGCATTTGCTAGCAAGCATGAGGCCCCGAATTCAAATCCCTGTACCACCTCTTCCCCAACATAAATAAAAGAAAAAGCAAGATGAGACCATTAGGGAAATCTGAAAATAGGCTGTATCATAGGTAATAGTATTCCATAACCATTAAAGCTCCTAGGTGTGATGGTAGTGTGGTGATGTACTAGAACATTCTTACGCTCAGGAGACACATGTCTAAGTGCTTAGCACATCATGGTCAGCAACAAATTTTCCACAGTTTGAGGGGGCAGGGATGCTTGGGGTAGGTGTGCACAGGGAGAAAGAATGTATAGCAAAATGCTAGTGGATGAGTCTAGGTGAGAAGTGTATGAGTGTTTGTTGTTCTATTCTTGCAACTTTTCTTAATATTTGAATCTTTCCAAATAAAGAATGGGGAATAAAAAGGTAGGTCATAGCCAAGCATGGTGGTACATACCTATAATCCCAGCATTTGGGAGGTAGAGGCAGGAGGATCGTGAGTTTGAGGCTAGTCTGGGTTGCACAGTGAGACCCTGTCTCAAAAAAAAAAAAAAGTCATGTGTCTATGGAGAAGCCACATCTCACCAGACTCCAGCCCTGGCTTTGGGGCATTTGCCACTTCCATTAGGATTCAGGTAGTTGGGGTTACTACAGAAATATCACAACAGAATTGAACAGCAAACAAAATAAGAAAACGTCCAAATACATGGAGGCCGAGAATTGCACTGCTGAATGGCAGTGGGTTGTTACAGAAATAAGGCTAGAAATCAAATGAAAGTGGAATGGCTCAAGTGGTAGAGGGCCTGCTTTTGCAAGCAGGAAGCCCTGAGCTCTAACCCCAGCATCCCCAAATAAGAAAGTGAAACTCCTCATACCAGAACTGTTGTGACATGGAAAACAGTGCCAAGAGGCAAGTTTGTAGTTATGAATGCCTAGTGATGCACCTCAAGAAATATATTTCAGGAAAAAAAAAAAAGGCAAAATATTCACTGGACAATAACAGAAGCTGAAGTGTCTTTGGCAGTAATGACCTGTGTAACGTTTACCTGAGGACAGGTCGTAGAGCGCAGTGACAGATGTTATGAACTGGCAGCAGAATCGTGGGCTGGCACTGAATATCTGCTTCAGCGTCTGAACGGAGCCTGGCACTAAACAGCAGTAGTCATCCACGAGGGCCCTGGCCAGCCTCACACAGTAGACCACAGGTGTCCGCTGGAAAGAAGCCACAGCTCACATAAGTACAGGTGTCCAGAGCCAGCAGGTAGCAGTTATGTACAAATGGAGAAGACCACCAGAAGTGGCAGACCCACTTCCACAAGGGGAGAGAGAGAACAATGGTCTCTAAAGCCCACAGACCAAATCTCTTGCCCCCAACAGTTCCACTGAGATGCAGCCTTGCTCCTTTGTTTGCCTGCTGGTCCAAGGCTGCTCTTGCACTACAAGGACAGAGCTGAATGACTATGCCAGAGATGAGGTGGCTTGTGACCCTTGCTGTGAATTTGTTAGGAAAGACCATTTCTGACTTTGAGTGAGGAAGTGATAAGTTTGGTGACGTTATAGGGCTGCAGGTGAGACTCAACAGGTAAAAATTAAAGTTGCTACCACTTTGAAGACACCGAGGAGTTTGTGAAGTATTACATGATTATTGTTTGCTTTGAGCAGCACTTTTCAAGATCCTCTTAGAAACCTTTCTCTTCCACAGGTCATCAACCACCCTCCCTAGCCTTTTCCTTCCCACGCCTATGTCTCTGGCTAGCCCTGGTCACACTCAGCATCTGTTCACACACCACTGTTCCAGGGCATCAACTGGGTCTAAGACAGCAAGGCCAGTGGTTCACCCAGCCTATCACCAGCCCTATAGCACCAAAGCAGTCAATAAGAACACCGATTCTTGGAGGCCCTGACCCAATGTGCCAAACCCTCACCCAAACTACAAAGACCTTGTCCTTTACTAACAGCTTTCATTCTGCCAAAATACCAGCATGACATCTTGAGAGATAAGTGAAAAATTACATGATTAAAGACACCAACCTTAGTTTCACTACATCATCAAAGGATGCACGAAAACCTGAGATCAAATACAACACAAATGATGACTCTGGATGCCCCAGAAACTGGTTTGGTGAGAATTAAGGCAGGTTGCACCAACTTACCTGTGTACTACACGTAACACTGTTCCTGCTAGCCAAATTTATGGATAAGCAAGGTTACAAGAAAAACATTAATTAAATTGGGAGAAAAAGATGTCAAGTACTTGAATTAGGCAGGTTTATGAAACTGAATGTAGTGAGTTCTATTAGCTTGGCTAAGGAACAGGTTAGCCAGAATTTTTTTTTTTTTTGGCATTTTGCAAAATGCCATCTAACACTAAACCTATTGTAAATATACACTTCTTTCCATGTAGTCACTGGAAGAGTCATCAACTGTGTGATGCTACCCTAGAACCACACAAAACAATGCACATGCTTACTGAACTACATGTATAGAAAACAACTTTCTATCTGTAATTCCAGCTACCTGGGAAGCAGAGATTGGGAGGGAAGATTGAGGTTTGAGGCCAACATGGGCAAAACTTAGTGAGATGACCCCCCTCCACCAACAACAACCAACACACCAGGTGTGGTGGTGCGCCTGTGAACCCAGCTATGCAAGAAGCACTAGGTAGGAGAATCATGGTCTGAGGCCAGCCTGGGGCAAAAGCAAGACCCTATATGAAAAAATAACTAAAACAAAAAAGGCCTTGGATGTGGCTCAAGTGGTAGAGCACCTGCCTAGCAAGTGCAAGGCCGTGAGTTCAAAGCTGATGCCTTCTAATGTCAGGCAAACGTCACAACTTGATGCTCAATGATCTTTTAAAAAAAGAAAAATCCTATCTTTGAGACTATATGTATACTGTTTTCAAACTCCTACAATTTTGCCTAAAGAAAAGACTTTTTACTTGTTCTAAAGAATTAGCCAGGCACTGGTAGTTCACACCTATAATCCTAGCTACTAGGGAGGCTGAGATCTGGAGGACTGAGGTTCAAAACCCACCAAAACAAATACCTGGGGACTCCATCTCCAAAATAACCTGTGCAAAATGGACTGGTCGTGTGGCTCAAGTGGTAAAGCACTGCTTTGGAAGTGCAAAGCCCCGAGTTCAAATCTAATCCCACCAAAAAAAAGTAAAAAAAAAAAAAAAAAAAAGAAAAAGAATTAATTTACCATTACTAATTATTGTAAGAACAGCTGCATTCTGTATGTAAAAGTGAGACTGGGGTGCATAGGGCAGTAATGAGCTAGGACCTAATGTATGTGGAAAAGACCTTCATCCAGTTCCATGAAAATTCCTGACAGCAAGCTCATCTTCAGAGACTCGGAGGACTGGGCTGTTTCCTGAGCAGTACCTGGAGCCAGGAGGCTGCACACTCCAACACGGGGATCCGACACACAGCCACTGCCATGGAGACCAGTTTCCCCAACAAGCTCATCCGGCTGTCATCTGCTTTGTTCCCTTGAGGGCTGAAAAGTGATGAGAAAATAATCTGCCGCACAGAGTCCTTGGTTTGTTCCTGGAAATAATTGCACATGATTTCAAGAAGTTGAAGCTCTTGGAGCGAATTCAGTCTCTGTAAAAACAAACCCAGGGGTAGCTGTGAGAAACGTGGCTTTTCACATGCTTGTGAGCTGACGGCAAGCGAGCAGGAAACGGATTATGCTCTCCAGGGTATACTGTTCACCCTTCTGAAGCCCAGCCCTCAGGAGTAGGACTGGGCTACTAAGATCAAGAGAAAGTCCTGTATATCACTGTCTATCACCTGGAGCTCCGGGGATGACCCACAAGGGCCGCAACTCCAGATAAGAGGCCTTTAGCGGAAAAAACGGGCAGTCCCTAAAGTGTCTTCCTGGAACACCCCTGATGGGCGGCTGTCACAGGGAGCAATGGCGAGGTGCTGGGGCTGTGCTCAGGGGGTCTGCGGGGTCAGGAGTCTGCAGGGCTGGGGGGGGCTGCGGGGTCAGGGGTCTGCAGGGTTGGGACCAGGGGGGATGCAGGGCTGGGGGCAGGGGGTCTGCGGGGTCAGGAGTCTGTAGGGCTGCGGGGTCAGGGGGGCTGCAGGGCTGGGGTCAGGAGTCTGCAGGGCTACAGGGTCAGGGGTCTGCAGGGCTGGGGCCAGGGGGGATGCAGGACTGGAGTCAGGGGTGCTGCAGGGTCAGGGGGGGCTGCAGGGCTGGGACCAGGGGGGCTGCGGGGTCAGGGGGCTGCAGGGCATGGCAGGGCAGGCCGGCACCTTGGGCTGCGCGCCGCGCTCCTTGGGCACCTGGAACACGAACTCCTCCAGCAGCTCCACGGGGCCCTTGTCCACGATGGGCAGCGGCGCGCTCTGCAGCTGGCTGCTGAAGTAGATGTCCAGGTGGTACAGCACCTCCTTGGCGGCGCTCAGCGCGTCGCGGCGCAGCAGCGAGTGGCGGATGTCGCTCATGGTGCGGCCGCGGCGGCCGGGCGCCCCGCGCGTCCCACTTCCGCCCGGGAGCTGGGGACGCGCCGCAGCCTACGGAGGAGACAAAGAGGCGCGGCCCGGCCTCCGCTCCGACGCGGGCTGCGCCGCGGCGCCCGCCCTCCCGCTGCTGTCTGTTGCCGGCCCGCTCAGGAGGCCATCGCCGCCGCCACCGGCCAGCAGGCACCCGGGGTCCGATTGCGGCGCCGCCCAGAGCCGCGGGAGCAGACACCGCGCAGCCGAACGGCGGCGGAATGCCAGGGTGGCGACGGCGGCCGGCAGTGGCCAAGCGCAGGCCGCGGCTTCGCGCTCTCAGGACGGCGCCCCCTGGCGGCGCGGCCCCGCTGGCGGGAGGGCGGGGCGCCGCGCACTGATTAAGTAGGCCACGCCCCCGCTCACCTAGGGAGCCCTAGCGAGCTGCGCGAGCCGTCAGGCCCTGCGGTGCGCTCCCCTGGAGACTCCGAGACGCCCTTGCTCGATGTGCCACGGCCGGGGCCTCCACCGTACTTTCCAGGTAGGGCGGTGGTGCAGGGTGTGGCTTGGTCCCCGTCCCAGCCGTTCGTCTGAAAGGTTGCACTTGCTGTGAACCCCTGGCTGCTAGAAGAGCTGACGCGTGGTCCTGGCCCCCTACCCCCGCCCCGTCCCCGGTCCCCACCTCCTATCTTCAGGGCCCCTATTTCCAAGTCCTCTCCAGAGCCCTGGGCTCTCTGGCTGCTGCTCCTTGATCTGGCCTGGGAGGGCCATGGTAATTTTAGTAGCCTACAAAGGTCCAGCCAACCTGCTTCCTGCTCTTGAGAACCTTCCCACCCTAAAACCCCTCAGTACTTGATACGACCTCTTCTCCGCATTCATCTCTCTGCACTCAATTAGCTGGCAGTTTCCCTTTCGGTTTTTTTTTTTTAAACAGGGCAGAAAAGATTTGACTATGGCCAGCAGAGGCCACTGGAGGGCAAGGCAGGAAGCTACAAAACATAGAATGTGCCTTGAAGAAAAGGCCTGGCCTGGTAAAAACACGGTTAAGACAGTGAAAATCTGGTGGGGGGGTAGACAGACAGGGAAGGGCATAAAAGAAGGTGCAGCTAGCACAATCCCAAGATGTTGTCACTGAAACCCTTTTGCCTCTCAGGAGACATGGCTGTAAGGCCCTCCTGTGCAAGTACTCAGAGTGCAGTGAGACACGAAGGTCTCCTTCTCACCCAGCACCTCACACAAGTCATCTCTTGACCCCTGACACCAGGACCCCAGGGTGATCAGTTCCAGGAGAGGTATCTGTCATAGTACCTGGCAAAGGCCAGGCACCCACATAACCCTAGTCTCCTGTCCCTCCCTTCCTCACTGAAAGTTCTTTTATACACACAGCAGAAACCAAAACAATGCTTAGGAAATATGCATTCTCCTGCATACATAGATGTATACTATATTTAAATGGCATTAACAGTCTCCATTCTTATTTCTTCTTTCTGTCATAACAGGCAACAGCAGGTAGAAAGATCTCTCCAAGGTTGCTCCAAAGCCCATGGGAATGAATATTCTGGTAGATCTTGGGCTCCCCTGATGGGGGCCCGGCCACCATGGGGCAGTGCTGGCACCAGGCCCAGTCCCCTCTATACCATTCATTTGTGGTCTGGTTGGTGACAGCCAGGTACAGAACAAAGCACAGGTAGCCCCCCAGGAGGAAGCTGAGCACCATGACAAAGCCCAGCAAGAAGACGATCCGTGGAAAGCTCAGGAACAGGTACTGGGGACAAAGAACAAGCAGTGCATTAGGAAGTAGACTGACATCCACAGGCTCTTGTCCACACACCACACTTGCTGCCTGGCTCACTGCCTTCATCCCAACCTGACCTGCTGGACACAAGTCCATAGTCAGCAATGACAACAGCCCAGGAAGAATCCCAGTGTGGGCAACAGCTTACTGTGTGACAAATGGAGAGTTCACACGGAGGGAAAGGCTACTCAGGGAATGCATTATGCCAGGTAGCTATTTACAAGATAAACAAATACATGTAGACCTTAGTCCATCCACTGAAATAAAATCCAGATGAACAAGAGAAACCAATGTCTCCCTTAAGTAATCCCAGCGAAAAAATACACACACAGGGAGATTCACTGTGGCATGAATTTCTTTTGTTGTTTTTCTATTATTTTTACTGTTGGCAGTACTGGGATTTGAACTCAGGGCCTTGTGCTTGCCAGGCAGGTGTTCAAACACTTGAGCCATGCCCCCTGCATTTTTTGCTTTCATTATTTTTCAAATAAGGTCTGTTTAGGTTCAAGCCAGCCTGGACAGAGAGCCTTCTATTTGCACTTTCCCCTATTTACACTTTCCCTGAGTGGGGGCGACATGTGTGTGCCACCTGGGCCAGCTTTTCATTGGCTGAGATGGGATCTCTGGTTTTTTTGCCTGGTAACCTGAAACTGCAATCCTCCTGATCTTCGCCTCTTGTGTTGCTAGGATTGCAGGTGTGAGCCACCAAGTCCAGCTGTAATAGACTCTTAACATTCTCTTCCCCAAAAAACCCAGGTTAAATGTCCTGTTGTGACTCAGGGACAGTCACAAGAGAGATTAACAAGGAGCCATTAAAATTCAAGTCAGGGTTGGCATGGTGTCACGTGCCTGTAATCCTATTACCTGGGAGGCAGAGGTAGCAGGATCCTGGTCTGAGGCTGGCCCCAGGCAAAATGGGCAAAAGCTTAAGGCCCTACCTGAAAAATAAACTAAAGCAAAAACGACTGGGGGCATGACTTTGGGAGAGCGCCTGTCTAGCAAGTGTGAGGCTGAGTCCACATCCCAGTACCAATAAACCAACAAAACAAAGCACGGACAGACAAATCTGACAAGGAAGGATGGCTCAGATTTTTTTAATACCAAAAAACTCACACCTGGTGTCCAAAAGATACACATATAGAAAATAACAAAGGTTTAATTATCATTGTTATATAACTCAAATCAAAAGCTGTTCTGATATAAATAGGTAAAGGACATAATTCACAAAAAGCTATAGAAATGACAAACAAGGACAGGAATCAAAAAAATGTGATTTTAAAAAAAGTTTCCTTCCTTCCTTTCTTCCTTCCTCCCTCCCTCCCTCCCTCCCTCCCTCCCTCCCTCCCACCTTCCTCCTTTCTTTTTTTGTTCTGTTTCATTTTCTTGAGACAGGGTCTCACTAGGCAGGCCAGGCTGGCCTGGAACTCGAGACCCTCCGGCTTCACCTGCCTCAGCATCCTGAGTGCTTGGGATTACAGGTGTGAACCACTGTATTTTTCCACCAGGCCAGAAGAGCTTCCCCAGCCACGGGCAGCATCTCTGGCCCTGATGCACCGCCCTAAGCACAGCGCTAAAGAGCAGTTTCACAACACAAGCTAACATTGAAGTCTTGGGGCTGTTCATAGTCTTTGACCAGGATTTGCAGCTTTTGGAACCTCCCCTAAAGAAAGTATCCTAAATACAAAACCAAACCCATGTCTACAGATTACCCAGTGCAAAGGGGAAGATACCCTTGTGCACACACAGAGCTACGCCATCAGTCAACATGGCATCACTGATATATGCTCCCCTGAAGTAGGCAGTGTGAAACGCATCGCTACCGAGAAATGTGGTGGTCAGAAATCCTCACCTTGTACTGAATCACCCTCTACACCTCATTGGCAGTTTGCATCGATATAAAGGTGTGGGGAAAGATGAGAATGATGACATGATGTGGAAATGGGAACTGTAGAACCTGGGGCATTGCACAAGACAACCAGAGTACACCAGGTCAGCACTGTGGAAAAGGCAGGGGCACTGTTTCACACTAAGAGACCAAAAAGCCTAAGAGTCACATGCAGGGCACACCTACATGGTGGATTCTGGCTCAGGGACGTAGGCTATGAAAGATATCTTTGGACTGGGTGCAGCTGCTCAGCCTATGATCCTAGCTACTCAGGCGGTGGAGGTCAGGAGAATCGTGGTTCAAGGCCAGCCTGGGCAAAAAAGTTTTCAAGACCCTGCCACAACCAATGGCTGGGTGCAGTGCCATTTCCTGTCCCACAGTGAGGCACACACAGGAGGACTGCAGTCTAGGCCAGCCTGGACATAAAGCGAGACTCAACCTAAAACACAACCAAAGAGAAAAGGCTGGCAGTGTGGCTCAAGAGGTAGGGTGCTTGCACAAGGCACTGAGTTTAACCCCTAGCACACCAAGAAAAAAATCTATGTATATATATTTGTGCAGTTATATATAACTCAGTGGTAGAGCACTTTCCTAGCAAGCACAAGGCCCTGGGCTCCATCTGCAGCACCAGAAAAGAAAAGAGAGCTGGGCGTGATGGTGTATGCCTATAATCCCAGCCATGGGGAGGCTGAGATAAGAGGATGGCCTGACCTATACTGTGAGACCATGTCTCAGCAACAACAAGATACATTTGGAATATGGTCAAGGCAAAATATGAAGTTATTACTTCTCTTAGGTGAGAATTATCTAGAATGTAGACAGCCATAAAAGATGCATATGTAATCTAGGTAAAGGCATATGGATAGTCACTTTCATTTTTTTAAAACTTCTGGGTGTTCAGAACTTGGAGAAAAAATAATGAAAGCCATTCAAGGTGCAAACAATGAATTATGATACTATGTAGCCCAGGCTGGCCTGGAACTCATGATCCTCCTACCTCAGCCTCAAGTGCTGGGATTACAGGTGTGTACCACGACACCTGGCCCAGAGGTATCACTGCACACCTTTCAGAATGACTAGAATGAAAAACAGTGATAACATTACATGCTGGCAATGATGCAGAGAAGCTGGGTCACTTGCGTACTGCAGGAGGGAATGTAAAATGATACAACCACTTTGGAAAATAATCTGGGAGTCCTTCCTTTTCAGAGCCTAAAGTAGACTTATCCTATGACCCAAACTTATACTCAAGACTCATTTTTATGATGGAACTTTTAAACAAATGTGCATAGCAACTTTGTAGTAGCCCTAAACTGTACACTACCCAAATGTCCTTCAAAGGGTTAGATGGCTCAGCATTCAAACCATGGAACACTGCATGGGAAAGAGAAGGACGAGCTACTGATACACAATTTAAGGGAACTATGCTGAGTGGAAAAATCCCATGGGATTCTTATTTATGAAACATTTGTGAAATAAGAGACATGGGAAACAGACTAGCGGTGGCCAGGTGTTAGGGACAGGGAGGGAAGAAGTGGGTTTTGCTAAGAAAGGAAAGCTAGAGTCTGGTGACAGCACAGCTGAGCATCTTGGTGGCACGGTAGTTATGTGTGACTGTTCACGGGCAAGACCACATGGAGCTACACCTGCAGGCACATGAATGTAAAACCAGCAAAAGCTGGGTTGTGGGTTGTGCCAACACCACTTTCTAGGTTTCAGCACTGTACTGTGCTTGTACAAGATGTGGCATGGGAGGAGGTTAGGAATGCATAGACTTCCTGCAAGTATGTTTCTCTAATTCTAGAATTATTTACAAATAAGAGTCTAAAAAAATACTGGTTTTAGGACTAAATGGTGTGTGTGTGTGTTTATAATGTTGAGACCATGGCCCTCAGCCAGGCATGGTGGAGCACACCTATAATTCCAGCACTTGGGAGGCTGAGGCAGGAGGATCTTGAGTTTGAGGTTGGCCTGGGCTGCATAGTGAGACTTTATCTCAAAAAATAAGAAAGAAAATAGCCCTCACCAGGCACCAGTGACTCACGCCTGTAATCCTAGCTACTCAGGAGGCAGAGATCAGGAGGATCGTGGTTTGAAACCAGCCTGGGCAAATAGTTTGTGAGACCCTATCTCGAAAAAACCCATCCCAAAAAAAAGGTTGGTGGAGTGGCTCAAGGTATAGGCTCTGAGTTCAAGCCCTAGTACCACAAAAAAAAAAAAAAAAAAAAAGAAAGAAAGAAAGATAACTCTCAATAGCTTTCCTTTTTTTTTTTTTTTTTGCAGTACTGGGATTTGAATTCAGGGCCTCACGCTTACAAGGCAGGTGCTCTCCCACTTGAGCCATTTCACCATCCCTCCTCAGTATCTTTCAATCCGTCCTTTTTGTATTTGTTTGTCACAAATGAGTGTTAAATTTTATGAAAGGTTTTCTTCAACATCTAAAGAAATAACCGTGTTATTGTTCCTTATATTTAATAGCGTAATAATATGGTTCATATTAATCAATTTCCTAATACTAAACCAATCTTGCGCTTCTGGAACACACACGACTGGTTTGTGGCATATTATTTTCTTTGAGACAAAAGAAATGGTGGCTTATGCCTGTCATCCCAGTTATGTGGGAGACGGGGAGGCTGAGATTAGGATTGCCATTTGAGGCAGCCCCAGCAAAAAGTTAGTGAGACTCCATCTTAGCCAATAAGCTGAGCATGGTGGTGTATGAGGTATAAACAGGAGAACTGCAGCCTAGGCCAGCATGGGCAAAAAACCTAATAGCCTATTAAAAAAATAACTGAAGCAAGAAAAGTTAGGGGTGTAGCTCAAGTGGTAGAGCGTATGCCTAGCAAGCATGAGGCCCTGAGTTCAAACCCCAGTACTACAGTACTACTACCCCCCACCAAAAAAAAAAGAAAAAAAAAATATATATATATATTCAGGGAGACATGAGACATGGCAGCCCACCCCTGTAATCACAGCACTCAGAAGGTGAAGACAGGAGGAGAACCATGAGTTAAAAGGCCCCAGCCTGGGTTACATAGCAAATGCCAGGTCAGCCTGGGTTATGTAGCAAGACCTTGTCTCAAAATTCCAAAAATTAAAACTTTTGATTTTTACAAAAAGACTGCTTATATGCTATTTCCCACAAATAAAGTAGAAATCTTTCAGAAATCAAATGAGTTTTTTAACAGAATGGCTTTAACCCTTATATTATGACAAATTAATTTTGTTGTTTGATTTTTGTTTTGTTTGGTTTTCTGCTTTTTTGTGAGTCCAGGCTGGCCTCAAACTCTCAATCTTCCTGCCTTAGCCTCCCAAGTCACTGAGATCACGGGCACATGCCACAGCTGGCTTGGTAGATTAATTTTGACAAATTAAGTGCCAGAATAAGTGCGAAAAAAATCATACATTTAATAAATGGAGCTGAGACAACAGGACATCCATATAGTAAAGAATAAAGTTGCAACCCTTTAACATATGGAGGATCTCAAGTTAGAAACCAAACCAACCTGAGCACATAGTGAGACGCTGTCTCATAAAACAAAAAACTCAAAATGTCTAAACACTCAAGTGTTCATCAATTTATGAATAAGTAACAGTATGGTACAGCCACACCATGGTAAGTACAGACTCATGCTATGATATGGATGAAACCTAAGAAACTTATGCAACAAGAAAGAAGCCAGTCAAAAAGGTCACACTTATAGGAAATGTCCAGTTAAGGCAAATTCATAAAGACAGAAAATAGATAAACCATTGCCAAGGCCTAGGGGAAGAAGGAACAGGGAGTGTTTGTTTTTGGGGTAATGAAATGTTCTGAAGTGAGATCCTGGTGATGGGTGCACCACTCTAAAAGCACTGAATTGTACATGTTAAAAGGGTAGATTTTAGGGCATGGGAATTTCTCTACCAATTAAAAAAGAAAAAAATAAAAAAGGAAAGGCCTCCTATTTTTACTGGGAAAATAAATCTTTTTTCCAATTCTGAAACCTACAACCCACTGCATAATTACCTGAATAAGAAAAACCGTGTCCATGGCCTGGAAGTGTCCAAAGTCATCAATGTAAGTTTCCTGGTACAGATCCGATACCATCACCAGGCGGACCAGGAACGCAGTGCTCACGATGGCCATGGTAGCAGCTGAGGCAGTCAAAGTCAAGAGGTAGATGAGGAAGTACCTGGTATTCCACACCCCAATGCAGTTGTTCACCCAAACACAGTGGTGGTCAAAACGGTGCACACACCAGTTACACACACCTGCGGAGAAAGGAGCAAGACATTGACAGCATGCACAGCTACTGAGATTTTTACAAACTGACATAGGCAGAGTGTGTGTGTGCATGTGCACACGTGTGCCTGTGTGAGTGTGCATGTGTATGAATGTGTTTGTATGTTTGTGTGTATGTATGTGTGTGTGCGCGTGTGGTATGTATCTATGTGTGTACATGTGTGTGTGTGGCAGCTGCTGTCACCAAACTTTTAGAACTGCAGTGTCCAATACAGTAGTTCATGTGTATTGAGCACTGAAATATGGCCACAAGAAAAATGAGAACATTGACCAGTTTACAGTTGTGTTTCAATTTATGCACTGCTCCTCTGAATTCAACCTGAGTAAGACTAAGGAGACATGAGTGTTCACAAGCTTCCTCACTGCAGATAATTGCAGCCAACTCTTCTGATGAAGATGACTGTGATTCAATGGAGACATGCACAGTGAAGGGAAACATTTAGGTGCTGAATTCAGTTACTGGAAAACTTTAAAGAATGCCTAGATTTGGTTTGGGTATGTGAGTCTACTCTTCCCAGTGTGATTTCTATGAATCAAAATATAGAGCAACTATTTCCAATGAGTATCTGAATTGAGATGTGTTGTAAATGTAAAATACACTCCAGATTAAAAGGGGACTATAAACTATCTCCTGAGTATTTCTATATCAATAACATGCTGAAGTGCTATTTTAGGGCTGGGAGTCCAAGCTCAGTGGTAGAGCACTTGCCCAGCATGTGCACGGCCCTGGGTTCAACCCCAGCACTGCAGGGAAAGAAAAGATACTTTAGGTATGCTGGTTTAAATAAAGTAGATAATTATGACTAAGTAATTGTTCCTTTTGTGATGTGGCTACTAGTAAGTTCTACATACACATGTGACTCACATAATATATCTTTGTTAGATGGTCCTAGTCTAGAATCTTGGCACAAGACCAGGCTTTGCCAGGACTGAACTCTGCAAACTCAGCATCCATGTCTCGGGCAACATGCCCTGTCACACGGCAAAGGAAGGATCTAGGCCACGGCTGCAGATCAGCCCCTACATAAAAACACACACTCGCTTATCCTCAGTTATCCATCTGGCCACTAACATGGCAGCCACCCCATGTCTGGGGAGCAATGGCTCTGCTTTTAGACGCACAAATATCCCCTTCCAGCCCAGCCCATGTGTGCACTGCAGAGAGGCCACTGGAGCCACAAGAGCCTCACTTACTGCAATGCTTGGAGCGAGCCGGCTTCCTTAAATCACAAGTAGTGCACCTCACATTCCTCGGAAACATCACTTCATCAAATTCATAAACTTCGAGAAACTGTAACTCATTTGCTTTTGTGATGGTACCTGAAAAAAGGGAAGGGCATCTTGAATGTGCCAAGAGAACAGTAAAAGTGCCAGGCACTGGTGGCTCATGCCTGTAATCCTGGCTACTCGGGAGGCTGAGATCAGGCGGTTCACATTTTGAGGCCAACCCAGGAAAATAGTTTACGAGATCCCATCTCCAAAATAACCAGAACAAAATGGACTAGAAGTGTGGCTCAAGAGGCAGAATGCCTGCTTTGCAAAAGTGAAGTGCTGAGTTCAAACCTCAGTCCCACCAAAACAAGAACAGAGACTAGTAAAAGTGAAATAATTGGAAGCAGTTTTAACCAGAATCTTCAGATCCTACATTTTAGTGAAGTTATTTAAATTAATGTTTAAAAGTATGCAACTTGTTTTTAAAAAGCACTTTTAAAAATAAAGAAATAAAGAATAAAAAGAAAAGCATAACATAATTAACAAAAAGAATTCATATAGATAAAATGATTTGAACACAGGCAATGAACTTGATGCATTGGCCTTTAGTTCTCTATGCCAAACTAGAAAATACAAACTCTTTTCAGACACACGTGGCTCATTTATAAAAACTGACCACACACCCAAGCATAATGCAAGTCCCAAAAACTTGTACTACGTTGGCTCCAGCTGTAACTCCAGACACACAGGAGACAGAGATTAAGAGGGTGCCAGTTCAAGGAGAACCTGGGGAAAAAACTTAGCAAGAACCCCATCTCATTCAATTAGCGAGGCATGATGGTTCACCCAGTGACCCCTACATGGGAGGCCATAGATAGGAGGGCCAAGGTCTAAGGCCAGCCCCAGGCAAAAACACAAGACCCGACCTGAAAAATAACTAAAGTCAAAGAGGTCTAGGTGTAGCTCAAGTGGTAGAGGCCCCGTCTAGCAAGTGCAGGCCCTGAGTAGCACCAGTGTCATACTCTCACACTGACCACAGTTCTACATGTACGTAATTAAGTAAGAGCATCAAAAAGATAAACTAAAAACATATATATTGGAGCCTGACAATGTGGTATACACCTGTAATCCTAGCACTTGGAAGTACAGGCAGGAAGACTGAGAGTTCAAGGCCAGCCTGGGACACATAGCAAGAACCTGTCTCTAAATAAATATTTTAAAATAAACATACTGGGAAAATGTAAACAGCTTTAAATAACCATGGGTCAAAAACTAAAAACTAAAGTAAAACTAGAAAACATTCAAAATGAAAAGGTAAAGCAAACATGACACACGGAATCCTCTGCAGTCTTCTTAGGGGTCCACTACTTATTTGCAGCACTATCAGTAAGGCAGCTGAGCCGTCACCAGTCTGTGCCAACAGCCTCCACTTACCAGGATTGGTAAAACAAGTTAGGGTGAAGAAAACCAGGTTGGCCATCAGCAAGAGATAGGGCAGAAGAAGGTAATACAAAGAAAACTCCAAGTCTTGACAGTAGCCAAATATTTCACAGGTGTATTCAGTATAAACCATCCCTTGCAAGACCAGGTGGAGAACGACGAAGGTGTGGTTGCTGAAAGGAAGAGTAGACATGGCTTATTCACAGGACTGCTCCACGAAGAAATCATACAAAACTAAGGAACATAACCAAGGGCTGCCACTTCCATTAAGAATTAAGAAACCAGTGAAACATTTCACATGTGTCTTACAGAAATACATCTAAATACTTTCTCACTCTTTAATTGTGTCTATTTAAGAACAGACATTTCAAAACCCCAAAGACAAATGGAAGATTATCTGTGACTAGAGTTTTGAACCCAGGACTCCCAATCCTTCCAGCATCCTCCCCTTACCATGCTGGAAACCACAAGGAACTTCCTGAAGCTACCAAGCAGCAACAATTAATAATGAAGACAGAAAAGAAGATCATATCTCAACTCTGAACTGTAAATACCGTGTATGGAAGAGGTAATGAAGCAATCTTTGCATGGCTCTCTGAAGGCATTCTGGAATTACACGGGAACATATCTGAAATAAAAGAAAAATGTTCAATTTCATTTCCCATTCCCCTCACTCCCAAACAAACTAGCTTCTCCACAAAGAGCTGGCAATGTTGGTGAGTCTAAGTTCTATGTCCCATATGAGCAGGGACAGAGATCTAAGAGAATAAAGAAAGAGCAGGATTCCCTTCTATCTGCCTTCCTTTGAGGCCAACTGTCCCACATCTTCCCTAACCCCAAAAAAGGCCCCTGCCAAGGTCTTCAGAGAAAAAGGAGGTAAGCAGAAGCTCAGGGAATGCTGATTGATGTGAAAGCTGCTCCTTCCCCTGCCTTGGTTTTGACCCCATGTGCAAGGTTCACCCTTAGATCACTTAGCATTATCCCAAGTCCCTCTTAAGTGCACCTTTTCTCATGGGCTGCTTGTCCCAATTTTGCCCTTTGACCCCTGAAGGAGAGAGGGAAGTCCAATGCTCAGGTTTCTGCTCCTACGTCCCCCAGTTCCACCAAGCCCCTCCAGACAGACAATCCTTACATCCATACCCAATTATAGACATCACATTCAGAGTTAAAGGGCCAATCTTGAGAACGCTATCTTATCTCAAAGCATCTTCACAAAACTACTTTCTGTAGTAACAAAAATAGAGAGAGAGAAGAGAGAAAAGAGTAAGAGATGGACTTTCATAACTACCACAAATAAAAGTCTAAATGAACCAATGAATTTACATGTCATCTCTTAGCCAGGTACAGTGGCTTACGCCTGCAATCCCAGCCATGAGGCACAAGGACCAAGGGTTTGAGGCTAGCCTGGGTAACACAGTGAGACTCCATCTTAAAATAAACAAACAAGTAACCTGTCTTTCTTGTTCAGTTGGGAAACAAATGAGTCTTTTAGACTAGTGCAGTCAACAAACTTCAGATGTATCCAAGGATCATTGTTACCTGTGCTCCTCCTTGGATAAGGCCTCTTAAATAATGGGTTTTCGAGCAGATGCAGATTGTAGCAACACTAATCAGTACAAAAACCAGGTAGAAGAAGAAGAGAAACAAGAAGTCCATCCTGGGGGCTGCAAGGGAACAGAAGGAGTATGATTTGCTGGTATTGAGAGATTTATTTCCTAACACAGATTCTCAGACATCAACTCCTTCATTGGCTTCCAAACTAGAACCGATTGACCCTCAAGCATATGTCACAGAGTCCTACTACCTTCAGTGGGACCTCCAAGATGGTCCTGAACTATGTCCTTCAAGCCAAACTCTGTGATACGCCTTTGGGGTATCTCCTGCCTGCAAGTTCCAAGATATAGTGAGGAAGAAAATGCACCTGTCTTCCTCTCCATAGCAACAAATCTTTTACTTCCTTAAACATTCCCACAGATAGTCCTACATAAAGTCCCCAAAAGAATCTGCGGATGTTGTCAGAACAAGCATCTCCTAGAGGCAATCCTGCATCCAGGATCCAGCCTTCTGTCCTATGAAGCCTCTGTCAAGGCCAGTGGTGACACTGAAAGAGTTCACCCAGGGAAACCAGAGTCAATGCACAGGTTTGTGTTAAGAAACCAGAAACAGGGGTGGGACTTGTGACTCAGGACATAGAGGTCTTGCCTAGCAAGCACAAGGCCCAAGTTCAAACCCCAGTACCGCCAACACCAAAAACAGAAATGGTTAATTTGGACCTTAACAGATAAGATATTGGGCCAGAATTCCAACTGAGATTATCAAACCAGATGATCTTTCCTGGTAAGAAACAAAAAGCAGCAATTCTCACGAGGTGACCAGAGGTTCCCCCACCTACATCTTTCTCTTGTATACTTTTTCAGCAGGCAGCTCTAACGCTCCTCTTCTTCCCAGCATCTACGTACAATTCAGATAGCACCTCCTCTCGGGGATTGGTATGCGCCGAGCATACCCAAAACTGCAGGACACATGGTTCCTCCAGGAGGCTGGATCTGGCTGCAAGACAGATCAGTTCAACACTCACAGTCAGACGGAGTAAGAAGGCATAGTGGTAAAAAGGCTTTAGAAGTAGGGGGAATGTTGTTTACTTGCAGTGCTGGGGGTCGAACCCAGGCCCTTGCGCATGCGAGGCATAGCGCTCTACCACTGAGCTACATCCCCGGCCGGTAAGTAGGGAATCTTGGATCCCCGCAGCATCAACGAGTTACAAGACTTCTGAATAAACACAAACAGCTTTGGATCTAGCTCTCCCTATCCTATCGCTGCCCCCAACCTTATCCCTGGAGCGTCCACACTGGAAACCAGACAGAATACCTCCCCAGGTTATTCTCTATCCGGGCCTGACCGGGGACATAGGGAACGGGGTGCAAAAGGCTTGAAGGGGTCACAGGAGGTGCAGAGGCGGATCTATAGGAGGCCAGGAAAGGACTTTGGGGTCCGGAGCCCAGGAGAGGGGACAGGGGACGACTGACTCCAAGCGGAGGGGGCACTGAAGCCACACACAAACAACTGAGATTCAGATAGTGACAGAGACAGACCCGGACCAGCTGGGGTATCAGAAAGTCCCGCGGAGGCTGCCTTACCCACAAACTCAAATAACCGCCGGCTGCACAGAGCTGGCACCTCCCAGGCCCGCTCCGGGACTTCCGGCGGATCCGTGACGCCACGGACGCGCCGCTGCCGAGTCCCACTTCCGGCGGAAGTAGATATTGGCGGCCGAGTCTTTTACAGTGCAGCTGGGAGGTGGGATTGCGGGTGGGGGAGGGTGCGTGGTGGGGGGTGGCGCCTCGCTGTGCACCCCAAGCTGAGCTCGAACTCGTGATTTTCCTGCCTCAGCCTCCCGAGTGCTGGGATTACAGGCTGGAAACACCACGGCGGGTTGGGTTCAGTTGTAGTCGTGCTGAAGCTCAGCTGGGCCCCAGGCAGCCTGCACTTGGTTGGGGTCCGTCCTCATGGTTCCAGCATCTTCCGTCGCAGAAGGCACATTGTGTACCCATCGCAGTCAGAGGCCGCAGCACGCGTGTCCTTGCTCCTGCGGTCTCTGTGTACCGCTCTGAGCATCCTCTCAGGGGGTAGTGACCAGTGCTTGACCATAAACCTTGGAGATGAAAGGGAAGGCCGTTTTGATGCTAGCCAGACTTGGGGTAAGAAGAGCTGCTTCCAAACATAGCATTGACAAGGCCTCTGTGGGGAGTTCTTTGGGCTGGACGCCCCCATCCGCTGAGGACGTTTTGTTCTTGATATCTGAAAATCTGAGCCTGGCTTGTCCTCCCTTTGAGGGGAAATGTCTGATCTCCAAATATGAGCCTCAAAGACCTTCTCATTCCCTGCTTGCTATCTAACCCAGCTTCGTGATTCTTTTTAATTTTGAAAACAAACAACGTATGGAGCTGGAAACCTCCTGGATACATGGTATCCAAGACCTTGGTGAACTTGGGAAATAGAGTCTCTGAAGATGTGAAGGACCAGGGAAGATTGGTCCAGGGTAGGCAGGATTTCAGCAGGGTCTCCAGCCAGACTCCATCCTACTAGCTGATGCCAGGCTGGTGGTTAAATTCTTTGAATTGCCCTTTTTTTCCCCTCATACAGAGCTTTATTTTTATCCCTCTTCCTTTTTCTCTGATTCAGACTTAACTTTAAATCTAGGTTTGATTACCTATTGCGTTTTGTGCTGGATTACCTTTTTGTAATGTTTAAAAATATATGCAAATAATATAAGATGTTCTCCCTGTGGAAGAACCAACCTATCAAAAATCAAAACAAAATCTTCCTGTAAAAAAAAGTCAAACTATCCAAAATCAAAACAAAAAATCTTCCCTGTCCACCCTTCCCAAATCTCAGTCCCTTAACAGAATTACTCTTATGTAGTATGTATCCCCAAAATCCTATGCATTTATATATATGATTCATTTACCAAATATATATTGAGTTCCTGTGTGCTGTTCTAAGCACTGGGAACAAGAATAAACAGAAGAAATGACTGAAGTATGGAGTTCACCCTGATACATAGATGTGTGTATGTATATGTGCACTGTGTGAATATAATTTATTGTTTACAGAAATGGTATTGTCTTGTAATGCTTCTCCACATTTCTTTTTGTTTCACCCAGCAATGTGTTTTGGTGATCTTTTCATACCACTCCTACTGAAACCAGAGTTTTGGACCCAAAACCCAAACTCCTGAGGCTTCATATACCAAGTCCGGCCACCCACCTCTAAATGCAAAATAAAGAGGCCTGGTGAAGGCAGAGGAAGGAAATTTATTACACAGCTCAGGATGCACCATGGGAAGAGGCAGAGTAAGCACTCAGCTTATCCTCAGCCATCTTCGGGGTACAGACATGAGCTATAGGTTTAAGTAGACAAAGAACTGGGAGCATGGGGACAAAGGTGTGCATAGTTAAACAGCCCCAGTCAAAGGTGTGTTCTGGTTGACCAATATATTAGTCCAAGTGTTCCCAGAGGGGTTCTGGAGCAGATGTCACTGTCATCACTAGAGGGGAGTGGTGTGGTTCCCATGAGATGATTGTTCCTACTCTAGGGTGCAGCCTCATCTTTATAGGTCACTGTCCTTATTTGGAGGGGTGGTCTGTCCTGCAAGGCTCTGATCCTTACAGGAAGTTTCAGTCCCTTGTCATAACGATGTTATCAGTTCTGTCCTTTCTGGAATCCAAAGTGATTGCAAAGTGACTGCAAAGAGAACGGCTTAGAGCAAAGACAGTTACAAAAGGGAGGCAGGGATGCCAAGCTTCTCCTGTTTTTAGTTAATTTGTGTGTCCAAGTAAGGAGTCAGGGCTTTTCAGCAAAAGCTATTTGAGCGCCTCTTGACACTACATTGTATATGTCACATTATGTGTGTTGCTGTGTAGCTGAGTTCATTTGTCATGGCCCCGAACTCCAGTGTCCATGTAAGTAACCAATGAATAAAGTGACAAGTAGAGCAAGTTGTTTTAAGCAGAAGTGTCTATTTACACAGACCACACAACTGTCACCTCAAATCTAAGTGCATATGAAGTTCTGGGTTTTTAACATTATAGGGAAAGGGAGACTTAATGCTGGTTTTTAAGGCACTGTCTGCTAAACTCTCAACTGTCTTCTTTCCTGCTTTTCATGGCAGTCTTGTGCACATGAACCGGATAGTGGACTCAAGTTTCTTACCCACTATGCCCACCACACCCCGTCCTGCATGCCCTTTGGGTAGGATTGAACCCACCCTTAGCTCTAGGGATGGGTTCTAACTGGTCTTAGCCAATCAGGGTAATCACAGTTTTCTAAAACCAGAACCAACCAGTGGCATGACAAGCCACTGGAATGTCAGTGAACAATTAAAATGAAGACAGTGGTCCTTCCTCTTCCACAGAGTAAATCAGTACATTAAAGAGGATGGACAGAGCCCCAAGTGAGCCATGCCTGTAGGCTAGTCCACCTTTGGACTTTCTACTTCATTGAGCCATTTTTCAAACCATACTGGGCTACATTTTCTGTAACTTGCAACTGGAAACATACTAATCCTAATAAGTATTATCCCCCACTCATTATCCTCCACTTCATGGTTGTTTTTGAGACAGGATCTCACTTTGTAGCCCAGGCTGGCTTTGAACTCAAGATCTTTCTGCCTCTGCCTCCTGAGTGCTGGGATTATAGACATGTACCACGAAGCCTGACCTTCAGGTTTTTCCTTTTAAACTCACTTTAAGTTTTACAGAAATATATAAATATCAGCAAAGAAAAAAGACTGTATTTCCATCTTAACTGCTGCTTTATTACTATGATTTCTATATACATATAAAAATGAGTTTTACATTCCATAAAAGGTTTACAAAGCTGTAATCATAGGGTCAAGACAATTTTGAATTTTGGTTTTTTACATTTAGTTTATCATAAGTGTTTTTCAATTAAGATAGCTATATTTATTACTTGGAGATATAGTATACTGAGGTTACTCATTATTGTTGGACATTTGTATTCTTTCTAAAGTTATGGATAGTTTGTGACTAACATACTCATACATATATATATATATGTATGTATTTGCAGCATTAGATTAAATTCAGTACTTCAAGCTTGCTAGGCAAGCGCTCTGCCACTTGAGCCACCTCCTCAGTCCTTTCACTTTTGCAGCTTGTTTTTTCACAGGGACTCTGCTTTTGCCCAGGCTGCCCTCTAACTATGATCCTCCTATCTCAGTCTCCTGAGTAGCTGGGATTACAGGTGTACACCACCATGTCTGGCTTCATAATTTAAATTTTTTTCTCAGGATGCATCTCTTCGTGGTTGACCAGTTGCTGAAAATGATGTGCTTCTGGCATTTTCTTTTTCTTCTTTGTTCCTCAAAACCTCTAAGCACAAACATTGACATCTGTATTTTAGAAGATAACACACTATTTAAGCTTAAAGCCAAAAAATGCAATTCAAATGTGATGAAAAGGATCTTTCAGCCTTTTCACACACATAGCAAAGAGCCCCTCTCAGGGCCACTCCCAAACCACCTGCCGGCCCCTGAAACTGGACCTGATACCCGTGGTATCAGCTGTTCACCTGCTGCAAGATCAGTTGACAGGATCAACCACCTTTTACACCAGGATCTCTTGTCCCCAAGGGAGTGACTGGGCGATGCTTTGGAAATGAGATACAGACTTCATAGCTGCTCTAGCAATAAGCCCATGACACAGGATGCTTGCTTACAGTGATTTGTTGGTTAGGAAGAATTTTTGAATGAAGAAACAAATGAGAATGTAACAGAAGTGTTGTTGCTGGACAGGGACTGGATGCATGTTGGCTTACTGTTACATCAGTAGTGACTGTTTCAGTGCCTAGCTCATAGCAGATGCTCGATAAAAATGTATTGAATGAGCCGGCCATGGTGGCTCATGCCTGCAATCCCAGGTACTTCGGAGGATGAGATTGCAGTTTGAGGCCAGCCTGGGCAAATAGTTCATAAGACCCCATCTCCAAAATAACCAGAGCAAAATGGACTGGAAGTTGGCTCAAGTGGTAGAGCACCTGCTTTGCAAGCTGAAGCCCTGAGTTCAAACTCTAGTCCTATAAAAAAAAATGTGTTGAGTGAAGAAAAGAAAAAAGTGAATTATGCCTGAAGGAAATCTATATTGTAGATAACACAAAAATAAAAATTTGGGGGCTGATGGAGTGACTCACGTGGTTGAGCACCTGCCTAGCAAGCATGAGGCCCTGAGTTCAAATCCCAGTATCACAAAAAATAAAGAAAAATTTCTCTGGCCAGTAGGCAGAACCACAGTGTGACACTGTCATCTGGCTTACCTCATGATTAGTGGGTGCTCAATTCACACTTTCAAATTTTCACTTACCCTTGCTTCTTTGATTGCTACCCCTTCAAGCAATGTGCTCGTGTCAAAGAGAATGGTCAGAGAAAAGTCTCCACTTCTGGACTCATTTCTTGATGGTGTTAAACAAGTAAACCACTCAGTTCTTCTTGTCCTGAACGCTGTGTTATTCTGTTCACCGATATCTCAGCTCACCATGACCTGTGGTATTATGTCTCTTCAGAATGTGGCTGAATGCTGGACATGGTAGTGCATACCTGTAATTCCAGCACTCAAGAAGCTGAAGCAAGAGAATTGTTCAAAGGCAATCCGGTGTGGTGATGCACACCTAGCTACTTAGGAGGCCGAGGTAGGAGGATCTCTCAAGTTCAAGGTCAGCCTAAACACAGGTAGTGAAAAGACCCTATCTCAAAAAGAAAATGCAAAAAGATTGGGCCATGGCTCAAGTTGCAGAGCACTTGCCTGGCATGCATGAGGCTCTAGGTTCAATCCTATCTGAAAAAATAAAAATATCAAAACCAGAACGAGGCTGAACAGGCCTGGGGTGTGACTTAGTGGGAGAGTACTGCCCTAGCACCCGTGAGATCCTAGGTTTGATCCCTAGCACCTAAAAACTAAATAAGTAAGAGAACAAGGCCAGTGAATGACAAGGCACAGTATTGTAAATGCTGAGCTCAGAGAGAAAACGAATGGCAATTTCTAGCCAATGTCCCCAGTCTTGACTCACTTATTACCACATTTGACACCAAGTGCATCAGGATTGACAATGACTTCTGCTAAGAACAGACAGGAATGTGATTCCAGCCAGAAATGCAGAATGATCAGGCAGGGACTATGAATGTGCACTCAGAAATCAGGTTCCTGGCTTCTGATCCAGGACCATCTCTTCTCATCTCTTCTGCTGTACAGCTCTCTGAACTTTTCTGTAAAGATAAAAGAACAACCTCAAAGGATGGCTGTGAGGATTAAATGACACAACATCCCTAATATCATAGACACCTTCTTTAACATTCACAAATGCCATCAGTACAGAAGAACAAAGCAGGAAGTGCAAGACCTCTGCCGTGAAATGTCCAGGAATAAATTAGACTTCAGGAATGGCTCGAATCAGCAGCTTAATAACATAATCAAAGACAGAGGTCCTTTTTGTTCCTCATTTTGCCACTGGAGTATTAGCCTTATCCCAAGAAGAGCTTTTCCTCCTGGTGGTAGAATGGCTGCCAGCCACAGCTGGGGCTTCAAGGCTTCCACATTCATATGCAAAGAGGGGAGAGACGGGAGGGAGGAGGGTACCTTAGCATTCCAAGTAGGAGTGCTGAGATTCACGTTGATCAGGCTAGTTTAAGTCATAGTTTCACCCTTGGACCAATAACAGGACCAGAAAAGTGGAATCTGCCACTTAGCTTGAATTGAATAAGGCCCCCTTGTTGAAGATGCAGGGGAGGAAGCCAGTTTCTTCCACAACACAAGAGCTACTCAGGGAAGGGGAGAATTCCAGAAAGGAGATCTGAATGATACTAGAAGGAATGTGGATGCTGGGTAAGCATCTAATAAATTGTGATATCTGGAATGACGAGAGGAATATGTTAAAAAAAAAAAAATCCCCCAAATTTAAGATGACATCTAGGACCAATGAAGGTGCAACAGTGAAAATCTGAGATGCTTTGGGGCCTGGCAGTAAATTGTATGCGTTGCCCTTCATTTCCCAGACTCAAAGGCAAATCTATTAATAAAATTCCTTCCTGGCAACTCTTTCCTGGTATAGATTCAAGGAATTGTGTATTCAAAGGCAGGAGAAGAAATTTCATCCACAAAGCTCCAGTCACACCATGGTTCAAGGTCGCCTAGAACAGATACATTTGCTTAGGAGAAGCAAGAAAGTGTAAAGAGAGAAGAGGCCGGTGTGCTACCACCTCATAGGACCAGCAGAAAAAGAGCAGCTAGCAAAGAAGGCCAAGTTCAGAGGGTCAAAGATGCTGGAGAATTGGGCAAGAGGGGCCTGTAGAAACCAGAGAGAGGAAGTGTGCTCTGATTGGTCCAGGGATATGCAAACTGGGAAGGCCAATGTGAATGAGCCTCCTACAGACTCCATGAAATATCCAGGGATAAATGGATGATCCCCCACACACACCCACATCATGGTTCCAATGATGACTGCAGACTAGTAGCCAGCATGACTCCATCTAAAGCTAACTTGATCATTGGGAAGGAGCAGAAAGATCACTTCAAAATGTTACCTTGTTCATTACGTATCTTTCTTTCCTCTCTTCCTCCCTCCCTCTCTTTCTTTCTTTTGTAAGAGATACTTAAACTGCTTTTGATGAAAAGCACTGACTCCTTACTTGGGCCTAGGAATTAACTAAAAACAGGAGAAGCTTGGCATCCCTGCCTCCATTTTTGTATCTGTCTTTGCTCTAAGCTGTTCTCTGTGCAGTCACTTTGCAATCAGCTTAGATTCCAGAAAGGACAGGACTGATGACATTTTTATGACAAGGGACTGAAACTTCCCACAAGGAACAGTGGAGACTTGCAGGACAGACACCTCCAAATGAGGACAATGACCTGTAATGGTGAGGCTGCACCTTGGAGCAGAGCAATCATCTCATGGGAACTAATGGCTCCCCCTCAAGTGATGACAGCAATGACATCTTCTCCAGAACGCCTCTGGGAACCCTTGGACTGAGATAATGGTCAGCTAGAACACACTTCTAACTGGGACTGTTTAATTGTGCACACCTTTGTCCCCTGGCCCCAGTTCTTTGTCTACTTAAACCTATAGCTCATGTCTACATCCTGAACATAGATGAAGATGAGCTGATGCTCACTCTGTCTCTTCCCATGGCATGTCTTGAGCCATGTAATAAATCTCCTTTCTCTGCCTTCACCAGGCCTCTTTGGTGTTTAGGAGTGAGTGACCAGATCTGGCATAGGGAATCTCAGAAGTTTGGGCCTTGGATCCAAAACTCCAGTTTCTCTTTTTTGTTTGTTTGTTTGTTTTTTGGTACTGAAGACTGAACCCAGGGCCCCATTCCCTTTTAGCTTTAGTTTATTTTTCATATAGGATCTCG
This sequence comes from Castor canadensis, assembly GCF_047511655.1. Taxonomy (NCBI): domain Eukaryota; kingdom Metazoa; phylum Chordata; class Mammalia; order Rodentia; family Castoridae; genus Castor; species Castor canadensis. Next base: position 3,411,078 of record NC_133391.1, on the reverse strand, counting down.
TGCTTTTGCCCAGGCTTCCCTTGCCTCCACCACTCATGTAGCTGAGGTCACAGGTATATGCCACCCAGCTCATTGCATTTCTTATTTCTGCCTGTCTTATTCTGGGCAGTATTGGGGTTGGCTTACATAGACATACAAAACAAGATAAAATAACCTTAAAGTGAGTAGATAGGGTAATAGGACCAAGGGGAAAAAGCAGAAAAAAAGGCAAGTGAGGCCATGTGTGCCAATGGGCTGTCTCACTCTTTGGTGGAAGTGAGGTGCTTAGAGGCCAATTTTGGGGATCCAAGGCCAGCACTGGACTGTAAGGTAGGTAATAAATGAAACTTGGTCATATGGAGTCGTTGAGATTAAAGGCTGTTTGTTATAGCAGCTAGCATTAATGGTGCTGACGAATGCACTATCAAGTGATTGGTGAAAGCCAGAGCATAGTCCAGTGCCAACCATCAAGCCTGCCCTCAAAATACCATTAAGTCATAGTCAGCCTCAGCTCAGTCAATGGGGATTGACAATCATCTGAACCAACCCCTCCCTCACCCTCAGGCTGTCACCCATTCCCCTTCCTTTGTTACCCAAAGTCTTCAGGGCACAGTGCAAGCACATATAGAGGCTTTGGGCAGGAGCACATGACTGCAAGATATAAATTCCAGCTCGGACTCTGTCTCCTCAGTCCAGAATGGCTGGATGTGTTGTGTAGATTTGGCAGGGAGAGACTGAGGTGCTGGCCAATTTCAAACTGATGTCTGGGTTTTCCCAATGAATCCCTGTCTGTCTTCCTTTGCTCTCCTTTATCAAGGTCTCCTACCTGTGCCCTCAGTACATCCTGAACGAAGAACCTTTTAGCTGTATTCAGATAAAATTTCAGTATGGTTGTCTGTCTCTCTGCTAGGGCTGCCATAACAAAATACCACAGGCTGAGTACTTTTGTTAGTTTTAGGTCCCATGCCTGAATAGGTCAGGTTCAGTCACTTGTCCTCAAAACGCCAAATAAAAGACAAGTAATGGTGAAAGGTAGAGAAAGGAAGTTTATTACACAGCACAGTCAGCAGTGGGAAGAGGAGAGGTAGCATTTCAACTCATCTTCCCTGAACAGGTTTTAGGTTTTAATAGGAGGAAGAATTGGGGGAGGAGAGAGGTGTGGATCATTATTAAGCAGTCCCAGTCACAAGTGTGTCCAGAGGGCAGAGGTGGTCTGGTGGCCAATTGTCTCAGGATTGGTCACATGGGACCTTGTTACTGTAAGAGTCATTGCTGCTTGGCATGGGGACTTTATCTCCCATCTGGTCCTTTCTGGATTCCAAGATGATTCTAAAGTGTCTGCAGGAGAGAATGGCTCAGAGCAAAGGACACAGATAAAAAATAGTGGCAGGGATGCCAAGCTTTTCTCTTGCTTTCAGTATATTCATTGGCCCAAATAAGTGTTGGGTCTGGGAACCTAAGGGACAGATGAGTGAGTCAGTATCCCATCCCCCATGGAGAGCACTGTGAGCCCTGCACCCTGAGAAGGAGATACAGGGTCTCATGAATCTGTCACAGAGCTGATAGATAGGATTCTCTCAAGGTTGTTTCCCCCCCATAAGGGGCAAACAGACCAGCTCATTGAAGAGAGCCTGCGTGAGCAAATTCATGGCCAATGGAAACCACCTAACCCTTACCCTAACCCAGAGTTAAAGTGTCCATAAAAAGCCCCAGTCTTCACCTCAGCAGTGATCCAGTTTCCAGGCTCTACTGCACTGTTCTAGCTTCAGCCTTTTCTTTTTCTTATAAATCTACCTGTGTGCGCATTATCCGTGTCTTGTGAGCTTATTCCTAAGCCCAACGAAGATAAGGGCCCCTGGAATGGTCCCCCTGTACCCTACAACATAAGGAGTTACAGTGCTCCTCAGCAAAAGCAGCTTTTAAGCACCTGTTAGTTTCAACAACAGAAACTTCTTTCCCCAGAGTTCTGGAGGCCACAGGTCTGAGAACAAGGTGTCAGAATGTTGAGTTCTAAGGCCATTCCTGGCAAACAACGGTCTTCTCCCTATGTCTTCATATGGTCATCTTTCTGTGTGTGTGTGTGTCTGGACCCAACCTTTCTCTTTTTGTAAGAATACCATCTGGCTTTCCCTTCAACAGCTCACTCTGGCTACTACGTTGAAAATAAGACTGCAGGGGGCACGGGAAGACCAGTGAGGAAGGGGAGATGGCAGTGGAGATGAGAGAAGTGGTGGCTTCTGGAGGTAATTCAGAAGTAGAGGGTGGAGTCTACAGGGTTTACTGAAGTTTGAATATGAGGTATAAATGGAGAGAGAGGGCTGGGGATGTAGCCCGGTGGTCGTATGCTTGGCTAGCATGCATAAGACCTTGGGTTCATTGCTAGAATGGGATGGGATGGAATGGAATAAAATGGAATTAGAATAGAGTACAATTGGAATAGAATTAGAATAGAATAAAACAGAACAAGGATTGGCTAGAATAGAATTAGAATAGAGTAGGATTGGAATAGAATTAGAATAGAATAACAAAATAGTATAGAGTCAATTGAAATGGAATTAGAATAGAATTAGGATAGGATAGAATTAGAATAGAGTAGAATTGGAATGGAATTAGAATAGAATAGCAATAAGAATAGAATAAAAAGAATAGAGAATGCCAGCCCTTCACGGCCACCACAAAAGGGTCTCCAAGTTTCCTTTCTCCACACCTGCGGATAACACTGGTGGCGTGGGCCTGGCCTCCCTCCTTCCACTGTTGGTGAGAAGGTGGAACGTGGAGGCAGGAAAGACTGTCTGACTAGGAATACTTCCGTCCACTCTCATTTGGAGTCAATAGCACAGGACTCAGAGTGCCCCTGAGGGCTGAGAGGTGGCTGTGAAAGGTGACACAGCAAACTGATTTTCCTGCTCTTGAAGCAGGCTGCAGGGAAATTAATAAATAATTTTTAAAAATATTAAAAGGGCCAGACTCAAGAATTAAAACATTCTTTTTTCCCTTCCTTCCTTCCTTCCTTCCTTCCTCTCCCTCCCTTTTTTGCAGTACTGGGGTTTGAACTCAGGGCTTCACAGTTGCTAGGTAGGAGCTCTACCATTTGAACTACGTTGCCAGTCCAAGAATTAAAACAGAACAAGGACTGTAAAACTAAAAAACAGAATAACAAGCCCATCACTCCCTGTCTCCTTTTAGACATTAAGTTAAAAGGATAGGAAGGCATAAAGGGCCTGTAGAGTGTCGCAGACACGCAGACACACACACACACACACACAAAAAATCAATCTTATGGAAGTGTAATTTAAGTACAATGACTTGCATACATTTACAGTATACAGTCCAATGAGTTTTGATGTTAATCCCTGTAAAATTACTGCCATACTCAAACACAAGATACTTTATTCACACCCTCTAAGGTCTCCTCGTACCCCTTTGTGAGGCATCCTTCCTTCCACCCTAATCAGTGACATCTCCCCCTTCCCCTGCACTGTGCTAGGGATCAAACCCAGGTGCTCACACATCAAGTGATCTGCCACCAAGCCAAACCCCAAGACCCTTTTAACCTGCCTTGTGATATCACAGATAGGTTTGCATGTGATAGAATTTTATATTAATGGAACTAGAGAGGCTTTTGTTTCTGGCTTCTTTCACTTGGCGGGTTTTTGAGATCCGGCCATGTTTTTGCATATATGTATAGCTCACTTCTTTTTATTACCGGGTAGCCAGTCATTGTACAGATATACCCCAGTTTGTGGAAGCATCTGCCACTAGATTGTTTCTGTATTGTTAGGCAATTGTAAGTAGCACTGTCCTAAGCATTAGTGTCCAAGTCTCTGTGTGTGGTCATACGTCTTCATTTCTTTTGGCTAAATACTTAGGAGTGGTGCCATGGACCATTCATATCTTTTTCTTTTTTTTTTTTTTTTTTTGCAGTACTAGGGCTTGAACTCAGGGCCTACCCTTTGAGCCACTCCATCAGCCCTTTTTTTGTGAAGGATTTTTTTCAAGATAAGGTCTCACCAACTGTTTGCCTAGGCTGGCTTGGAACCACGATCCTCCTGATCTCAGTCTCCTGAGTAGCTGGGATTACAGGTGTGTGCCACTGGCACTCAGTGACCATTCATGTCTTGAAGCTCTAACCTCAGTGTATGCATATTTGAAGATGGAGCCCCTGAGGAAGTAATTAAGGTTAACTCAGGTTGTCAAGGTGAGGCTCTGATCTGACAGAATTAGTGCCCTTATAAAAAATGCCAAAGAGCCCCCCTGTCCTGAAGTACCCAAAAATGAGATAGTTGAGCATGTAGTGAGAAGATGACAGTGTTCAGACCAGGAATGGAGTCTTCACCAGAAACTCAACTTGCTACCTCCTTGATCATGACCTTCCAACCTCCAGAACTGTGATAAAAAAAAAATCTCTGCCATTTAAGCCTCCAAGTCTATAATACTTTGTCATATCGACCTGACCAAAGAAAAGTGGAATGGGGGGTACTGTGGTCTGAATGTTTGTGCCCCACTAACATTCATAAACAAAACAATCCCTAATGTGATAGTATCAAGAGTTGGGTTTTTTGGGAGGTGATTAGGTCATGAGTCCTCCATCCTTGCAAGTGGGAGGCTTGAGGGAGCCTGTTTGTCTCCTCTGCCATGTGAGGACACATAGAAGGTGCTATGCATGAGTAGTGGGACCTCACCAGACACCAGGTCTGCTGGCACCCTGACCTTGGGTTGCTTAGCCTCCAGAACTATGAACAAATAATTTCTACTGCTCAAAAACTTTCCAGTCTATGGTATTGTGTGTGTGTGTGTGTGTGTGTGTGTGTGTGTGGTACTGGGGTTTGAACTCAGGGCCTTCACCTTGAGCCAGTCCACCGGCCCTATTGTTTTTTTTTTTTTTTGTAAAGGGTTTTTTGAAATAGGGTCTCACAGAACTATGTCCCCAGGATGGGTCTGAACTGTGATCTTTCTGATTTCTGCCCCCTGAGTAGCTGGGATTACAGGCATGAGCCACCAGCATCTGGCCAGTCTATGGTATTTTTGTGACAGCAGACTCAACAGACTAAGACAGTTATATCATATATTTCGCCTTCTAAGAAACTGACAGATAGTATTCTATAATGGTTATATCAATTTACATTGCCACCAGCTGTGACAGGTAACGCCATCTTTTTTTTTTTTCAGTACCAAGGTTTGAACTCAGGGCCTTGCACTTGCTAGTCAAGAGCTCTACCACTTGAGCCATGCCCTCAGCCTTTTTTTCTTTAGTTTATTTTTCAGATAGGGTCTCTTGTTTTTGCCTTGGCTGACCTTGTTCTCAATCCTTCTATCTCTGCCTCCCAAGTAGCTGGGATACAGATGTACACCACACCTGGCTTGTTTTTTTCTGCTGTTGCTAGGGTCTCACTTACTTCTTTTCCTTTGGGCTGTTCTCAATCCTCAATCCTCCCATCTCCACCTCCCTCACAGCTGGGATTACAGGCATGTGACACCATGCCCAGTCCCAGGTAATTATATTTTTACCACTCTGGAGAAACATCAGTTTGTCAAAGCAAGAAGACAAAAGAGTTTTCCATGTGTTACCCAGTGTTACCCATGTAACTGCCACTGTAATTACCAGGCAGCACAACAATTAAGCAGCCCATTAAGCATTGATGCTGGGCTCTACGGTGCATTCTGCATAACTGAATGTAGTCAGACACTTTGATCCTGCCGTGTTATGGGGTCACCCTTGTTCATTCATACTTATGATTTTTTTTCATGAGGCTCTACTGTGAGGTCCCCAGCAGAGTTTGTAATATATATGAGATGAGAGAGCACATACAGACAAATCCCTCTCTCTCTCTGTCTCTCTCTCTCTCTCTCTCTTCCTTTCTCTCATACACACAGAGTAACTTGGAGAACACTTTTGAGCATACCAGTGTGGGAAAATGCAGCAATTATAATGGCCTATTAAGAATCACTTTTAACGTTTTTTTGTTCCCCTTGCCTACACTCTGAGAAGAGGATTTTTAAAATAAACTTTTCATTTTTAAAATAATTTTAGAGTCCCCCTACACCCACACCTGCTTCCCCTATTATTGTCATTTTACATTATTATGGTACATTTGTCAAAAACTAGTGAACCAAAATTGATCCACTGTTATTAATGAGTTCAGAGTTTGTTATGGTTTGGACACAAAATGTCCCCACTAGGTGCCAGTGGCTCACGCCTGTAATCCCAGCTACTCAGGAAGCAGAGATCAGGAGGATTGTGGTTTGAAGCTAGCCCAGGCAAACAGTCCGAGGAACCCTATCTTGAAAAAAACCCATCTCAAAAAAGAAGGACTAGAGTGACTCAAGGTGTAGGCCCTGAGTTCAAGCCCCAGTATTACCAAAAAAAGAAAAAAAGGTCCCCAAGGGCACATGTGCTTCATAAAGTTTGGTCCCCAGCGGGTAGCATCATTGGAGGGAACTGGATCCTGAGGGTGCTAGCTTTATCAGCAGGTTAATCTATTGATAAGTTTGTAGCTGAATGGGCTATGAAGAGGTGTGACTGTCTGGAGGAAGTAGGTCACTGGTGGTGTGACTTGGAAGGGTGTGTCTTTAATTTTTTTTGTTTTTGGTGACACTGGGGTTTGCAATCAGAGCTTTTACACTTTCTAGGCAGGAGTTCTTACCGCTTGAGCCACTCCACCAACTCCTGGCAAGATATATCTTGATCCTGGCCCCTCGTCTCTGTCTTTCTCTGCTTCCTGGCCACCCATGTTGTGAGTAATCAGCCAAATGAGCACAGACTGAAACCTCTTAACCAGCAGACGCCAGCCTTCTATGCCCCTCCCCCCACAATTTTCTGCAGTTCTGGGGACCCAGGCAAGCACTTTACCACTTAGCACCAATTCCACTCCCTTTCCTCCTTTTAAATTATTTCTCAGGCCAAGCACAGTGGCTCACATCTATAATTTTAGCTACCCAGGAGGTGGAGATTGGGAGAACCTTGGTTTGAGGCCAGCCTAAACAAAAAATGTTAGCAAAACCCCATCTCAACTAGAAAGCCAGGAATACAGGCAAGTGCCTGTGATCCCAGCTCTGTGCGGGAGGCAGAGGTAGGAGGATCCCAGCCCAAAAGCAAAAAGGGCTGGTGGTGTGATGCCTTGAGTTCAAAATCCCAGTAACACCAAAAAAAAAAAAAAAAAAGGTTTGTCCAAGGTACTTTGTCACAGAGATAAAAAGCTAACTAACACCGAGTTCTTTAGTTACCTCCTGGTGCCCTTTCTCTGTCCCATCCATCACACACTGCATTTATTAATAATATCTCAGTCTCCTCCAGTCTGCAACAGTTTCTCAGATGAGCATTTAAGAGAGTCAAGTATTGCCAGGCATGGTGACACAAGCTTTTCATCCCAGCATGCAGGAAGCAGAGGCAGGAGGATCACAAGTTCCAGGTTAACCTGGGCTACATAGCAAGACCCTGCCTCAAACAAAAAATGTCAAGTATTTTGTAGAATGGCTTCAACTGAGATTCCTTGCTGTTTTCCTTTTTTTTGTTGCCGTACTGAGGCTTGAGCTCAGGGCCTACACCTTGAGCCACTCCACGAGCCCTTTTACGTGATAGGTTTTTTGAGATAGGGTCTCGTGAACTATTTTGCTCAGGCTGGCTTCGAACCACAGTCCTCCAGATCTCTGCTTCCTGAGAAGCTGGGATTACAGGTGTGACCACCGACACCCAGCACTTGCTGGTTTCCTTGGACTAAGTGTGGATTTTGGAAAGAAAGGGCCAAATGCCATCTCATCACACTAGACATGGGCTTCATCCCTTGATGCTGTATCTAGTTGTATTTCTCAGGTCTCCACTATAAACTTACACTTCCTCTGTTCCAATCTGTTTTTCGTATTGTACTCACCCGAAGGACGTCATCATCCTGTGTGGAGAAGTAGCTATGTGAAGTATTTGGAATTCTTCAACATGGAAGGTTTGTCTCTTTCCATATTATTTATTTAATCAATTATCATATGGACTTGTATGTATTTGTTTTATCTTTTAGGTCATTATCCAATACAGTTGGTCCTTCACATACATAGGTTCTGCAGAGTCAACCAACCCTGGGCTGGAAAAAAATACCAGGGATTGAATTTTGGCCTTCTTGCTTACTAGGCAAGTGCTCTACCACTTGAGCCAAGCTGCCAGTTACTTTTTTGTTGTTGTTGTTGTTACTTTTCAGATAGGGTCTCACACTTTTGCCCAGTTGTCCTTGGGCCATGACCCTCCTACCTCTGCCTCCCAAGTAGCTGGGATTGCAGATGTGCAAAACTGTATCAGGCCAAATTGTTCCATCTGTGGTCACTGGGAGAGCTTTCAGGAGGGTTCTGTGTTCATTTGACAAGCCCAGTGTCTGTGACTATGTGTGTTTAGCACTTCCTTACTTTCTGGCACTAGAAGATTCTCCAGGCTTGCTTATATGTTCCCTACCCTAGTCCTAGAATCAGCCATTTCTCCACAGAGTCCAGGCTCCTTTTTGGAGGGAAGGGTACTAAATTACATTTTTTTTTGGTGGGACTGGGGTTTGAACTCAGGGCTTCATATCTGCAAAGTAGGCACTCTACCACTTGAGCCATGCCTCCAGTTGGAATTATATTCAAAATCAAGGTCTGACACTGGCTGGGATGGTAGCATACGCCTGTAATCCTAGCCTCTCAGGAGGCAGAGGTAGGAGGACTGCAGTCCGAGGCTAGTCCAGGCAAAAGCCAGAGACATGATCTGAAAAATAAACTAAAGCAAAAAGGGCTGGGGATGTGTCTGAAGTGGTAGCAGACTTTCTTAGCAAGCACAGGGCTCTGAGTTCAAAACCCTAGAACCACAAAAAAAAAAAATAGACCTGGGCACTGGCCAGGCATGTTGCTACTGGGGTATCTTTGCTTCTAGGCCTTCTCAGCTGATAGAACAGACAAACACATATGCATATATCCGTCTATGCACCTATACAAGTCTATAAAACTTTCTAGATGTATCTATCTGTATTTATATCAAGCTAAACATGGGCTCACAGAGATGCCTCCAGTTCTTATCCAGTACCACATGGATCATTCCAGTCATACCACCTTGGTTCATCTATAACCTCCCACTCCAGCAAAGAAACTTGGTCCTCACCACTCACTCACTAAATTGCTCAACTCCAGTCTGCATGCGTGGTGTGATTCCCACTTATACCCTCGTGGGAGACAACTTTAGCAAGTAGGGCATAGAGCTACGTGTAGTTCCTTTTGCCTTTCCTTTTCTGGACTCTACTCATTTCCAAAATTCACAGGTCAGCAGCTTTACCCCCACCCAAATTGCTTTTTTCTGGCCTGGGTCTCCCTTTCTCCTGCCAATAAATCCAGCCCACTGTGGTATTCTCTGTGGGAACTGGATCCCTTCCCCTATTGGTCTCCCCAGTTCCTTCTACTGTCACTGGTCCCAGTGAACTGACGACCTCTGCCCTCTCCCAAACAACCAAGATGAAGTCTCTTCACTCACCTGCCAAGTCCTGTGGTCTCATGGGTGGACAGGCCGCAGACCTAACCCCAGTAAGTCTTCATTTCTGCCTGGCTTGTCCCCCAGGATTGTGCAGTGGGGGCCAGCCAGCCTGGGTCTTGGCCAAGCAGCCATCCTGCTGCTCCACCTGGTTGAGGGGGTGGGGGTGGCTTCTCAGGTTACAGAGGATCGCTTTGCCTTAGAAACTCCAGCTGTCCCCTTGGGCGCATCAGTAACCCACACCAAGGCTCTGAGCAGAAGGCCAGCAACAAGTGAGTGTCCCTAGGTGTTCCAGGAGCACTGTGCTTTGTGTTCTGTGACCACCACAGTCATCAGCGTGGAAGGTAAGCAAATGTGGGGAGTGGATACAACACCTAGTAATCTGGGTGCCACTTGCTTGTACCCTGAGCTAGCCCAGTCAGCCTTGGGCTGGTGCAGGAGGAGAGAGTGGTCCAGCCTTGGGGCTGTGGGTGGGGGAGGGGGAGAGCTTAGATGTAGAGCTGGGGACGTATTAGAGGATGTGACCGGTTTGGAAACCATGGGGGCCTCATGGAGCCCCCAGGTTGATGCAGATGGGTTAAGGTTAACTTCTCTGGCTTCTGCCAGGCAGCTGTGCCACCCAGTGGGGGTGTGCTGGTTAGAAGGGGAGTGCATTTGTGGGGGAGGGAGTGTGGACCCCAGAAACATTCAGTATCCAGCCAGCCTCTCTGTATTGAGCTGTCTGGAAAGAGAGGTTTGAAGAGCCAGTGAAGGCACTGTTGTAAGAGCCTGCCATCTCTCAAAGGACATCCTTGGCTTAGGACCCTCCTGTCTTGCGTAAGGTGCAGACACTCCACTTCCTGGGTCTAGGGGATTTCTGACACCTCCTCCTGGGACATGAGTGGGCTCTGGCACCTCTTCCTGTTCCACCATTCGGGCTTCTGGAAGGTTATGATCCATTTAGACCTCTGCTCTCATGGTACAAGAACTGACACCAGGCTCCTCCAAGATGTGTAGATGCCACAAGCCCAGTGCTTTGACAAGTGATAGAGGAAGTGTTCCCAAGGCTCCACACTTTTTGGGCAGCACTGAAGTCTGAAGCACTGAACCTGGGCTAAGTTCAGGGCGGATCCTGCCAGACTCAGGGGGCAAGAGCTTCCACCCTGCCCAGCGTGCTCTGTCTGTTGGGAGCTAGGTGACACAGGCTTTTCACTGGATGTTACCCAAGCGATATTTCCTCCGAATTCGTCATGTTGTTGGAATCCTGGGTGTCCTCCCCTCCTCCAGCTTCCAGGAAGTGTTCCCCAGGCCTCCTAGGGAAGTGTGACTCCCACAAGGGCTGAAGGACACCTGAGTCCAGGGCCTTCATAACCCAGCCCTTAGACATCCCGCTAAGCCCAGGCCAGGGAGCCGTCAGACATGGGCCAGGACAATAAGCCTTCACATAGCGTACAGTTTACAATGCCAGAGCCCCTCTGTGGTCCCCTGTAAACAGACAGAATGACAGAAACAAACACCTAAACTCTTCCATCCACAATGGCCGGGATACCACACTAGCCCACACTTCAGGTCTCTTTTGGAGGATAGATACCGCCTCTTCTGAGACTGTCTGCAGCCAGGAGCCCAGAGACTCCAAGTCAGCAGTATCATTTTTCCCCAAGGGGTCCAGAAGGAGAGTCTCACAGCTGCCTCCTCCCATGTTTTGGCAGTTCTGGGGTGTGAACTCAGGGCATCACACTATTTGTCTGGGCTGGCTTCGAACTGTGAGCCTCCTGATCTCTGCCTCCTGAGTAGCTAGGATTACAGGCATAAGCCACTGGCGCCTGGCTGGACTTTATAATTTTAAAACATTTCTTTTTTGTGGATGTAAAAGACAAATGGCTCTTCCTTAAAATCTTTGAGTTTTAATAGATGAAGTCACACCTTTTCCCAGGGGACCTTTTTACTGTCTGGCTTCCACTGTACACCCAATCCCCTCCTTCCTCACTGTTCCCTCCCCCTCATCCCTCTTCTAGTCCTTTCTAGATCTGCCAAAATCCTCTTTTCAGAGTCTTGTGTGAATCAGACCTTTCCAGAAGGCCAGGATGTTGGAATAGGAAGATAACTCAGAGTCCATTCAAATTCCAGGAGGAGGTTTTATAAATGTCCCCAGACCCAGGAAGTGAAGTGTCTGTACTTGGATTGGGAGGGCCCTAATCCAAGGTCACCCCTCTGGGGAATGGCAGAGCCAGCCCCCCAAAACTCTCACTATAGTGACTCCTCCACCATCTATGATGAAATCCTGAAATCTGTGTCTAAAGTGCTTTGCCTTTCTTGAGGAGGCCCACACAGCCACCCCCACTTACACTGTAGGGTACAGGGTATAGAGTAGAGTGGCCACTTGGCAAGCCCCCCCTCTGCCCTGTCAGGGCTTTTAGAAGAAAAAGCAGTTATATATGGCCCTGGTAGTGCCGTGGGGATTCTCTATCCCAGTCTGAGCATCCCAAGGACAGCTCTTTAGCGCCCTTTTGGATGTGATGCATTGACCCTGACTTATTAGATGCTAGGACTTGCAGGTTTGGGGTGTAGCCACATCTTGCCACTAAAGACCAGTCCTTCTATCTAAACCCCTGGATGCACATGCCTGAAATTCACCGCACTTCCATGTGACAAAAGGACTTCCTTGTGACTTGGGCACACAAATTCCTTTTTTTTTTTAATCTAGTGCTGGGGATCAGACCCAGGACTTTGTGCATACTAGGCAAGTGTTCTCCAACTGAGCTATAGCCTCTTCTTAAAAAAAATAATAAAAGGGCGGGGTACTGTGGTCTGTGCCTATAATCCCAGCTACTCAGGAGGTAGGGATCAGGGGGGTCACAGTTCAGGCCAGCCTGGGCAAATTAGTGAGACTCCATCTCAACAAACAAGTTGAGTGTGTTCGTACATGCCTGTGGTCTCATCTGTGTAGGAAGCTGTGGGTAGGAGGATTGAAGTTCAAGGCAGGCCCCAAGCAAAAACACAAGACCCCATCTGAAAAAATAACTAAAGCAAAAAGGGCTAGGGGTGTAACTCAAGTGGTAGAGCACCTGCCTAGCAAGCTTGAGGCCCTGAGTTCAAACCTTGATCATACACACAAACACAAATTCCAGAGCTAGGGACAATAGAGAAATGAGTGGATGTCTTCAGAGACCCCCCACCTTGGTTACTGATGTCATCTGGAGCACTGTGGAAGTAATCACAGTTCTCGCCAACCTTTTTTTTTTTTTTTTTTGTAATAGGGTCTCTCTCTATGTAGCCCAAGATAGCCTTGAACTTGCAATCCTCCTGCCTCAGCCTCCCCCAGTGCTTGGATGACAGTCCTGCACCAACACACTCAGCTTTTTTTACCCTCTTTTCTAGGGGTCACACGCCTGTCACAGCTGTCACACCCTCCAAAGGCTGCCTCTGCGGTGTGAGACCCATCTGTGTCCAGCAGGTGCTCCCACTGTCCGTCTGACCTTCCCCTCTAATAGCGTTCCTCTTGGGCCCCATCGTCCACCATTCGTCCATATGAATTTCAGGACTGCTAAATGGGGAAGGTGAAAAGTGTAGACACATGGAGGGACACTGTGACAAAGACATAGAGGGAGGAGGCAGACAGCAGACTAGTCTGGGTCTCCTTGGACAGGGCCACAGGGAATCCGTGCTGTCTCTTTCTCCCTCTCCAGCCTCACTACCACGGCTGTCATGCCGGCCACCAACCAGGGCTGGCCGGAGGACTTCGGCTTCCGGCTGGGTGGCTCTGGGCCCTGCTTCGTCCTGGATGTGGCCGAGGGGAGCAGCGCATACGCCGGGGGGCTGCGGCCCGGGGACCAGATCCTGGAGGTGGAGGGGCTGGCCGTGGGCGGCCTGAGCCGCGAGCGCCTTGTGTCCTTGGCACGGCGCTGCCCTCGTGTGCCACCCAGTCTCGGCGTGCTCCCGGGCCCCGAGGGCGGCCCCACGACTCTGGCCACAGCTTGGCGGGGCCTGCGTTCCCGCCTCGGCCTTGCCTTGGGCCGCGAGCTGCTGCGCCTGGCGGGCCGCCAGCGGCCGGATACTGTACACCGAGAGCGCAGGCGCAAAGCCCAGGAGTTCAGCCACAAGGTAGGGCGCAGGGGCGTGGCCAGTGTGGTAGGCGTGGCCAGCAGGTGTGGGCGGGGCGCTGCGCTTAGCTTCCACGGGCTGGAGTTGCGCTAACTTTTCTAGAGACAGATTTACCTGAAATAGACGATACTCAAGCTTCAAGTGCCTGTACCTGATTTTGTAATTTTTGTCCACTTGTTTTTTAAATTGAGCTACTGTAAGTGTGCAATAAAGTGCACTAGGTGTATAGCTTGCCAGGCCAGGTGATGTGTTCCTGTAGTTCCAAATACTTTGGAAGCCAAAGCAGGACTTTGAGAAGAGCTCCTCAAAAGTTTGGACTTGGCGGGGCGGGGGGAGGGAGTGTAAATTAGTGATAGGAAGCACTCACCTAGCTTGTGCAAAGCCTTGGGTTCTATCTCCAGTACCATTAAAAAAAAAAAAAGTTGTGCCTTTTTTCCTATACTCAGAGTAGGTTCTGCTGCTATAACAAACACACCAACTTGCACTTGTAAAGATTCACTCTTCATCCACACGAAGTCCTTTCAAGGTCCAGGCGACTTTTCTGAGTGACTTGATGTCCATATGAGGCCTCAGCATTCCAGATTCTCCCATCTCCCCTTGAAGCTTCAGGGTTCCCCATGGAAGAGGAAGTGTGACTGGAAAATGTGGCTCAGGTCCTCCAACAGTCCTGTTCATTCATGCTCCTTGAATGAACAGAATGGGTCACATTGCTCCTCCCTAAGAATGCTGGGAAATGTAGTCTTTTGTGTGTCCAGGACAAGGAGGAAGAATTAGAAATATTGGTGAGAATTAGCAATGTCTGCTACCATCCCAGATGACCTGCCAGAGACCCTAAGACTTCATCTAATTCCTACAGATTCAGAAATGGGCACTGTCGGGGCAGCGTGGACAGGCAGACCTGGCCATGAACCAGGCAGGGTTGGCTAAGGATAAATCCGTCAAGCTGCCAGGCCAACTCTGATGAGTTTTCTGGCAACAGGGAGTGGTAGATTATGTTTTGGGTTCACCATGCAGCTCCCCAAAAGTGAGTGAATCCCTATAAAAAACAGCCTGTGGAAGATGCCAGGGCTTCTGGATGGGGCCCCTGCTAGTTTTCAATAACCGGCCTCTCTAGTTCCTGCCAGCACTCTGTCTGCCCTAGTTTTTCCTCCTTGACGTAGCAGATATTTAATAGAAAATTAGTGTCCCGTGATGGTGCCAATGCTTAAATGTAGGTTGAGAACATCTGGGTAAAAACTGACATCGAAACCACACTGTGGCCCTGGCCCCAGGAGGGGGAACTATTTTTTCCTCTTTCTTACATAAAGCATCTTTGCAGTTCAGCCTTTGAATCGAGGCCGCTGCTGGCTGAGTTTGGCTTCAAACCCTCGGCCCTCTGCTGCACATCAGGGGTATGGGGAGGGTGTGCCTTGCTGTTGCAGCCTCCTGGGAGGACAACAGCAGTCAGCAGGTGGCTTGCAGGAAATGCAGTGCAATGCCACTCTTTGGTTCAGTGCCATAAACAGGCACTGAGTGCCTGCAGTATGCCAGGCCCTGGGCTTGGAGCTGGACAGGATCAGACATTGAGTCATCATCTGGGGACGGGGGAGGGGGACAGAGAGTCGTGGTGTCAGTGTGCTGTGACTCAGACATGTGTGGAATGTCTCAAAACCCCTGCTAAGGCCTGCTCATCCTCTCTAGGTCATAACTCTGGAGGGCCTGTCATAATCCTCAGGTGGAGTCACTTAGAAAACAGCTAGCTAGGTGCTGGTGGCTCATACCTGTAATCTTAGCTACTCAGCAGGCAGAGGTCAGGAGGATGGAGGTTCAAAGCCAGCCCCAGGCTCGAAAAACTCATCATGAAACAGAGCTGGTGGAGTGGCTCAGGTGGTAAGAGTGCCTGCCTAGCAAGTGTGAGGGCCTGAATTCAAACCCAGTACTGCAAAATAAATAAATAAACTGTCAGATAAACAGTTCTGAAGTTCAGGAACTCTGGGCCAAAGATCAAGATCTGACAGTCACCATTTGAGGACAGTAATCAGAGCAGGGTCAGAGTTAGAGGCACAGTGCTAAAAGTAGAGGCGGGGACTACAGTGGGTAAGGGCGGCAATATGGAAAGAGCACCTGTAGACAGCTCTGAACTAGAAAATGGAAGAGAATGATCAGGTTGAGGGGTCAAGGGGAAATTTATTTATTTACTTACTTATATTGGAAGAGACTTGAACATTTACATAAGCTGACAGGAAGGAGGAAGTAGGCATATTGAAACTTTGCATTTAGTAGTCATTGGTTATGGCTTAAGATGTGCAGCACGGGGAAAGCAGCCATGAACAAGACAGATAGGGAAGTCAGGCATAGTGGTACTTGCCTGTAGTCCCAGAGCTAGGGAAGCTGAGGCAGGAGGATTGTGAGTTTGAGGCCAGCCTGACCTACATAGAAAGACCTTGTCTCAAAAAAAAAAAAAAGCAAACCAAAAAGCCAACCTGGTCATGGCAGTCCACATCTATAATCCCAGCTACTCAGGAGGCATAGGTAGGAGGTCTGAAGTCAGCCTGGGAAAAAGCACAAGACCCTTTCTGAAAAGCAAACTAAAAGCAAAAGGGCTAGGGGCATGGCTCAAATGGTAGAGCAAGTGCAAAGCTCTGAGTTCAAACCCCGGTGCCACCATCACCAACAACAAAAAGACAAGACAAGAAGCATGGTCTTCTCCAGTGAGCAGTTCCAGATAACGATAAAGGAAGTGAGGTAGTAAACAGAGTGAGAGGAGAGGGAGATGGAAGCCACTTTGACAGGATGGCCAGGAAAGACTCCCTGATTAGTGACTTTAGATCTGTAAACCAAAGACAAACACATGGCAGGAAAAGAGTGTGGGAATGCAGAGAAAGAAGGCTCTCATGGAGTACATACTTTAAATGGCTACATTGTATGATATATTTGCGATTCAGTGATTTTTAGTATGTGCATAATTGTGCAACCACCATAGCTGTCAATTTTAGACAGTGTGATATCCCAGAAAGAAACCTGGTATCCCTTAGCCATCACTCTCCATGTCAGGGTTTTAAAGATTTATGACACCATTCTATCGTTCTCACTGGTCAAATAGTACCATATGGTGTCAAATCTACAACACCATCCACTGCAACATGCACTTTAACTTAACACTAAAACAAAAAACTCCACCATCAGCCCATGACACATTTCCTTCTTCCTTAACATTTAATTTAGTAGTTATTGAAAGAGGATTGTTTGTGTATGTGTGGTATTGGGATTTGAACTCAGGGCCTTGCACTTGCTAGGCAGGTGCTCTACCACTAGAGCCTCACCCCCAGCTCTTTTTGGTTGTATTATTTTTCAGGGAGGGTCTTATGTTTTTTTGCCCTGGGCCAGCCTTAGACTGTAATCATCTTACTTATCCTCCCTCATGGCTAGGATGATAGGTGCTTCCTCCCAGCTATTTTTTTTGTTGAGATGGGGTCTCAATGCCTTTTTACCCAGGCTGGCCTTGAACCATGATCTTCCTACTCTCTGTCTCCCAAGTAGCTGGGATTACAGGTGTATAAGTCATCACACCAGCAAAAGAGGACTTTTTTTTTTTTTTGAGGTAGGCTCTTGCTGTGTAACTCAGGCTGGCTTCAAACTCTTGATCCTTCTGCCTCAGCCTCCCGTGTGTTGGAATTACAGGCATGTGCCACCAGCCCTGACTATAGAAAGAGGACTTTTAAACTTGGTTAGACATATTTAGTACCACCAAACCATTTAACAGTGGAAGTAACAATATTAACACCTGCTACCAAATTCACACATGCATAAGAATATCCAGTAACAAGACATATCCTGATTTCAGAGATGTTTGAATATAAAGAAATGCTCACCCTAAAATCCATCACATACAGTGTTGATAATATGGAGTGTACTTAACTAGAAAATCATGTTAAGCCAGGAGTGGTGGCTCACATCTCTAATCCATCACTGGGGAGGAAGAGGCAGGAGAATAATGAATTCAAGGCCAGCTTAGGCAACATAGTGAGCTCCAGGATAGCCTGAGCTACATGGCAAGACCCTGCTTCAAAAAAACAAAATTAAGATAACCAAAATAATGGAGACTGACTCCATTGTTTTACGCAGGAAAGGAATTTATGGGAGAAGCAGTTCAGTAATTAATGCTGAAGACTGAGAGAGGATTGCCAGCCAGCATGGCTGTCCTAAAGAACCCTTCCAGAAGAGTCTTTTCAGTGCCTGCTGTGGGGCCCTGTCACCACCCAGCGCAGCCTTTGCATTTCTCCATCATTCCTTCAGTCAAACAGTCAAAGAGCCTCCAATTGGGCAGAGCTACAACATAACCCACAGAACTTCTTTCTCTTTCTCTTTTTTCTTTCTTTCTTTTTTTTTTTTTGTGGCACTGGTGTTTGAACTCAGGGCCTCACTTTGCTAGCCAGATGCTCTACTACTTGAGACACTGCTAAGCCCTTTTTTGTGTTGAGTATTTTCAAGGTAGGGGTTCATAAACTATTTGGCCCAGGCTGGCTTCCAGCCACCATCCTCCTGATCTCTGCCTCCTGAATAGCTAGGACTGGGGAGATTTCTTCTCTTCGTGGCTGAATAACAAAGAGGTAATATTCCCTTCATGCATATGTTGTAATTATCTAGGACATATTGTTGCATTTTTATATTACTTCCAACATTTAAGTATTGTAACAAAACCAAGGTAAACCTCCTCAAACATCATTATACACCTGTCTTGTTAGGACACAACTAGCATAAATTCCTAGATGTCAGATCATTGAGTAAAAGAACAGATTTTAGCAAGGTCTGATGGTTCACACCTGTAATCCCAGCTACTTGGGAGGTAGGAGGATCACAGTCTGAGGCCAGCCTGGGCAAAGTTAGCCTCATAGCCTATCTGAAAAACAAACTAAAAGTAAAAGGAGTTTTAGTTGGGTTGTGGCCCAAGTGGCAGAGAGCTTGCCTAGCAAGCACGAGGGCCAAAAGAATGGGTTTTAGCTATGCATGCTGGTGTACACTTGTAATCCCAGCACTCAGGAGGCTTACACAGGAAAATTATGAGTTCAAGGCCAGCTTGGGCTATTGTCTCTAAAAAAGAATAGGCTTTTGACATATTCAAGGAGCCACCTTCCAGAAACATCATGAACATTTCAGGGCCATGTTTGATGGCCAGACATTCCTTTGAATAGCATTTTGAGGAAGTATCAGATAGTCTGTGCATAGAGAACAAAAAAAGTCTAGAGGGAGAAGAAAGAGAGTAAAAATTCAAGGTTGGAGCATGCCTTCCACACTGTTTCTATCGAGCTAGAATATTCTCTGTGGGATTTCTCAGCAAATAGTCCCACAGAATGGAGCATAGTGTTATAAGAATAGTAACTAGCAATTAGGGAGTGACGTGACACATGGTTAAGCTCTTGTATTGACTCCTTTGATCCTTTCTTTTCTTTCCTCTTTTCATTCATTTATTTATTTATTTACTTTTTTGAGAAAGGGTCTCACTATGTAGCCCAGGTTGGCCTGGAACTCTAGATCCTCCTGCCTCAGCCTCCCAAATGCTGGGATTACAGGCGTGAACCACCATGCCTGGCTCTCCTTTGATCCTTAGAATTTTCATTCGAATGGCTGTGCCTGGGGTTGAATCCTGATTCCATAACCTTGTAACCCATGTTGATTCTATGAACTGTCCCTCCTGGAAATTGCAAGTCGCTTTGCTTCTATCAGCCTCAGTTTGCTTGGATGTAAAAGGAAGATACCATCCCCAAGTTGAGGGCAGCCAGGTCAGAAATGTCAGTTATCCTGTGGAGGTAAACTGAGGGAGGAAGAGCAAGAGATGAATGATTTGCACTGATCCTTCCTTACAGGTGGACGAAATCTTGGGAGACCAGCCAATTGCCAAGGAGCAGGTGTTCACAGCCCTGAAGCAGTTTGCAACAGAACAGCGGGTAGATGAGCTGGTGTGGGCTCTTACCCTGGCACTGCCCTGTGAGGCCTGGGGGCCACTCCTGGACAACCTCAGGTACTTCTGTGGGGGGCAGGATGGGCAGGCCAGGTGGGTTTCATGCAGGGTTGATCTGTCTCCCACCACTAACCTACAATACCACCAGCAGGGTGGGATGGAGATGGTACCTACTCTTGAGCTGGCCCCCAATCCACTTTTTTTTGCTTTGCTCTTTGGTACTGGATTTGAACTCAGGGCCTTGTGCTTGCTAGGCAGGCACTCTACCACTTGAGCCACTCCCCGAGGTATTTTTGCTTCAGTTATTTTTCAGATAAGGTCATGCACTTTTTCCCATGGAGCTGGCCTGGAACCTTGATCTTCCTATCTCTGCCTCCTGAGTAGCTGGGATTACAGAGGTGAGCCTCCATGCTTGGCTGCCCTTTGGTGCCTCCTGATGATGGTGTTAGGTATGTGTCAAGGACTTCCAGTGTCATTATGAATCCCACCTCACAGAGGCAAACTGAGGCTCAGAGAGTTTCAGAGGCTGGCCCAAAACCATACAACAAAAATTAGTGGCAGCCACAGGACCTTGAACCTGGTCAGTTACGTACTTTTTCTGCTCTTCTGCTAAAGGACCCACTCTAAGTTTGTTAGAAAGAAAGAAAAAAAAAATTACTGGGAAGTTCTCATCTGGAGTGACCCCAGGTGACCCAGGAATCTCTGGAGCCCACCTCCATTCCTTGAGGGCCTTAGTGCTGCCCAGTTTAGCTCAGGCAGGCTCTGGGGCTTTCCCTAGTCGGGTCCTGCTTGGCTTTCTCTCTCCCTCAGTCTGTGTCGTCCTCCTCCCTTCCCCTCCACTGTCCCCACCTCCCCACCCCTCCCCCTTGCGGGGATCAGCCAGCCCCCTCCCCTCGCTGCCATTCTCCCCGAAGCCTGCCCCTCCCTCTGGGCCTGGCCAATGTCAGGGACAGGGCTGGCCACCACCCCCCTGCCCCCACCAGCCGGGGCGCAGCATCTCGGCTCTGCGGCTCTGCAGCGGAGCATAGGAGGCCACCGAAAGAGGCCACCATGAGCTGTCTGGGGTGAGTAAGGGGCCTGCCCCTTGTTGGGAATATCTGGAGACAGAGAAAAAAAAAAGAAAAAGTTATTTCTAGAACCGAATTTGGCGCGGAGATGATGCCCAGTTTCTGAAGGCTTCCTGGGGAGGTGACAGATGGGCAGCCCCCTGCCCTTCCCCTCCCTCCCCGGCAGGACTGGGCTTGGGGGGAGGGGGACGCAGACTCAGCTGGAGCCTCTCTCGGTCCCCCTCATTTCCCCTCGGTGTCGCCCGGGCTTCTGTCCCCGGATGCTTTTAGTCCCCAAGCGACCAGCGGCAGCCCCGGGAGCGGGTCAGGAAGAGGGGGAGGCGGGGCAGGGGAGGGGGGGCTCCATTTAGATCCCGGGAAGCGGGAATCCTGGACACCTGGGGATACCCGGTGCCCGCAGCATCCCCAAGGCGCTGCTGGGGAGGATGAAAGAGCAGCCTGTGTTGTCAGCCCGTGTCAAGTGCGACAGGCAAACTGGGGAGCTGCTGAAGGAGGGGGCGGCGCCCAGCTGGGCGCTGCAGAGACAGGGTTATGCTGGTAGCACGGGCTTCAGCCAGCCCCCCCCATCTCAACACCCCCTACCCCACTTCCCCACACCCTCTGGTCCCTCCCCCTCTCACGCTGGCCACTTGCCAGTTGCCACAAAGTGTGCTGAGCTCCAGGATGCTGTGCGGTGCCTTCTGGAGAGTGCGCAGAGGGGCGACAGAAGGGTCACAGCTACAGCTAGCTGTGATTCTGAGGCCCCAGTGTCGCCAGAGGATCCCTAGATGGCTATATCAGTCTGGGGACCATCAGGGCAGGCTCTACTCCCAAGGCAGCAGGTGTCCCCACTGTGGCTTAGTCTGACTCTTGGGGTCTGGCATCAGTCCTATGGGGCAGTCCCCAAGGGGAGTTCATCATGGCTAGGTATCTAGTCACAGAGGGTGAAGGCAGTGTCACACAGGACAAGGAACCCAACAGGACCAGAACGGGATGGAGAACTGGAGGACCCCACAAGTAGGAGAGACAATGTTTAAAGGTGAGGTTAACAGCCAAAGGGTGATAGGTGATGGAATACAAATTAATATGTGTGTGTGTGTATGCACACACAGGTTACAGCCCCACTCCTGTAATCCCAGCACTGAGGAGGGTGAGGAAGGAGGACCACAAGTTTGAGGTCAATCTGGGGTATACAGTAAGACCCTGTCTCAAAAATAGAAAGAAAGAAAAGAAAAGAAAAAGAAAGTTGATTAGCAAATGTGAGGTGTGAGGCCCTGAGTTCAAACCCTAGAAACCACCAAAAAATGAAAAAAATTAAAAGTAAAGTTCAGGTCAGGCATTGTTGTACACACCCGTAGTCCCAGCATGCCGGAGGTGGAGTCAGGAGGACCACAAGTCCCAGGCCAGACTGGGCTACATAATAAGACCCTGTCTCAAAAAAAAAAAAATTAAAGTACAGCTTAGTCTCACTCCACACTTGAAGCACAATAGTGGTCAGTGGCCAGTGTTGGCCACCTGGGCCACCACAGATGTATTGCATGTCTAGGCTCCTTGGACAGCGCCATGGTGAAGGTGAGCCAGTCACAAATAAAAAGGACTCGTCTTTCTTTATAATAGCAGTTCATGCTGTCACTCCAAGTCTAATTTGGGTCTGTTCCCAAAGGAATCCCAGTCTGATTAAGTGACAAAATGGCTTTCTAATTAGGACAGGCAGTTTGGAAAGTGTGAAGTGGTCAGGAGGGAACAGGAAAGCAGTTAGAGGTTTAGGAAATATGTGAGGAGGGGGAGGGGTGGGCTAGAGTGGGATGGAGGGATGTGGAGAATGAAGCAGCTGGGGTGGTGGAATCAGGACGGTCCCCTCATTTTGATATGACATTAAGCAAGTTAATGTTAAGTTTACAGTTTGTCTGGGACATAGGGCTGGTTAGACCTATGTGTTCCTGGCAGGGTTCTTGGTAGGAAACCATATTAAATGAACTGTGTAACTGTCACCAGAAAAGAGATTGAGTATGTGGATTTAGGGGGCACTCTCTGTACCCCTTGCACCTCACTGCTTCAGTGACAAGTGACAGGGACACCACAGTACAGTTATTTGGAGAATGTCATGAGGCAGTGCTGGTCGACCTGGCACATAGTATGTGTTGATTTCCCACAGAGAGTGTCTCTTTTTTCCCAAGAGCAGACTTTTCTACATATATGTATTGGTGGTACTGGGGCTTGAACTCAGGCACACTTGCTAGGCAGGTGCTCTACCACTTGAGCCACTCCACCAGCCCTGAGAGCAGATTTTTAAATGTGGCACTATTGATATTCTGGACTTGACATTTCACTGTTGTTGAGGGCTGTCCTGAAATGTAGACTGTCTAGCTGTAGCATCCCTGGATGCAAGCCCCACTCCCAGCTGTCATTTTAGGACAACTAAAATGGTCTCCAGACAGTGCCAAAGGTCCACTGGGGAGGGTGGAGTGGTGGCGGGGAAATCGCCCCTAGTTAACTGTGACCCTAGGATGATCTTTAGCAGTGCTGCCTCAAAGAGGTAAGCACTTCAGAGAAGTCCAACCATTGCCTGTCCCCTGGCCCATGCCATGCTGACTTGGGTAACCTGGCCAGATGCACCTGTGCCTGTACACAGGGACCTGGCCCTGAGGTAGTGTGTCTGCCTTCAACATGAGCATTTCCTTCGTGCTTGCATCTCCTTGATCCTCACACGATGACACTTTTCATAGCCTTTGAGAGGGCTTGGTTTTGGGCCATTGCAGCTGGCATGAAAAACACCAATAAATGCCTCCCTCATGAGAGGATCGCGGTGGCCCTGCGGATGTCTGGGAGTTGTGCTCACTATGAGTGTTGCCAGACATTTCTCTCCTGGCAGGGGTGAGGTCGAGATGTGGGGACAGCATGCATGAGGGGGCACTGGCATTGGCTTCCTGCTGCTGCCAGGGAGAAATGCAATCCTGGGAGCACCTGGCAGTGTGTGATGACACTGGAGCCAGGATAGGGGGAGGGGGATTTTGAGGTGTGCTGATGGTCAGCTCTGTGACTGACTGCCAGGACTGCAGGCTGACTCCCCAGAATCTGTCACCTGCTCTGCACATCTCAGATCTTGGTCTTCTCCTGCAGTCAGTCCTCTGAATCAGTACAAATGATCATTGAGGCACATCCCTGGCATCTGCTCTTGTGTCTGACTTCCAGGGGACAAGCCCTGAGCCAGGGAGGAACCCAGACCTTTCCTGTCAGCTCCCTCTCCTCCTCTTTGGCTGGTCCTCACCTTTCTCCCTCAGCAGGGCATTGTCTATTTCAGGGAGGGCCTGCACTCAGCCTCTCCCCACTCACCTGGAAGCTGTCCCAATCTGGCTACTCCCTCCTCCCTTAGACTCACTCACCAAGTGGACCCTCTGTCTGAGGGGATATTTTAAAATCTAGCCACTTGTCCTACCTTTCCCTGGGCTCCCTCCCAGCATCACTCTTTCCCTGGTGTACAAAACCCTCTGTAATTCCTCCATATGCCCTTGAATCCATAAACTGTAGTATGCCCCCCCCCCGCCCCCGCCACTGCTCTGGGGGACAGATTCAACGGCTGACCGTGGCATTTATGACCGTGGCATTTAAGACCTCCTGCTCCAGCCTCTTCCCCTTGGGTAGGTAGGGATGGCTTCTTCGCTGGCCAACTCCTGATAAGTCCTGAAGGCCCGGCACATGGCCATCACCTACAGAAAGCCTTCCCATGCTCTACAAAAGGCATTCGGGACTTCCAGGTTCAATCTTGGGTGTTGAGGACTGGCCACTGCAAGGGACCAGGTAGCCACGACTGGAGTAGTCGTAGGCAAGGTTTCCGCGGAGGGAGTAAAGGAAGGAGCTAAGGGGAAGGAGCGTGACAGCCTGGACCACCAGCTAGCTGAAGTGTCCCCAGTTGGAGCGGAGAGGGGCGGAGCGGGGAGGGGCGGGGCCCTCGAGAGAGGGGGCGGGGCTTTGGGCTGGGACAGCTCGGGAGGGGCCGCGCGCGCTCGCCGGGCACAGGCGCGTGGAGTCTCCGTATCCTCGCTCCGATCGCGGGCTTAGCCACCCGCTGCCGGTCAGCGCCGCCGCGCCACCGTCCCGGATCCAGATGGGGAAGGACCAGGGGTTCTCTCGGCACTTTAGGTAGCTTCCCCGCCGCTCCCCGCCGCTCCCCGCCGCTCCCCGCGTCCCCAGGAACCGTGCGCAACCCACCCGCTTTGGGCCAGCCTAAAAGGGGGTGGGGCTGGAGCTTTGAGCGGTTTCCCTGCCCTGGGTGAGCACCCAACCGAACCGCAGCTGAGGAGCTGGAGATGGTAGAAATAAACTGGGTGGGTACGTGGACGGCGAGATTTCGGTATCTGGTACTCCGAACTGGAACGCAGCCCTAGGAGTTGTCGTGGGATTGAAAAGCACTTTTCCTTTCCTAAGGTGGTTGAGGAGTCAGGACAGAGGGCTGGGGCCGGGGCTGGGGTCCAGCGACCTCGGTGAGAATCCAGCGCATCCCGTCCTGAGTTTGGAAGGCACCGCCTCTCTACTGTTGTGCATACTCTAAGCTGAGGCGACCAGGGTGAACCAGGGCGCCCTGGCTGGCACCTCTATCCTCACCAGCTTGCTGGATGATGATCAAGGTGAAGAAAATTTGGCTGGGACAGGGAATGCGGTGGAGAGAGAGGGTCCTAGGGGGATCCCTGGTAGCAGAACTGAGTCATTGGGAGCTCCCAGGAAGAGTACTGGGGCCTCAGGCCTGATGGCATAGCAGGAATTTGGGAGTCTTGGACACCTATTGCTGGATGTCAGTCCAAGGGGGTAGTGATCTGTGGTTGTAGTCAGTCAGGTTCCATTGCACTTGGCTGTGATGACTTTAGTCAATTCAGAGCAGACCCGGGCTTGCCAGACCCAGTGGTGGGGAGAGCCCACACAAGCCAGGAAGGGTTCTCCAGGCATCCTTGGCCTCTGGCCCAGCCCCCAGAATACCAAGTAGGGAACCAGCCACCGAACCTTTTTTCACCTGCCCAGTTGGTGACTCAGCCTGGTTCCCACCGGGGGACAAGGCCTTTTCTACTTGCTGCTGGAAGGTTGAACTGTGCTGATCACCTGGCCCCTGTACAGAGTGGACTCTGGGGATGGGTGTGTGAGATGCCTTGCAGAGACTTGGGCTTGAGTGTGAGGTGGGCAGTCTGGGCTTGTCCTTTCCCTGGGCATGAAGCATGAGGACTAGGAGGGTGTAGGGAGCATGCAGGCCAGGCAGATGGAGGCGTCGGACTCTGGAGACTTGGGTGAGCATCTGGTTGCTGAGGCTGAGGCTCCAGATTGGTGGAAGTCATTGCGGGTGGGCACCCATTCATTCTGGCTTCCTGGTCATCTGATCTGCGATCAGAGCTCCTTGTGGGGCAGGACCAGCACATAACGTGCTGGGAACCCTACACCCCTTTCATCCCACCAGGAAGCTGATTCTGCCTGCCCAGCCTTTTAAACTTCCCTACAGAAGCTGGGGAAATTGTAGGGGTGGCACAGAGAAACTTGGGGGGTTATATTTTAGCTGGCTGCAAGGCTCCCCTGCTCCTTGCTCCCCATGATGCCCTTGGTATTGGCTCCTGGTATGAGGAACAAGGAAGGGAGTGTTTGGGAGGCCGCCAGGGAGGCCACAGTGCTGAGACGAAGAAGGCTGGTCTCTGAGGGCCAGCCCCGGAAAGGTGCAAATCCTCTGTGCTTCAGAATCTTCTGCCAGGGATGGTGAAACTCACTGGGATGTTAGCTGCTGCTGTTACTCAAAGATGTGATTGGACCACCACAGATCCCCTGTACTGAGTCCATTCCAGCTGCCAAACCACAGCCCATCATGGTTGCCCACGGCCCAAGTACATACCCAATTCTCAGAGAGCTTCCAGAGGAGACACACAGACACCCAGGATTCAGGATGTGAACCATGCATGGGGACCATGCCTCCCCCCACACACCACTTCCAGGGTAACTCCTTGGCAAGCAGTAGCCACAGGCCCTCCATTTTTGAGCCTCAGTGTCTGGCTGACACATATGGCAGGTTCTCACTAAACACAGTAAGATTAAATTGAAAGGAAGCTGGGCCAGGCATGGTGGTACACACCAGGCTACTTGGGAGGCAGAGATAGGAGGATCACAGTTTCAAGCCAGGGAAGAAAAAGGAGGAAGAGGAGGAGGAGGAGGAGGAGAAGGAGCAAGAAGAAGAAGAAGAAGAAGAAGAAGAAGAAGAAGAAGAAGAAGAAGAAGAAGAAGAAATCAAGACGCTATCTAAACAAACAAACTGGACTTTGTGGCATGAGTCTGTAATCCCAGCTACTCAGGAGGAGAGGGTAGGAGGATCAGAGTCCAAAGACTGCAGGTAAAAACATGAGATCCTATCTGGGGAAAAAAAAAGGGCTGAGTGGGGGGCATGGCTGAAATGGTAGAGTTCAAAGCCCTGAGTTCAAACACTGGTATTGGAGAGAGAGAGAGAGAGAGAGAGAGAGAGAGAGAAAGAGAGAGAAACCAATGTGAAATGTGGAAGGAGAGCTCAGTTTAACAAAGAGAAAAAGAGAGTAGACCAGGTGGAGGCAAAAGCTTGGAGGTGGGACTCAAGGTGACCAATGTAGCCGGGCTCGTGGGAGAAGCAAGGAGAAGAGTGGAGGTGTGAAGAAGGTTGGGGAAGTCAGACCCTGGGCAGGTAGGGGCTGCATTTTTTTCTCCAGGAGAGTCACCTGGAAACAAGTAGGGGAGAATATGGGAATCCCCGGCTGGGGCTTGACGGGGAGGGTGCAAGGGCATAAGAGGAGGGAATGGGGGCAGATTGGAAATGGAAGGCAGGCAGGAGGAGAACTGGCCTTGGGAGCACTGAGGCCCGCAGAGGTTAGAGTAATGGGGTGGGGAGTCGGGCAGTCAACTTGACTTTCCCAGTCCTGGTGTGACCCAGGCCGGTTGGGAGCGCCAAGTCTGGGCACAGAAGTGGGAGACAAGATTCCCGGGTCACCCGTGGGGAGGAGCTGGAGAGCCCCCCACCCCAGCCAGGAGACGCTTTTGGGGGGCTCTGATCGCGATGGCGGTCAGGGGCGCGCCCCTATTCTGTGGTTCTCGCCCTCAGGATCTTCATCCCCAAGAAGCACCGGGCGCGCTTCGACGAGGTGGTGTCCCAGGGGCTGCTGGGCAAGCTGTGTCGCGCACGACGGGCGCAGGGCGCGCAGAGGCTGCGCCGGAGCCGCAGCGAGGAGCGACCCGAGCGCCTCCTGGTGTCCACGCGCGCCAGCGCCGCGCCGCGCCGCCCCGACGAGCCACCCCCGCGCAAAGCCGCCTCGCTGCTGGGCGGCCGCGCCGGCCCCGGGGGCGCGCGCAGGTACGCGGGGGCGCGCGCGGGGGCACGAGCCGGGATGGACACCTGGGCGGAGAGCGCGCTCGCTCGGGAGGTGGGGCACCTGGCAAAGCAGGGGAGGTTAAGAGAAACTTGACAGGGGACATCTTCATCCCCTGTGTCCTGGTCCTCTTCTCCCCCCACCTCCAACTCCCATCCCTTCCTTCTCCCCAGGACCGTCCGAGTCTACAAGGGCAACAAGAGCTTTGGCTTCACGCTGCGCGGCCATGGGCCTGTCTGGATCGAGTCTGTCCTGCCTGGTGAGGAGTGTCTTGAGTCTCTAAGGCCCAGGATCGGGTGAAGGACCTTGTTGTAGCCCTCCTGGGTAATTCTGTCCAGTCAGGCTGCTTCTCAGCAATGCCCCCCCAACCCCCACCCACCCAGGTACCAACCTTAGGCAGCCTGTCTCTTCTGTGTGTCCCAAATAAGCCAGAGGCCTGGGTTGGGCATCTCCACTCCAAGTCTTCCTCGTGCTACCCTCCTCACCCGCCCCTTATCCAGGTTGTTCCTTGTCCACAAAGAGGACTGGCCGCCCTCCCTGAACAGCCAGGATAGAGCTGGTGTTTGCCCAGGCTGTGCTACAATCATTCCTGGTGCAGAGAGCCCAGTGTGGATTGGGAACTCACCAGGAAGCCAGACTCTGAGAGGTGGCCAGGCCTCAGAACCTGCCAAATCTGGATCTCTCTCCTCCTGCCACCCAGTCTGCCCTTTCTTGCTCCTGGAATCAGGGTATCTTGAAGAAGGCAGGGCCTGGGAAGGGAGTACTCATTTCCATGGTGGGGAAGACACCTGACACTGAACTGAACCCTGCCTCCTAAAATCATTCCACAGGGTGGTCATCTGCTCTGTCCTGCATCCATCCCCTCCCAGAACCTGAGCACAGTGCTCCTGTGTCAACAGGATGGGTATACCCCATCAGTACCCCTGCTGAAGTCTGGTCCTTTCTTCACTTGTGGGAACAAGCTTCAGTGGCTTTGCACTTCTGCCCAAAGGCAGAAGTGAAACCCTATCTGAAAAATAACTAAAGCAAAAAGGACTGGGGGTGTGGCTCAAGTGGTAGAGCTCCTGTCCAGCAATTTCAAGGCTCCAAGTTCAAACTCCAGTACTACCAAATAAAATAGGATTAAATAAAAGGAAGAAAGAAACCAACGGATGCTCCAAAAGGATCTTTTACAAATGGGGAAACTGAGGCCTAAAGAGACTGTGCCAAGACAAGGATGAGACTCTGGAGTCTCCTGATTCCTGGCCTGGTGATCTGCCCTCCCTTCCAGGGAGGCCACTGGATTGTCACCACCACTGTCACCCTCTCCTCCTTGCTAATCCCTGGAAACCATCTTCCTTCCATCCCACCTATCTCAGGAAGTCTTCCCTGTCTGTTCCCCTTTCTGTTCAGCCAGCCTTCAGAACTTCTCAAATCCGAGAGCATATTTTTGTTAATAATTTGCCATTTCTCCTACTTGTTTCCAAAGCAACTTTGGTGTAATGACAAAAGACAGAAAGGAAAATCCTGTATCCATAGGAGCTAAGTTTGTAGCCTCCCTTCCAGATGTGATCTGCAGGACCACCATGGCAGACCAGCAGTTAGCTGCTCCCATGTGTTCTTCCTCCCTCCTTCCATCCTTCGCACCCTCCCTTCTTCCCTTCCTTCCCTCTTTCCTCCTTCCTCCCTTCCTCCCTCCCTTTCTTCCCTTACTCCCTTCCCTCTTTCTTCCCTCCCTCTTCCTCCCTCCCTCCCTTCTCCCTTCCTTCCTTTATCTCGCTCCCTCCCCCCTCCCTTCCTTCCTTCCCTCCTTCCTCCAGTACTACCAAATAAAATAGGATTAAATAAAAGGAATTTATTCCCTTTCTTCCCTCTTTCCTCCCTTCCCTTTCTTCTCCCTTCCCTTTCTTCCCTCTTTCCTCCCTTCCCTCTCTCCCTTCCATCCTTTTCTTTTGTGGTACTGGGGTTTTGAACTCAGGGTCTTGCACTTGTGAGCCCCGGCCCCAGCCCTTTTTGGTTCAGTTATTTTTCAGGCAGGGTCTTGAGTTTTTGCATGGGGCTGTCCTTTGTCTGTGACCCTTCTACCTACAGATGCGGTACTTCCATGCCCAGCTTGTTGGTTGAGACTGGATCTCGATAACATCTCCCTCCGCCCGCTGGGCTGGCCTGGAACCACAGTCCTCCTGGTCTCTGCCTCCTGAGTAGCTGGGATTATAAGCATTAGCCACTGCAGCCAGCCCCCTGTGTTTTAATGCAGGTTTTATTATTATTCATATATGGTGAGGCTGACAAGTCAGGAGATAATTGCCACTGGAATCTGGGTGTGGTGGTTCACACCTGTAATCCCAGCTACTTGGGAGTCAGAGGTAGGAAGATCACAATCTGAGGCCAGCCTAGACAAAGTTGACCTGAGACCCAATCTGAAAAGCAAACTAAAAGCAAAAGGAATGAGGGCATGGCTGAGTACTAGAGCCCTTGCCTGGTTTGTTACTCACAGATCCCAGGAGGAGAGGGCACAGGATGCCACACACAGGTAAAATGTACACAAGAGCCTTTAATGTGGGTTTCCCTGGAAGGAATGAGGAAGGCAGGCTATGAGGTTCAGTATTGATCCGTTCGAACAATTTCAGGGGGGTTCTGAAGTCTAGGGGCTGTCCTACTGCCTGTGCCTGGTACTGGGGTGATTGGAGTGGGTGAATAGTGGCCCGGAGTTTGACAGCCCCATAGAGAAGGTGCTTGGGTGTGGGTTCTGGTTGGTTTGCAGATGAAATTCATGCTTAAAGGTGAGTCCTTTACCATTTCTAGGATGGCTTGGAGTCTTGTTTCTTACCCATAAAATAGGAGAGCAGGCTGGGCACCAATGGCTCACACCTGTAATCCCAGCTTCTCGGGAGGCAGAGATCAGGAGGATCAAGGTTCAAAGCCAGCCCAGGCAAATAGTTTGTGAGACCTTATCTCGAAAAAACCCATCATGGGCTGGTGGAGCAGCTCAAGGTGTAGGCCTGAGTTCAAATCCCAGTACCACCACAACAACAAAGAAATAGGAAAGCAGCATCTGACTCCCAGGGCAGGATGGGGCCCACCAGCTCCAGGGAGAGATCCTGCCCCACTGACTAGCACCCTCTCTTCTTGCTTTCAGGCAGTCCAGCTGACAGTGCCGCCCTCAAGTCGGGTGACCGGATCCTTTTCCTCAATGGATTGGACATGAGGTTAGAGGCCACAGGGCTCACCAGAGCTTGGAGATGAGCATCCCCCAAGATTCCTGCCTCTTGGGACACCCTAGCCATGGTCCTGATCTCTGATCTGTTGGTCCCCAGTGTCTATCCTTGTACAGAAAGAATTCTTTTTTATTTATTTATTTTTTTGGCACAGTGGGTTTTGAACTCAGGGCCTCATGCTTACTAAGCAGGTGCTCTACGACTTGGGCCATTCCACCAACCCTGTTTTATGTTGGGTAGTTTTGAGATAGGGTCTCTCAAACTATTTGACCAGGCTGGCTTCAAACTGCAGTCCTCCTGATCTCTGCCTCCTGAGTGGCTGGGATTATAGGCATGAAACACTGGTGCCCAGTACAGTGAGAACTCTTGAATCTGTCCGTTCACCTGGTCAAGACCGCAGTCATCCTCCCAACCAGAAAATATCCAGCTCCATGCTAGGGTCATAGAATGGGAGGGACCATCTGTGTCTTGCTCTGGAGAGGGGAGCTCTACCTGGGGGTGACATGGGTATTGCTTCTTCTATGCCTGGGAAGGCCAGGCCTGGGACAGCAGCAGTCCAAGCCCCCTGAAGCCTGGGATTCTCCTGAATGAGCAGGAGAGGCAGGAACTCTGGATAGTCCAGGACTTGCTGTGTGGCCTCTTCCTGCAGGACAGGGAGGTTTGGCAGGTGGCTATGGACAGGGCTCACTTGTTGGGCCCTCCTGAGCCATGTCTACTTGGCAGGAATTGCTCCCACGACAAGGTGGTGTCCATGCTGCAGGGCAGTGGCGCGATGCCCACGCTGGTGGTGGAGGAAGGGCTCGTCCCGTTCGCTAGCGGTGAGACCCCCATGCCACAGCAGTGGGATTTAGCAATCTGGAGGGCTGTGCTCTTTCCTCAAACCTGATGCCCCTAGGTGGCGCCATAGTTTCACCCCCACCCCCAGCGCGCAGCATTCAGATGCTGCTCAGGGATCCGCCTCCATCCCTGTCCCCAGCTGCAGGGACACACAGCCAGCTCAGGAGGCTGCTAGTTCCCAGCTGCCAGGGAAACTGCACCTGGCCTGGGGACGCTGGGTGACCCGTGCCTCCCTTGCCTGTGGTCCTGACAGACTCTGATTCCTTGGATTCCCCCAACCCGACGTCAGCGCTCACCTCCCTGCAGTGGGTGGCCGAGATCCTGCCCTCCAGCATCCGGGTCCAGGGGAGGACCTTCAGCCAGCAGCTGGAGCACCTGCTCACGCCTCCTGAGCGCTATGGGGTCTGCCGGGCCCTCGAGAGCTTCTTCCAGCACAGGTGGCTGGGGACCTGTCCTGATGGGCCCCAGGTCCTCACCATCCTGGGCTCCCTGCCTGTGCCTCTTCAGCCCTTTTCTCTAGCGGGGAGGCTTCATGGAGGCAGTAGCTGGGTCCAAGGGCTCAGGGAGGAGGGGGTGGCAGGGATGTTCCAAAACAAACCCCAACTCTAACACCTCCCAGCCACGTGACCTTGGGTAGGTCATCCTCTTCTCTGTGAAGTGAGGCAGACAGGGATGGTTGGTGGGACTTTTTATGAAAGCCACCACTGTGGGCACTTGTCACAGGTCAGGCCCTTGGGATCGGGGTGGGGGTCTTTGTCTTTGCCCCATAACTGCAGTAGGCTGTATTCATCACCCTCCTCTTCCACAAGATAATTTAACATGGTCTGTGCCAAGCCCCTCACGAATCCATTCCCTTTAGTTTTGATTAAACACTTTGAGTGAGATATAATTCACATCTGTACAATTCACCCCTGGGAGTGTACAGTTCAGTGATTTTTGCATGCAACCATGACGACAGTCAATCCTAGAATTTCATCACATAAAAAAGAAACCTAAAAAGCCAGGCACCGATGGCTCATGCCTGAAATCCTAGCTACTGGGAAGACAGAGATCAGGAGAATGGAGGTTTGAAGACAGCCAGGACAAATAGTTCTCAAGACCCTATCTCAAAAAAAAAAAAGATGAAATAGGGCTGGAGGCTCAAGTGGTAGAGTGCCTGCCTAACAAGTGTGAGGCCCTGAGTTTAAATCCCCTTTCACTGTGACACTCCTGTCCACACTCCTTTATCGCCATCACCTGACCTTAAGCCATGACTACTCGACTTTCTATGTCTACAGATTTTTCTAGTTTGGACTTTCCTATGAATGGAATCAATAATATGTGAGTTTTTATATCTGGCTTCTTCCACTTAGCATATTTTTCAAGGTTATCCAAGTTTTATACATTCTATTGCATGGATACACCATGATATTTTACTCATCCATTAGTCCAGGGATTGACATGTGTTCTATCTCTACTTTTCATTCCCTTTTGGCTCCACTTTTTCTCGCTGTGCTGGCCACCAGTCCGCCATCCTTACATTTAAAGGTATTCTTGAAAAAAGAATGGTGTTTTATGTGATGGAATCATAGGTCGTCTTTCCTGTATGACTTTTTCTCGAGTAGCGTGTGCTTAGCTCTTGTTCCCATTTAATTCTATGTATTTAATATATACTGCGAACAAATTCCTGAGGGTCCAGCTTTTTATTTTATTATTTGGCGGTACTGGGATTTGAACTTAGGGCCTTCACCTTGATCTACTTCACCAGCCCTTTTTTGTGATGGATTTTTTTTCAAGATAGGGTCTTGCAAACTATGCCTGGGCTGACTTCAAACCATGATCCTCCTCTTCACTGCCTCCTGAATGGCTGGTGTGAGCCACTAGCGCTGGCCAGTTTTTTTATTTTTGGTAGTTTTTTTTAGTCATAAAATGATATCCTATTATTTTGTCTTTCTTTTATTACTAATTATTGTGAGTATCTTTTAATATACTCATGCTGTTTTTCTGTGTCCCTCACTAAATTACCTGTTCATACCCTTTTTCGACTTTTGTTTTACATAGTTATTTGTTTATTCTTTGGTAGTACTGGGGTTTGAACTCAGGGCCTCATGCTTGCTAGGCAGGTGCTCTACCACTTGAGCCACTTTACACTCTACCAGTTCTCCATTTTTGTTTTATTGGGCTTTTTTTTGGGTAATAGACAAAATGAAGACAATTGTTTGTGGCTGTTACCATGTTTCAATAATCCCTCCCTCCCTCCCTCCTTCCTTTCCCTCCCTCCCTCCCTCCCTCTTTCCTTCCTTCCTTCCTTCCTCCCTCCCTCCCTCCCTCCTTTTTTTTTCTTTCCTTCCCTCCCTTCCTTCCATGCTGGGGATTGAACCCAGGGCCTTGTGTGTGCTAGGCAAGTGCTCTACCATTGAACCACATCCCCAACAAAACTTTCTTTATAAAAACAGGTGGCAGCAGATTTTAGCCTACAGGCCATCATCGGTTGCTCCCTGATACAGTGAGTCCCAGCTCCCAATACCTTTCATGTATTTTAATCTCCACAACAGCTTTGTGTAGTACATGCTATTTTTATCCACATTTTATAGACAAGGAAACTTCGGCAGAGAAGTTAAGTAACTTGAGAAAGGTCACTTAGCTGGTGAGTGGTGGAGCTGGGATTTGAGTGTGAGCAAGCCTGTCCCTGAATCCTGTCCACTGCTCTTGTCTTTTTTGAGGGGGGGGGCAGGGCATGAGCTGAATTCTGTAGTGTGACAACCTACATCCTTGACAACCCCACCCCCACAGGGAGCCCCTGAGTAATGAACCCCTTGCTTCTGTATCCTCCATAGGAATATCGACACCCTCATTGTCGACGTCTACCCTGTGCTAGACACCCCTGCCAAACAGGTGCTGTGGCAGTTTATCTACCAGCTCCTGACGTATGAGGAACAGGAGCTCTGCCAGGAGAAAATCGCATGCTTCCTGGGCTACACGGCCATGACAGGTAAACAGCTGCCCTGCCCCCCAGGGGACCAGCCATATCCCTGCTCTCACCTGTGAAGCTGTACACCTGCCCTCCCACACAAAGGTGTGCCAGGCAAATCTGTGCTCAACACACGGGAGCTTGGCCCGGACTTGGTGCTGAGGGTATGGCTACCTAGTTTGGCCTTGATGTAGCACACACGGCAAAACCTGAGAATTTCAGACACCCTGCCTAACTGCCTGGGATCTCAGGCTTCTCGTGCACAAAATGGGAATTATTTCAGTAGGAGTACCTTACACCCTGGGAAATGTGTCACAGGTCAAGAAAATCGTGCAATTGCTGTTTACTGATAGACCTGCACCTGCCGGCTGGGTTGTGGCCTGTGGGTCATCCTGGCTGATGGGCTTTGGTGCACAGAAGCACATATGTGAGTCTGCCGGGTCACATGCAGCCTGGTTTCCCCACCGCTGGTTACCTATTAGAGTGTACCCCTCCTGGTGCCCTTCAAACCATGACTTCATCCCTGAGGCTGTGTGAATAACAAGTATTGGGAGCCCTGTGGCTTTACCTACTACGGACACCCTACACTGGCTGGAGCAATCCTTACAGGTCTGATTTTTGCTGACCCTTGTGTGCCCAGTGTCCCTAGTCCTAGGCACCCACAATTTCCTGAGGAAAGGCTGTGGACTTTAGCAAGAAGCCCAAGCCAGGGGTTGTGGTACATGCCTGTAATCTCAGATATTTGGGAGACTGAGGGAGGAGGATTAAGAGTTTAAGGTCAACCAGGCACCAGTGGCTCATGCCTGTAATCCTAGCTTTCGCAGGAGTCCCTCAGGAGGCTTGCAGTTAGTGAGACCCTACCTCGAAAAAAACCCATCACAAAAAAAAAGGGCTGGTAGAGTGGCTCAAGGTGTAGGTCCTGAGTTCAAACCCCAGTACCACAAAAAAAAAAAAGTTTTAAGGCCAGCCTGGGCAACATTTAAGACCCTATCTCAAAAAACTAAAAATAAAACAAGTCCAGAGCATCTGCCCAGCATGCTGGAGGCCCTGGATTCAATGCCTCGTACCACAAAAAAAAGAAAGAAAATGGAAGCAGCTCAGGGACCAAGCTGGGCAGCCCATGCACACACATCTGCCTGGGCCTGGAGCCTTTCATTTTACTCTACCAGCCTGTTTGGGCCGCACTGATCCGAACACAGGGTGTTGAGACCCTGAAAACATGGTGTCCTGTTGGGAACAGCTGGGGCCTCCACTCTGTCCTCTGTGCTCAGGCTGGCTGCTCCCAGGTGCTCCGGCCACCTGGTTTCTGTCCTCAGGACTTCCCCTAAACAGTTACCCTAGACACAAGCAGAGAAGGCTCTGTGGTCTGGAGTGCAGACATGTCTACCCTTGCTCTCCTTACCTGTGGAGGCTGAGAGGACAGGTCCCCAGCCTTCCCTGCATATCCCACAGCAGAGCCTGAGTCTGAGCTGGAACTGGAGCCGGAGCCCACACCAGAACCCACACCAGAACCCCAACCACGGAGCTCCCTTAGGGCCTCCTCCATCTGCCGCCGCAGCCTCCACTCCCAGGGCCTGGAGTCCAGCCTCAGCTGCGGTAAGGCCCCGGATGGAAAGGCTGGGTTCAGTTTCCCCTCCTGCACAATGGGCTTGGTGAGATGAGGAATGACAGGGACTGATGGGGGTGGGTGGGCTGAGTGGAGCTGCTCCTGGTTCTGTGAGGCCTGTTGGGTCTGGCTTGGGTCTGGGCTGGAGCCTGAGCCTGAAAGCTCAGATGTACTAAGTGGAGCTCTGTGGCACCCTCCCGGAAGGTCTCGGCGACTGCCCTGATATGCCTCTTCCTCTGATCCCAGGGGAGCGCCAGGCTGGTGATGGCACCTCCCTCCCTGAGACTCCCAACCCCAAGATGGTAAGACTTTTTTTTTTTGCCTTCCAGGGGTGCAGTGAGGGGTGGGCAATGGGTGGCCCATCAGGTGAGATTCAGGGGACCCCAGAGCACGGCATGCTGGTGTTTTTTTTCTGGCTGGGACAGACTACCCACGCCTGGCCTCCAAGACCATGTTGGGTCCATGTGGGGACAGTGGGAGTGGGTGGGACTCACCTCTGATTGGCCTCCCACCCCATCCCACCAGATGTCAGCTGTCTACGCAGAGCTTGAGTCTCGACTGAACAGCAGCTTTAAAGGGAAGATGGGGACCGTGTCCAAATCCCGGGCCTCCCCTCCAGGTCCAAGCCTCATGGGCACAGCAGGTAAGGACTCAGCTAGCCTCAGATCTTCAGGGGGCACTGGCCTCTGTCCTCTCGACTGTCTGTCTGGGTGTCGTCCCCACTCCCAGGCACACCCTCTGTCCTCTCGGCTGTCTGTCTGTCTGGGTGTCGTCCCCACTCCCAGGCACATCCTCTGTCCTCTCGGCTGTCTGTCTGTCTGGGTGTCGTTCCCACTCCCAGGCACACCCTCTGACTGACTCGTGGGGAACCCCAGAGTCCTCCATGCATGGTAGGAGCCACAATGTCAGTCTTGTCCCAGCCTCTCCTTTGTCCCCACTGTGGATCTGCAAAAGAAAAGGGCTTCCCCCCAAAGAAGTCCTCATGTTAGCCCGTGACTCCTGCATTGCTCTGTGAATGGCATACCTGGAAAGATAAGTTTCTCTGCAGTCAGAAGGCAGGACCAGGGGTGGAGCATGGTAGGGCGTGCCTGTAATCCCAGCACCCCTTGGATTGTGTTCAGTGAATCCAGGATGGGGCATTTCCAGATAAATTAGAGTCTGGCCTGACCTGGGGCTAATTGGTGCTCCCTCCCACTCAAGCCTGGGAGGCAAGATTGCCCAGGGTCTGTGCCCAGAGAGGGAAAGTAGCTTGCCCTGGGACACAGAGCTGACCTGCCCTCAAGGGCCTCCCTTCCAGCCTGTGCCTGGAATCAGGTACTAGCTGAAAGGGGTCCTCATTTTCTATCCCCTACCCAGGGCCCAGGACCCTGTCCAGCGTCTCATGGCCAAGTGAACGGCTCCTACCCTCTCCCTGCTATGACCCGCTGTGCTCTGGGGGCCTGGCCTCCCCCAGCAGCTCTGAGTCCCACCCCTATGCCAGCCTGGACAGCAGCAGGGCACCCTCCCCGCAGCCAGGCCCAGGGCCTATCCGTCCGGACAGTCCCCTGAGCCCAGACCCTGTGCGGCCACCCAGCCGCAGGAAACTCTTCACGTTTTCCCATCCTATGCGGAGCCGGGATGCAGACCGCTTCCTGGATGTGCTGAGCGAGCAGCTGGGCCCCCGGGTCACCATCGTGGATGATTTCCTGACCCCTGAAAATGACTACGAGGAGGTGGGTGTGCCAGTGTGGAAGGTAGAAGGGGAGGGGGTGTGTGGACCTACTGAAGAACAGTGTCCCCAGAGTCCTTCAGGATACCTTCTGCCCTTGGGGTTTGCCTTGGATTATCTCTCCATGTGCCCAGGTCTGTCTTAGAATATGTCTCAGGCTACCCCACTCCCTGGCGGGAGCCATCCATTCCTTGCTCCAGGCTACCTCATCCCCTGTTAAAATCTATCCTGCCCCTTGCCTGAGGCTATCCTATATACTGTCTCAGGTTACCCCATTCCTTATCTCAGACTATCCCACTCAGTATCTCAGACTAAACCACTAGGCTTTCCTTTCCCTCTCCCCAGGCTAGCCCATCCTTTGTCTGGGGCTACCCCATACTCCTTGTTTCAGGTCAGTCCATTCCTTGTCCTGGGCTATCCTACAGTTTGTCAGGCTCTCCAGCCCACAGCCTTGGGCTGTCCTCTCCTTGTCTTCAGGCTCTTTTACCCTCAGCCCCAGGCTAGCCCACTCTGCATCCCCCCCACCACGGCGTACCCATAGCCACCCGTTCTGGTCCATGTGGGCCCATCGCCTTCCTCTCATCTGCCTTCTCCCAATCAGATGAGTTTTCACGATGACCAGGGCAGCTTTGTGACCAACGAGCGGAGCAGCGCAAGCGACTGCATCAGCACCAGCGAGGAAGGCAGCTCCCTGACCTACTCCTCCATCTCTGACCACATTCCCCCGCCCCCACTCAGCCCCCCGCCACCACCACCCCTGCCCTTCCACGACCCCAAGCCCAGCTCCCGCCCCTCTGACGGTTCCCGGGGCCCTCCTCAGGC
Organism: Castor canadensis; assembly: GCF_047511655.1. NCBI lineage: Eukaryota > Metazoa > Chordata > Mammalia > Rodentia > Castoridae > Castor > Castor canadensis. Next base: position 3,372,085 of record NC_133391.1, on the reverse strand, counting down.
ACTAGCCAAGCCCCACCCCCAACTCAGTCACCCGGTCCCGCCCCCTCCCCCACCGCCCCTGCCCCCACCCGTGCCCTGTGCACCCCCCGTGCTGTCCCGGGGCCTGGGCCACCGGCGCAGCGAGACCAGCCACATGAGTGTCAAGCGCTTGCGGTGGGAGCAGGTGGAGAACTCGGAAGGCACCATTTGGGGTCAGGTAGGTAACGTGGGGCCCACTCACTGGTGCACTGCGGCAGGGGTGGCGGCCAGAATCGCAGCAAAGACTCATCCTCCCAGACTCTTGCAACGTCACCCTGAGCAGAGAGGAATGGAGGCCCAGCTCAAGAACATGCCCATCCTGGGGGGTCAATGCACACATGGAAGCCAGACTGTGTCCCTGAGCCAAAAATACAATGGGGAAAGAGAGAGAGAGAGAGAGAGAGAGAGAGAGAGAGGGAGAGAGAGAGAGAGAGGGAGAGAGAGGAGAGACAGCTGGCAGCCACACACCCCTGTAATCCTAACTGAAGCACTTGGGAGGCAGAGTATGAGAATCCCGAGTTCAAGGCCAGCTTGGGCTATAGTGAGACCCTGTCTCAAAAACAAAACACAAAACAAAAGGCAGCTGGTTAAAATGCATACCCGTTTCCCTTTCTCCTTTGATGCTTGAATCTCCTCCCACACGATATCGTCAGTGTATACTTGACTACCTTGAGTGATGGGGAACTCACTACCTGTTGAGGCTGTCCATCTCCTGTTGGACAATCTTAACCATCCTTCTTTGTATTGCTCTGAAATTTTGTCTCCTCAAGATTCCCTTGCCATTTTCTGTCTGGCCCTTGAAATCAGACAGAACAAGAATATTCCTTTATCTACAAACTGACCAACCTGGAATATGAACAGGATTTATATTTCTTTGGTTTGTTTATTTTTTGGTGGTTCTGGAGTTTGAACTCAGGGCCTCACACTTTCTAGGCAGACACTCTACCACTTGTGCCACATCCCCAACCCTTTTTGCTTTGGTTTTCTTTTAGGGTCTTGCATTTTTGTCTGGGGCCAGCCTCAGACCATGATCCTCCTACCTACAGCCTCTTATGTAGCTGGAATCATAGGCATGCACCACCATCACTGGCTAGTTTTGTTGACATGGGTCCTTACTAACTTTTTTGCCCAGGCTGGCCTTGAATCATGAAACTCCTAACTTCTGCCTCTCAACTTTCTTTAGGTTGTTCCCCCAAGAATGTGTTTTCTAACTCAATAGTCCAGTGGGGATGACCTTGCCAAAGAGCAGGCCCTAAATGGAATTCCCAGTGGGGCTTGATCAGCTCAGGGGAGAGAACAGAGTTCTTGGACACCACACTTCCTATTTTTTTCGGAGGTACTGGAATACTCAGGGCCTCACATTTGTTAGGCAGGGATTCTACCTCTTTAGCCATGCCTCCAGCCCTTTACTCTTTAATTTTCAAATAGGGTCTTGCCTTTATGCCCAGGCTGGCCTGGATATCCTATCTACACTTTGCACATAGCTGGGATGACAGGCGTGTGCTACCATGCCCAAACTCTGCCTAGGATTACAGGTCTGAGACACTAGTCTGACACCATACTCCTTTCAATATGGCCTGGGGGGCTATTCCTTTCCAGTGCCCACCATCAGCTTCAACCTTTTATCTTTTTTTCTTCTTGGGACCAAAAGCATGCCTCACACACATCCACCCTGAGCAGGCACGTTTCTTTTTCCTCATTGCATCCCCCAGGCCTCAGGGCTGTCTCCTGCCCTCAGATCCCAGATGGTATCAGCCCATTTCTCCAGGGAGCCTTCCCATGTTACTAGTGATGCTTCTCAGCAGGACAAGGCCACAAATAGAGACCTAAATGCAGGGTGCCCGGAGACCTTACTCCTACCAGCTTTAGATGAGTCCTCTAGTTTCGGTTTATAGTGTAGTCCTTCCACTGGCCAAAATCAAGTCTGTATCAGGTTCCTTGCCCTCCAGCCATGTCCCAAGACTTCATTTCTCTACCTGCCCTCCCTTTGGGGTCTCTCTCTTGGCAAATGCCCTCTCTCCACTCCCTGTCTAAGCCTCAGATGGTCACTTTCTACCTACCTCACTCCACCGCCTGTCCAGCTCCCAGCCCCTGGCTACTTCAGCTGTCTAGGGCAGCTCCACATTGGACTCACTCCCTGTAAAGGAACCTTCAAAATAGGACTAGACTCCTCAGCTACCTTCTTTCCCCTTGGTTAGCATCAGCCCATTCACAGCACCATTGCAGAGAAGCCCTCTGGCCCAGCTTCTTTGTAGAGTTTGAAGAATGGCTACATTATTGACTCCAAGGAAAGATGACTCCTCTCCTGAGAACTTGGATGATTTAACTTCATCTGCAGTCTTCTGCTCTTGCCTTCATCCCCGGGGCCTGATGGCTGATCTCCCTCCAGGGACCCCCAGAATAGCCATCAGAGGGTGGGCTGAGCAGGGGAAGGCAGTCTAGCTATTGCTGTGCCTCTTACTCTGAATTTCCCATGCTCCCTTGCAGCTTGGGGAGGACTCTGACTATGACAAGCTGAGTGACATGGTGAAATACCTCGACCTGGAACTCCACTTCGGTACCCAGAAACCTGCGAGTGAGTGGCCCGATGGCCCTGGGGGAAGCCCAGACACCATGCTGCCCCACTTACTGCCTTCTGTAGTGTCCTCAGGCTTAGAGTCCCTGAGGGCTGTACTGTGGACATTTACCTAATGTGTCTTCCAACTTTCAAGTCCTGGGTTAGTTTTTTCCATCTCAAAATGGAGATAATAATGGCTGGTATTTACTTTGTGTTGATCAAATGCCAGGTGCTGACTTTACACAAATCTCTTGACAATACTACTAGGTAGATAAAGTGATCACCTCCACTTCCTAGGTGATTTGCTGCAAGCCACACTGCCAGAATAGGGTGAAAGAGAAGGTGCCCACAAATATCTCTTGCAATCTCTGTCCCCTCAGCCCTTTCTGGTATCTTCTGTAGTGGTTGGATGGGATTCTAAGCAGCCAGGGTTATTGTGTGTGTGTGGCTGGTGGTCCAGGATGGAGGAAAAAGGCTTGTCCATTCAGGAATCATCTGAAAGGTTGAGAGGTGGCTGGTTTTTCATTGCTGTGCCAGCTTAGCCCCCAGGGCCCAGGGGAGAGGGCACCTGAGGAGATGGAAATGGGAGGATGAATATTCCACATAGATGAAATGTGATGGGCTGGACCTGGGCGACCCCAAGTGGGAGACTGAGGAATGAGGGGAGCATGGATGCTTGGAGTTGATTTAGTCCAGGTGGTGCCTGGGAGGAAGGGGGCCCTTTATGGTTGGCTGTGGCTACACCTCTCCTGGGCTCTGCCACAGTAGCCCCAGCCTACCTCCAACCGCATTAAACTATCTATTTTCCCTTCCAGAGCCGGTGCCCAGGCCTGAGCCATTCAGGAAGAAGGAGGTGGTGGAAATCCTGTCCCACAAGAAGGCCTACAACACTTGTGAGGGGCCAGGGAACCCCGGGGGATTTTTGGAGTCAGGCAGTGGCCCTCTGGGCCACAGAGCCTTGGACCCACCTGGGTGGATGACTGAGATTAGGATGTGGGGCGAGACACCTGTCACCTGGCTAGCACAAGGCTAAGGGAATCCCACCTGGGCACAGAGGTTGACATTGGCTCCACCCCCTATTGGCCCCGCCCTCAGCTGTGGTCCCATCTCAAGCCACCTTCTCTACTCTGCCCTTTGCAGATCCTTCCCTAGTTCCCCACACCCACCAGCCCCACTCAGCTTCTTGGTTTCTGCTCACCAGCTAAGTCTGATCAGTCCCCAAGGCCCTTTTCCGCCTCTGGAACCGCCCCCGCCCCGCCCCCTTGTTTAGAAGGCCCCGCCCACCTCTTGGCTCCACCCAGTAGCCTGTGGCCAATCTTAAAGCCCCACTCTTTTGCCGGGCCCCGCCCCCTCCCGGGCCCGCCCCCGCCTCACACTCCCGGCCCCGCCCACAGCCATCCTCCTAGCGCACCTGAAGCTGAGTCCCGCGGAGTTACGCCAGGCGCTCATGAGCATGGAGCCCCGGCGCCTGGAGCCCGCGCACCTGGCGCAGCTCCTGCTCTTCGCGCCCGACGCCGATGAGGAGCAGCGCTACCAGGCCTTCCGAGAGGCGCCCGGCCGCCTCAGCGAGCCGGACCAGTTCGTCCTGCAGGTGCCTAGGCTGAGACGCCCCCTTCTCCTTCAAAGCCAAGGGCTCCCGCTGTGGCTGGACAGGGGTGGCGGTGGGGGCTGCCTCTGTCCCACGTCCCTTCTGTACCTCCACCCTGCTCAGACCTCTGTGTCCCACTTTAATACTTAAATAGCCCGTTCCCACCCAGGGCCAAGGTAACTAGGATGACAGCGTCCCTAGGGATCCTACTTACTTTTCCATCATCCCACCCCTCAACCCCCCAAAGGTGGGGCAGTGGGTCCCCCGTGGGTCCCACGGTGTGGTGGAAAATGGATGAATGGATGAATCCTGGCACTGTCTTTGAGGCAGATGCTGTCAGTTCCGGAATACAAGACCCGCCTGCGCAGCCTTCACTTCCAGGCCACCCTACAGGAGAAGACCGAGGAGATCCGAGGCAGTCTCGAGTGCTTGCGACAGGCATCCTTGGAGCTCAAAAATAGCAGGAAGCTTGCTAAGATATTGGAGGTTTGAATGCATCTGCCCCCTGGTTGCCTAACCTGCTCCTCTGTCCCCTGGGACTTCCGACCTGGGGGGAAGGTGAGCACCTGGACCATGCACCTACCTTGTGCCCCGCAGTTTGTCTTGGCCATGGGTAACTATCTCAACGATGGACAACCCAAGACGAACAAGACCACTGGCTTCAAGATCAACTTTCTGACAGAGGTGAGGGCCAGGCAGCAATACCCATCTCTATCCATCAGGCTGGGAGGTCAAGCCTAAGTTGTGACAGAGGGGAGGAGAGGACATCATGACCCAGGAGGGCACCCCCCCAGAGTGGTGAATGGAAAAGTGACTGCAGCAAAGTGGGGGATTGTGGCTTCACCAGCCAAGCCTTAGGATTTTTTTTTTTTCTCAGTACTGGGGTTTGAACTCAGGGCATACACCTTGAGTCATTCCATGAGCCCTATTTTTTTTGTGGTGGGTTCTTTCAAGATATGGTCTCGTGAACTATTTGCTTTGATCCTCCTGATCTCTGCCTCCTGAGAAGCTAGGATTACAGGCATGAGCCACTGGTGCCTGGCAAGACTGACATCTTGAAAAGGAGAGAAGTTGGAAAGAGAGTATCAAAGCCAGAAACTAGCTGGGCATGGTGGTACATATCTGTAATCCCAGTACTTGGGAGGCTAAGGCAGGAGGATCATGAGTTTGGGGCCAGCTGGGGCTACATAGCTAGACCCTGTCTCAAAAAAAAAGCCCAAAGCCAAGAACTGGCCCAGGAGAAGCTGAGGTCATGTGACCAGGAATCTTGGTGGGGTCCTGGAGAAAGTTGTGTTTTTGTGGTCACTTGCAGCTGAACTCCACTAAGACAGTGGATGGGAAGTCCACCTTCCTCCACATCCTTGCCAAATCGCTGAGCCAGCACTTTCCAGAACTCCTGGGCTTTGCTCAGGACCTGCCCACTGTGCCCCTGGCTGCCAAAGGTAGGCTGGGTGCAGGAGTGGGGAGGCAGATGCTTGCTGTCCTGCACTAGAAATGTGCCCTAATAGGCTGTGGTCCCCTTCCCCACAGTGAATCAACGGGCCCTGACCGGTGACCTGGCTGATCTCCATGGTACCATTAGTGAGATTCAGGAGGCCTGCCAGAGCATGTCCCCCTCCAGTGAGGACAGGTTTGCTGTGGTCATGACGGTATCCTCTGAGCAGCCAGACTGGACCCTGAGATGGCTATGTAGAGCTGGCTGTGGCTCCAATGGCCACTGAAGATCCCAGCAGAGATTTCAGACATAGGCTGCTGTGTGCCCAGGGGACCTGGAAGAGGTTCTGTCCTGGGATATTTAGATTCCAAGTGCTCATAGACTAGCATGGTTATACACACCTATAGTTCCAACTACTTGGGAGGTGAAGGCAGAAGGGAGGATGGAAGGTCCCTCTGCAGAGGGACTTGAGCTGTCCCATCAGATAGACCTAGGCCCAAGCTCTGACTCAATTCCTTATTATCTGTGTGACTTTGGGCAAGTCCCTTACTCTCTTTGGGCCCAGTTTTCTCATTAGTGAGAGGAGAGGTGGAATGGGACATCTTTTCACCTCATAGCAGCAGAGAGAGAAAGAGACAAAGACAGAGACAGAGACAGAAGAGGCTTTGCTGAGATGGAGTGGAGGTGTACCAAAGGGCTGGGGTTGTGGCTCAAGTGGTAGAGTTTCTTCCTAGCAAGTACCAGGCTCTGAGTTCAAACCCCAGTACAGCCAAAAAAAAAAAATGTAATAGAGAGAGCCACCATAAGTGGGTGGTCAGGGAAATGGGGACACTGGCCTCTGAGCAGAGTCCTAGGGCAAAGAGCACCCCCTTGTGGGGAGAACATCAGCTGGGTAACAGAGGCTGTGCTGGACCTGACAGATTCCAGGGTGAGCTTAGTAGGTGGTGGGTCAGGCCACCAAGCAGGACACCACTCCCTGCTTACACAGGACCTCAGTAGGCCCAAGGCAGAGAGAGAATAGGACAGCTAGGGCACTGTCTGGGGTCACATCCCAGCAAGGGAGGATGGGAGGATACCCAGCAGTGGCTGTTTTCTTAACCGAGTCCTGCAGTCCTTTTTGGAGACAGCCCAACCCACACTGCGGGTGCTGGACGGACTGCAGCGGGAGGCCATGGAGGAGCTGAGCAAGGCACTGGCCTTCTTTGGGGAGGATTCTCAAGCCACCACTTCTGAGGCCTTCTTTGGCATTTTTGCAGAGTTCATGAGCAAGTTTGAGGTGAGCCATGGAGGAGATCTGAAATGCTCCTTAGGGGATCACACCAGGGCCTTCTCCTTGAAGTCCAACTGGGAAAGGGTCCCAGTAAATGACATGTCCTCTTTTCCCGATGGGGAAGGGTTACAAGCTCAGTGCTGGTGGTCTAGAATGGGCAGAGGAAACAGGAAGGGTGCGGCAACACTGACCACACCCTTGCCTTGTGTTCCCATTACTCAGCGAGCACTCAGCGACCTGCAGGCTGGGGAGGGTCCTCGCAGCTCTGGGATGATTTCGCCTCTAGCCTGGTGACAGTGGTCATGCTGAGTCCTCTGCAGCCTGAGCCTGGAAACAGACTCCGGAAGGCTGTGCCCCAAGATGCCACCAAGGTCAAGGTCCAGGGCCGCTGCAGCTGGAGCGTGGATCGTGTGGCTCAGCTGCAAGAGGGAAGGGCCTGGGTGCAGCCAGGTCACCTCCCAGGTCTCCAGCTACCTCAGCTTCCGAGCTCCAGCCCAAACCTCCTCAGCCCACCCTCCAGCCAGCGGGGACTCCCTGTGCAGTGGGAACCTGGGTGGCTGTGGCCTGGCTGTGCCTGGCACTTCCTGGGTTTTCTGCAGCCACCCCTGTCTTGCTGTGGGCCTGTTAAATAAAGTGCTGCTGGGCACCCCTGGGATGCTGAGCCCACAGGTTGACTGAGAAGTGGTCACAGCCTTGGAGCAGTGTCTACAGCTTGGGGGAGGCACACCCACCAAGGATGTGTGAACGTCCTCATTATGTCCACTCCAGGGGCCCACGGGGAGAAGAAGGACGCCATGGGCTCACACCACTGGGCCAGCATCAGAAGGCCTGGGGCCTCTTGCCCTGGACTTTGAGGGCCTCTCAGAGGACACTGGGCTGGCAGGATGGAGAGCCCAAAGTACTTGGGCCCTTGGGATGTATGTACCAAACCTAGTCTTGGAAGCAAAAGAAGAGACATGGATAGGAAGAGAGGGACCAGGAGGAGATACAGGAAGAACTAGAATTGAAAGATTTCAGAATTGACATTTCAGTCCAGTGGACAAGCTCAGATTCAGTTTAAAGGTGATCACATTCCAGGTGGGGAGCCTGGGAGTGGAATGGAAAGAGAAGTACACGTTTGGGTGACAGAATTTGGTGGCCAATTGCTAAGTTTCTCATCCTGATGGAGATGGGCAGCAAGGCAGGTTTGGGGGCACATGCACAATCTGGACACCTGTGGGACCCTAGAGATTGCTTTAAGTAAATCTAGGAACAGAGACAGAAATGAGCTGGATGCTACCAGCAGGTGGAGCAGTGAGCAAGGTTTACTTGTGCCTTGTTTTCCATGCTCTGATTGGCAGATCCCTGCAACGACCCTGTTACCTCTTCCCTTGACTTTTTCTTTTTTTTTGGCAGAGAAGTATAAAATGGGTTTTCAGCTTGTCTCCCCCACTTCAATCTACTTCCAGGCAGAATTTGGGACCCATTTGGTTCATCCAAGATTTGAGGCCATGTGTGTTCTTTGTTCTTCATTCACATTCACCATATAAAAATGCATACCTATAAAATGTAGACTTCAAGGAGGACTCTGGTTAGCGGGTTACATCTCTTCCCCAGCTTCATGCTCAGCTTCCGTAAGTTCCCAGTGCCCGAATCTCTGGGGAATAGATCAGATCCGTTAGAATTCTCATGTGAGATCCAAAGAGATTACTGATTCCACCACCAGGTGTGATCCCCAGGCCCTGCTACAACCTTACAGCATTTTCCTGGAAGTTAGAAACATGTACCACCTTTGGGAGATCCAGTCCCTGGATCACACACCTTGGTGAGTCAAGCACTAGCTAGGATTTCCCCCTAACATACCTTGTATCTGTTATCTATTTGCCACAGCAATGCAGTGTCACAAACTATCCCCAGACTCAGTGGCTTAAAATGACAACTACTTAGTGCTCAGGAGTCTGTGGGTCACCTGGGCAGTTCTGGGCTGTGTTCAGAGGATGCGTTCCTGTCTCTACAATCAGTGAGTCAGCTAAGCAGCGTGACTAATCAGGCAAGGTTCTCATCCATGTCTGAGGCCTTGGCTGAGAAAGCGGGACAGGATTGCCATGCATCCTGCATGCATTAGCCAGGATCACTTATATAAAGGAGCAGGGGTCCAAAAGAACAAAAAAGCAAAGGCACAGGAAGTCCCTTCCTTCCATCTTTTTCATTACATTGTGTTCTCAACACCAGTAACGAGGGCAGCTCAGGTGCTAGAGGAAGGGAAATGGGTTCCATGCTTGATGGGAGATGCTGCGTGAAACTTGTCGCACAGGAAATGCACTCAGGGAAGGGTGGAATATCAGGGCCACTTTTGCAAACAACCTGATGGCCAATCTGTTATTAGGTAGCCCCTTGCACCTTGAGCTGCTGTATCCTTTAAGATGTTAAAGAGGTTTTCAGCAACCTGTTGTCCTGCTGTCTCATGTATGGGAATTTGGAGGAATTTCCGGTCTGATTCCTGGAGTGGGGAATACCCAGAAATGCTGGAGGTGGCCAGTAAGACACAAACCTAGCAATTATTTTTGTTTATTCTTTTGGCAAAATGCTGAACCCAGTCTAGGAAAAAGTTGGTTTCTAAAATGGGAATAAGTAAAACAAAAGATGATAATTTCACAAATACATAGTGAAAATTACTGATCTGGATCTCTTTTGAAATGAGTACTTTACGTCTTATCAAGGTTATCAAGAATAAGTGGCCTTTGTGCCTAGAGGTGAAGTTCCTGTGGTGAGTTCCATGGTTTAACTTAACTGTGACAGTTCCAGCTTGAAATGCCAAGAACCTTGATGGCTGTAGGAATGGAAAGAGGACAGGAAAAGGACCTTTCCAGGGAGGAGTTAATCATGAGATTGTCTGACTATTCTTACAGATCTTTCTCAACACCAAAGAACCAGGCCTGGTTGGCCATCCTGGTTGTGGCAAGACCTTAAGACCAAATTCTTTTAAAGTCTATTGAAATTTGTTCAAAGCAATAACATGTTTTGTTAGTGAAGTTTATTCCTCATCAAATAGGATGATCAAATAGAAATGTCTAAGAAAAGGTGAGCCATACAAGGCCTACAAGAATTGAGTCCCAGAGAAGAAACAGGAGCTGTTTTAGAATTAAATTTTTTAAAAAAGGACCAGTGGTAAAACCTTTTTCTAGGGTAAGGTTGTTTCCTGACATAGCTCTTGTTTTTTTTTTTTTTTTTTTTTCCTCACAATACTGGGGTTTGAACTCAGGGCCTCACACTTGCTAGGTAGGTGCTCTACCACTTGAGCCACTCCACCAGCTCTTTTTTATGTTGGGTATTTTCGAGATAAGGTTTCATAAACCATTTGCCTGGGCTGACTTTTTAAGATGTAATTTTAAGATCCAGTGAGCTCTTTCTACCTTCCCAGAGTATTGGGGCCTCCAAGAAAAGTATAAGTAGAATTTGATTCCTAAGACCTTGGCTGATTATTGAATAATCTCAGAGGCAAAGGAGGTCCATTGTCCCTTTGAAGTGACAAGGGAAGACAAAATCTGGGAATTCTTTAGTGTAATAGGGCCATGTTAATCTCAGTGGCTTTTTCAGTCCAGGTAGGGAAGGTCTCAATCCATCCATGAAAGTATCTACAAAAACCAGAATGTATTGAAACCCTTGATATGGCAGTAACTGGGTGAAATCTACTTGCCAGTCCTCTTCCAGATAGTAAAAGCCATGTCTTTGAACTAGGGAGGTTAAATCCAGAGGGCATCTGCTCTGAGAATTGTTTAATGAGCAGACAGAGCAAGTCTTAGTTACTTCTTTGATAGTCTGAGCCAGGCCCTTCCCTGTAAACAGTTACATAGCTGGGTTAATTTGTATCTTCCAAAGTGTCAAGACTTATGGGTATTCCTAATGACTTGACATTGATGGCCTGAAGTAGGTGCTTAGTGTCTCAAGATTAAACCATCCACTTGCATTCAGATTGTACCCTTTTCAGAGGCCTACTGTGTCTCCTCTGGGATGTAATTGGGAGTAATGTATGAGACCACTGAGTGGGTGGGAATCAGGCCATCTCTCAAAGAGTCCGCAGTTTGGTCATCAAATCAGTTTCCCTCTGCTACTTGAGGTTCCTTTTCAATGTCCCTAGCAGTGACTATGGCTGTTCTAAAGGGTTGCCTGCCGTAAAAGCTAATAGTCAAGGGTCACACCTAATGGGATTCTCTCTCCATCCAAATAGCAGTAGGCAGTGCTGGCAGTAGAGTGGCTCAAGTGGTAGAGCACCTGCCTAGAAAGTGTGAGACCCTGAGTTCAAACCCGGGTACTGCCAAATAAGATGCAGATGCTGTAAAACCAGGAATCTGATTTAGGATCTGAATATATGATGACCCTTTTCCTTTTCCTACCTCAGCCAGCTGAGCTGATGCATTGAATGGCAATAATTTGCCCCATCCCCTGGGATAAAGAGACCACAGTATATGAGACCCTGCAAGTACCCTCCTGAACAAAAGAACTTCCACCTCTGTTCCAGATATAATCTGAGTTGTCTGCTCTACAGGCAGAAGGTAGCAATGGAATGCCTATGCAGTCATGTGCAGGGAGTGTGTTCTTATGGAGTCAAGATAAAAAGGTGGTAGAATTGAAAATATTTCACATCTATAGAGTTACTTCTGGATTTTCTGATATTAAAGTCTGATACTCTAATAGATGGTTGTTAGACAGCCAATCAGGCCTCTTTAAGTTCTAATAAAGGAGCCACCTCATTGGGGGGCAGGTGGGTGAGACCTCCAAGCGCACTCCCGGAGTTAGCATGGATGCCTTCTGTACTGAGCAGTTGTAGCTATTTCTCCCAGGCAGCCAGGCCAGCCTTTAGCCGCTGGATCTAAACTGTTTAGACAAGTGCCCCACAGGCCTTTTTCCTGTCCCCAGGGACTGCATCAGCATCCCCAGGGCTATTTCTTGCTTTTCACTCACACTGGTTAAAAGGATCTGTCTCTCAGAGGCAACCCCAGGGCCAGAGCATATAAGAGGGAGTCTTTGAGCTTCTGAAGGGCTGGTAATTATTCCCCCTCCAGAGTCAAGAGTTCTAATTCTTCATTGCCTTTCAAAGCCTTATGTAGGGGGTTTGGCTTACCATAGACTAGAATTCAGAGTCTGCAAAATCCAGCGAGGCCTCAAAAGGCCCAGGGTTGCCTATTGGTAATAGTCAGGGGCAATCTCAGTGTGGTCTGTACTAATTCCAGAGAGAGAGCCCTCATTTCTGGCGTCAGGATAAAACCCAAATAAGTGACCTTGTTTCACCAATTGTGCCTTTTTCTTGGATACTTTAAGTCCACCATCAGCCAGGAAATTTAAGGCCCCCATGGCTTGGTCTTTGGCTAATCCGTCTGTCAGGGAGCAGATGAGAAAGTCATCTACATATTGTAATATAGTTCCAGATTCTAATTTGAGGTCTTGTAAAACCTTTGGCCAAAATGGTAGAGAGGCTATCTCTGAACCCCTTTGGGAGGAGCAGTCCAAATTAACCAATTCAAGTGGTCAAGAATCTGACCACTTAAAAGCAAACAGTTACTGAGAGTTTAGAGCCAAGGGAATGCAGAAGCAAGCATCCTTTAGGTCTAGGATGTGTACCATTGGGTATCTGGAGGGATTTTTTTTTCCCAGTAGTATTTAAGCATTTAGGACTCCTGGATGGATTAAGACAACAGTTTCATCAACAGTCCTCAGTTCTGTACTAACTATATTCTCTGTTAGGCTTGTGAATACCCAATATAGGAATGTCACATGGGAAGTCATAAAGGAACCAACAATTCACAAGTCAAACACTTGATTATGAAGGGCCTCAGTCCTTCAACAACTTCTGCCTTTAATGAGTATTGTTTTTGATGAGGGAATGGTACAGATTCAAATTCTACTAAATTTGAATCTGTACCAGTGGGACTTTTATGGCCCTCCTAGAAGTCCCCATTTCCAAACTAAAGTGTTAATAGGAAGGTCCCCTTTGGTGTCATCCAAAAGGAACTGAATGGCCCTGTTTCCCATGTCCAGCATCACCCTTGGCTCAGCCCCATGTCTGAGAATGGTACAGGTGGGCACTGGCTGATTCTGAAGGTCTTCTCACTCCTGGGTCATCATTTGGTGAGAGCTCAGCCTGAGGTTCCTTTGGCTCTCAGGACAATCAATCTTCCAGTAATCTTCCTTCCCACATTGCAGGCAGGAGTTTCAGAGGGCTTTTCCTTACTGGGACCACCTTTCTTCTAGTGTCTGGGCTTTTTGCAATGGTGGTAGGCCCCTTCAGGGTCTCCTGGGTTTTGCCAGGATGGAAAAGGGTGGCCTTGTAAGTCAGTCAATATCTGGGCTTTCCTTTCCTCCTTTTGCACTCTTTCCTCTGACCCTTCAAAATCCCCTTCTCAATTTTGATAGAGAAGGCTACCTATAGTCAATTTTTGTAATCTTCTCCCATTTTTTGGCAGTGGGGTTGAACTCAGAGCCTCATGCTTGCTAGGCAGGCACTCTAACACTTGAGCCACTCCTCCAGCCCTGTTTGGGGTTGGATATTTTTCAAGATAGGATCTTGTGAACTATTTTCCTGGGCTGCCTTTGAACTGCAATTGTCCTGATCCCTGCCTCCCAAGTAGCTAGGATTATAGCCATGAACCACCAGCACGCAGCTTTTAACTTTCTCCTTATATTTGGGGCAGACTTGGTGGCAAATTTATCTCTCAAGATAAGGGACCCTCCATTGAGGTAGGGTCCATAGAGGTATGCTTGATTAGAGCCTCTTTTAGTCTCTCTGTTGGATTTTCATTAGGTCTTTGGCCAGTGCTGGACAATTTAGTATAAAGGTTTCATTCTACCAGTGTGTAATCCTTCCACTATACAAATTATCATTTTATCTCTATACCAGTGTCACCCCATTATAGTCCCAATGGAGATCATATTGGGGGACTGCTATTTTTCCTATGGGGTATTTAGGGTCAGTCCTGTGGAGGTCAGCAAAAGCCTGAGTGGCGTGGTAGAAGGCTTCAGTGCACTTATCAGTATTATCAGAGAACTTCCCTAAGTCCTGTTTGATTTGTTCTAGATCCTGCATAAAAAGTTAATTGGTTCTGGGAGGGGGGCATAGCTCAGTGGCTGAGCACCTGCCTGGCAAGTGCAAATCCCGGAGTTCAAACCCACGGACTGCTCCCCAGTGTCCTCCAGCCTCCTGGAGGGGGAGACATTTGGCAGGTAGAGGTCTTGGATAGGAAAGGAATCCAGGGTGCGGAGACTGGGATCAGGAGCAGAGGGGGTGCTTGGTATTGGGGAGTAAAGTGAGGAAGGGGCTGGTGTTTTGGGGTCCAAGTTAGGAGGCTGGAACTATAGAGAATACCCCAGGTTAGGTGACATAGTTGAAGGGCCCAATGTTACCAGCAAAGCAGAGTGTAATCTGTAGGTAACTCAGAGATTTTCCTGGTCCCTCAAAGACAAGAAAGCCTAGATTATGGGACTTCTAACCACTTTCCCTCTTTTTTTTTTTTTTTTTTTTTTTTGCCAAATAGATTCAATTGCAAAATAGTATTAAAATGTATTCTTCTGTTTTCAGGCCATTTTCTCTACTCTCTAATTGTGATCGTGGCCAGGCTGTGTTGCAGAAAAAGATGAGCCTTTTTCCTGAGGGTTGTAGGAAACCTGGCCCAGTTCTTCAGAATGCATCCCAAAGGAGAGTGCAAAGGGATAAAATGTTGGGACCCCAAAAAAGAAAAGAAAGAGTGGTGCTGGAGGAGGGGCTCAAGCAGTAGAGTGCTTGCCCAGCAAGCATGAGACCCTGAGTTCAAACCCCAATACCACCAAAAAATAAAAAAAGAGGTTCCTAGAATGATTTCCCCCATAGGCTGTAGAATCTTGGTATAGTGAGGTGAACCATTAGGTCAGGGGAGGTGTTCCCCATCTTATGCTCTAGTGACATCTGGGTCTTCAAGGTGCCCCTCGGCAGCCCCAGGAGACTGGTGTAATGTGCCTGTCCAATCCCCATCTGTCTAGGTCCCTCTTATCTTTTATTGGGGTACCGATGGATTAAAAACTTGCACAATCTCCTGTCAACTTCTGTAGGGAGGGAGGCTCATTACGAACTCAAGGGAAGACTCCTTATTGGTGAGAAGTGTGTGATAGGGCAGACCTGTAGGGCCTTCATGTCCTGTGGACAGCTGGGAGTTTGGGACAGAGAGGAACATACCAAATGACTGAGAAAGGCAGGGAAAGTGTTGGGGCAAACGTCTGACAAGCTGAAAACTGGAGCCACATTGCCCTATAGCAAGTAACCATGGGGGAGCAAGAGGGTCCAGGTTGGGTGGACCCAAGCAAAGAAACCAATAGGTGGGATGTGCCCAAGGAGCCTCTTCAGAACCATCACAGGTCAAGACAGGGGGTCTCTGTGTGGTCTGGGAGACAGCAAGGGGGTCAAAGAAAGAACACAGCATGCTCTGTAAAATGAAGCCACAGGTGGTCATGCAATGAATCAGGCTTAGAAACAGACAGGACAGAGACCGAAAAGACAGCTGGTTCCAGAGATACAAGGTGGTCTTGAAAGAAGTGACAAAGAAGACAAAGGGGGGGCGTAAAGGACCGATAGTGGACACCACAAAAACACCAGTATCTGAATCTGAATAAAGCTGGCACACACAAGAGTGGCGAGAAACACAGCAAAAATGGCAGGAGCACCCCATAGGATGAAGGCGACCACCAAGAAGGCTCAGCTCAGATCCCTAGGCTAGGAGGAGCTGGTGTTGTGTTTAGGCCATGTCTCATCTTAACCGTGAGTTTAAACTCCCATTTGCAGCCTTCATATTGGCACAAGAGGGCCTCCTTCCCTCTTCTCCTCTACCTCTTAGGGCATGTCCTCTCCTGTGACTGACATCTCCCTTGTTCCCTTGTTCCATAACACAAATTGTGACTACCCTTCACCACATAAGACAAAACCCACAGAGAGACACCATCTGCCATTATAATAAGATTAAAACGACATGTGAATGACCCAAACATAACTCTTGGTCACTCCAAATGGCTTAAGCCTGGTAGTGTGTTTTGGCGGCCTTTGCATTTTTTTTATAACTAGACAGGGTGGAACATGCAACTTACATAGAGCTGACCACCTTGTCCTCCAGATCGTTGTGTTGCTGGACATGAACCAAACACTCCCTCGCCCCTCTGCTGGCATTCACTGCTGTCTGAAGACTTTAACATTTCTAGTTAGTGAGGAATTCTTTCAGCTCCTCTATGTCAGAAAATGTCCTCATATTTCCTTTGCTTTAATGGGATTCTTGCTAGAGTGTCCCCAACACTTTAAATGTATTCCTCCCCCTCTTCTCAGTTGCAGTGTTTCTGAAAGAAATCTGATCTCACCTGACTTTGTTCCTCTGTATATAAATATGTCCCCCACACTGTTTGCATAGCTGTTTTAAAACTTTTCTCACCAGTTTGGAAGTTTTAGTGTGATTTGTCATAGTGTCCCCTTCTTCATGTTTCTGTGCTTGGGGATTGTTGAACTTTTTGGTTCTTGGGTTTGTGGTTTTCATCAACTTTGGGGGAATTCTCCCCTTCATTGCTTCTCCAATGCCCCAGCTTTCTTTGCTGGTTGAAATTGTCCACAAGTTCCCCCAATGCTCTTCAGTTTAATTTTCCTGTCGGTTTCATTGTATACGGCCTCGATAGCTCTGTCTTCGAGTTTTCATGTTTTGTTTTGTTTATCCCTGAAATGCCTTTGATCTTGTCCAGTGTAATTTTCACCTCAAATTTTATACTTTTCACCAGTAACAGTTCTGTTTGGGTCTCTAGTCAAGTTTTTGAACATGTGGAATACAATTATAAACTGTTCTGGTGTTCTCTACTAGTTATAACATCTCAGCCATTTCTGAGCTAGTCTTTATTCACTGGTTTCTTCCTCATAGCTTATATTTTTCCTGCCTATTTCTCCCACTCTCACCTCCTTCTCCTAAGCTCTGCCCCTTCTCCCCTGTTCCACAGTCTGGAGAGGTCCTTGTTTCCACCTCTGATGGGTCACCGTCCTTCACTGCATAGGGACCAGTGTCTTGAGAACCATTGCTTCTGTGTGTGGGAGGGTTGCAGGAGGAGGGTAAATCCAGTCCATTAGTTCATCACCACTAAAAGCACATGTCTTAATGTTTGAGTCATAGTTAGAAAGCCTTACCCCACATGGAGGTTACAGAGAAATCCACCTGGTTCCTTCTTTTCTTGTAAGGTTTCATTTTGACATTTAGATCACTGACCCAGTTGGAGTTGGAGTTTATTCTTCTATGGTGTGAGGTATGGATGCAGTTTGATCCATGTCCAAGTGGTTAGCATTTGCTTTAACAAATTTGTATTAATCAGTCTTGTGTGACTGCAATGAAACGCCAGAGGCAGCTCACTTGTAAAGAAAAAAGGTTGCTTATCTCACCAGTTTGAAGGTTCATGGGTGTGATGAGGCTACAGCTCCATTTTGGGCTGTGTCACATCACAGTTGAGCTATGTGTTTAGGAGCTCACATTACCAAATAGGAAAGTCAGAGTCTGGTGTCCCTCAGTCCCTTCTGAGGGCACAGCCTCTGAGCTAAGGACCTCTCATTAGGTCCCACCTCCCCAAAGTTCTACCACCCCCTAACAGTGCCACCTGGGGATCAAGCGTTTAATCACAGTGCACTCTTGGGGGACACTTAGGCCACACCCAAACCATAGCACAAATGATTGGGACATTCCTGTTATCACCTAATCAGAAAAGTCTTTCTAGATTCACTTTTCTTTTTCTGCTCTTTCGGGTTTTTTTGTTGCTTGTTTGTTTTCATTGGTTTGGTGGGGGAAGTTGGGGTGTTTTTGTTTTGGTTTTGGTGCTGGATTTTGAATCTAGGGCTTTGTGCATGTTAAGCATGTGCTCTGCCCCTGAGCTACACTTCCAGCCCTACCAAGCTATTTTAATCATAGAGGCCATGTTTAAAACCTAGTACTGTTAGGCCCCTTTCATAGCTTGTTTTCCATTTACAATTTTCCTGGCTGTTCTCCATTCCTCCCTTCCCAGTATGGACTTCTGTGTCATCTGGAACAAATTCTGGACCTTGTGTCTTTGCAGGAGTAAGCTTGTTGTTTTTGTTAGGATCATATTTCCATAAAGTAACTTAGGGTAACTGACACCTTTATGTTATTAAGTTGACCTGTCCAAGAGTAAGGAATATTCCATTTGTTCCTCTCTGCCTGCATACCTTTCAGGAGTAAAGATATCCTAGTAGAAACACCCTGTGTGCATTTGGGTTGCATCTTCTTACTCTATGAGAGCAGGGCTGTTGATTTGCGTGTTACCTGCACTGTGACATGACAGTTGTTTTATGGATTTGGTCTCATCGTCAGTTCTCTGAGTTTTAATGTCATCTGCAAATGAGAGTCATTTCTCCTTGGTTTCATTCCTTTAGCTGTTTCCTCCCGTTGGAGGAAATGAGTGTTTTACCTCGCTCCTGATTTTAGTGAGAGTGTGCGTCTTTTCTCCACTGAGGAAAATCCCGACTTCAGTATTCATTTCCATTTCTTATTTTCTGAGAAAGTTCCTGAGTTACTATTCTGTGTCCCCTTTGTTAAACAAGATTCTTATGTGAGGATTTTTTTTTTTAAACAATCCAGTCTCTAAGTTCTAAGCATTCTTTGCCCAATGCTCTTGTTTTAATTATTTAAAAATATGGGTCAGGAGACATAATTTGAGTTCTGCTTCCTGTATGAATTTGGTTCCACTGGTGTTGATCACTCATATTGATGCTGCTCTTTCATTCATGCTCTTTTCCTCAGTTCGCCAGTGAGTCTTGCTTTTCTTTTGCCGTTTGTAGCGAAGAGCAGCCAGTGTGAATGTGCTCCAGTGATTACCCCAACTGATGCCTGGTTCATTTCTGGAGACCATGGCTGCGGAGTATGAGAGCTGTCTGGGAGGCCACCTTGTTAGATGGCCATCACTTCATTTTCCTAGAAGAGGAAAAGCAGCAGCCAAGTCAATCTGTTCAAATTGCTTTCCGTTAACAAGGGTTTTCTACATTTGCTGTATGGGAAGATCCACGTACAGTGTGGCTAGGGATAAATAAATACTCTGGTTTGCTGAGACAGCCCTGGACTGCACCTGCATTCCTGGTGTCCCACCCAGAGGTTTCTCTTTGGACAGTGCATACATGGTCGCCCTGATAATGGACTCTATGACATCTGGCTGCCAGAGGTTTCTCTTGCAGACTCAGCACTTGTCCTGCTGCTCTGTAAACTGACCCCAGGTACCAAGCAAACTGCTCGGGTCCTGTGGCTCATTTTCCTGTCATCAATCTCTGTTCCTACTGGAGCCCCAGCCTGTTAATTGGCCTCAAGTCTTCAAGGGCTCTACTGGAGACTGCCCACTTTGCTACAGGCAGCCTGGATACAGTGTGTGTCCCAAGGCTCTGATTTCTTGGGTCTCCTTCTTGTCTCTGTACATCAAGGATATGCATGAGACACTGCTGGTGGAAGAACTTCTGTGTTCCGGTACTCTTAGTAGAATGGAACTAATTTTTTTTGTTGAGTTGGACTTATTTTCAAGGCGGGAAAATAATTGTGTATGTTTGATTTACTCTCTTGAGTTAGAATTAATTGTTATTACTGTTATTGTCAGAAGCTGACTTTGGGAATGTGCCTTCTTGGCATCTTTTGACCTGTTCTTCTTCGCTAAACACTTAAATATTGATGCTACTTCACTGGTACTTTTTATACCTCATCATCACCTTTCTTCCTTAATCCTGTAGAATACACAGTTCACCTTTCAGGACTTTAAATTAATTGGATCTGTGAAGCCTAATTGGAACATAGAGTTGAAGTAGTTTGGGTTGTGTTTGTTAATCTTCTTCGTATATCACGCTAATAACAACTTCAGGTGTTCATTCAAACTATATATTGCTGCAAGAATAAAATGTTTGAGATATGATGCTTGAGCTGGGCTGGGGGGGTGGCTCAAGTGGAAGAGCACCTGCCTCCAAGCACAAAGCACCGATGTCTTCAACCCCCAGTACCCCCTCAAAAAGAAGATGTTGCCAGGTGCCAGTTGCTCACACCTGTAATCCTAGCTACTCAGGAGGCAGAGATCAGAAGGATTGTGGTTTGAAACCAGCCTGGGCAAGTAGTTCATGAGACCCTATCTCAAAAAACCTTATCACAGAAAAAATAGGTTTGTTGGAGTGCTCAGTGTGTAGGCCCTGAATTCAAATCCCAATACCACAAAAAATAAATAAATAAAGATGTTAAGCTGAAACTCTAAGTAAAAAAAAAAAAAAAAAACTTAGCAATGCGGTTAACCAGAGGTAACTGGCTATGCAAATAAAAGAGGCAAAAAGGATCTGAGAGCTGAAACTGGGTGAGAGCACCAGGATAGTGATGAGAAGGAAAGAGACAAAGCCTTAGTCGAGTGCTGAGGACCATGAAGGGATCTGAAAGGGGAGGGAATGGCCAGCAAAGAAGACCCAAGAAAGTGACAAGGAGTAAAACACATGTATTTGTTTATATGTGTCTCCTCGTTAGGCTGTCACTGTCTTGAGAATGGGAGTGGGGTTTTACTTGTATCCCCAAAACTCACATAGTCTAGTTGCAAAATGGGAACTCAGTTGTGTTTTGATTTTAATTTTTGTTTCTTACATATTGAAAACCTCAAAGGTAGTCAAGCTCCAATATCGTTTGTTAAGTTGTTCAGTGTTCACAGTTAACTGTACCAGTGAACTTGAGAAAATCTTGTCTCCAGTGCCTTTTTCATGTCACTCAACTCTGTGCTGCCGTTGCAGGAACCGGTGTCCTTCAAGGGCGTGGCTGTGGACTTCACCCAGGAGGAGTGGCAGCAGCTGGACGCTGACGAGAAGACCACGTACAGGGACGTGATGCTGGAGAACTACAGCAACCTCGTCTCCGTGGGTGAGGCCGCTTGCTATCTAAACACTTGAAATTTAGACTCTTCTTGAGTTTGAGGAAACAAATGGTAAGCTCTTTTTAGTTCCTTTTGGGCAGAGGTCAAGTTTTGTATTTTTACCTCTCCATTGGAAGGTTCTGATTTTGATAAGTAAAAAATGGGGTCTTTATTGTATAGCATGGGTGGCAGCATCTTCTGCAGTCGATTTCTGAAGTCAGCCAGCTAGTCCAAGTACCTCTGCATTTCTTGTTAACAGGGTACGATGTTACCAAACCAAATGTGATCGTTAGGTTGGAGCAGGGAGAAGAGCCATGGATGATAGAAGGTGACTTGTCCTCTCACAGTTGTCCAGGTGAGTGAGTAGAATGTCAAATTTTAGAAAATGGTCATCCCAGTTGTAGGGCAGCTTTAGGAACTTGATGCTTAAGGCTTTACACCAGATGCAACATAGGAGTATGGAAACTCTTGTTTGTCTTCAGAAAAAGTATTGTGATAGGGACGTGACCAGTTGGGGAAATTGTAGTCATCACATTGAAAGGAAATTTATAATTAAACATAATGAGCATTGACTTTGTATCATAAACTCTTCTAAGCCCTGGTTGTGAGGTCTCTCTAAATGGTAGGAAATTTACAGCAGTGTAGAGAGACAAAGATGTGGGAAGAATCTAGGGTGGTCATCTTGGTATGCAGTGATGTCTTGCCATTTAATATAAATTTTGATGCATTTCTCCCAGACGTAGTCCATACTTAATATTAAGTTACCTTTGCACATGTGCCCAGTAATTATTCTCCCACTGACCCTTTTCCTCCAAATCATCCCACTTCTTCCTGGATCAGCACCCTTTCAATGACTTTACACTCTGCTCATAATTTCTTGGGTTTTTTTTCACCTTTCCTACCAAAGATTGACTATTTGTAAAGTAACAAAGGTGCTTATGTTCAGTGTGGATTTACTCACTTTTTCCACTACTACTGAGTTCCTGCCCACCCTCCTCCTTCCACACATCTCCCCACCCATGTATGTGTGCATGTGTGCAAAAAAAAAATCAAAGGAAAGCAAGCCCTATACACTCATAATTAGTTTTATTTGTGGACAGTGGTCCTAAGTGAGAATCAGTCCCACAAATGAAATATGTAGATACCACTCCCATTCGGTAGCTTGTGTGTTCAAATTGACAAGGTTTATTTAATTGTGCTTCTTTTCAGGAGAAGTCTGCAAAGCTGGTGACCTAGTAGAGGACATTGAAGGCAAGCATTTGAGGCAAGCTGTCGACATCAACAACCAAGACCTGCTGGAAGACAGAGGGTGTGCATTTGAAAAAATGTGCAATGTAGAATCTCTCCTTGTTTCACCAAGCATGATAGCTCACAGTTGTGTCTCCTGTGGAAAGAATTTAGAATCTATTTCAGAATTAATTAGTAGTGATGGAAGCTATGCAACAAAGAGATTTGGAGAGTGCATTGAATGTGGAAAAACATACGGAGAGACACCCTATGAGTTTAATCAAAATAGGGATGTCTGTTCTCAAAGTGAGGAAAGTGTTCTCCGGGAAAGAGCATCTGGGATTTCATAAGAAAAGAAATCTGTCGGAAGGCTAAGAGGGATGAAGAGGAGTCAGTGGCATGGAGTGGTCAGGCAAGGGGGTTTCAGGATTTCCTAAGCAGACATCAAATCGCCCTGGGCACACTGCAAGGACACAGAGGTACCTTTACTCAGCCCGAGGACATTAGGATGCTTGCTCTGCAGACTGCTAGGGCAGGTGGGTGCAGTCTCCCCCCATATCCTCAGCTCTGGTACATAACACTGGATCTGGAAAGAAAAAGGCTCCCTGAACCAGTGCTGCTCCCCATGGAGACCTCTCCCCATGTCCAGCTTCCGCTTTTTTCTACTCCCCACACCCCTCCTTTCCACACCCCTTCCCTTCTCTCTCTAATCCAGCCCCATGTACCCAAGATCCCCACCTGCTGCCGTTCCTCTGGGGAAACTGAGTCTTTCAGCCCATGGACCTGGATCAACTCAACTACCAATTTGTGGAACAGGGGCCCAACCCATACCTGTTAGCATACACGAAGGAAATCGTGTCTGGTTTGCACCTGGTTGTCCTCCTCCATGACATTGGCCGGGGAGCTGGGGAGATAAATCAGGGCAGTTGTCAGAGGAACAGCCAGGGAGCAGCTGCACCCGGGGACAGGGATGGTGCAGCAGAAAAGCCCCGGGGATCTTCATAGAGAAGGCTGGGTGGTAGAGAGGCCCGGGGGTATCAGAACATGTGAGCAGAGAGGGTCACAGAGTGCAGGCCCTGGACTCAGCGCCCAGTCCATCCATGAGAACTGTGTGGACTGGGGTCATCCAGCAGAGCCTGTCGGCAGAACGCCATGCCAGGATAGGGTGCCATGTCAGGAACAGACTCGGGGCAGCAACCTTTCCAAGCTCAGCTGAGTGCTGCCTAGGACAGGCTGGGGTCCTCACCCTGGGCTGACAGTCGGAAGGCCACCTGGAGGTGAGGGGTGGGAACTAGTTTACTGAGAAACTGAAATGGGGCTCGTTTTCCTTGGCATGGGGCTGAAGCCTCTCCTGTAGGAATTCAGACATTGTCAGAGGGATACTGCCTTTCTGTCCCAGAGTTGGCGACGGGACGGTGATGGAAGGAGTCCTTGCCAGCACCTGCCGGAGGAAGGCTCTCCTAAAACTAAAATTTGCTTGGCACCCCCCAGCTCTACAAAGTAAGAAGTCGTGAAAGCTTTTGGACCTTGGATAATATCACAGCGCTGGCCCCTAGGGTGACGACGCCATCGGTCTCCACAACACGGTCTGTGTTAGAGCTCTTTGGCCAACCGCACCCAGACTCACAGGTGACACCATGAGTGTTAAAACTCCAGGGCCTTGTATGTGCAGCCCCTCCCCGCTGATGCTGACTCAGTTACAGCTGTCAGTCCTAAGGGGTGGTGACCTGCTGTGACAGCTCGAGGGCCTAGGTCTTTGGAACCACCAGATTTGACAGCAACCTGTGACACAGCTGTGGGGCCTACGGGGTCAGGACCACTGGTGCTTGAAAACAGTTGTTAGGACCAATGTCCTAAACCTCGGACCTTGCTAATGGGTGCGTCACAGCTCTCTGCCTTAGGATGTTGGGGTTCTCAGGTGTTTGACACTGGCTAGAGGTACAACTGTCTGGTGGGCAGTTCCGAGGAGCCTTGTCAGAGGCACAGCCAGGGAGCATCTGTGCCTGGGGACAGCAGAGAAGCGTGGGGTTGGGGTTTCTCACAGAGCAAGGCCAGGTCGGAGGACAGAGGGCCAGGCGGAGCAGACCCTGTGAGCAGAGTTTCACAGTGGTCAGGCCCTCGGCTCAGTGCTGGCAGGACTCCATGGCAGGACAGGGTGACATGACTCACAGGATATCTTCAGCAAGCATCTTTGGGGGGCAGCTTTTCCAGGCCAGTGTGGGTGCTGCCCAGAAGTGGGCGGGCGTCCTCACCCAGGACACTCAGCAGGCCACCTGGGGGAACAGGTGGTTTTAGTTTGTTGAGAAACTGCAGTGAGGCTCCTTTTGTTTTGGCTGTGGCTCAAGCCTCTCTAGACTTCCAGCATGCTTAGAGGGCTGGCTGTGAAATGTCACAGGATCGGGGACAGGGCAATGATGGCAGCTGTCCCCCTCAGCGTCCCTGCCTGAAACCCTGTGATGAAGGCTTTCCTTCAACCGAGCCTGCTGACCCGACGCTGCGAGGGGGCTTCCCTGTCACCCCCACCTTAGTGCTCACTTCTCTGGAACCTGTGGACACACAGCTGCCCCGTCAGTGGCAAGTAGATGGAATGGTTCCGTTGTCACAGTGTGAGCTGTGACCTCCCAGGGTCCACGTCTGGGACAACCCACCTTCCCCACCCAAGTCTCTCATCTGCACAGCAATACCGCCTCAGCTCCTGCTCCAGGACGGCCGAACTCAGCGTTCAGCCTTTAAAGTCCTGAGAGACATGGCACACTGACCAGCTGGGCTGGCACCGTCTCTATTCAGGAGGTAGCTAGTGGGCACCTATGGAATATGAGGCATGGGGCAGGCAGCGGGCTCAGGGTGAATCCTCGGGAGGGAAGTGGTCAGTGCCCTGGATTCACATAAGGAAATTGAGGCAAAGGAGACATGACAGAAGGGTCTCCCCACCCCCACACCTCCTATTTCTCTCATCCTGCTGCAGAGGCAGGACCCCATGACGCCTGCTTGGGAAATTTGCAGGTGCACAGAAGGGGGTCTTCATGTCTATGGGTCTGTGTGGGACCCCCTCCCACTTACCTTCCTATGACTGTCGGTGGAAATGCACGCTGATTCCATTCCCTGGTGGGGGCTGGAGATCCAGAAGTCCTGGGCAGAGGCAGCCACAGAACAGAAACCGCACTCAAGTCCTCAGACATGCAGGCCCAGTTGCACCCTGGGAAGGCAGAGAGATGCACACAGCCCACCCAGAGCAGGAGCTGGGTTTCCCGCTTGCCCGTGTCTCTGAGTTGAACGTGGAAGTGGCTCCACCACGGTTAGGGCCATGAGGCAGGTGGGCAGGCTGCTTGTCCATGAATGAGTTTTACTTGGGGCCCTTACAGAGCAGTGGGGACCGGCACATGCTGGCCTGCCTAGGCCACCACCCATTGGTTATGTGTCCGTATACTTACAGGCAGCAAGGAGGAATCTGTGCAGGGGGGCACTTGTTTTAGAAACTGTGCCCCACTTCCCAGGAGGAAACTAACAGTGGCAGTAGGCTTTCTGCCATCAGATGAAGAACTGGTGTCTTACTCTCACTTCAGCTCGGGCGGTGCCTCTGGTCAGTCATGTTGACAGCTCTCGCACCGAGACGGCGGTGCTCACATGTAATCCAGAAGACCCCTTCTCCCACACTTGGGCGAGCAGCTGTGAGGCCCTTGGTCTGTCCCTCGCAATGAAAATGAAAGCTCCCTTGCTAGAGGGTGAGAGGTTCCGGGGCAGTTGTTACATTTTGTGTCTTTTTGGCAGCTTCTCACATCCTTTGAAAAGTAAATGTAGCTGTGGGTACAGGTGGTGTAGCTAAGGTGGAGCAATTTCCTAGAACGGGCAAAGGGCCCACCTGAGAAAATGTGTGACCCAGCAGCACACAGTAAGTCAGTCAGTGTGAAGGTCTGGGGTGCTGTGGTAGTGAAACTCCAGCTTCATTCCCAAGTTTGACAAGTTCTTGTCAAGAGAAGAGGAAAGTCAAATCCCCCCAAGCTCATCCTTACTTAGCCAGTCAGGGGGCATGAACTCATCCGTGAGCAGCCCCATCCATTGTGACCTTGGAACACCCAGCTCTGGAACCCACCCTGAGCTTGGTGTGGGCTGGGAGAGGCAGGCAATGAGGCCATCAGGCCAACCTGCATAGGAATGGAACGTCCTGACGCTGTTTGCCTTTCCATCAGGACATCACCGCCTGTCCGCTGAGGTCCTAAATGACAAGTCTCGTGGGAGACCTTTCGGCAGCCATGTTTGCAGCTGCGGCCCTGGGGCACGCTGCCAGGCGCCACTCGCTGAACTTACATGGCACTTCACGCCAGACATCTGTGTGCTGGGTGACGGGAGGAGCTCACGCCCTCCGGCCCTGGCGTCCACCACCTGTACTCAGCCTCCTTCCTGGGCTCCCTGGACGAGTCCCTGCTTGGATCTTGAGTTGGCCGAGATGTTGAAAGGCCATCGGTTTTCTCAGTCAGAGTCATCTGAAAGGTGTAGCAGAAAGAAAGCTGATCGGCACCCACAGTTCTACAAAGGAACAGCTCTCTGTCTCTGCATTGAATCAGTTCTGTTTTGGTCATTTGTAAAAAGGGCTGAAGATGGATGCCAGCCAGACATTCAACTGCTGCGGGGAGGCTCCATCTTTTTCCAGGTCTCACAACATTCAGACTTGCCTTCCTTGAAGTCCACTCCACCCACCTCCCCACCAACTGGGATTACAAATCTGTGCCACACGTTTCACATTGTAATTTTGAATTGTAAGAACTTGTCACCTTTCTACTTATTTGAATTAGCAAATGTGTTCATGGAGATGGGTTGAAAAATGAAGGTACAGATTTAAAAATCTATTTACTAGGAACAGAAGACTTTTAAAAATCTTCTGTCTACTGGGAACAGACTGAATAAAGGCAGAAAATTCACCAAATACTTAGGTACAGTAACCGTCTTTTAGGTACAGTAACCATCTTTGTGATAACCACGTGACCGACCGTTCAAAGTGTAAACACACAGATCCTAACAGCTACGGAGGGTGCTGCTCGTCTGTGAGCTGGCCTACTTGTAGTAGCCCTGTGAGTAACGAGGGTGGACCATCTTCCTGCAAAGATTTTTGTACCTGTGGAAGTTACTTCTGTGGGCCAGGCGCTAAGGCATGCCTGTAGTCTCAGGTACTGGGGAGCGGGATCAAGGGAGGTACAGAGTTCAAGTTCAGCCAGGACAAATTTAGCAAGACCCCATCTCAAGCAAGAACCCAGGCATGGTGTTTCACCTGTTGTCTCACTGTGATGAAAGGCACAGCTAGTCCAACAGCAGCCCAAGGAAATCCTGGACCCACTACCTGCAGAATAGCTTAAGCACAAAAGGGCCGTGGGTGTGGCTCCAGTGGCAGAGCGACAACCGAGCAAGGACCAGCCAGGCCTTTAGTTCAAACCCCAGTGTGACAAAAAGAAAAGCAAGGACTGTGGTATTTGTGAAAATAATTTTTGTTCAAGGCTTTGCAGAAGGGTTCTTTGCAAATCATACACTCCTCCTTTTTTCTCGTGTCGGGGTGGGACCAGGGCCTCCCACAAACTCGGCTAGTGCCGAACCACCACACCTGAGGCTGTTGCCTGTTTTCGTGCAGTTACTCTTAGCATATTCACAGAGTTGTGTAACCATCAGCACAGCCTCCGTTTAGAACATCTCACCCATCCTGCACACGAAGGATTTCACACACCCCAACGCCGGGATCTACTCTGTGCTCTCGAGAGGCAGGGAGACGTGTGCAATGGACTCTCGGTGACTTTGACATGAATACACAGGACCTTCTTCACGACTACAGTCACCCCGCTGTGCGACACCTCTCCGACCTGACCCCTCCTGTGGGAAAACTCTGTCCCCTTTGGTCCACAGCTTCCCTCCCCTCCCTGCCACCCTCTCCACCCCAGCCTCAGGTAACCTCTGTCCTACTGCCTAGACTCCACAGAATGGGACCCAGCAGGACTTTGTGCGGTGACAGACGACTGAGTACAGTGACTCCCTCAGCCCACAGCGTGCAGGTATACCTCACCTTTGCATTGCACCCCACAAATGTATACACCTGGGGTTTTCAATGCAAACTGACATTACTAACGGCAGACAGAATAAAATGCAGGAGCCCTGCTCACCCGCCACACTTACTTGACCCTTGGCCCGTCTCTCCAAAAGCATGAAGTTGACTTTTTCTCTTGCTGACCAGCACACAACAACAACAGAGGCCCCTGACGAATTTGGCAAGGCCACGGGCAGCTCTCCTCCACTTCTTCCTGAAGGTCGTGGTCCCTCCATGGTCATCATCTCCCTGAGTGGGCCTGATCGTGCCACTCTGGGGTTGCCCACTGGTGATGGGACTTTCTGCGCCCAGGGTGGGGGGGCGGGGGGGCAGCCCACTGGACACGCTGCCTCGCTCTCCCTTCTGACCATCGCTGGTATCATGCCGGGCATCCTGAATGCCGCAGTGGGAGGCTCTGATGTTTCTGGCCTTCGTGGGTCCCCTGCAGGTGGCTACAGCAGGCCACGAGGCTGGTCTGCGGCCCTTCTGCCTATCGCCACCTTTTTGGTGTTCCGGGGCTACCGATTTGATGACGGAGTGAAGGGCAGTTGCACTGAGTCGCCTCTGGAAGGAGTTGACAGGGTCTGTCAGGGGCAGGCAAGGAGGATCGTCACAGTCCTTGACCTCTTCCTCTTGTCTGCTGGAACTGTCCCCCTGTGGTGTCTGATGCTGGAGGAGGAGGAAGGTAGCCATAATATGATTGTAGGACTTTTTCATTAGAGAGTCCCTGATCTCCTGGGAATGATACCCCAGTCCACGCATCGTTCCCAAGACGTTGCGATAGGATTGGGTGGGGGGTATCTCCTGCCTCTGTTCTTGGTCTGCCTTTAACCAGGGGTGCTGGATGATATCAGCCACAGTGGGCCTCCCTCTGGGGTCGGCAGTCAGGATGTAGTGGGTCAGTTGTTGCACCTCTGCAGACAGGCATGCTGGAAACTGGAACGTCAGATGCCTGATCTGCTGCTCCAGCTCACAGGTGGTGTCTTCGCTAAAGGGGAGCGAGCCCGTCAGGATGTAATATAAAGTCATTCCTAGACTCCACACGTCCACGGGAGGCCCCTCGTAGGCCTTCCCATCAAAAAGTTCAGGCGCCCAGAAAACATCGGTGCCACAAAACATGAGCAATTTTTCCCCGGCTTGGACAATGGCACTGAGGCCAAAGTCACTGAGTTTCACTGAGCCACTGCCATCCACCAAGATGTTCTCTGGCTTGAGGTCGTGATGCACAATGCCCTTGCTGTGACAGTAGCTCAGTGCACAGGTGATCTGATAGAACAATTTGCGAGCCTCCCCCTCCTCCACCTGGCCTTTCTCCAAGACGTAGTCATGGAGGTCTCCCCCAGAGGCAAACTCCATCACCATATACACCGATTTTTTTGATTCGATCACATGAAATAAACGCACAATGTTTGGGTGCTCTATAGACTTCATTATAGCCACCTCCGAGGATATGGAGGTGAAGCTCTGCTCCCCTTTGGAAACAATTTTGATGGCCACCTGGGCTCCTGTAACTCTGTGCTGGGCCAGTTTTACCTCACCAAACCCGCCTTGGCCAAGGGTGTGCAGAATTGTGTAATGCTTGGTGACGATGTTCTCACCAAAAAAGCTGTTCTTCACCTTCCGCTCCATCGCGTGTCCTTCTCGTCACCAGAACTCTTCAGTGGAAACACCAAACAACACCGCATATGAATTAAAAGTGGCTCACTGGGGACGTGTATCACTAGAAACACCTCCCTCAAAAGCCAGAGATCCCTGAACAAAGAACCCAAGAGGTGCTACAAGGTCCTAGGAAAATAAGAACAAATTAAACCCAAAAGCCAAAGGAAAGGATAATGAAGACCAGAGCTGAAATAAAGGAAAGGCAAACTATCCCACCACAGAGAAGTCAATGGTCCCGAGAGCTGAGCTCTGCAAGGATAAACAAATTGACAAATGCTTAGCAAAACTCTGCAGAGAAAGAGAAAACACAGTTAACGACATGATTCACGGGAAAGGTGAGATGACAAGAGAAACCACTGGAGTCAAGACGACCATTAGGGAACATGGTGAAAGCTTAGATTCAGGTCAATTGGAAAATCTTGAAGAAATGGATGTTTTGAGACACACAGGAAAGGACCTACCAAAATGAACCCAACGTTATCCAAAACACCTGCACAATTCAAAAATGAGTGAATGACTTTGAAAGAGTAACACAAACCCCCTACAAAGAAAAGCCCAGGACACCAAATGGATACGCTGCTCAATTCTACCAGTTTGAAAGGAAAGCTAACACGGATCCCAGCCTTTTCCACGAAAAGCAAAGGGATGGGACACATCAGCGCTCCTTACAGAAAGGCAGGACTGTTACCCTGATTTCAAAACCAGACAGCGATAAAAGCACAAAAAGAAAGATGTGGGCAAGTTTCTGTGGCAGACAGAGATGCAGAAACCCTCAACGATGCGGAGAGGAAGGAAAGAAATAAGAGGGAGACAATAAAGAGCAAAGACAGCAAATTACCCGTGTGTGCACCTACCATGATCCAATGCAGAAGAGGCGAAGACTCCACCAGAAAACACGTCAAGTTCAGAAGCGCTTGCGGCCAAGCAGCGGCACACAAAGTCACCAGGAGAGTGAGTAGCCTTTGCGTACGTCAGCAAGAAACCTGGTGCAAAAGAAGTGAGCAGGACAATCCCATTCACAAGCGCCTCAAGAAACACCTAGGATACACTTCGGGAAGGCAGGGGAGGAGCTCTGTCCTGACGAGTACAGAGCATGGAGGAGAGAAATGGGAGAAGACACTAGAAGATGCAAAGACCTCCTGTGTCCACGGACTGACAGACGCTGTTGGCAAAGTGCCATCTTCCCCAAACTGGGATGCAGATTCAATGCAGCCTGCATCAGATCCAATGTCATTCTTCATGGAAGTAGGAACATCTACGCTAAAATTCAAATGAAAGATCCCAAATTACCAAACAATTGTCAGCAAAAAGAGCAATGCCGGACGTACCACAATACCTGACTTTCAACTACACTACAGAGCCATCACGACAAAAGCAGCATGGTACTGACACAAAAGCAGACAGAGACCTGGGAGAGAGAAGAGAAGACCCAGAAGGACGTCCACGAAGCGACGGCCACGAGATTCTTGACAGAGGAGCCGAAGACGTACTTTGGAAGAAAGATGGCCCTTCACACATGGTGCTGGCAAAACTCGACATCCACACTGGGGCCGCAAGCAGGTCCCCATCTCACACCCTGTGCAGAAAGAACTCAAAATGGACCAGAGACCTTAGTTAAGACAGAAACTTGGGAACAGCTGGAGGAAAACGTGGGTCGAAGCTTTGCCATGAATTTCCGAATAGGCATCCAGTGGCAGAGCCCCAGGCGAAGGGGTAAGCACCCAGTACTTACTTGACTGCAGCAGTCCAGGAAATTAGAGTGGGAACTGACTGACAAGTGGAATTCTCCAGCTATGGCACACAGAGGAAACAAACTACAGAATGAACACAGAGCCTAGAGAACGGGAGAAAATCTTGGCCTTCTACTCATCCAAGGGAATTAATATCTAGAATCCTTAAAGACCCCAAAACCGAGACAACAAAAGAGCAAATAACCCAATCAATATAAGAGCAAATCACGAGGGTCATGGTGTGTCACAGCTGTAATCCCAGCTAGTCGGGAGAGGGCATGAGGTGGACCATGGTTAGAGGCCAGCAGGGGTAAACACTGTCTCTATCTCACTGAAACGCTAGGCATTGTTGCATGTGCCTGTAGTTCCAGCTACATTGGAGGCAGATGGAGGATCACAGACTGACACTAGCCTGCCCAAAACAGCAAGACCCTCTCTGAAAAATGACTAAAAGCAGAAAGGGCCGGCGGCACACCTCAACTCTAGAGCGCCTGCCTTGGAAGCACAGGTACTGAGTTCAAACCTCAGCACCAAAATCAAGAAAAGGGCCAAATGCAGGGGACAAATTCTTCTCAATGAAGATGTCCGCATGGCCGTAAGCGCCTAGAAAGAGGTCCACGATCTTTAGCCATCAGGGAGACGCAGCTCAAAGCTGCACTGTGACTCCCTGGTGGCCCAGTGACCATGACTACCAGGAAGAAATCCAAAACCAACACACGCTGGCAAGGAAGCCCACGGCTTCCCAGCTGCAGGAAAGTAAATTAGTGCAGCCCCTGCGGAAATTGGATGGGGCTGAAATAATTAAGAATGGAGCCTTCCATGAATTCCGATATGCCACCTCTCAGTGGATACCAGAAGAATCAAAGTCACCTTAGGACAAAGACCCTGCATACCCAGGCTGATCACTGCACGCTCACAATTGCCAAACTATGGAGTCAGCCTAGGTGCCCATCAGTGGATGGATGGCTCAGAAGCTGTCACCTGCAACCACAGTGGAGGTTTACTCAGCTATACAGAAGAACAAAATGATGTCTACACTTGAAGGATAGACCTGGACATGAGGTTTAGTGAAACAAGCAAGTCCCCCAAAGACAAACGTTGCCTGTTTTATTCCTGTGGAGTCTAGGTGGACAACGCAGGACAAGAAGGTACAATGGGAATTTTAATGAGTTGGGGATGGGACAGGGTAATAGTGGGTGAACTTGATTCAAGTGCATTCTAAGCATGTAGGGAAACAGAATATGAAATACCTTATCCAGCACACATAAAATATGTGAAATAACAATGAAAAATAGGAAAATGAAAGGAAATAAAAGTATGAATGACTAAGAAAAATCAAGTGTGAGAAAAAGAAAAAATGGGGAGACATAAAGAAAAAATGAAAAAGCGAGCAAGAATAAACACAAACGACATATAAATAAACAAGAATAAACTCAAAACACCAAACCCTAAACCCCTTACCGGACGACGTGAAGTAACTAGCGGCTCACGGTGCGCAGTAGGTCACAAACTGTCAGGATGGAGTCTCTCACAACGCTCGAGTCCAGCAGGTCACACCCAACGAGCTCCCTGCAGTAAAAGGACAAAAGCCAGCCCACTCGGGCCCTTAAATACATGCTGCTCTATGACATCACAAAGGCCCTGTGAGGAGCAGTACGGAGTGGGCCAATCATGGCAGGCTGTCACCCACAATGGTTTGCCTCAAGGAACTTTTCAAATTTATAACAATCATTGCGTGGAGAGTTTGAGCCCTCCCCTGTGACGTGGCACCTTGTTTTGTGTCCTCTCAGGATGGGTGGGTGGAAGGGTTGAACCCAGCCCCTCAAGCTCCTCTCTAAAGGCACACACACTGTCCATGTGTCAGGAGCCTCAAGCCTAATCTCTTCCCAAGGCTCTGCCTCTGAACACTTGCATTGGGGTTCAAAAGAATCTGCTAACATTTATGATGCATATTAAACTTTCTGTTATAGCCATGTGGATCTAATTTCATATTTTCCTCCACTTTCTATTCATAGAACAGTTTGGGGGCTGTTGTCCCCTGGCAGGACACACTTTGTAACCAGGGGCAGTAGCCATGTACCTGCTAGGTGGCAGCTTGTGCTGCAGAGGCACCAAAAGAGAGAGGGGACACTGGTCAGTGCAGCCCTGAGATCAAACAGTCTGAGCACAGGTCCAGAATCAACTCCACCCGAGCTTCTTGTCCTCCCGAGTCATGGCTCGTGTGTCAGTGGTGAGGCTGGCGGCGATGATCTGGTAAGGTGAAAGCTGGCGTCTCTCTAAGATCATGGGCTGATGATTAGGCTAAGCTCACGTCCTCTGTGGGCACAGCAATCCCCTCACTGGAGGCAAGATGACCCCATAAACCGTGTCCCGCAGGTCAGGGAAAACATGACAGGCAGGAAGTAGACACAAAAGACTGGTGGCGAACCCCTCATTGTACGCTGCCTCCTTCTGATGGGCCTGGATGGACCCGGCCTGACCATGACCAGGCCACACCTCAGGTCCTCCCACGCTAAGCCTTGGACCAGGGCCCAAGGTTGTCCCTGCCTCATCCTCTCCAGGCTTTGTGGAATTTCTCCATGTCTTTCAGCACAGTGTAAATGCCCTTATTTGTCCTGGGAACCACACTCATCTCCTTCTAATGTCAACCTCCAACGTCCCTGTCACCACCATCCTGGCTAGGACGAGTAAACAGACTCCACAGGCAGCAGGAAAGGCTTCTCCACGTCCTGGGTGGGCACTGGGATGGAAGGGTCCACAGCGTCTGGCAGCTTCTGCCCTGACTTCACACTTAGTTCAGGGTCACGTTGCTCAAGGGCACAGAGAGCAGAGCCCGTGATGACCGGGGTCTCCTCGGTGGGCAGCTCCATGATCTCCAGTTCCAACTCGACCACTGCAGAGTCCTGGCGGTCATCAGCCTAGTTCACGTACGCCACCGTGTGCCGCAGCTCAGTCTGTGTGGACAGTACAGTGCTCTCAAGCCATCACTGGCTGTCACCACGAGGATCAGCTGGGCAGTGATCAGATCCTAACGTCATCTGAGTGGCCCAGGCAGGCTGTGTGGGCACAGTGGTGGGCAGCAGAGCTGTACTCCATGTGGGCTGTGTTCATGGTGACCCCCTCCCCAGGACATTGTCAAACTCCTCACACTTTTTCACCTTACACCCACCTCTCACACCAAGATTGCAATTTTCAAATCAATTTCTCGCTAATCTGAGTCCCTGCACCAACCTGGAAGTAGCCTTCAACGATCCCACCAAATACATGCAAAACTCGGACCTCCAACTTCGCGAAAACTGGAATAGTGCAGTGTGACATTGAAGTGGGCCTCAGCCCTGGTGTCTCATCCTCCTCCATGGATGCCGGGATGGAGCCCCAGCTCCCAGGTGTCCATGGCTGTCTTCTTCTAGAAAAGTCTGAGTTCTATATTTTTCATGCAAGAGATTCCTCTCCTCCTGCTTCAAAGCTGTCCTATGTGTGCACTTGAACTTCCGGAGGAAAACGTGCATTTCCCCGGGCCCAGCAATCTGGAAGGAAGAAAGAGGCAATGTCCCCACAGTTCTCTAGCAGGATGGTGACGGGCACACTACCGCATATCCACCTAGAGGGGACATCCACAGACGCAATTTCATCTCTACCCCTTCATCCTTTTGTTCCTGCTGCTGATCGGTAGTTTTGCAGGGCTCAGTGTAGAAACCAGAGTCCCTATCACTGAGTGACACCCTGGTCCCCAGACCCACAATTTTAACCCAATCCTGAGGTGTCATTCTCAATTGTGACTCAGTCTTCCATGACCATCAACTCCAAAAAGGACTGAACCCCTAAGGTCAGTCTCTGAAGTATTGTTTTGGTACCCTTGATCCATCTTGTCAAAGGTTTGGGACCCTTGGACCTTCACAGTGACTGGTGTGCATCTCTGGGACCTATAGTGTCAGGATCCTTAACCCCAACAGCACTAGTGTTATTGGTCTTGGCCCCTGAGTCAGGAATCTTAGCCCTTTATATTGGCTGGAATTAGTTTCTGGCATAGGACCTTGGAACTCACCACTTCTAGTCATCAACCAGAATTCAGCTTTTGGCTGTTGGTTGCTGTAACCTTGGCCCTGGAAAGCAGCTTCAGGGACCATCAGCTCTAGAGCAACCAGAGTCACAGCTCTTGGGCCTATGGTGTTGGACCCTTGGCACTTGAGCGTGATGAGTGTTTCAGTTCTCTGGCCTATTGTTTTGGGCCCTTGGCCCTTAACTGCAGCTGGCATTACAACTCTCAGACCTAGGGTGTCCAGACCATCAGGCCCCTGACAGTGACTTATGCTACAGTTCTTGCCATAAGGTGGCTGCAAACTTGTAACCTCGGCCACTGGAGTGGTAGTTCAAGGCCAGCTAGGGCAAAGTTAGCAACCCCATCTCAATTAAGAAGCCAGGTGTGTGGCCCAAAAGACCAAAAATTGTATGTTCTCCCTCATATGTGGACATTAGATCAAGGGCAAACACAACAAGGGGATTGGACTTTGAGCACATGATAAAAGTGAGAGCACACAAGGCGGGGGTGAAGATAGGCAAGACACCTAAAAAATTAGCTAGCATTTGTTGCCCTTATCGCAGAGAAACTAAAGCAGATACCTTAAAAGCAACTGAGGCCAATAGGAAAAGGGGACCAGGAACTAGAGAAAAGGTGAGATCAAAAAGAACTAACCTAGAAGGTAACACACACGCACAGGAAATTAATGTGAGTCAATGCCCTGTACAGCTATCCTTATCTCAACCAGCAAAAACCCTTGTTCCTTCCTATTATTGCTTATACTCTCTCTACAATAAAATTAGAAATAAGGGCAAAATAGTTTCTGCTGGGTATTGGGGGGGGAGAGGGAGGGGGCGGAGTGGGTGGTAAGGGAGGGGGTGGGGGCAGGGGGGAGAAATGACCCAAGCCTTGTATGCACATATGAATAATAAAAGAAAAAAAAACAAACAAAGTGTAATCAAAAGCCTGGCCACTGCCAGGTGCAGGAGGCTCATGCCTGTAATCCTAGCTACTTGGGAGGCTGAGATCAGGAGAATCGCAGTTCAAAGCCAGCCTGGGCAAATAGTTCACAAGACCTCCATCTCCAGAACAAAATTGACTGGAGGCGTGGTTCAAGTGGTAGAGCACCTGCTTTGCAAGTGTGAAGCCCTGCCAGTCCCACCAAATAAAAGACTGAACACTTGTAAGTCAAAAAAAAAAAAAAGAAGCCAGGTGTGTTGTGTTGTTGGACCCGTAATCCAGGCAGGAGCTGAACATAGGAGGATGGTTGTCTGAGCCTAGCCCAGGCAATAACCCGACCCTATATAAAGTAAAAGTGGGCTGTGGCGTGCAACTGCTGCCAGCAGCATGCTGTACCACTGGCAGGTGTTCTGGTTTTTTCTTCATTTTGTTCTGGAGCCTAGGAAGAACACCCCAAGTGCTAAAAATCAACACACAGAGCTATAGCCTTCCTGAGCTGGGGGCTTCCCAGACTGTGGAAAAAAGGCGCAACTGCTAACTGCCAACCACCTATCCACCAACCTGAGGATCCGTGGGCTACCAGATGAGTTGCAGCTTTGAGTTCAGAGGGTTACCCCACTGCCCTGTTCAGCTGCAGGCACCTGACGGTTCCCCACCGCTTATTAAGGTTTTGGCCCAATAACCCGAGGGAAATCTCCTGTCATGCCTGGTGTGGGAGCTGCACTGTGACTCGTGGTTCAGCTTGTGCTTCTGTATACAAGGGAAGACAGTGTGGACACAGGCTAGGCAAGCCCACCCCCAGCTTGTGGGAAATAATAACTCATTCGACCACTTCCGAGAAAGAGGTGAGTCTGACTACCCCACCCCCACGAGAAGAGCTTTTGGGCAAACAGCCTAAGCTAAAGCTCTTAAATTTGCCCTGCAGAAGAAAGGGAAAACTGCTCATCCCCCCAAGCCACCTCCAAGAAGCCTCCTAGGTAAGCAAGCTGAAACCGACAGCACCCTCTCAGAGGAGCCTTTAGCTGAGATACCTCAGAGGAGCACCTGAAAACTGCCCAGTGGAGGCGATGCAACTTGCCATTTAGTCTAGCATACCTTTCCTAATCAGGGCAGGGATAGAGAGAGACCCCTTGTCTAAACGGACTCAGACTAGCACGGTCTGGGCAGTGCCAGGCAGAGGAACCACCTGAGACCCACCTGCGCACTAAAAGCTGAGGGCCAGTGATTGGAAGGGAAGGTCCAGTGTACTCACTGACCATAGAAGAAACCCCTTCCTCTCCATCACAAGGGCTAAAAAGTTTCAATTTTTCTGTCCTTCTTTTATTTCAAATTTTCTCTCTTTACTTTTCCAGTTCTTCCCCCCACTTTTCCTCTTCCTTCTCTTCTTTCTGCTCCTCCTCTTTCTCCACATCCCCTATCTGTGGTTTACAAACCACTCAAGTAGTGATTCACTTTACTACTTACTTTATGACTCCCATCCTTCCTATCCTTCTGCAACCCCTGACAATAACATCTTCCTCCACAGCAATGGAACTGCACAATGAATAAGACACATCAGGATCTCATTCACCTGCATCCTCCACACCTCACACCTCCTCTCCCCATACTCCTTCTTCCTAATCTCTCTTCCCACTCCCCTTACTTTCCTACCTAAGGTTAAATCTCTAACCAAACAACTGTGATTTTCCCAACACCCATCTGTTTACAGATAATGCTACCAAATGTTTTTTATTTCATGTAAATATCTGGATTAGTATTGAATTTGTGAACTTGCTATTGCTAAGTTGTAACCCCAGTTCGATGGACAGAAATGATTCAAAACCGAAACAATAACCACTCCTGTCAGAACACAGAAAGTAATTCAAGGGAAAGACTTCAGATCAATAAAATCCCCAACCAACTAGTTGACAACAGTTGAGCAAATCTCAAAACAGAAACAAGGGAAATAGGAAAAGGCAAAGGAATATGACTCCTCAAAATGTCAACAACTGTGCAACAAACGATCCAATGGATAGTGAAGGGGCTAAAACCTCAGTCTCTGAGCTCAAAAGAATGATGGTAAGGATGATTCTGGATGTTAAAGAAGTCATGTTAAAAAATAATGAAATCCAATAGAATATGAATAAGTAGCGAGAGGACACAGAAACAACTAAAGAAACCCAAAGAGGATACAAACAAACATCTGAATGAAATCAAAAAAGATACCAAAAAGAGATAAATGCAAAAGAAAGACAATACAAGATATGAAGGGAGAATTTAAAACAGATATAGATAGTCTCAAAAGATAAGAAGATAAGATAAAACCCTTGGAAATGAAAAGCTTCTTAAGTCAAATAAAAACTACAGTTGAAAGCCACCCCAGCAGCCTGAAACAAGTGGAAGGGAGAATTTCCGAACTTGTAGACAAAGTGGACATACTGCAAAAAACAGATGAACACAGAGAGAAAATAATGAAGAATTCTGAGATGAGCCTATAAGAACTCTGCATCTCCATTGAAAGACCAAATCTATGAGTCATGGGTATTGAAGAAGGAGAAGAGGTGCAAGCCAAAAGGCATAGGAAACATGTTCAACAAAATAACAGCAGAAAATGTCCCAAATCTGAGAAAGAGCTACCCTTTCAGGTAGAGGAGGCTTCTAGTACACAAAACATATAGGACAAACATAGAACCTCTCATGGCATATAAACACAGAGAACAAGGAATGAATATCACAGGCAGTAAAGGAGAAACGTCAAATCACTTGTAACTGTTAACCTGCCAGCAGGTATCTCAACAGAAACCTTAAAAGCAAGAAGGGCATTGAATGAAGCATTCAGTCATTGAAAGAAAACAACTTCAAACCTAGAATGCTTTACCCTGCAGAGCTGGCATTCATAATTGGAGGGGAAATAAAAACCTCCATGATAAACAGAAACTAAAGCAATAGATGACCACTAAACCAGCACTCTAGAAAGCACCAAAAGGAATCTTACACACAGATGATAAAGATAAACACACACGAAAGGATGGGAATAATGAAATCTCAGGAGATGAGCAGATAAGCAATTGTGAAGTAGCAAAGAATACACACACACATACACATACACACATACCCACAGTGACCCACACATACACACACCCACATACACACACACACACACACACACACACTTAAAGCATCAGACTGTCAGAATTACCATACAGCTCTTCAATATTAACACTGAATGTTAATGGGCTCAACTCCCCCACCAATACACATAGATTGGCAAGCTGGATTAATAAGGAAGATCTGAAAATTTGTTGTTCGCAAGAAACCTCTCTCACCAACACAAACATTGAAGTAGTGTAAAACAGTAGAAAAAAAAAAATTCTGAGCATGTGGCTCCTGAAAACAGATAGGAGTAACTATACTTTTTTTTTCTTTTTGTTTTGAGGTACTGGGGTTTGAACTCAGAGCCTTCACCTTGAGCCACTCCACCAGCCCTTTTTTGGTGATGGTTTTTTTCCGACAGAGGGTCTGTGAACTATTTACCTGGGCTGGCTTCACGCTGTGATCTTTCTGATCTTTGCCTCCTGAGTAGCTGGGATTACAGCTGTGAGCACCAGTACCAAGCTAGGAGTAATTATACTTATATCTGATTTAAAAAGACTTCAAAAGTAAATTTGTCAGAAGGGACAAAGAAGGTTACTTCATACTAATAAGAGGAAGAATCCTCAAGAAGAAATAACCACTGATAGTTTTATGTGCCCAATGTTGGCACACCCAACTCCAGTGTGTGAACACTATTGGCTTCAAAGCACAGATAGACCCCAGCTCATCCATGCTGGTAGACTTCAAAAATAATTCAAATTCTAAAGCGTCTGGAAAAGAAACATTTAACAGAATCAAGAGACAGCCAACACAATGGGAGACAATAACTATAGTACAGACCTCAAGATGTTTTTTAAATGTGCAAATCACTCAAGAAATAAGAAAGCAAAGAAGTGAAGAGTCACTTTTCAAATGAAGAGGCTCAAAAAGGCGCAGCCTGCTTCTCTTGTCCACCACCTTGCAGTTTTCTCAGTCTGAGTCCCCATCTGCATAAGTGGAGCCTCCACCAGAAACAGCCTCCCCTTTCCTCAGCTGCTGGCCACGCCCCTCACCCTTCCAGCCTTGCCCTTTGGGGATTTTGCTTTGGCTCCTGTTGGATCATGGACCACATCACACACAAACACACTGGCCCTCTACTCACCTCAGCTGACTGCAATTGCCTCAGTCACCCTGTCACCTTGGGAGACACATGCTCTGGTCTTTGGGGACACCATCAGAGGAGGGCTGACCTAGGTTGCAAGCCCTCTGCATGACCTGGTTAAGACAAGAGTCCACTGGGGCCTCAGATTCTCCCTGTGACTGGGTCTGACATGCCCCTCTCAGGCATGCTAAGTTAGGAGAGCCACCTTAGGTGGGACGTTGGCCCTGGCACCTGGCCTAAGTCACAGAGAAGCTGTGGCTGTTAGTGCTGAACCTGGAATCTGGGTCCCCAGTGTGACTGGGTTTGGTGGGCCACCTCAGTGGGAAGGAAGAAGGGTGAGCAGCTACGGGAAGCATTGTAGGAAAGAGGAGACACAGCTGTCCTTGGGGACACTGCGCAGCTGTGCTTCCACCCCCCGCCCCTCGCTTTGCCCAGAGTCTTGTCCCACGCCTCACCCAACCACAACCTTTCCTGCTACCTTGGCAGGACATCGTCACTGGGCAGACTGGGCCTGCACGCGTCACTCGGCTAGTGTGCCTTGGGACGGTAGGGCTAGTCTTACTAGTTCTCATGGCAAAGCGGCAGAAGTGACATCACGTGCCTGGTTCAACCGTGATGAGGACCATTCCTCCTCCTCAGAAATGGAAGAGGACGGGAGAGCGGTCACAGGGAAGAACCCCACGACAAACAGCCTGTGATCCTTTCCCAGGTGGGGCGGAGACGTCTGCCTGCATTCAGCTCACCTGGCTGTGCACGGGTGCTCGGGGCAGTCGGCGTGGTGCACGTGCCCTCGGAAATGGAGTCGTGCGCAGAATTTGGAGCCCTCCGCACATCCTCCCCGGGGGTGACGGCAGTCCCTGAGCTTCAGGCTCCTCCTGCACACATAGGATGTCACAGCAGGCACCACCAACCTTGACGTCAGGATCCACTCAGCCCAGGCTACTCCCACTATGCTCTTAACAGGCAGGCAGATGTGTGAAATGAACTCCCGGTGACTTTGAAATAATGGGAGATGCAGCAGACTCTTTTAGGTGACAGATAGATGGACTAGTATGATTTAATCATCCCACAGCCTGTCGATATAGCTGTCCTTTGTATCGTTCTCCATAAATGTGTACAGTTATGAGGAGCCATTGCAAGCAATATTAATAAATGTAGACAAATTAAAATGCATAACAGCAGCTGGCTGTCCTACCTAATTGACTCAGTGTTTGTGCCTCTCATTGGAACCACTGGTTCTTTGTCAGGGGATTTTTGTGGTCAGCAGTCATCAGTGAAGTCACCGTCTGAAGTCGGTTATCCCAGTGGTGACAGTCTTCCATCTTGTGGGGAGGCCAGGGTCCTGCCATATGATATTCCTAAGCACAAGGCTTGGTGATTGGGGTTGTCCGCTGGTGAGGAATTTTCTGAACAGTTTCCCAGAGAGGATGGATGGCTGTCTCCCTTCAAGGTGGAGGCTGTTTTCTGAGTGAGAGATGGCACATTAGGCAGGAAGTTTTCAGAAGAGGTCCCCTCACTGAAACTACTTACGTCTTCTTCTAGCCACCGCTACTGTTGCCAGGGACATTCATAGGACTGCAGTCGGAGGCTAAGGTGAGACTGCCGTCCTCACAGGCACCCTGCAGGAAAAGTGGCTTCGTTGTGGCCCTTCTGCCCATCACCACCTTGCAGGAGATGTGAGTGCATGAAGAAGAAGAGGTGAAGAAGGACAGGCTCATGGTTCCCCTGTGCAGGCCGGTGGGATAATGTGCTAGGAGCAGGCCAGATAGATCCTTGGGATGCCCGGCCTCAACGTGGCTGGTGCAGCTGTGTCCCTGAAGTGTCTGGAGCTAGACGATGAGAAAAGTGGCCACCATCTCACTGAACTCGTGTTGCAAGAGAGTACCGGATCTCCTGGGCCTGATGCCCCGTGGCAGAAACAGTGCTGTGGAGTTGTTTGGGGAGCGTCAGCTGTGCATATTGATGACCTTGACTGAGCAATGCACGCCCCATGATGTCGTCTTATGTGAGCCTGCACCTGGAATTGACAGTTACATCTTACTAGTGAGGTGTGGCACTTCTGCCTAAAGGATCCATTAAAAGTCCTAGCCTTGCTGCAGGACTCCTGCTCCAGCTGGGAAGAGGGGTCTGTCTGAAATGACAGGGAGACTGTCAGCACTGCGGGGACAACCCCTGACCACAGATGAAAACTGCAGGCCTGTCATACTCCTTACCGTCACACAGCCCTGGGGCCCAGGATGTGAGAGTGACTTGTAACATGTCCAGTCTCTGCCAGAGGACCTTGATGTCCTCTCTGCCCCCACCAGTGTGTCCTCGGCTTCAGGTCCTGTGGATAATTCGTTCCCTGTGCAGCAGTGCAGGGCACACTACAAGTCCAGGGAGGCTGCCAAAGGAAGAAGCGGCTACAAGTTGTGCACAGAGCATGGCTGCCAGCTTGATCTGTTTCTCATCCTAAGGAAAAGTTCCCTTTTGCACCTCATTTTGCATTCTCTGTCTTTTCTTTCCTTCCCCACCCACCAAGGCTGGGGATCAAACCCGGGTCCCCTCACACTGAGCACACCCCAGCCCACATCCTCTTTCAAGGCAGAATTCCCACTTCAGCTCATCCTCTATTACACCCTCAATGTCCACCGTGATCAATCACGGATTATTTTCCTCTTATACATTTCATATAATAAGTGGTATGGGATGAAAAAAGAAAACCGTCACAAGTGAATGTCATTTCAAAAACTATAGTAAATCGCTGACATCAAGGGTGGCCAGAGCCATGGAGGTGGAGGATGTGAAGGACTCTGGGTTCTCAGCAGGAAGCTCAAACATATTGCAGGTTTAGCTGCAATCTGGTATGTCCCTTTTAAGGGGCGTGGCGGGGGCGGGGGGGGGCAGAGCCTAGGCATGGGGGGGGCAAGGCCGGGGGTGTGGCCTGAGTGTGGCCTGAGAGTGGTGGGAGGGGCTGGAGCTGGGGCAAGGCGGGTCCAGAGCCTGGAAAGGGCAGGGGCGGGGCAGGGGCGGTTGGGGCGTGGTTGGGCGGGGCAGGGGCGGTTGGGGCGTGGTTGGGCGGGGCAGGGGCGGTTGGGGCGTGGTTGGGCGGGGCAGGGGCGGTTGGGGCGTGGTTGGGCGGGGCAGGAGCGGGTGGGGCGTGGTTGGGCGGGGCAGGGGGCGGGGGCGGGGCAGGGACAGGGCCCAAAGGCTGTCAGTTGCTTTTCCCAACTGCCCTGGCTGGAGTCTCTGCATTTGAGCTCAGGGCCAGATCACCTCTGTCCATCTTCCTGCTTCCTCGGGGGCCGAAGCCACCTGAGCTGCTG
Organism: Castor canadensis; assembly: GCF_047511655.1. Lineage (NCBI taxonomy): Eukaryota > Metazoa > Chordata > Mammalia > Rodentia > Castoridae > Castor > Castor canadensis. The sequence continues at coordinate 3,328,157 of NC_133391.1, read as the reverse complement.
ACCCCAGGCCCCGGGATTGTGGTGGCCCTCAAACCTTCAGTGGGGGATGAGCTGGGGTGAGGGCACTCTGCGCCCCTCGGGGTGACCCTGCTGGTGCTGCAACTCAGCCATGCTGGGCGTTTAGTTTGCTCCTGACTTCGAGCCATGGGTGAGCGGGCACTGGCCGCGCTGCACTGTCTGTCCCGTGTCCTGTCCCTCGTCCTGGGCTTTCCTGGGCTTTTCTCCGCGGGTCCTGGGTTGAGTCCTGAGTCAATGGGACTGGACTGAGGAGGACCACAGGACCTCAGCTTGACATGGCAACAGGACCACCTGGGAGGTGGGGCGGCAGCGGGTAGACCACCCTGCCCTTCAAGGATGGGGCTGTAGGTCGTTGTGGGTTGTGGGGGTTGGACCCTAGCCCTGGGTCCTGGAAAAAAGCCCCAGGATGACACCTGACTAATAGCAGAGACTACCCTCCCTGCTCTGTGATTGCTAAGGTCCAGGAAGGTGACCAATCGGGTTCCAAAGGGGAGACCTCAGCTGCTGAGTCAGTTGCTGTCATCTTGTCATCTTAAAGGCAGAGACCACACTAGAATGCTAGGCGCAGAGAGGGGCGAAGCAGGGCCATGAGGTCAGGACACCCGATTCCTGACATGGACACCCCGCACCCAGGGACAGCCATGGCTAACGCCATCATGCCTTAGACCCCTTAGGCTTAGTGTGGGTTTTTTTTCTTTTCCAGTACAGGGGGCTGAAGTCAAGGCCTCTCCACTGCAAGGCTCTGTGCCCCGCTCCTGTGCTGACCTCTCCCCTTCCTCAGGCAGCAGATGTTCAGAAGTCCTCAAGGTGAAAGGCTGAGGGCGTTTTCTGCCAACCCTGTGTTTACAGGCAGCTGTCTGTGTCACAGGTAAGCTTTGGCCCAACTGTACAGGGGCTGTGTAATGGGGAGGAGGTTTTCACAGCTCAAACCTTGGGTCAAGGAGCTGATACCTGTCTCCTACCTTCTGCTATTCCTGCAGAGGCAAACGACAGGACCACACCTGGATCCTGTGCAGGCTGCTGAGGTGAATTGCAGGCATGGTGGCTCTGCTGTCCCCATTGTGTCCTGACTGCCCCTCATCCTCAGGCAGCGGATAGTCAGAAGTCCTGAAGGTAAAGGGTGGAGGGCAGGCTCTCTGGCTCTTCTCTGTACAGAGAGCGAAGGTGCAAGGATAAATGAGGGTAGGCAAGGTATCCCCTGAACAGGTGTTCTGGGGACATGTCTGTTCAAGGGGTGTGAAGAGGAAAGGAGCCTGTTCCTCTCTCCGCTCCTCCTCCTCCTGGCATTGTCCTCCTGGCTATTTCTCAGACGGTCTCTAGGATCGTTCTCCTGAACCTGAACATATTTCTAGTGTTTTCCATGAGGCAAAATAGATTCATCACATTTGGATAACCCAAATCTTTCATTATATCCACTTCTGGTGTAATAAGGAATTCTGCTGTATTTGGGGCATGACTTTTACCGCCAGCTGGGTTTTTGTGACTTTGTGGTGGTTCAGTTGATTTTGTCCAAGCTGAATTTCCAATCGTCTGGAAGAACCAATAGTGCTCTGTGATCTCTCCTCGTCAGAGGATCTGTTCTTGGGCTTCTGCCACATCACGCTCCTCACTAATCCCTGGAAATCCTTAGGCAACACTAAATAATGATGCCACGTAAACCAGATTGACATAAGACATTCAGCAAGATGGTGTCCTCCGGTTAAAATTGTCATTGATGCTTGCCCTTGGCAGACTCATGTCCACGTGTTCAAATTGAGACAAGAGGAGCCTGATGGGCCTATAGCAAGCTTTCAAGTAATAATTATTCACCTGCAACGCTGTAGGTCATGAAAATAATCAGACCATTCTGTGAATGACCAGGGCTAGTCCAAGTCTTAAGTCATTGCAGTTCTGATCCTTCTCCGGCCCGTCTGTGTGATGGCGCAGTCAGTGCCATCCCAGCCCTCCAGGTGTCCGAGGCTTGGTGGTCCCCATGTGGCTGTGATGAAACTCACAAAGCTACCACACCAAAGGAGGTAGGATGAGCACAGCCACGTCGCTTCTGTGCCATGTTTTCCTTGTCCTTATTTCCCCACCTACTCACACCCAGCATCCCTTCCTCACACTTCCTTTGACAAAGACAAAGTCATGTTCTGTGACCTCCTGGCTATGGCCCAGTCTCCACGAGTGAGATGGCATGATGAGATGCTGCCTGTGGGACAGGTGACATCTTAGGGACAGAGATCTGAATCTGCTAGGGAACTACTGAAGGCCAGAGAATTTGTAATCCAGCCTCAAACCTGGATCACTGAGGAACGAGTTGGCATGAAGTTCCAGACACCCCCCTAATAGTGGCTTAGACTACCCTGGACTATGAAAGTGCTCAGGTGCAGTGTTCGTGATGATTTGAGTGAGGGTAGGGACAGAGGTGGCAACAGAAACAAGCACTGTTCCTTACTCCGGCTCCTCCCCGTCCTTAGAGATAACGTCCAGAGATTCTGCTAGTGTCATTCACCGTTAGACTCCTTCGTTTCTTTTCTGTTCTGCAATGAGGAGAATGAAGTAAGGGTCTGGCACTTTCTTGCAAGCACTCTCACCCTCAGCCAATTCCCTTCCTACAGCTTTACCTTGGGTTTTCCATAGGATCTTCTGCTAACTGTGCCGGGGTGGTCTTCAAGACCACCTCCTGTGTAGCTGGGAAGGCTCGATGCTAGATTTGAAAGTTTTACAGATCCTTCTCCCTGCTTTGCTTGTTCGTGTGGTGCTGTGACCACTTCTCAAAATTGTCACCACTGCTATTTCCAGTCTATTCAAATGCATATTCAGGTGCATATTACAGGACTATGTACCCCTAGAAAACCTTAGAAAGCCCTGAAGAAGTCCCCACCAGTTTCCAATGGCACAGGTAAAACAACATGGAGAGGGGCCGCTGGTCAGTGACACCACCTTGGTTTGGTGTCAGTCTCTGCGGTCCACCACTTTCATGTAAGCACAGTTTTCCTGTATGTGAGTATTTCTTTTTGGCTACCATGTAGCAACATAGTCTGAAATATACTGAAAAATGTCCGGGGCACTCTCTCCCAGCCTTGGGTCTGTCCCAGGTAGAGGCTGCAATCCCACCATCAGGTTGTCCCCAGGGAACAAGGTTTCTTTTTGTGACATACCTCCTGAGGACTTGCTGCTCTCAGGTCAGGGCTGGAGGCTGCAGTCACACCAACCAGCTGCACAGGGAGGAGGGACTTTTCTTCTGGGGAGACCTTGGGAGGATGGGCTTCTGACTCACCATGTTGGCTGTGGTCTGACTGTGAGTTTGCCCAATGAGGAGGAAGTTTTCTGAACTTGTACCTTGTGTTTACAGTCTGCTCTCGCTGATGGTGACACACCAAGCTCACTCCTCAGGACATTGTCATACCCCTCTTACTTTTTCAGCTTAGCCCTCCCTCCCTCAGCTAGCTACCTCACGTTTTAAGGAAATTTCTTCCTAATTGGAGCCCGGGCACCATTACTTGAAATAGTCTCCAACAATCCAAAATATATGTAAACCCAGGATATCGGGGACACTGGTTTTGTGAAGTGTGTCATTGACGTGTGTGTCTCGTTCTCTTCTTTGGATGCCGGGATGGAGCCCCAGCTCCCAGGTGTCCATGGCTGTCTTCTTCTAGAAAAGTCTGAGTTCTATATTTTTCATGCAAGAGATTCCTCTCCTCCTGCTTCAAAGCTGTCCTATGTGTGCACTTGAACTTCCGGAGGAAAACGTGCATTTCCCCGGGCCCAGCAATCTGGAAGGAAGAAAGAGGCAATGTCCCCACAGTTCTCTAGCAGGATGGTGACGGGCACACTACCGCATATCCACCTAGAGGGGACATCCACAGACGCAATTTCATCTCTACCCCTTCATCCTTTTGTTCCTGCTGCTGATTGGTAGTTTTGCAGGGCTCAGTGTAGAACCAGAGCCTGTGCCAGACAGGCAAGGGTACTACCTCAGAGTGACACCTGGTCCCTAGACCCCATCTTAACCCCATTCCCAAGAACTAGTCTTCACTTGTACTCAGACTTTGATGACTACCAACTCCAAGAGTCACTTTACCCTAACTCCAGGCCGAGCGGTCTGCAAGGACGTGCGGTGATTCTGCTCCTGGAGTGGTACACTGCACTCACACTTGGTCCCTTCCAGTTCCTCAAACTCCCAACTTCTACCCATGCTGCAGCATCCCAAATATGTCAACATGACAAACGAGGAGACCCGGACCCAAATCCTCAATCCTAACTCTATTGTTTCTCCATATGTTTACCCTTGAACTTGGCTGGCTGCACTCAGTGAAATCAAATCTTTGCTGAGTACTCAGTCCAAATCCATCACTGTAATGTGGGGAACACAAGAAGACACGTGAAGCAGGCATTTCTGATATTTTCTTGTTCTAATGAACTTTCTGAACCTTGAGCTTGGGGGGAAATTTTAGTTGTACAAGAGGAGAATGAGGTCTAGAAGAGGTCGGTCAGGGGACAGCAGACCTTCATGCCAGGATAGGGCGCCAGGGCTCGCAGCACATCTTCAATAAGCCAATTTGGGAAGCAGCTTTTCCAAGCTCAGCTTGAGTGCTGCCTAGGACAGGCTGGGGTCCTCACCCTGGGCTGACAGTCACCAGGCCATCTGGAGGTGAGGAGTGTTTTCCGAGAAACTGACACGGGGCTGCTTTTGTTTGGTGTGGGGCTCAACTCATCCTATAGGAATTGGGACATTGTCAGGAATCCCTGCCCATTTGCCCCAAATTGGGGACTTGAGGCGATGGCAGGTGTTGTCATGAGTACCCTGCACTCATCTGCCTGAGGAAGGCTTTCCTGCAAAGGTCAAAATTGCTTGGTACTCCCCAGTTTTACAAAGTAAGAAGACTTGAAAACTTGGCTTCTCTCTGTGTCCCTCACCAATTTTCTTTGGATCAGGCATTACAATGGCCTGAAAGATGGATGCCAATCAGACTTTGATGACAATCTCAGATCCCATGGATGAGACAGTACCTAGTGGTACAGATCCGCCCTAGGTCATCTAGTGTGTCAATGGTGATTTGACAATGACTAGTGGTAAGGACCTCCATCCTAAGTTGTCAGGGCCCTCAGGGCTTGACAGCAGGTGCCCCTCTGTTCTAGAGCAGGGAATATTCTGCCCCTAACTGGGAACAGTGTTCCAAGTCTTCTGTCAGGGCATCAGAACTCCTGCCTGTCAGACGACAGATAGCTTTTCAGCACTCGGGGTTGAGGGTGCCAGGACCTACAACCCTTGAGTGACTGTGTGACAGCTTAGGTAGTAAGGTGTTAGGGCTCTCCACCCTGGACAGCAGCTCGGTTTGCAACTCTCCAGCATAAGGTGCTGGAACCTTCCTCCCTCTGACAGTGGCTAGGGTTAGAACTCTGAAGCCTAGAGTGTCAAGACAGTGACTAGAGTCACAGGAGTCAGATGTAACGTGTCACTGCCCTCAGCACAGGCAGTGACTAGAGTCACAGGTGTCAGATCTAAGGTGTCAGGACTGTCAGCTTTTGGACACCAGCTTCTGCTATACTACTTGGTCCTAGAGTGACGACCCCATCAGTCTTTGGGATCAGCCCATGTACAGCTCTCGGGTCAGCAGTGTTGAGACCCACAGCTATATAGTGGTGCGTGTCATGGCTCTAGGGCCCAGGAGGTCAGGACCCTCATACCTTGACACTGAGTAAGCTATATGGTCCTAAGGTGTAGGGACCTGGTGTGACAGCTCCAGGGCCTAGATCTGGAACCACCAGCCCTTGACAGCAGCTTGTGACAGAGCTCCGAGGCCGAGAGCATCAGGGCCTTGCGCCCTTCCCTGCAGCTATTGTCACTGGTCTTGGGACGTGGGCTCTGTCACCCTCAGACATTAGAAAGAGGTGCTTTACCACCCTGTGACCTAGGATGCTAGGACTCTCAGCCCTCAGACAGTGGCTACTGCGACAATGTCTGGTTGGCGACTGGACAGTTGTGCATAAGTGAGGAGATTTCCCTTATGTGTTATGGCTGGACTGTTCACAGTTGTGTGGACAATCAGTGTGGGAAAAGAGTGGTCAGGCAAGTGGGGACACGGATTTCCCAAGTAGAAATAAATCATCCTGGCCTCACCACAGAGGACACAATCATATCTGTACTCAGGCCTAGAACTCAGGTTTCCAGGGTCTCAGAGGTGTAGGGCAGGAAGGTGTGGTCCCTCACCCCTGCAGACAGAATTCTGGATCATAACCCTGGATCTGGAAAGCAAACTTGCCCCTGAACAGATGCTACTCTCCAGGTAGGCCTCTCCCGTTGTCCAGCCTCCACTTCCTTGTAGTCCCCCAAACCCTCCTCTGCCCATCAATTCCCTTCTCTGTTTAATCCGCCATCATCCAGAGATTTGCTTTGCCTGCTCCCCGAAATACTTGTTCCATGTTACACATGGGAGCCAGTGCACCTGCTCTTCTTCATACCTTCACCTGTGTGCCTCACAACATCACAGTGAGTCAGGGAGAAAGATAGCAGGAGAGCCACCATGTCCACGATTCCGTGTGCAGCGTACACACAAGGATGGCAATATCCAGAGATCCCTCTCACAGCAGCCCGAGGATGTCCCCTGCACCAGGCGCAGCGGCTAGCAGACCACAGTCAGTACATTCACTGAGGGGATGCGTTCAGGAAGTCACCTTGAGTAGGTTAAAATGCTGACAAATTCTGACACCACCACACAAAGTCACTGAGTGGGGAGAAGGAAGCATAAAAGTAGTGCACAACTGGGTCCCAGCTGCACAGGACACCAGATCCAGTGCCAGTCCTGTCAGACGTAGCAGGAGAACTTATCTGAAAATCCAAACTAAAATCAAAAGACTGGGGTTGCAGGACTGTTAGTGCCCTCAGGCCGCATGTGTGAGGAACTCGCTTCTGTCTCCATATTGCAAAGCAAAACAGGAAGAACAAAGGAATCTAATGGCGGAGAGGTGTCACTGGAAAGCAGGTCGGTGTCCTGCATGACTGGGTCTAGAGCGGAGGGGGTCCTGGAGAGGGAGAGTGTTCCTTTCCTCTTCAGACCTCTTGAGAAGACATACTCCCAGATTATGTACTTTGGGGGATAAGCCTTGCCTACCACCAACATCCACCATCACAAAGAGGAAAGTCAGCCAGCCTGCCTTTCCCCCTTTCATCTTCCTCACTTCTGAACGTCATCTGCATGAGCACGACAAGCAGTCAGGGCAGAAGTGTCACAAAGTGACAGCATGCTAGCAATTCCCAGGTGCAGCCTGCAATCCCGGTGCCCATTGCCAACAACGACGCCCAGTGCGGTCCTGTCTCTTCCTCCCACATGAGTAGAAGTTGCGACTGACCAAGGAATTTCACGTCCAGAACGTGCACCCGAAACTCCAGCAACGGGACGAAGCCATGTGGAGCCAAAGCTCTACTGTGACACAGAGACGAGGCCGTGAACACAAGGAACACGTTCAGAAATCTCCCTCGGCTTTTGGCAAACACTAGTCAGACCACGGATCTGTGGTGACCCTTAGAGGTCTTCTGGTGGTATGTCACCAGAGGACAAGTCACTCCTCGCTGTGCAAGTCCTTGGGAAAGCAGTGTGTAACCATGACCTAGAGAGCAGCCAGTCACTCAAGGTGTGTCCCAGGAGGAAAGCTCCTTCCCCAGGGGACATCTCAATGGTGGGACCACAGCGCTGCCCGTGAGAGGACCCAAGGTAGAAACCTGACCTGTTCTCGTGCACTCTCGCCTTCTGGCAGCCAGACCTCTTGCAAGGAGAAGATGAGGGATCTGCGGGGGAGATGTGAAGTGTAGACGTGGTCCTGGATTCCACACTCACAGACTGCCTGGCGTTTCAGGCAGACAGCCATCCCAGTTGGAGCCAGAGGTCCTGCGACACATGAACCAAACTGAGATAGAACATGGACCACGACGGTGTCTTCCAAGTGACACTGTCACTGATGCCAGCTTGCAGACTCGTGTCCATTTGCTCCTAATTGTAGGAAGGAAGATGTGTCTGGTTGCATCGTGCGTCTAAAAACATAGAGTCATAGTTATTGTGATACACTGGCCTCTGAAATCATGCAGTCCCCCTCCGGTCCGATCACCAGGCCACCTCAGAACGTGCATGCGTGTGGCCTGGAGAGGCGGCTGAGCGGAGGCGTGGGAGGGCAGCGGGACTGTCCCCCAGCTCACCTCACCCGTCGTTGTCGCAAACACAACCCATCCCCGGAACCCCTCAACCACTCATCCCCAAGGTTTCAGGGCGAACCTGAGAGAGTCAAAAGAGCCCAAGGCGTGGACCCCGCTGCAGGGGGTAACACGCACTCTCGTGGGAGACAGAGATGGCCACGGCGCCCGCCACAGGAAACAACCCCTCCGTTGATCTGTGGCCCACCTCTCTCAGAGGATGAACTTCGAGTTTTTCTGATTGACCTCCGGCTGCCCGGCACACAGCAGCAACAGAAACCCTGAAGAATTTGGCACTGTCACGGGCAGCTCTCCTCCACTTCTTCCTGGAGGTCGTGGTCCCTCCATGGTCATCATCTCCCTGACTGGGCCTGATTGTGACACTCTGGGGTTGCCCACTCGTGATGGGACTTTCTGCACCTATGGTGGGTGGGTGGGCAGTTGGGAAGCCCACTGGACACGCTGCCAAGCTCTCCCTGCCGAACATCCTGAGGGCCACAGCAGGAGACCCTCGTGTTTCTGGCCTTCGTGGGTTCCCTGCAGGTGGCTACAGCAGGCCACGAGGCTGCCGAGTTGAAGGGGTGAAGGGCAGGTGCGCTGGGTCGCCTCTGGAAGGTGCTGACAGGACCTGTTGGGGGCAGGCAAGGAAGATTGTCAAGGTGTCTGACCTCTTCCACTTGTGTGCTGGAACTGTTGCAGGAAATTATGAGCTGAGATACAGGACACTGAGGCAGATTAGCAGGAAGCAGCATTTTATTGGGCCAGCACAGCCCCAGCGGACTCGTGTCCAAAGGCTGAGGTCTGAGAACAAAGGGGTCTCCCTTATATCCCCTTGCAAACAGGTTACAGAAGTGAAAAGCAAAGCTCAACCCGTGTATGGCTGCATGTGACTCCATTGGCTGTGTCATTCCCCCAGTGCACTGTGACCTTCATGTTCCAGTTCTTTAAGTTTTATCTCCCTGCTTTGCCATCCCTTGCAGCCTGTCTGTCTTCTGGACCCCCTTTCTTGCTACAGAACTTGTCCCCCTGTGGTGTCTGATGCTGGAGGAGGAGGAAGGTGGCCATAATATGGTTGAAAGACTTTCATTAGAGAGTCCCTGATCTCCCGGGAATGGACGTTGCGATAGGATTGGGTGGGGGGTATCTCCTGCCTCTGATCTTGGTCTGCCTTTAACCAGGGGTGCTGGATGATATCAGCCACAGTGGGCCTCCCTCTGGGGTCGGCAGTCAGGATGTAGTGGGTCAGTTGTTGCACCTCTGCAGACAGGCATGCTGGAAACTGGAACGTCAGATGCCTGATCTGCTGCTCCAGCTCACAGGTGGTGTCTTCGCTAAAGGGGAGCGAGCCCGTCAGGATGTAATATAAAGTCATTCCTAGACTCCACACGTCCACGGGAGGCCCCTCGTAGGCCTTCCCATCAAAAAGTTCAGGCGCCCAGAAAACATCGGTGCCACAAAACATGAGCAATTTTTCCCCGGCTTGGACAATGGCACTGAGGCCAAAGTCACTGAGTTTCACTGAGCCACTACCATTCACCAAGATGTTGCTTGGCTTGAGGTCGTGATGCACAATGCCCTTGCTGTGACAGTGGCTCAGTGCACAGGTGACCTCCCCCTCCTCCAGCCGGCCTTTCTCCAAGACGTAGTTATGGAGGTCTCCCCCACCGGCAAACTCCATCACCATATATAATTTTTGGGATTCTATTACATGAAACTAATGCACAATGTTCGGGTGATCGATAGTTTTCGTTAAGGCCACCCTCCGAGGATGTGGGGGCAGAGCTCTGCTCCCCTTTAGAAATGATTTGGATGGCCACCTGGGCTCCTGTAAGTCTGTGCCAGGCCAAATTAACTTCACCAAAGGCGGTATGGGGCATGTGTATCACTAGAAACGCCTCCCTCAAAAGCCAGAGATCCCTGAATAAAGAACCCAAGAGGTGCTGCAAGGTCCCGACTGTCTTGGTGAGCAATTCTGCAGTTGAGCCCAGGTCCAGGGCATGTGAGATGGAGCAAGCATTGTGGGGTGCGGGCAAGGCAGATCCCCTGTGCGCTCAGCACTGACTTGTGTGGTGCAGCTGTCCCCTGAGGTGTCCCGTCCTGAAGCATCACATCATGGCTGGCACATCATTGAACTGTGACAGAGATGGTCAGTGACAGAGTTTCCCAGCTTTCCTGTGTATCGTGTCCTGTATAATCCATTGTGGACCCTATTGTGCCGGCTGACTTTTTGCAGAGTGTCTTGCTAGGGTATTTCTCGCCTTGGCTGAGCCCTGGGTGTCTCACGAGGCCTTCTCATGTGAATCTGCATCTGGGGTGGACGCGATCTCACAGCTGAGCTCAGTGTTGCACTCGCTGAAGGTAGGATGTGAGTCATTCTGTGTTTAGAAAACTGTGAACCACGGCTATTGTGAGTCACAGGTTGCTTTCAGGGCCTGCTGCTCCAGCTGGAAGGGCTGTGTGTAGAAATGGTAGAGTCTGTGAGCACAGGAGTGGACCATCCCATGTGTCAGATGTCACCACAGACGGGTCATGGTCCTCACCCTAAATGAGTCTGTGGCCCAGAGGGCGAGAGTGCCGCAAACCCTGTTGAAACTGTGCCCTGCTCTAAAACTTGGCTCCCCGCCAAATGTCACTGTCTTGGTTTTGAATGTGTCAGCCACCAGGATTTCAGGGCTTCAGGTCTCAGAGGGTCGTTCCTCTCCCAGGTCCATGGCGCAATGTCCCGAAAAAGGACAAGGTGTCCCTCGTAGCATGGCAGCTTGCTGTGGTCCTCCCATGCTGAAAGGGATGGAAGGATTGGACAAAGTCCATCAATTTCTACTCTGATGGCCCCCACTGTCCATCATCCAGAGCCTCAAGGCCTAATTGTTCCTAAACGTACCACCTCTTAACACTGATGCCTAGGGTTGAAGTTGAACGGGAATTTGAAGGAAGAAACACAGTCACATCCTGGCTCCCCACCTACACAGGTGTTGGAGACCCCGTGTTCTGAGCGCACCCCGTGGGGGTGGCATCTCTGTGTGAAGCACAGCTTTCTGAACACCCCGTGTTTGAGGTAGAGCTTCGGCCCCACATTGTGACGGCCCAACGGTCAGGAACATTTTGAGCTCCTACATTCTGTGGACCTAGCCCTGAAACACATGGGGCAGACACAAGAAGACATTGTGAGCACATGCAGGTCAGAGGGAAGTCACAGGCACAGTGGCTCTTCTGCCACCCTCTGTGCTAACTGCTCACCATCCTCACACAGCTGATGTTTGAGGTCGAGAAGGGAAAGGGCAGGCTCCCCGAGTCTCGGCTTTGTGTGAGAGGTGAGTGGAGGGCTGCGGTGGGTATGCACTAGGCCCATCCCCTGGAATAGCTCCTCTGGGAATCTGAGTTTTCAAGAGGATTGGGGAGAAAAGGAGCACTGTCCTTGTCTCTGGGGTTCCTGCTCCTCTTTGTCCTCCTCCCCCTCTTCCAGGATCAGTCCAGATGGTCTCTACCACTCCTTTTTCATGATCCAGAGGGTGTTTCCTGTGGTTTGGATGACAGGAAGTAGACTGATCACAGCTGGATGATGGAACGTTTCATTGCATGTACTCCAGGTGTAAGGAGTCCTGCTCTACCTGTGTCACGGTTGTCACAGCCACCTGGTCTTGGTTTCTGGCAGGTCAGTTTTCCTTGGCCAATGTGGCTTTCCTAGTGTTCTGGAGATCACTAGATCTGTCACCTGTCCCCATCAGAGGAGGAGTTCTGCAGTCCAGCCACACTGTCACCTCCTCACCTTGTTTGCTAGAAATCCTCAGTAGCCACACAAATAAGACCAGATAAATAAAAATGTACATGAAACATTTACCAAGCTTGTGTCTGCCCACTTAAAATTAGGAGTGATGCCAGCTATGATGGATTTCCATCCACCAGTTCCTGATTTCAACAGGGGGAGCTCCTGGTCCTCGATAATGCTGTCACTCACAATTATTAACCCAAACTGCTTCAGGGAATGAAGCCATGAAGCCATTCTGTAAATGGTTGCATGTTTTCAAATTTGAATGATGGCTATTGAGAGTCTTGGTCACTGCAGTTTTGATCCTTCTCTAGAGCAGATGTCATCAGGTTTGTGGTGGATGACTTTTGTCTGGAAAACTTCTGACTTAGACATTCTGACAATTGCAACCTGAACAGCATTTGTGAGATTCCAGGATGTCACCTGCACATAGACAAAACTGGACAGAACACTGGACTCCAGGTGGGCACAGCCTAAGTCACTAAATGTCTTTGTTCCTTAGATATGAATGAAAGGGTTTCAGAGGCACTGACTCCCACCTGACCTTCCTTCACTGGCAGTGCAGCGTGGGGTCATGTCAGATCAACTAGGACACCTACCTCATCAATAGGATGACATCAGACCTCGGGACAAGGCTGTCCCTGCCACAAAGGGGCATTAAAGCCCAGCAAGGTTACTGGTGGAGGTCTTCTGACAAAACTTCTTGGTGTCTGTAGTTTGGGGAAAAAAGCTGTTCAGACAGGAAGGGAAGTTGTCAGAATGCAAATGGAGTCACTTGTGCCCACCCATCGAAGGTAACCAAGGCTGAGAGGTCAGGAAGAAGCGGTTCCTAAGCAGAACCACACGATTCCAAAGCCCACACCTGTCCATTCCACCTGAACGGGAACTGACCCCTTGCCTTCCTACTGCCTGCTATGGCTGCTGCTCCAGACACCCAGAGACCCCTCCCTGTGTGTGTCCTTCGAGACAGGAGGGCGATCCAACACACACCTCTGCTGATACACCGCGGGGTTCATCAGCCATGGGCACAGGAGTAGGAGGAAGCATTTCTTCCTTCTCAAGCTACAAACACCTGTCCCCTGAAGTCCCTATGTATGCCCTTCACACCATAGCCCACAGCCTCCCCGTTTCACAGGGGTAAACAGACTCTCTAGAAGCCGTGATCCTGTAGGACAAAAGGCCTCTGGATGTGCTCACTCACACCCAAGGGGGAGCCTGTGCTACATTGAGGGCAGAAGGCCGTTTTGGGGATGGACAATCAGGACAGGCTGAACCTTGAATTCATGAATAACCCACCACGCCTCTCAATGACAGGAAGAGCCACTCAGGGATGGCTGTCCTGGGAACACACCTGGTCACCACTTCCCTGGCTCCTCCCTTCTGGGGACACTTACGTTCCGTTACTGCTCCCCTGTGGGACCTTGAGTCATTAGAATTCTCACCGAGTCTGTTTCCTCTCATTTCCAGCCAAACACCACAGATGCTGCTGCAGCGGGGATTCTGTCAGCACCGTCTGGTGTCCTGCTGCCCTCGGTCCTCGGATACAGGCCACCATGTGCCCACAGACCGTCCCATAACCCTCTGTCAGAACAACAACGAAGTAGGCAGGGACAGCTCTACACCCCTGCCCAGCTTGAAGCAGTTCCAAGAAGTTGAGACTTCCGCCCCATTGCACCAGGATCGCTTTTGTTGTTCTGACAGGGGGGATGTGGAGGAAGGTCCCCCTTGAGGAGGCATGGTGGAAACAAAATTCCAGCTCCAGGTGGAATGAGGAAGTGAGGCCAAGCGCTCAGATGTCAACCACCATCCAAGGCAGGAAGAAAGGATCAAGACCCAGGGAAAAGGACACAGCTGATCCACAAAACCCCACATGATCTGCCCCAAGCCCACGTCAGCACAGCAGCAGGACAAATTCTTCAGCAATGCCTTGAATAAACCTTTGCTTCCACATCTGCTCTCCATAATACTTTAAACACCTGGTGGCTGTGGAGTCCTCCACAATCCCACCCCCACGACCCTCACCCACCTACCTGGCCTCTCACCAATCCACTACCCATTCCCATCTTTTTTCTTTTTTTTTTTTGGTGGTTGTAGGGTTTGAACTCAGTGTCTCACACTTGTTAAGCAGGCATTTTACCACCTGACCCACTCTGCTAGCCATTTAGAGTTGGGTATTTTCGAAATAGGATGTCACAAACTATTTGTCCAGGCTGGCTTCGAACCATGATCCGCCTGACCTCTGCCTGCCGTGTAGCTAGGACACAGGCATGAGCCATGGGTGCCTGGCTGCTCCCCATCTTTGAACCTTACCTGTCTGCCTGACACCCACCCTCCTCCCCTCCCACCCTATGCCTACTCCACAACACCTGACCCCTTTCCATCACCCTAACCCTACCCAGCCTCCTGACGCCCTCCATCTCTCCCTTCTCTAACCCCCACTCTTCCTTGGCCTATCCTTCCTCTTGAGGCTCCCTGACTTCCTTCCACCTACACCATGACCTCTTCACCTGACTAACCCCTCTGCACCCTATTCCCATTTGCCAGTCCTACGCACTTCCCTGACCCCTACTATTTTCTGACCACCTTACACCCTCCCTCAACCCTCTCCATCTCCTCGAACCTTCCCCACCTTCTTACCTCCCTCACCTTCTCTCATTCCACATCACCTCCCTTACTCCTCCCTCACTCCTCCCCCCCTCTTCCCACCCATCCCCACCACCCTGACCCCTCCCCACCTCCCTCACCCCTCCCTCTTCACTTACTTACCTGGACCTCTCCTCACTCACTGAGCCATACCTCTGTAAATTCTACCTATTTTCATGACCACTACCCACTGCCCTGTGTTCTGGGGTCCTGTTCCTGGTGGGCTGAGAACCCAAGGACACAGAGCAGCCCCTCCCCACACACACCAGCACATTGTCAGAGCCTCAGAACCTAGTGGATGCTCACAGTAGATCCCAGGCCAGAAACAGGCCATCTCTCCAGGAGATGGGCATCTTCATAACCAGAGGAGCTCCCCACTAGGAGGCGACCTTGCGCCCCTCAGCCAGGGTCCAGGCACCAGAGCCAGGGAGGAGGTAGACTGGAGGCAATGGGGCCACCCCACAGAAAGGATTGCAAGAGTGCCCTGGACCCATCGGGGATGCCTGAACCTTGGCTAGGCTTTCTACCAGGACAGACCCATTGGCCTGAAGGACCCATGCCTGTGCCTTCAGTCCTGGCTCCACTGTGCCCAGCTGGGCCTAGGCTCCAGTGAGCAGAAGGCCAGGGTCTCTACTTGCAGTGGACTGTGCGCTTCTCCCTGCCTTTCCTGACCACAAAATCGGGGCACACACCCGAAGGGAACAAAACTGCACTGCAGCGTGGCTCCTCTGCTGCCACGGGACTTCATGATCTTCAGCCCCCAACACGGATGGGAGTCCATGTGCATTTCTCCTGAAAGCACAT
The DNA here is from genome assembly GCF_047511655.1 of Castor canadensis. Lineage (NCBI taxonomy): Eukaryota > Metazoa > Chordata > Mammalia > Rodentia > Castoridae > Castor > Castor canadensis. Next base: position 3,312,756 of record NC_133391.1, on the reverse strand, counting down.
GAAGGGAAGTGGGAGAGGGGCACAGACTCATGGCCATGCAGCCCTTCCCCCAGGCACCTGCAGTGAGTCTTTTGCCTGGCCCCATGCCCGTACTCAGTAGGCGCTCACTAGCTACTTGCTGAGTGGAGGATGGGGTGGGTGCCAACCAAGCTGCTCAGTGGGACACATCTGTCAGGCCATTTTCAAAGGGTGAAAGGACCCAGGTCAGCTGTCCTGAGCAGGAGCTGGAGATGGTGTTGAGGTGGGGATGAGAGACTGGAGGAGGAGGGTGAGAGACTGCAGGGGGAGGGGGAGAGACGGGAGGGGGAGGGGTGAGAGACTGGAGGAGGAGGATGAGAGACTGGAGGGGGGAATGAGAGACTGGAGGGGGAGGGGGAGAGACTGCAGGGGGAGGATGAGAGACTGGAGGGGGAGGGGGAGAGACTGGAGCGGGAGGGGGAGAGACTGGAGGGGGAGGGGGAGAGACTGGAGCGGGAGGGGGAGAGACTGGAATAGGGGAGAGACTGGAGGGGGAGCGCGGGCTGTCCTGGACATGAAGCCCCTGGAAGCTACAGCCCACACTGTGCAAACGCAGTGATTCTGTCCCTGCCTCTGACAGGGCATTTGTGTGTCAACAGGTTCCAGAGGTTTGAGCACTAAGGTGGGGGTGAGAACAAAGCCCCCTCCAGGCCCGGGGTCAGCAGGGGTAGGCTTTGCAAAAAAGCCTTCCTTGGGCTGATGTGAGCAGGGACACTGAGGACCCCATCCGTCACCTTCCCGTCCCTGATACAGGACAGAGGGCCACAGTGCCTCTGACAATGTCAAGGTCCCAGACAAGATGCCTGAGCCCAACCCCCAATACAGAAGGAGCCTCGGTTTGTTTCTTAATGAACTACATCCCCCCCTTATCTCCAGGCCACCCAAACTCTGGCTGTACAAGGAGTGGCTGCCCAGGGTGAGGACGCCAGCCTTGTCCCAAGCAGCTCCTAGGCAGGCAGGGAAGGGTTGCTTCCCTCAGTCATTTCCCGAAGACATCCTGGGAGCCCTGGCACCTGGTCCTGACCCTGCTGACACCTGTGCCTTGCTCAACAACCCCTTCCCACTGTCCCAGCCAGTCCCCATGGGTGGCCCAGGGCACTGAGCTCAGGGTCTGCAGATTGTGACCCCTGCTGCAGGGTCTGCTCCACCTGGGTGTCTGCACTGCCAACCTGGCCAAGAGGAAGAACAGTCACCTTCTGACACCTCAGTGAATTTGAGGGGCAGAAGAGGAGGCCAGGGCTGGTCGCCAGTGGGGAGAGGTGGGCAGCCTCACCTAGCATTGATGTTTTCTGCAGGACATAGCACCCCTACTTCATCTGAGCCACAGGAACTTGAAAACAGTTGTTAGGACCAATGTCCTAAACCTCGGACCTTGCTAATGGGTGCGTCACAGCTCTCTGCCTTAGGATGTTGGGGTTCTCAGGTGTTTGACACTGGCTAGAGGTACAACTGTCTGGTGGGCAGTTCCGAGGAGCCTTGTCAGAGGCACAGCCAGGGAGCATCTGTGCCTGGGGACAGCAGAGAAGCGTGGGGTTGGGGTTTCTCACAGAGCAAGGCCAGGTCGGAGGACAGAGGGCCAGGCGGAGCAGACCCTGTGAGCAGAGTTTCACAGTGGTCAGGCCCTCGGCTCAGTGCTGGCAGGACTCCATGGCAGGACAGGGTGACATGACTCACAGGATATCTTCAGCAAGCATCTTTGGGGGGCAGCTTTTCCAGGCCAGTGTGGGTGCTGCCCAGAAGTGGGCGGGCGTCCTCACCCAGGACACTCAGCAGGCCACCTGGGGGAACAGGTGGTTTTAGTTTGTTGAGAAACTGCAGTGAGGCTCCTTTTGTTTTGGCTGTGGCTCAAGCCTCTCCTCTAGACTTCCAGCATGCTTAGAGGGCTGGCTGAGAAATGTCACAGGATCGGGGACAGGGCAATGATGGCAGCTGTCCCCCTCAGCGTCCCTGCCTGAAACCCTGTGATGAAGGCTTTCCTTTTACTCTACCAGCCTGTTTGGGCCGCACTGATCCGAACACAGGGTGTTGAGACCCTGAAAACATGGTGTCCTGTTGGGAACAGCTGGGGCCTCCACTCTGTCCTCTGTGCTCAGGCTGGCTGCTCCCAGGTGCTCCGGCCACCTGGTTTCTGTCCTCAGGACTTCCCCTAAACAGTTACCCTAGACACAAGCAGAGAAGGCTCTGTGGTCTGGAGTGCAGACATGTCTACCCTTGCTCTCCTTACCTGTGGAGGCTGAGAGGACAGGTCCCCAGCCTTCCCTGCATATCCCACAGCAGAGCCTGAGTCTGAGCTGGAACTGGAGCCGGAGCCCACACCAGAACCCACACCAGAACCCCAACCACGGAGCTCCCTTAGGGCCTCCTCCATCTGCCGCCGCAGCCTCCACTCCCAGGGCCTGGAGTCCAGCCTCAGCTGCGGTAAGGCCCCGGATGGAAAGGCTGGGTTCAGTTTCCCCTCCTGCACAATGGGCTTGGTGAGATGAGGAATGACAGGGACTGATGGGGGTGGGTGGGCTGAGTGGAGCTGCTCCTGGTTCTGTGAGGCCTGTTGGGTCTGGCTTGGGTCTGGGCTGGAGCCTGAGCCTGAAAGCTCAGATGTACTAAGTGGAGCTCTGTGGCACCCTCCCGGAAGGTCTCGGCGACTGCCCTGATATGCCTCTTCCTCTGATCCCAGGGGAGCGCCAGGCTGGTGATGGCACCTCCCTCCCTGAGACTCCCAACCCCAAGATGGTAAGACTTTTTTTTTTTGCCTTCCAGGGGTGCAGTGAGGGGTGGGCAATGGGAGGCCCATCAGGTGAGATTCAGGGGACCCCAGAGCACGGCATGCTGGTGTTTTTTTTCTGGCTGGGACAGACTACCCACGCCTGGCCTCCAAGACCATGTTGGGTCCATGTGGGGACAGTGGGAGTGGGTGGGACTCACCTCTGATTGGCCTCCCACCCCATCCCACCAGATGTCAGCTGTCTACGCAGAGCTTGAGTCTCGACTGAACAGCAGCTTTAAAGGGAAGATGGGGACCGTGTCTAAATCCCGGGCCTCCCCTCCAGGTCCAAGCCTCATGGGCACAGCAGGTAAGGACTCAGCTAGCCTCAGATCTTCAGGGGGCACTGGCCTCTGTCCTCTCGACTGTCTGTCTGGGTGTCGTCCCCACTCCCAGGCACACCCTCTGTCCTCTCGGCTGTCTGTCTGTCTGGGTGTCGTCCCCACTCCCAGGCACATCCTCTGTCCTCTCGGCTGTCTGTCTGTCTGGGTGTCGTTCCCACTCCCAGGCACACCCTCTGACTGACTCGTGGGGAACCCCAGAGTCCTCCATGCATGGTAGGAGCCACAATGTCAGTCTTGTCCCAGCCTCTCCTTTGTCCCCACTGTGGATCTGCAAAAGAAAAGGGCTTCCCCCCAAAGAAGTCCTCATGTTAGCCCGTGACTCCTGCATTGCTCTGTGAATGGCATACCTGGAAAGATAAGTTTCTCTGCAGTCAGAAGGCAGGACCAGGGGTGGAGCATGGTAGGGCGTGCCTGTAATCCCAGCACCCCTTGGATTGTGTTCAGTGAATCCAGGATGGGACATTTCCAGATAAATTAGAGTCTGGCCTGACCTGGGGCTAATTGGTGCTCCCTCCCACTCAAGCCTGGGAGGCAAGATTGCCCAGGGTCTGTGCCCAGAGAGGGAAAGTAGCTTGCCCTGGGACACAGAGCTGACCTGCCCTCAAGGGCCTCCCTTCCAGCCTGTGCCTGGAATCAGGTACTAGCTGAAAGGGGTCCTCATTTTCTATCCCCTACCCAGGGCCCAGGACCCTGTCCAGCGTCTCATGGCCAAGTGAACGGCTCCTACCCTCTCCCTGCTATGACCCGCTGTGCTCTGGGGGCCTGGCCTCCCCCAGCAGCTCTGAGTCCCACCCCTATGCCAGCCTGGACAGCAGCAGGGCACCCTCCCCGCAGCCAGGCCCAGGGCCTATCCGTCCGGACAGTCCCCTGAGCCCAGACCCTGTGCGGCCACCCAGCCGCAGGAAACTCTTCACGTTTTCCCATCCTATGCGGAGCCGGGATGCAGACCGCTTCCTGGATGTGCTGAGCGAGCAGCTGGGCCCCCGGGTCACCATCGTGGATGATTTCCTGACCCCTGAAAATGACTACGAGGAGGTGGGTGTGCCAGTGTGGAAGGTAGAAGGGGAGGGGGTGTGTGGACCTACTGAAGAACAGTGTCCCCAGAGTCCTTCAGGATACCTTCTGCCCTTGGGGTTTGCCTTGGATTATCTCTCCATGTGCCCAGGTCTGTCTTAGAATATGTCTCAGGCTACCCCACTCCCTGGCGGGAGCCATCCATTCCTTGCTCCAGGCTACCTCATCCCCTGTTAAAATCTATCCTGCCCCTTGCCTGAGGCTATCCTATATACTGTCTCAGGTTACCCCATTCCTTATCTCAGACTATCCCACTCAGTATCTCAGACTAAACCACTAGGCTTTCCTTTCCCTCTCCCCAGGCTAGCCCATCCTTTGTCTGGGGCTACCCCATACTCCTTGTTTCAGGTCAGTCCATTCCTTGTCCTGGGCTATCCTACAGTTTGTCAGGCTCTCCAGCCCACAGCCTTGGGCTGTCCTCTCCTTGTCTTCAGGCTCTTTTACCCTCAGCCCCAGGCTAGCCCACTCTGCATCCCCCCCACCACGGCGTACCCATAGCCACCCGTTCTGGTCCATGTGGGCCCATCGCCTTCCTCTCATCTGCCTTCTCCCAATCAGATGAGTTTTCACGATGACCAGGGCAGCTTTGTGACCAACGAGCGGAGCAGCGCAAGCGACTGCATCAGCACCAGCGAGGAAGGCAGCTCCCTGACCTACTCCTCCATCTCTGACCACATTCCCCCGCCCCCACTCAGCCCCCCGCCACCACCACCCCTGCCCTTCCACGACCCCAAGCCCAGCTCCCGCCCCTCTGACGGTTCCCGGGGCCCTCCTCAGGCACTAGCCAAGCCCCACCCCCAACTCAGTCACCCGGTCCCGCCCCCTCCCCCACCGCCCCTGCCCCCACCCGTGCCCTGTGCACCCCCCGTGCTGTCCCGGGGCCTGGGCCACCGGCGCAGCGAGACCAGCCACATGAGTGTCAAGCGCTTGCGGTGGGAGCAGGTGGAGAACTCGGAAGGCACCATTTGGGGTCAGGTAGGTAACGTGGGGCCCACTCACTGGTGCACTGCGGCAGGGGTGGCGGCCAGAATCGCAGCAAAGACTCATCCTCCCAGACTCTTGCAATGTCACCCTGAGCAGAGAGGAATGGAGGCCCAGCTCAAGAACATGCCCATCCTGGGGGGTCAATGCACACATGGAAGCCAGACTGTGTCCCTGAGCCAAAAATACAATGGGGAAAGAGAGAGAGAGAGAGAGAGAGAGAGAGAGAGAGAGAGATGGCAGCCACACACCCCTGTAATCCTAACTGAAGCACTTGGGAGGCAGAGTATGAGAATCCCGAGTTCAAGGCCAGCTTGGGCTATAGTGAGACCCTGTCTCAAAAACAAAACACAAAACAAAAGGCAGCTGGTTAAAATGCATACCCGTTTCCCTTTCTCCTTTGATGCTTGAATCTCCTCCCACACGATATCGTCAGTGTATACTTGACTACCTTGAGTGATGGGGAACTCACTACCTGTTGAGGCTGTCCATCTCCTGTTGGACAATCTTAACCATCCTTCTTTGTATTGCTCTGAAATTTTGTCTCCTCAAGATTCCCTTGCCATTTTCTGTCTGGCCCTTGAAATCAGACAGAACAAGAATATTCCTTTATCTACAAACTGACCAACCTGGAATATGAACAGGATTTATATTTCTTTGGTTTGTTTATTTTTTGGTGGTTCTGGAGTTTGAACTCAGGGCCTCACACTTTCTAGGCAGACACTCTACCACTTGTGCCACATCCCCAACCCTTTTTGCTTTGGTTTTCTTTTAGGGTCTTGCATTTTTGTCTGGGGCCAGCCTCAGACCATGATCCTCCTACCTACAGCCTCTTATGTAGCTGGAATCATAGGCATGCACCACCATCACTGGCTAGTTTTGTTGACATGGGTCCTTACTAACTTTTTTGCCCAGGCTGGCCTTGAATCATGAAACTCCTAACTTCTGCTTCTCAACTTTCTTTAGGTTGTTCCCCCAAGAATGTGTTTTCTAACTCAATAGTCCAGTGGGGATGACCTTGCCAAAGAGCAGGCCCTAAATGGAATTCCCAGTGGGGCTTGATCAGCTCAGGGGAGAGAACAGAGTTCTTGGACACCACACTTCCTATTTTTTTCGGAGGTACTGGAATACTCAGGGCCTCACATTTGTTAGGCAGGGATTCTACCTCTTTAGCCATGCCTCCAGCCCTTTACTCTTTAATTTTCAAATAGGGTCTTGCCTTTATGCCCAGGCTGGCCTGGATATCCTATCTACACTTTGCACATAGCTGGGATGACAGGCGTGTGCTACCATGCCCAAACTCTGCCTAGGATTACAGGTCTGAGACACTAGTCTGACACCATACTCCTTTCAATATGGCCTGGGGGGCTATTCCTTTCCAGTGCCCACCATCAGCTTCAACCTTTTATCTTTTTTTCTTCTTGGGACCAAAAGCATGCCTCACACACATCCACCCTGAGCAGGCACGTTTCGTTTTTCCTCATTGCATCCCCCAGGCCTCAGGGCTGTCTCCTGCCCTCAGATCCCAGATGGTATCAGCCCATTTCTCCAGGGAGCCTTCCCATGTTACTAGTGATGCTTCTCAGCAGGACAAGGCCACAAATAGAGACCTAAATGCAGGGTGCCCGGAGACCTTACTCCTACCAGCTTTAGATGAGTCCTCTAGTTTCGGTTTATAGTGTAGTCCTTCCACTGGCCAAAATCAAGTCTGTATCAGGTTCCTTGCCCTCCAGCCATGTCCCAAGACTTCATTTCTCTACCTGCCCTCCCTTTGGGGTCTCTCTCTTGGCAAATGCCCTCTCTCCACTCCCTGTCTAAGCCTCAGATGGTCACTTTCTACCTACCTCACTCCACCGCCTGTCCAGCTCCCAGCCCCTGGCTACTTCAGCTGTCTAGGGCAGCTCCACATTGGACTCACTCCCTGTAAAGGAACCTTCAAAATAGGACTAGACTCCTCAGCTACCTTCTTTCCCCTTGGTTAGCATCAGCCCATTCACAGCACCATTGCAGAGAAGCCCTCTGGCCCAGCTTCTTTGTAGAGTTTGAAGAATGGCTACATTATTGACTCCAAGGAAAGATGACTCCTCTCCTGAGAACTTGGATGATTTAACTTCATCTGCAGTCTTCTGCTCTTGCCTTCATCCCCGGGGCCTGATGGCTGATCTCCCTCCAGGGACCCCCAGAATAGCCATCAGAGGGTGGGCTGAGCAGGGGAAGGCAGTCTAGCTATTGCTGTGCCTCTTACTCTGAATTTCCCATGCTCCCTTGCAGCTTGGGGAGGACTCTGACTATGACAAGCTGAGTGACATGGTGAAATACCTCGACCTGGAACTCCACTTCGGTACCCAGAAACCTGCGAGTGAGTGGCCCGATGGCCCTGGGGGAAGCCCAGACACCATGCTGCCCCACTTACTGCCTTCTGTAGTGTCCTCAGGCTTAGAGTCCCTGAGGGCTGTACTGTGGACATTTACCTAATGTGTCTTCCAACTTTCAAGTCCTGGGTTAGTTTTTTCCATCTCAAAATGGAGATAATAATGGCTGGTATTTACTTTGTGTTGATCAAATGCCAGGTGCTGACTTTACACAAATCTCTTGACAATACTACTAGGTAGATAAAGTGATCACCTCCACTTCCTAGGTGATTTGCTGCAAGCCACACTGCCAGAATAGGGTGAAAGAGAAGGTGCCCACAAATATCTCTTGCAATCTCTGTCCCCTCAGCCCTTTCTGGTATCTTCTGTAGTGGTTGGATGGGATTCTAAGCAGCCAGGGTTATTGTGTGTGTGTGGCTGGTGGTCCAGGATGGAGGAAAAAGGCTTGTCCATTCAGGAATCATCTGAAAGGTTGAGAGGTGGCTGGTTTTTCATTGCTGTGCCAGCTTAGCCCCCAGGGCCCAGGGGAGAGGGCACCTGAGGAGATGGAAATGGGAGGATGAATATTCCACATAGATGAAATGTGATGGGCTGGACCTGGGCGACCCCAAGTGGGAGACTGAGGAATGAGGGGAGCATGGATGCTTGGAGTTGATTTAGTCCAGGTGGTGCCTGGGAGGAAGGGGGCCCTTTATGGTTGGCTGTGGCTACACCTCTCCTGGGCTCTGCCACAGTAGCCCCAGCCTACCTCCAACCGCATTAAACTATCTATTTTCCCTTCCAGAGCCGGTGCCCAGGCCTGAGCCATTCAGGAAGAAGGAGGTGGTGGAAATCCTGTCCCACAAGAAGGCCTACAACACTTGTGAGGGGCCAGGGAACCCCGGGGGATTTTTGGAGTCAGGCAGTGGCCCTCTGGGCCACAGAGCCTTGGACCCACCTGGGTGGATGACTGAGATTAGGATGTGGGGCGAGACACCTGTCACCTGGCTAGCACAAGGCTAAGGGAATCCCACCTGGGCACAGAGGTTGACATTGGCTCCACCCCCTATTGGCCCCGCCCTCAGCTGTGGTCCCATCTCAAGCCACCTTCTCTACTCTGCCCTTTGCAGATCCTTCCCTAGTTCCCCACACCCACCAGCCCCACTCAGCTTCTTGGTTTCTGCTCACCAGCTAAGTCTGATCAGTCCCCAAGGCCCTTTTCCGCCTCTGGAACCGCCCCCGCCCCGCCCCCTTGTTTAGAAGGCCCCGCCCACCTCTTGGCTCCACCCAGTAGCCTGTGGCCAATCTTAAAGCCCCACTCTTTTGCCGGGCCCCGCCCCCTCCCGGGCCCGCCCCCGCCTCACACTCCCGGCCCCGCCCACAGCCATCCTCCTAGCGCACCTGAAGCTGAGTCCCGCGGAGTTACGCCAGGCGCTCATGAGCATGGAGCCCCGGCGCCTGGAGCCCGCGCACCTGGCGCAGCTCCTGCTCTTCGCGCCCGACGCCGATGAGGAGCAGCGCTACCAGGCCTTCCGAGAGGCGCCCGGCCGCCTCAGCGAGCCGGACCAGTTCGTCCTGCAGGTGCCTAGGCTGAGACGCCCCCTTCTCCTTCAAAGCCAAGGGCTCCCGCTGTGGCTGGACAGGGGTGGCGGTGGGGGCTGCCTCTGTCCCACGTCCCTTCTGTACCTCCACCCTGCTCAGACCTCTGTGTCCCAGTTTAATACTTAAATAGCCCGTTCCCACCCAGGGCCAAGGTAACTAGGATGACAGCGTCCCTAGGGATCCTACTTACTTTTCCATCATCCCACCCCTCAACCCCCCAAAGGTGGGGCAGTGGGTCCCCCGTGGGTCCCACGGTGTGGTGGAAAATGGATGAATGGATGAATCCTGGCACTGTCTTTGAGGCAGATGCTGTCAGTTCCGGAATACAAGACCCGCCTGCGCAGCCTTCACTTCCAGGCCACCCTACAGGAGAAGACCGAGGAGATCCGAGGCAGTCTCGAGTGCTTGCGACAGGCATCCTTGGAGCTCAAAAATAGCAGGAAGCTTGCTAAGATATTGGAGGTTTGAATGCATCTGCCCCCTGGTTGCCTAACCTGCTCCTCTGTCCCCTGGGACTTCCGACCTGGGGGGAAGGTGAGCACCTGGACCATGCACCTACCTTGTGCCCCGCAGTTTGTCTTGGCCATGGGTAACTATCTCAACGATGGACAACCCAAGACGAACAAGACCACTGGCTTCAAGATCAACTTTCTGACAGAGGTGAGGGCCAGGCAGCAATACCCATCTCTATCCATCAGGCTGGGAGGTCAAGCCTAAGTTGTGACAGAGGGGAGGAGAGGACATCATGACCCAGGAGGGCACCCCCCCAGAGTGGTGAATGGAAAAGTGACTGCAGCAAAGTGGGGGATTGTGGCTTCACCAGCCAAGCCTTAGGATTTTTTTTTTTTTCTCAGTACTGGGGTTTGAACTCAGGGCATACACCTTGAGTCATTCCATGAGCCCTATTTTTTTTGTGGTGGGTTCTTTCAAGATATGGTCTCGTGAACTATTTGCTTTGATCCTCCTGATCTCCGCCTCCTGAGAAGCTAGGATTACAGGCATGAGCCACTGGTGCCTGGCAAGACTGACATCTTGAAAAGGAGAGAAGTTGGAAAGAGAGTATCAAAGCCAGAAACTAGCTGGGCATGGTGGTACATATCTGTAATCCCAGTACTTGGGAGGCTAAGGCAGGAGGATCATGAGTTTGGGGCCAGCTGGGGCTACATAGCTAGACCCTGTCTCAAAAAAAAAGCCCAAAGCCAAGAACTGGCCCAGGAGAAGCTGAGGTCATGTGACCAGGAATCTTGGTGGGGTCCTGGAGAAAGTTGTGTTTTTGTGGTCACTTGCAGCTGAACTCCACTAAGACAGTGGATGGGAAGTCCACCTTCCTCCACATCCTTGCCAAATCGCTGAGCCAGCACTTTCCAGAACTCCTGGGCTTTGCTCAGGACCTGCCCACTGTGCCCCTGGCTGCCAAAGGTAGGCTGGGTGCAGGAGTGGGGAGGCAGATGCTTGCTGTCCTGCACTAGAAATGTGCCCTAATAGGCTGTGGTCCCCTTCCCCACAGTGAATCAACGGGCCCTGACCGGTGACCTGGCTGATCTCCATGGTACCATTAGTGAGATTCAGGAGGCCTGCCAGAGCATGTCCCCCTCCAGTGAGGACAGGTTTGCTGTGGTCATGACGGTATCCTCTGAGCAGCCAGACTGGACCCTGAGATGGCTATGTAGAGCTGGCTGTGGCTCCAATGGCCACTGAAGATCCCAGCAGAGATTTCAGACATAGGCTGCTGTGTGCCCAGGGGACCTGGAAGAGGTTCTGTCCTGGGATATTTAGATTCCAAGTGCTCATAGACTAGCATGGTTATACACACCTATAGTTCCAACTACTTGGGAGGTGAAGGCAGAAGGGAGGATGGAAGGTCCCTCTGCAGAGGGACTTGAGCTGTCCCATCAGATAGACCTAGGCCCAAGCTCTGACTCAATTCCTTATTATCTGTGTGACTTTGGGCAAGTCCCTTACTCTCTTTGGGCCCAGTTTTCTCATTAGTGAGAGGAGAGGTGGAATGGGACATCTTTTCACCTCATAGCAGCAGAGAGAGAAAGAGACAAAGACAGAGACAGAGACAGAAGAGGCTTTGCTGAGATGGAGTGGAGGTGTACCAAAGGGCTGGGGTTGTGGCTCAAGTGGTAGAGTTTCTTCCTAGCAAGTACCAGGCTCTGAGTTCAAACCCCAGTACAGCCAAAAAAAAAAAAAATGTAATAGAGAGAGCCACCATAAGTGGGTGGTCAGGGAAATGGGGACACTGGCCTCTGAGCAGAGTCCTAGGGCAAAGAGCACCCCCTTGTGGGGAGAACATCAGCTGGGTAACAGAGGCTGTGCTGGACCTGACAGATTCCAGGGTGAGCTTAGTAGGTGGTGGGTCAGGCCACCAAGCAGGACACCACTCCCTGCTTACACAGGACCTCAGTAGGCCCAAGGCAGAGAGAGAATAGGACAGCTAGGGCACTGTCTGGGGTCACATCCCAGCAAGGGAGGATGGGAGGATACCCAGCAGTGGCTGTTTTCTTAACCGAGTCCTGCAGTCCTTTTTGGAGACAGCCCAACCCACACTGCGGGTGCTGGACGGACTGCAGCGGGAGGCCATGGAGGAGCTGAGCAAGGCACTGGCCTTCTTTGGGGAGGATTCTCAAGCCACCACTTCTGAGGCCTTCTTTGGCATTTTTGCAGAGTTCATGAGCAAGTTTGAGGTGAGCCATGGAGGAGATCTGAAATGCTCCTTAGGGGATCACACCAGGGCCTTCTCCTTGAAGTCCAACTGGGAAAGGGTCCCAGTAAATGACATGTCCTCTTTTCCCGATGGGGAAGGGTTACAAGCTCAGTGCTGGTGGTCTAGAATGGGCAGAGGAAACAGGAAGGGTGCGGCAACACTGACCACACCCTTGCCTTGTGTTCCCATTACTCAGCGAGCACTCAGCGACCTGCAGGCTGGGGAGGGTCCTCGCAGCTCTGGGATGATTTCGCCTCTAGCCTGGTGACAGTGGTCATGCTGAGTCCTCTGCAGCCTGAGCCTGGAAACAGACTCCGAAGGCTGTGCCCCAAGATGCCACCAAGGTCAAGGTCCAGGGCCGCTGCAGCTGGAGCGTGGATCGTGTGGCTCAGCTGCAAGAGGGAAGGGCCTGGGTGCAGCCAGGTCACCTCCCAGGTCTCCAGCTACCTCAGCTTCCGAGCTCCAGCCCAAACCTCCTCAGCCCACCCTCCAGCCAGCGGGGACTCCCTGTGCAGTGGGAACCTGGGTGGCTGTGGCCTGGCTGTGCCTGGCACTTCCTGGGTTTTCTGCAGCCACCCCTGTCTTGCTGTGGGCCTGTTAAATAAAGTGCTGCTGGGCACCCCTGGGATGCTGAGCCCACAGGTTGACTGAGAAGTGGTCACAGCCTTGGAGCAGTGTCTACAGCTTGGGGGAGGCACACCCACCAAGGATGTGTGAACGTCCTCATTATGTCCACTCCAGGGGCCCACGGGGAGAAGAAGGACGCCATGGGCTCACACCACTGGGCCAGCATCAGAAGGCCTGGGGCCTCTTGCCCTGGACTTTGAGGGCCTCTCAGAGGACACTGGGCTGGCAGGATGGAGAGCCCAAAGTACTTGGGCCCTTGGGATGTATGTACCAAACCTAGTCTTGGAAGCAAAAGAAGAGACATGGATAGGAAGAGAGGGACCAGGAGGAGATACAGGAAGAACTAGAATTGAAAGATTTCAGAATTGACATTTCAGTCCAGTGGACAAGCTCAGATTCAGTTTAAAGGTGATCACATTCCAGGTGGGGAGCCTGGGAGTGGAATGGAAAGAGAAGTACACGTTTGGGTGACAGAATTTGGTGGCCAATTGCTAAGTTTCTCATCCTGATGGAGATGGGCAGCAAGGCAGGTTTGGGGGCACATGCACAATCTGGACACCTGTGGGACCCTAGAGATTGCTTTAAGTAAATCTAGGAACAGAGACAGAAATGAGCTGGATGCTACCAGCAGGTGGAGCAGTGAGCAAGGTTTACTTGTGCCTTGTTTTCCATGCTCTGATTGGCAGATCCCTGCAACGACCCTGTTACCTCTTCCCTTGACTTTTTCTTTTTTTTTGGCAGAGAAGTATAAAATGGGTTTTCAGCTTGTCTCCCCCACTTCAATCTACTTCCAGGCAGAATTTGGGACCCATTTGGTTCATCCAAGATTTGAGGCCATGTGTGTTCTTTGTTCTTCATTCACATTCACCATATAAAAATGCATACCTATAAAATGTAGACTTCAAGGAGGACTCTGGTTAGCGGGTTACATCTCTTCCCCAGCTTCATGCTCAGCTTCCGTAAGTTCCCAGTGCCCGAATCTCTGGGGAATAGATCAGATCCGTTAGAATTCTCATGTGAGATCCAAAGAGATTACTGATTCCACCACCAGGTGTGATCCCCAGGCCCTGCTACAACCTTACAGCATTTTCCTGGAAGTTAGAAACATGTACCACCTTTGGGAGATCCAGTCCCTGGATCACACACCTTGGTGAGTCAAGCACTAGCTAGGATTTCCCCCTAACATACCTTGTATCTGTTATCTATTTGCCACAGCAATGCAGTGTCACAAACTATCCCCAGACTCAGTGGCTTAAAATGACAACTACTTAGTGCTCAGGAGTCTGTGGGTCACCTGGGCAGTTCTGGGCTGTGTTCAGAGGATGCGTTCCTGTCTCTACAATCAGTGAGTCAGCTAAGCAGCGTGACTAATCAGGCAAGGTTCTCATCCATGTCTGAGGCCTTGGCTGAGAAAGCGGGACAGGATTGCCATGCATCCTGCATGCATTAGCCAGGATCACTTATATAAAGGAGCAGGGGTCCAAAAGAACAAAAAAGCAAAGGCACAGGAAGTCCCTTCCTTCCATCTTTTTCATTACATTGTGTTCTCAACACCAGTAACGAGGGCAGCTCAGGTGCTAGAGGAAGGGAAATGGGTTCCATGCTTGATGGGAGATGCTGCGTGAAACTTGTCGCACAGGAAATGCACTCAGGGAAGGGTGGAATATCAGGGCCACTTTTGCAAACAACCTGATGGCCAATCTGTTATTAGGTAGCCCCTTGCACCTTGAGCTGCTGTATCCTTTAAGATGTTAAAGAGGTTTTCAGCAACCTGTTGTCCTGCTGTCTCATGTATGGGAATTTGGAGGAATTTCCGGTCTGATTCCTGGAGTGGGGAATACCCAGAAATGCTGGAGGTGGCCAGTAAGACACAAACCTAGCAATTATTTTTGTTTATTCTTTTGGCAAAATGCTGAACCCAGTCTAGGAAAAAGTTGGTTTCTAAAATGGGAATAAGTAAAACAAAAGATGATAATTTCACAAATACATAGTGAAAATTACTGATCTGGATCTCTTTTGAAATGAGTACTTTACGTCTTATCAAGGTTATCAAGAATAAGTGGCCTTTGTGCCTAGAGGTGAAGTTCCTGTGGTGAGTTCCATGGTTTAACTTAACTGTGACAGTTCCAGCTTGAAATGCCAAGAACCTTGATGGCTGTAGGAATGGAAAGAGGACAGGAAAAGGACCTTTCCAGGGAGGAGTTAATCATGAGATTGTCTGACTATTCTTACAGATCTTTCTCAACACCAAAGAACCAGGCCTGGTTGGCCATCCTGGTTGTGGCAAGACCTTAAGACCAAATTCTTTTAAAGTCTATTGAAATTTGTTCAAAGCAATAACATGTTTTGTTAGTGAAGTTTATTCCTCATCAAATAGGATGATCAAATAGAAATGTCTAAGAAAAGGTGAGCCATACAAGGCCTACAAGAATTGAGTCCCAGAGAAGAAACAGGAGCTGTTTTAGAATTAAATTTTTTAAAAAAGGACCAGTGGTAAAACCTTTTTCTAGGGTAAGGTTGTTTCCTGACATAGCTCTTGTTTTTTTTTTTTTTTTCCTCACAATACTGGGGTTTGAACTCAGGGCCTCACACTTGCTAGGTAGGTGCTCTACCACTTGAGCCACTCCACCAGCTCTTTTTTATGTTGGGTATTTTCGAGATAAGGTTTCATAAACCATTTGCCTGGGCTGACTTTTTAAGATGTAATTTTAAGATCCAGTGAGCTCTTTCTACCTTCCCAGAGTATTGGGGCCTCCAAGAAAAGTATAAGTAGAATTTGATTCCTAAGACCTTGGCTGATTATTGAATAATCTCAGAGGCAAAGGAGGTCCATTGTCCCTTTGAAGTGACAAGGGAAGACAAAATCTGGGAATTCTTTAGTGTAATAGGGCCATGTTAATCTCAGTGGCTTTTTCAGTCCAGGTAGGGAAGGTCTCAATCCATCCATGAAAGTATCTACAAAAACCAGAATGTATTGAAACCCTTGATATGGCAGTAACTGGGTGAAATCTACTTGCCAGTCCTCTTCCAGATAGTAAAAGCCATGTCTTTGAACTAGGGAGGTTAAATCCAGAGGGCATCTGCTCTGAGAATTGTTTAATGAGCAGACAGAGCAAGTCTTAGTTACTTCTTTGATAGTCTGAGCCAGGCCCTTCCCTGTAAACAGTTACATAGCTGGGTTAATTTGTATCTTCCAAAGTGTCAAGACTTATGGGTATTCCTAATGACTTGACATTGATGGCCTGAAGTAGGTGCTTAGTGTCTCAAGATTAAACCATCCACTTGCATTCAGATTGTACCCTTTTCAGAGGCCTACTGTGTCTCCTCTGGGATGTAATTGGGAGTAATGTATGAGACCACTGAGTGGGTGGGAATCAGGCCATCTCTCAAAGAGTCCGCAGTTTGGTCATCAAATCAGTTTCCCTCTGCTACTTGAGGTTCCTTTTCAATGTCCCTAGCAGTGACTATGGCTGTTCTAAAGGGTTGCCTGCCGTAAAAGCTAATAGTCAAGGGTCACACCTAATGGGATTCTCTCTCCATCCAAATAGCAGTAGGCAGTGCTGGCAGTAGAGTGGCTCAAGTGGTAGAGCACCTGCCTAGAAAGTGTGAGACCCTGAGTTCAAACCCGGGTACTGCCAAATAAGATGCAGATGCTGTAAAACCAGGAATCTGATTTAGATCTGAATATATGATGACCCTTTTCCTTTTCCTACCTCAGCCAGCTGAGCTGATGCATTGAATGGCAATAATTTGCCCCATCCCCTGGGATAAAGAGACCACAGTATATGAGACCCTGCAAGTACCCTCCTGAACAAAAGAACTTCCACCTCTGTTCCAGATATAATCTGAGTTGTCTGCTCTACAGGCAGAAGGTAGCAATGGAATGCCTATGCAGTCATGTGCAGGGAGTGTGTTCTTATGGAGTCAAGATAAAAAGGTGGTAGAATTGAAAATATTTCACATCTATAGAGTTACTTCTGGATTTTCTGATATTAAAGTCTGATACTCTAATAGATGGTTGTTAGACAGCCAATCAGGCCTCTTTAAGTTCTAATAAAGGAGCCACCTCATTGGGGGGCAGGTGGGTGAGACCTCCAAGCGCACTCCCGGAGTTAGCATGGATGCCTTCTGTACTGAGCAGTTGTAGCTATTTCTCCCAGGCAGCCAGGCCAGCCTTTAGCCGCTGGATCTAAACTGTTTAGACAAGTGCCCCACAGGCCTTTTTCCTGTCCCCAGGGACTGCGTCAGCATCCCCAGGGCTATTTCTTGCTTTTCACTCACACTGGTTAAAAGGATCTGTCTCTCAGAGGCAACCCCAGGGCCAGAGCATATAAGAGGGAGTCTTTGAGCTTCTGAAGGGCTGGTAATTATTCCCCCTCCAGAGTCAAGAGTTCTAATTCTTCATTGCCTTTCAAAGCCTTATGTAGGGGGTTTGGCTTACCATAGACTAGAATTCAGAGTCTGCAAAATCCAGCGAGGCCTCAAAAGGCCCAGGGTTGCCTATTGGTAATAGTCAGGGGCAATCTCAGTGTGGTCTGTACTAATTCCAGAGAGAGAGCCCTCATTTCTGGCGTCAGGATAAAACCCAAATAAGTGACCTTGTTTCACCAATTGTGCCTTTTTCTTGGATACTTTAAGTCCACCATCAGCCAGGAAATTTAAGGCCCCCATGGCTTGGTCTTTGGCTAATCCGTCTGTCAGGGAGCAGATGAGAAAGTCATCTACATATTGTAATATAGTTCCAGATTCTAATTTGAGGTCTTGTAAAACCTTTGGCCAAAATGGTAGAGAGGCTATCTCTGAACCCCTTTGGGAGGAGCAGTCCAAATTAACCAATTCAAGTGGTCAAGAATCTGACCACTTAAAAGCAAACAGTTACTGAGAGTTTAGAGCCAAGGGAATGCAGAAGCAAGCATCCTTTAGGTCTAGGATGTGTACCATTGGGTATCTGGAGGGATTTTTTTTCCCAGTAGTATTTAAGCATTTAGGACTCCTGGATGGATTAAGACAACAGTTTCATCAACAGTCCTCAGTTCTGTACTAACTATATTCTCTGTTAGGCTTGTGAATACCCAATATAGGAATGTCACATGGGAAGTCATAAAGGAACCAACAATTCACAAGTCAAACACTTGATTATGAAGGGCCTCAGTCCTTCAACAACTTCTGCCTTTAATGAGTATTGTTTTTGATGAGGGAATGGTACAGATTCAAATTCTACTAAATTTGAATCTGTACCAGTGGGACTTTTATGGCCCTCCTAGAAGTCCCCATTTCCAAACTAAAGTGTTAATAGGAAGGTCCCCTTTGGTGTCATCCAAAAGGAACTGAATGGCCCTGTTTCCCATGTCCAGCATCACCCTTGGCTCAGCCCCATGTCTGAGAATGGTACAGGTGGGCACTGGCTGATTCTGAAGGTCTTCTCACTCCTGGGTCATCATTTGGTGAGAGCTCAGCCTGAGGTTCCTTTGGCTCTCAGGACAATCAATCTTCCAGTAATCTTCCTTCCCACATTGCAGGCAGGAGTTTCAGAGGGCTTTTCCTTACTGGGACCACCTTTCTTCTAGTGTCTGGGCTTTTTGCAATGGTGGTAGGCCCCTTCAGGGTCTCCTGGGTTTTGCCAGGATGGAAAAGGGTGGCCTTGTAAGTCAGTCAATATCTGGGCTTTCCTTTCCTCCTTTTGCACTCTTTCCTCTGACCCTTCAAAATCCCCTTCTCAATTTTGATAGAGAAGGCTACCTATAGTCAATTTTTGTAATCTTCTCCCATTTTTTGGCAGTGGGGTTGAACTCAGAGCCTCATGCTTGCTAGGCAGGCACTCTAACACTTGAGCCACTCCTCCAGCCCTGTTTGGGGTTGGATATTTTTCAAGATAGGATCTTGTGAACTATTTTCCTGGGCTGCCTTTGAACTGCAATTGTCCTGATCCCTGCCTCCCAAGTAGCTAGGATTATAGCCATGAACCACCAGCACGCAGCTTTTAACTTTCTCCTTATATTTGGGGCAGACTTGGTGGCAAATTTATCTCTCAAGATAAGGGACCCTCCATTGAGGTAGGGTCCATAGAGGTATGCTTGATTAGAGCCTCTTTTAGTCTCTCTGTTGGATTTTCATTAGGTCTTTGGCCAGTGCTGGACAATTTAGTATAAAGGTTTCATTCTACCAGTGTGTAATCCTTCCACTATACAAATTATCATTTTATCTCTATACCAGTGTCACCCCATTATAGTCCCAATGGAGATCATATTGGGGGACTGCTATTTTTCCTATGGGGTATTTAGGGTCAGTCCTGTGGAGGTCAGCAAAAGCCTGAGTGGCGTGGTAGAAGGCTTCAGTGCACTTATCAGTATTATCAGAGAACTTCCCTAAGTCCTGTTTGATTTGTTCTAGATCCTGCATAAAAAGTTAATTGGTTCTGGGAGGGGGGCATAGCTCAGTGGCTGAGCACCTGCCTGGCAAGTGCAAATCCCGGAGTTCAAACCCACGGACTGCTCCCCAGTGTCCTCCAGCCTCCTGGAGGGGGAGACATTTGGCAGGTAGAGGTCTTGGATAGGAAAGGAATCCAGGGTGCGGAGACTGGGATCAGGAGCAGAGGGGGTGCTTGGTATTGGGGAGTAAAGTGAGGAAGGGGCTGGTGTTTTGGGGTCCAAGTTAGGAGGCTGGAACTATAGAGAATACCCCAGGTTAGGTGACATAGTTGAAGGGCCCAATGTTACCAGCAAAGCAGAGTGTAATCTGTAGGTAACTCAGAGATTTTCCTGGTCCCTCAAAGACAAGAAAGCCTAGATTATGGGACTTCTAACCACTTTCCCTCTTTTTCTTTTTTTTTTTTTTTTTGCCAAATAGATTCAATTGCAAAATAGTATTAAAATGTATTCTTCTGTTTTCAGGCCATTTTCTCTACTCTCTAATTGTGATCGTGGCCAGGCTGTGTTGCAGAAAAAGATGAGCCTTTTTCCTGAGGGTTGTAGGAAACCTGGCCCAGTTCTTCAGAATGCATCCCAAAGGAGAGTGCAAAGGGATAAAATGTTGGGACCCCAAAAAAGAAAAGAAAGAGTGGTGCTGGAGGAGGGGCTCAAGCAGTAGAGTGCTTGCCCAGCAAGCATGAGACCCTGAGTTCAAACCCCAATACCACCAAAAAATAAAAAAAGAGGTTCCTAGAATGATTTCCCCCATAGGCTGTAGAATCTTGGTATAGTGAGTTGAACCATTAGGTCAGGGGAGGTGTTCCCCATCTTATGCTCTAGTGACATCTGGGTCTTCAAGGTGCCCCTCGGCAGCCCCAGGAGACTGGTGTAATGTGCCTGTCCAATCCCCATCTGTCTAGGTCCCTCTTATCTTTTATTGGGGTACCGATGGATTAAAAACTTGCACAATCTCCTGTCAACTTCTGTAGGGAGGGAGGCTCATTACGAACTCAAGGGAAGACTCCTTATTGGTGAGAAGTGTGTGATAGGGCAGACCTGTAGGGCCTTCATGTCCTGTGGACAGCTGGGAGTTTGGGACAGAGAGGAACATACCAAATGACTGAGAAAGGCAGGGAAAGTGTTGGGGCAAACGTCTGACAAGCTGAAAACTGGAGCCACATTGCCCTATAGCAAGTAACCATGGGGGAGCAAGAGGGTCCAGGTTGGGTGGACCCAAGCAAAGAAACCAATAGGTGGGATGTGCCCAAGGAGCCTCTTCAGAACCATCACAGGTCAAGACAGGGGGTCTCTGTGTGGTCTGGGAGACAGCAAGGGGGTCAAAGAAAGAACACAGCATGCTCTGTAAAATGAAGCCACAGGTGGTCATGCAATGAATCAGGCTTAGAAACAGACAGGACAGAGACCGAAAAGACAGCTGGTTCCAGAGATACAAGGTGGTCTTGAAAGAAGTGACAAAGAAGACAAAGGGGGGGCGTAAAGGACCGATAGTGGACACCACAAAAACACCAGTATCTGAATCTGAATAAAGCTGGCACACACAAGAGTGGCGAGAAACACAGCAAAAATGGCAGGAGCACCCCATAGGATGAAGGCGACCACCAAGAAGGCTCAGCTCAGATCCCTAGGCTAGGAGGAGCTGGTGTTGTGTTTAGGCCATGTCTCATCTTAACCGTGAGTTTAAACTCCCATTTGCAGCCTTCATATTGGCACAAGAGGGCCTCCTTCCCTCTTCTCCTCTACCTCTTAGGGCATGTCCTCTCCTGTGACTGACATCTCCCTTGTTCCCTTGTTCCATAACACAAATTGTGACTACCCTTCACCACATAAGACAAAACCCACAGAGAGACACCATCTGCCATTATAATAAGATTAAAACGACATGTGAATGACCCAAACATAACTCTTGGTCACTCCAAATGGCTTAAGCCTGGTAGTGTGTTTTGGCGGCCTTTGCATTTTTTTTATAACTAGACAGGGTGGAACATGCAACTTACATAGAGCTGACCACCTTGTCCTCCAGATCGTTGTGTTGCTGGACATGAACCAAACACTCCCTCGCCCCTCTGCTGGCATTCACTGCTGTCTGAAGACTTTAACATTTCTAGTTAGTGAGGAATTCTTTCAGCTCCTCTATGTCAGAAAATGTCCTCATATTTCCTTTGCTTTAATGGGATTCTTGCTAGAGTGTCCCCAACACTTTAAATGTATTCCTCCCCCTCTTCTCAGTTGCAGTGTTTCTGAAAGAAATCTGATCTCACCTGACTTTGTTCCTCTGTATATAAATATGTCCCCCACACTGTTTGCATAGCTGTTTTAAAACTTTTCTCACCAGTTTGGAAGTTTTAGTGTGATTTGTCATAGTGTCCCCTTCTTCATGTTTCTGTGCTTGGGGATTGTTGAACTTTTTGGTTCTTGGGTTTGTGGTTTTCATCAACTTTGGGGGAATTCTCCCCTTCATTGCTTCTCCAATGCCCCAGCTTTCTTTGCTGGTTGAAATTGTCCACAAGTTCCCCCAATGCTCTTCAGTTTAATTTTCCTGTCGGTTTCATTGTATACGGCCTCGATAGCTCTGTCTTCGAGTTTTCATGTTTTGTTTTGTTTATCCCTGAAATGCCTTTGATCTTGTCCAGTGTAATTTTCACCTCAGATTTTATACTTTTCACCAGTAACAGTTCTGTTTGGGTCTCTACTCAAGTTTTTGAACATGTGAAATACAATTATAAACTGTTCTGGTGTTCTCTACTAGTTATAACATCTCAGCCATTTCTGAGCTAGTCTTTATTCACTGGTTTCTTCCTCATAGCTTATATTTTTCCTGCCTATTTCTCCCACTCTCACCTCCTTCTCCTAAGCTCTGCCCCTTCTCCCCTGTTCCACAGTCTGGAGAGGTCCTTGTTTCCACCTCTGATGGGTCACCGTCCTTCACTGCATAGGGACCAGTGTCTTGAGAACCATTGCTTCTGTGTGTGGGAGGGTTGCAGGAGGAGGGTAAATCCAGTCCATTAGTTCATCACCACTAAAAGCACATGTCTTAATGTTTGAGTCATAGTTAGAAAGCCTTACCCCACATGGAGGTTACAGAGAAATCCACCTGGTTCCTTCTTTTCTTGTAAGGTTTCATTTTGACATTTAGATCACTGACCCAGTTGGAGTTGGAGTTTATTCTTCTATGGTGTGAGGTATGGATGCAGTTTGATCCATGTCCAAGTGGTTAGCATTTGCTTTAACAAATTTGTATTAATCAGTCTTGTGTGACTGCAATGAAACGCCAGAGGCAGCTCACTTGTAAAGAAAAAAGGTTGCTTATCTCACCAGTTTGAAGGTTCATGGGTGTGATGAGGCTACAGCTCCATTTTGGGCTGTGTCACATCACAGTTGAGCTATGTGTTTAGGAGCTCACATTACCAAATAGGAAAGTCAGAGTCTGGTGTCCCTCAGTCCCTTCTGAGGGCACAGCCTCTGAGCTAAGGACCTCTCATTAGGTCCCACCTCCCCAAAGTTCTACCACCCCCTAACAGTGCCACCTGGGGATCAAGCGTTTAATCACAGTGCACTCTTGGGGGACACTTAGGCCACACCCAAACCATAGCACAAATGATTGGGACATTCCTGTTATCACCTAATCAGAAAAGTCTTTCTAGATTCACTTTTCTTTTTCTGCTCTTTCGGGTTTTTTTGTTGTTTGTTTGTTTTCATTGGTTTGGTGGGGGAAGTTGGGGTGTTTTTGTTTTGGTTTTGGTGCTGGATTTTGAATCTAGGGCTTTGTGCATGTTAAGCATGTGCTCTGCCCCTGAGCTACACTTCCAGCCCTACCAAGCTGTTTTAATCATAGAGGCCATGTTTAAAACCTAGTACTGTTAGGCCCCTTTCATAGCTTGTTTTCCATTTACAATTTTCCTGGCTGTTCTCCATTCCTCCCTTCCCAGTATGGACTTCTGTGTCATCTGGAACAAATTCTGGACCTTGTGTCTTTGCAGGAGTAAGCTTGTTGTTTTTGTTAGGATCATATTTCCATAAAGTAACTTAGGGTAACTGACACCTTTATGTTATTAAGTTGACCTGTCCAAGAGTAAGGAATATTCCATTTGTTCCTCTCTGCCTGCATACCTTTCAGGAGTAAAGATATCCTAGTAGAAACACCCTGTGTGCATTTGGGTTGCATCTTCTTACTCTATGAGAGCAGGGCTGTTGATTTGCGTGTTACCTGCACTGTGACATGACAGTTGTTTTATGGATTTGGTCTCATCGTCAGTTCTCTGAGTTTTAATGTCATCTGCAAATGAGAGTCATTTCTCCTTGGTTTCATTCCTTTAGCTGTTTCCTCCCGTTGGAGGAAATGAGTGTTTTACCTCGCTCCTGATTTTAGTGAGAGTGTGCGTCTTTTCTCCACTGAGGAAAATCCCGACTTCAGTATTCATTTCCATTTCTTATTTTCTGAGAAAGTTCCTGAGTTACTATTCTGTGTCCCCTTTGTTAAACAAGATTCTTATGTGAGGATTTTTTTTTTTTAAACAATCCAGTCTCTAAGTTCTAAGCATTCTTTGCCCAATGCTCTTGTTTTAATTATTTAAAAATATGGGTCAGGAGACATAATTTGAGTTCTGCTTCCTGTATGAATTTGGTTCCACTGGTGTTGATCACTCATATTGATGCTGCTCTTTCATTCATGCTCTTTTCCTCAGTTCGCCAGTGAGTCTTGCTTTTCTTTTGCCGTTTGTAGCGAAGAGCAGCCAGTGTGAATGTGCTCCAGTGATTACCCCAACTGATGCCTGGTTCATTTCTGGAGACCATGGCTGCGGAGTATGAGAGCTGTCTGGGAGGCCACCTTGTTAGATGGCCATCACTTCATTTTCCTAGAAGAGGAAAAGCAGCAGCCAAGTCAATCTGTTCAAATTGCTTTCCGTTAACAAGGGTTTTCTACATTTGCTGTATGGGAAGATCCACGTACAGTGTGGCTAGGGATAAATAAATACTCTGGTTTGCTGAGACAGCCCTGGACTGCACCTGCATTCCTGGTGTCCCACCCAGAGGTTTCTCTTTGGACAGTGCATACATGGTCGCCCTGATAATGGACTCTATGACATCTGGCTGCCAGAGGTTTCTCTTGCAGACTCAGCACTTGTCCTGCTGCTCTGTAAACTGACCCCAGGTACCAAGCAAACTGCTCGGGTCCTGTGGCTCATTTTCCTGTCATCAATCTCTGTTCCTACTGGAGCCCCAGCCTGTTAATTGGCCTCAAGTCTTCAAGGGCTCTACTGGAGACTGCCCACTTTGCTACAGGCAGCCTGGATACAGTGTGTGTCCCAAGGCTCTGATTTCTTGGGTCTCCTTCTTGTCTCTGTACATCAAGGATATGCATGAGACACTGCTGGTGGAAGAACTTCTGTGTTCCGGTACTCTTAGTAGAATGGAACTAATTTTTTTTGTTGAGTTGGACTTATTTTCAAGGCGGGAAAATAATTGTGTATGTTTGATTTACTCTCTTGAGTTAGAATTAATTGTTATTACTGTTATTGTCAGAAGCTGACTTTGGGAATGTGCCTTCTTGGCATCTTTTGACCTGTTCTTCTTCGCTAAACACTTAAATATTGATGCTACTTCACTGGTACTTTTTATACCTCATCATCACCTTTCTTCCTTAATCCTGTAGAATACACAGTTCACCTTTCAGGACTTTAAATTAATTGGATCTGTGAAGTCTAATTGGAACATAGAGTTGAAGTAGTTTGGGTTGTGTTTGTTAATCTTCTTCGTATATCACGCTAATAACAACTTCAGGTGTTCATTCAAACTATATATTGCTGCAAGAATAAAATGTTTGAGATATGATGCTTGAGCTGGGCTGGGGGGGTGGCTCAAGTGGAAGAGCACCTGCCTCCAAGCACAAAGCACCGATGTCTTCAACCCCCAGTACCCCCTCAAAAAGAAGATGTTGCCAGGTGCCAGTTGCTCACACCTGTAATCCTAGCTACTCAGGAGGCAGAGATCAGAAGGATTGTGGTTTGAAACCAGCCTGGGCAAGTAGTTCATGAGACCCTATCTCAAAAAACCTTATCACAGAAAAAATAGGTTTGTTGGAGTGCTCAGTGTGTAGGCCCTGAATTCAAATCCCAATACCACAAAAAATAAATAAATAAAGATGTTAAGCTGAAACTCTAAGTAAAAAAAAAAAAAAAACTTAGCAATGCGGTTAACCAGAGGTAACTGGCTATGCAAATAAAAGAGGCAAAAAGGATCTGAGAGCTGAAACTGGGTGAGAGCACCAGGATAGTGATGAGAAGGAAAGAGACAAAGCCTTAGTCGAGTGCTGAGGACCATGAAGGGATCTGAAAGGGGAGGGAATGGCCAGCAAAGAAGACCCAAGAAAGTGACAAGGAGTAAAACACATGTATTTGTTTATATGTGTCTCCTCGTTAGGCTGTCACTGTCTTGAGAATGGGAGTGGGGTTTTACTTGTATCCCCAAAACTCACATAGTCTAGTTGCAAAATGGGAACTCAGTTGTGTTTTGATTTTAATTTTTGTTTCTTACATATTGAAAACCTCAAAGGTAGTCAAGCTCCAATATCGTTTGTTAAGTTGTTCAGTGTTCACAGTTAACTGTACCAGTGAACTTGAGAAAATCTTGTCTCCAGTGCCTTTTTCATGTCACTCAACTCTGTGCTGCTGTTGCAGGAACCGGTGTCCTTCAAGGGCGTGGCTGTGGACTTCACCCAGGAGGAGTGGCAGCAGCTGGACGCTGACGAGAAGACCACGTACAGGGACGTGATGCTGGAGAACTACAGCAACCTCGTCTCCGTGGGTGAGGCCGCTTGCTATCTAAACACTTGAAATTTAGACTCTTCTTGAGTTTGAGGAAACAAATGGTAAGCTCTTTTTAGTTCCTTTTGGGCAGAGGTCAAGTTTTGTATTTTTACCTCTCCATTGGAAGGTTCTGATTTTGATAAGTAAAAAATGGGGTCTTTATTGTATAGCATGGGTGGCAGCATCTTCTGCAGTCGATTTCTGAAGTCAGCCAGCTAGTCCAAGTACCTCTGCATTTCTTGTTAACAGGGTACGATGTTACCAAACCAAATGTGATCGTTAGGTTGGAGCAGGGAGAAGAGCCATGGATGATAGAAGGTGACTTGTCCTCTCACAGTTGTCCAGGTGAGTGAGTAGAATGTCAAATTTTAGAAAATGGTCATCCCAGTTGTAGGGCAGCTTTAGGAACTTGATGCTTAAGGCTTTACACCAGATGCAACATAGGAGTATGGAAACTCTTGTTTGTCTTCAGAAAAAGTATTGTGATAGGGACGTGACCAGTTGGGGAAATTGTAGTCATCACATTGAAAGGAAATTTATAATTAAACATAATGAGCATTGACTTTGTATCATAAACTCTTCTAAGCCCTGGTTGTGAGGTCTCTCTAAATGGTAGGAAATTTACAGCAGTGTAGAGAGACAAAGATGTGGGAAGAATCTAGGGTGGTCATCTTGGTATGCAGTGATGTCTTGCCATTTAATATAAATTTTGATGCATTTCTCCCAGACGTAGTCCATACTTAATATTAAGTTACCTTTGCACATGTGCCCAGTAATTATTCTCCCACTGACCCTTTTCCTCCAAATCATCCCACTTCTTCCTGGATCAGCACCCTTTCAATGACTTTACACTCTGCTCATAATTTCTTGGGTTTTTTTTCACCTTTCCTACCAAAGATTGACTATTTGTAAAGTAACAAAGGTGCTTATGTTCAGTGTGGATTTACTCACTTTTTCCACTACTACTGAGTTCCTGCCCACCCTCCTCCTTCCACACATCTCCCCACCCATGTATGTGTGCATGTGTGCAAAAAAAAAATCAAAGGAAAGCAAGCCCTATACACTCATAATTAGTTTTATTTGTGGACAGTGGTCCTAAGTGAGAATCAGTCCCACAAATGAAATATGTAGATACCACTCCCATTCGGTAGCTTGTGTGTTCAAATTGACAAGGTTTATTTAATTGTGCTTCTTTTCAGGAGAAGTCTGCAAAGCTGGTGACCTAGTAGAGGACATTGAAGGCAAGCATTTGAGGCAAGCTGTCGACATCAACAACCAAGACCTGCTGGAAGACAGAGGGTGTGCATTTGAAAAAATGTGCAATGTAGAATCTCTCCTTGTTTCACCAAGCATGATAGCTCACAGTTGTGTCTCCTGTGGAAAGAATTTAGAATCTATTTCAGAATTAATTAGTAGTGATGGAAGCTATGCAACAAAGAGATTTGGAGAGTGCATTGAATGTGGAAAAACATACGGAGAGACACCCTATGAGTTTAATCAAAATAGGGATGTCTGTTCTCAAAGTGAGGAAAGTGTTCTCCGGGAAAGAGCATCTGGGATTTCATAAGAAAAGAAATCTGTCGGAAGGCTAAGAGGGATGAAGAGGAGTCAGTGGCATGGAGTGGTCAGGCAAGGGGGTTTCAGGATTTCCTAAGCAGACATCAAATCGCCCTGGGCACACTGCAAGGACACAGAGGTACCTTTACTCAGCCCGAGGACATTAGGATGCTTGCTCTGCAGACTGCTAGGGCAGGTGGGTGCAGTCTCCCCCCATATCCTCAGCTCTGGTACATAACACTGGATCTGGAAAGAAAAAGGCTCCCTGAACCAGTGCTGCTCCCCATGGAGACCTCTCCCCATGTCCAGCTTCCGCTTTTTTCTACTCCCCACACCCCTCCTTTCCACACCCCTTCCCTTCTCTCTCTAATCCAGCCCCATGTACCCAAGATCCCCACCTGCTGCCGTTCCTCTGGGGAAACTGAGTCTTTCAGCCCATGGACCTGGATCAACTCAACTACCAATTTGTGGAACAGGGGCCCAACCCATACCTGTTAGCATACACGAAGGAAATCGTGTCTGGTTTGCACCTGGTTGTCCTCCTCCATGACATTGGCCGGGGAGCTGGGGAGATAAATCAGGGCAGTTGTCAGAGGAACAGCCAGGGAGCAGCTGCACCCGGGGACAGGGATGGTGCAGCAGAAAAGCCCCGGGGATCTTCATAGAGAAGGCTGGGTGGTAGAGAGGCCCGGGGGTATCAGAACATGTGAGCAGAGAGGGTCACAGAGTGCAGGCCCTGGACTCAGCGCCCAGTCCATCCATGAGAACTGTGTGGACTGGGGTCATCCAGCAGAGCCTGTCGGCAGAACGCCATGCCAGGATAGGGTGCCATGTCAGGAACAGACTCGGGGCAGCAACCTTTCCAAGCTCAGCTGAGTGCTGCCTAGGACAGGCTGGGGTCCTCACCCTGGGCTGACAGTCGGAAGGCCACCTGGAGGTGAGGGGTGGGAACTAGTTTACTGAGAAACTGAAATGGGGCTCGTTTTCCTTGGCATGGGGCTGAAGCCTCTCCTGTAGGAATTCAGACATTGTCAGAGGGATACTGCCTTTCTGTCCCAGAGTTGGCGACGGGACGGTGATGGAAGGAGTCCTTGCCAGCACCTGCCGGAGGAAGGCTCTCCTAAAACTAAAATTTGCTTGGCACCCCCCAGCTCTACAAAGTAAGAAGTCGTGAAAGCTTTTGGACCTTGGATAATATCACAGCGCTGGCCCCTAGGGTGACGACGCCATCGGTCTCCACAACACGGTCTGTGTTAGAGCTCTTTGGCCAACCGCACCCAGACTCACAGGTGACACCATGAGTGTTAAAACTCCAGGGCCTTGTATGTGCAGCCCCTCCCCGCTGATGCTGACTCAGTTACAGCTGTCAGTCCTAAGGGGTGGTGACCTGCTGTGACAGCTCGAGGGCCTAGGTCTTTGGAACCACCAGATTTGACAGCAACCTGTGACACAGCTGTGGGGCCTACGGGGTCAGGACCACTGGTGCTTGAAAACAGTTGTTAGGACCAATGTCCTAAACCTCGGACCTTGCTAATGGGTGCGTCACAGCTCTCTGCCTTAGGATGTTGGGGTTCTCAGGTGTTTGACACTGGCTAGAGGTACAACTGTCTGGTGGGCAGTTCCGAGGAGCCTTGTCAGAGGCACAGCCAGGGAGCATCTGTGCCTGGGGACAGCAGAGAAGCGTGGGGTTGGGGTTTCTCACAGAGCAAGGCCAGGTCGGAGGACAGAGGGCCAGGCGGAGCAGACCCTGTGAGCAGAGTTTCACAGTGGTCAGGCCCTCGGCTCAGTGCTGGCAGGACTCCATGGCAGGACAGGGTGACATGACTCACAGGATATCTTCAGCAAGCATCTTTGGGGGGCAGCTTTTCCAGGCCAGTGTGGGTGCTGCCCAGAAGTGGGCGGGCGTCCTCACCCAGGACACTCAGCAGGCCACCTGGGGGAACAGGTGGTTTTAGTTTGTTGAGAAACTGCAGTGAGGCTCCTTTTGTTTTGGCTGTGGCTCAAGCCTCTCCTCTAGACTTCCAGCATGCTTAGAGGGCTGGCTGTGAAATGTCACAGGATCGGGGACAGGGCAATGATGGCAGCTGTCCCCCTCAGCGTCCCTGCCTGAAACCCTGTGATGAAGGCTTTCCTTCAACCGAGCCTGCTGACCCGACGCTGCGAGGGGGCTTCCCTGTCACCCCCACCTTAGTGCTCACTTCTCTGGAACCTGTGGACACACAGCTGCCCCGTCAGTGGCAAGTAGATGGAATGGTTCCGTTGTCACAGTGTGAGCTGTGACCTCCCAGGGTCCACGTCTGGGACAACCCACCTTCCCCACCCAAGTCTCTCATCTGCACAGCAATACCGCCTCAGCTCCTGCTCCAGGACGGCCGAACTCAGCGTTCAGCCTTTAAAGTCCTGAGAGACATGGCACACTGACCAGCTGGGCTGGCACCGTCTCTATTCAGGAGGTAGCTAGTGGGCACCTATGGAATATGAGGCATGGGGCAGGCAGCGGGCTCAGGGTGAATCCTCGGGAGGGAAGTGGTCAGTGCCCTTGATTCACATAAGGAAATTGAGGCAAAGGAGACATGACAGAAGGGTCTCCCCACCCCCACACCTCCTATTTCTCTCATCCTGCTGCAGAGGCAGGACCCCATGACGCCTGCTTGGGAAATTTGCAGGTGCACAGAAGGGGGTCTTCATGTCTATGGGTCTGTGTGGGACCCCCTCCCACTTACCTTCCTATGACTGTCGGTGGAAATGCACGCTGATTCCATTCCCTGGTGGGGGCTGGAGATCCAGAAGTCCTGGGCAGAGGCAGCCACAGAACAGAAACCGCACTCAAGTCCTCAGACATGCAGGCCGAGTTGCACCCTGGGAAGGCAGAGAGATGCACACAGCCCACCCAGAGCAGGAGCTGGGTTTCCCGCTTGCCCGTGTCTCTGAGTTGAACGTGGAAGTGGCTCCACCACGGTTAGGGCCATGAGGCAGGTGGGCAGGCTGCTTGTCCATGAATGAGTTTTACTTGGGGCCCTTACAGAGCAGTGGGGACCGGCACATGCTGGCCTGCCTAGGCCACCACCCACTGGTTATGTGTCCGTATACTTACAGGCAGCAAGGAGGAATCTGTGCAGGGGGGCACTTGTTTTAGAAACTGTGCCCCACTTCCCAGGAGGAAACTAACAGTGGCAGTAGGCTTTCTGCCATCAGATGAAGAACTGGTGTCTTACTCTCACTTCAGCTCGGGCGGTGCCTCTGGTCAGTCATGTTGACAGCTCTCGCACCGAGACGGCGGTGCTCACATGTAATCCAGAAGACCCCTTCTCCCACACTTGGGCGAGCAACTGTGAGGCCCTTGGTCTGTCCCTCGCAATGAAAACGAAAGCTCCCTTGCTAGAGGGTGAGAGGTTCCGGGGCAGTTGTTACATTTTGTGTCTTTTTGGCAGCTTCTCACATCCTTTGAAAAGTAAATGTAGCTGTGGGTACAGGTGGTGTAGCTAAGGTGGAGCAATTTCCTAGAACGGGCAAAGGGCCCACCTGAGAAAATGTGTGACCCAGCAGCACACAGTAAGTCAGTCAGTGTGAAGGTCTGGGGTGCTGTGGTAGTGAAACTCCAGCTTCATTCCCAAGTTTGACAAGTTCTTGTCAAGAGAAGAGGAAAGTCAAATCCCCCCAAGCTCATCCTTACTTAGCCAGTCAGGGGGCATGAACTCATCCGTGAGCAGCCCCATCCATTGTGACCTTGGAACACCCAGCTCTGGAACCCACCCTGAGCTTGGTGTGGGCTGGGAGAGGCAGGCAATGAGGCCATCAGGCCAACCTGCATAGGAATGGAACGTCCTGACGCTGTTTGCCTTTCCATCAGGACATCACCGCCTGTCCGCTGAGGTCCTAAATGACAAGTCTCGTGGGAGACCTTTCGGCAGCCATGTTTGCAGCTGCGGCCCTGGGGCACGCTGCCAGGCGCCACTCGCTGAACTTACATGGCACTTCACGCCAGACATCTGTGTGCTGGGTGACGGGAGGAGCTCACGCCCTCCGGCCCTGGCGTCCACCACCTGTACTCAGCCTCCTTCCTGGGCTCCCTGGACGAGTCCCTGCTTGGATCTTGAGTTGGCCGAGATGTTGAAAGGCCATCGGTTTTCTCAGTCAGAGTCATCTGAAAGGTGTAGCAGAAAGAAAGCTGATCGGCACCCACAGTTCTACAAAGGAACAGCTCTCTGTCTCTGCATTGAATCAGTTCTGTTTTGGTCATTTGTAAAAAGGGCTGAAGATGGATGCCAGCCAGACATTCAACTGCTGCGGGGAGGCTCCATCTTTTTCCAGGTCTCACAACATTCAGACTTGCCTTCCTTGAAGTCCACTCCACCCACCTCCCCACCAACTGGGATTACAAATCTGTGCCACACGTTTCACATTGTAATTTTGAATTGTAAGAACTTGTCACCTTTCTACTTATTTGAATTAGCAAATGTGTTCATGGAGATGGGTTGAAAAATGAAGGTACAGATTTAAAAATCTATTTACTAGGAACAGAAGACTTTTAAAAATCTTCTGTCTACTGGGAACAGACTGAATAAAGGCAGAAAATTCACCAAATACTTAGGTACAGTAACCGTCTTTTAGGTACAGTAACCATCTTTGTGATAACCACGTGACCGACCGTTCAAAGTGTAAACACACAGATCCTAACAGCTACGGAGGGTGCTGCTCGTCTGTGAGCTGGCCTACTTGTAGTAGCCCTGTGAGTAACGAGGGTGGACCATCTTCCTGCAAAGATTTTTGTACCTGTGGAAGTTACTTCTGTGGGCCAGGCGCTAAGGCATGCCTGTAGTCTCAGGTACTGGGGAGCGGGATCAAGGGAGGTACAGAGTTCAAGTTCAGCCAGGACAAATTTAGCAAGACCCCATCTCAAGCAAGAACCCAGGCATGGTGTTTCACCTGTTGTCTCACTGTGATGAAAGGCACAGCTAGTCCAACAGCAGCCCAAGGAAATCCTGGACCCACTACCTGCAGAATAGCTTAAGCACAAAAGGGCCGTGGGTGTGGCTCCAGTGGCAGAGCGACAACCGAGCAAGGACCAGCCAGGCCTTTAGTTCAAACCCCAGTGTGACAAAAAGAAAAGCAAGGACTGTGGTATTTGTGAAAATAATTTTTGTTCAAGGCTTTGCAGAAGGGTTCTTTGCAAATCATACACTCCTCCTTTTTTCTCGTGTCGGGGTGGGACCAGGGCCTCCCACAAACTCGGCTAGTGCCGAACCACCACACCTGAGGCTGTTGCCTGTTTTCGTGCAGTTACTCTTAGCATATTCACAGAGTTGTGTAACCATCAGCACAGCCTCCGTTTAGAACATCTCACCCATCCTGCACACGAAGGATTTCACACACCCCAACGCCGGGATCTACTCTGTGCTCTCGAGAGGCAGGGAGACGTGTGCAATGGACTCTCGGTGACTTTGACATGAATACACAGGACCTTCTTCACGACTACAGTCACCCCGCTGTGCGACACCTCTCCGACCTGACCCCTCCTGTGGGAAAACTCTGTCCCCTTTGGTCCACAGATTCCCTCCCCTCCCTGCCACCCTCTCCACCCCAGCCTCAGGTAACCTCTGTCCTACTGCCTAGACTCCACAGAATGGGACCCAGCAGGACTTTGTGCGGTGACAGACGACTGAGTACAGTGACTCCCTCAGCCCACAGCGTGCAGGTATACCTCACCTTTGCATTGCACCCCACAAATGTATACACCTGGGGTTTTCAATGCAAACTGACATTACTAACGGCAGACAGAATAAAATGCAGGAGCCCTGCTCACCCGCCACACTTACTTGACCCTTGGCCCGTCTCTCCAAAAGCATGAAGTTGACTTTTTCTCTTGCTGACCAGCACACAACAACAACAGAGGCCCCTGACGAATTTGGCAAGGCCACGGGCAGCTCTCCTCCACTTCTTCCTGAAGGTCGTGGTCCCTCCATGGTCATCATCTCCCTGAGTGGGCCTGATCGTGCCACTCTGGGGTTGCCCACTGGTGATGGGACTTTCTGCGCCCAGGGTGGGGGGGCGGGGGGGCAGCCCACTGGACACGCTGCCTCGCTCTCCCTTCTGACCATCGCTGGTATCATGCCGGGCATCCTGAATGCCGCAGTGGGAGGCTCTGATGTTTCTGGCCTTCGTGGGTCCCCTGCAGGTGGCTACAGCAGGCCACGAGGCTGGTCTGCGGCCCTTCTGCCTATCGCCACCTTTTTGGTGTTCCGGGGCTACCGATTTGATGACGGAGTGAAGGGCAGTTGCACTGAGTCGCCTCTGGAAGGAGTTGACAGGGTCTGTCAGGGGCAGGCAAGGAGGATCGTCACAGTCCTTGACCTCTTCCTCTTGTCTGCTGGAACTGTCCCCCTGTGGTGTCTGATGCTGGAGGAGGAGGAAGGTAGCCATAATATGATTGTAGGACTTTTTCATTAGAGAGTCCCTGATCTCCTGGGAATGATACCCCAGTCCACGCATCGTTCCCAAGACGTTGCGATAGGATTGGGTGGGGGGTATCTCCTGCCTCTGTTCTTGGTCTGCCTTTAACCAGGGGTGCTGGATGATATCAGCCACAGTGGGCCTCCCTCTGGGGTTGGCAGTCAGGATGTAGTGGGTCAGTTGTTGCACCTCTGCAGACAGGCATGCTGGAAACTGGAACGTCAGATGCCTGATCTGCTGCTCCAGCTCACAGGTGGTGTCTTCGCTAAAGGGGAGCGAGCCCGTCAGGATGTAATATAAAGTCATTCCTAGACTCCACACGTCCACGGGAGGCCCCTCGTAGGCCTTCCCATCAAAAAGTTCAGGCGCCCAGAAAACATCGGTGCCACAAAACATGAGCAATTTTTCCCCGGCTTGGACAATGGCACTGAGGCCAAAGTCACTGAGTTTCACTGAGCCACTGCCATCCACCAAGATGTTCTCTGGCTTGAGGTCGTGATGCACAATGCCCTTGCTGTGACAGTAGCTCAGTGCACAGGTGATCTGATAGAACAATTTGCGAGCCTCCCCCTCCTCCACCTGGCCTTTCTCCAAGACGTAGTCATGGAGGTCTCCCCCAGAGGCAAACTCCATCACCATATACACCGATTTTTTTGATTCGATCACATGAAATAAACGCACAATGTTTGGGTGCTCTATAGACTTCATTATAGCCACCTCCGAGGATATGGAGGTGAAGCTCTGCTCCCCTTTGGAAACAATTTTGATGGCCACCTGGGCTCCTGTAACTCTGTGCTGGGCCAGTTTTACCTCACCAAACCCGCCTTGGCCAAGGGTGTGCAGAATTGTGTAATGCTTGGTGACGATGTTCTCACCAAAAAAGCTGTTCTTCACCTTCCGCTGCATCGCGTGTCCTTCTCGTCACCAGAACTCTTCAGTGGAAACACCAAACAACACCGCATATGAATTAAAAGTGGCTCACTGGGGACGTGTATCACTAGAAACACCTCCCTCAAAAGCCAGAGATCCCTGAACAAAGAACCCAAGAGGTGCTACAAGGTCCTAGGAAAATAAGAACAAATTAAACCCAAAAGCCAAAGGAAAGGATAATGAAGACCAGAGCTGAAATAAAGGAAAGGCAAACTATCCCACCACAGAGAAGTCAATGGTCCCGAGAGCTGAGCTCTGCAAGGATAAACAAATTGACAAATGCTTAGCAAAACTCTGCAGAGAAAGAGAAAACACAGTTAACGACATGATTCACGGGAAAGGTGAGATGACAAGAGAAACCACTGGAGTCAAGACGACCATTAGGGAACATGGTGAAAGCTTAGATTCAGGTCAATTGGAAAATCTTGAAGAAATGGATGTTTTGAGACACACAGGAAAGGACCTACCAAAATGAACCCAACGTTATCCAAAACACCTGCACAATTCAAAAATGAGTGAATGACTTTGAAAGAGTAACACAAACCCCCTACAAAGAAAAGCCCAGGACACCAAATGGATACGCTGCTCAATTCTACCAGTTTGAAAGGAAAGCTAACACGGATCCCAGCCTTTTCCACGAAAAGCAAAGGGATGGGACACATCAGCGCTCCTTACAGAAAGGCAGGACTGTTACCCTGATTTCAAAACCAGACAGCGATAAAAGCACAAAAAGAAAGATGTGGGCAAGTTTCTGTGGCAGACAGAGATGCAGAAACCCTCAACGATGCGGAGAGGAAGGAAAGAAATAAGAGGGAGACAATAAAGAGCAAAGACAGCAAATTACCCGTGTGTGCACCTACCATGATCCAATGCAGAAGAGGCGAAGACTCCACCAGAAAACACGTCAAGTTCAGAAGCGCTTGCGGCCAAGCAGCGGCACACAAAGTCACCAGGAGAGTGAGTAGCCTTTGCGTACGTCAGCAAGAAACCTGGTGCAAAAGAAGTGAGCAGGACAATCCCATTCACAAGCGCCTCAAGAAACACCTAGGATACACTTCGGGAAGGCAGGGGAGGAGCTCTGTCCTGACGAGTACAGAGCATGGAGGAGAGAAATGGGAGAAGACACTAGAAGATGCAAAGACCTCCTGTGTCCACGGACTGACAGACGCTGTTGGCAAAGTGCCATCTTCCCCAAACTGGGATGCAGATTCAATGCAGCCTGCATCAGATCCAATGTCATTCTTCATGGAAGTAGGAACATCTACGCTAAAATTCAAATGAAAGATCCCAAATTACCAAACAATTGTCAGCAAAAAGAGCAATGCCGGACGTACCACAATACCTGACTTTCAACTACACTACAGAGCCATCACGACAAAAGCAGCATGGTACTGACACAAAAGCAGACAGAGACCTGGGAGAGAGAAGAGAAGACCCAGAAGGACGTCCACGAAGCGACGGCCACGAGATTCTTGACAGAGGAGCCGAAGACGTACTTTGGAAGAAAGATGGCCCTTCACACATGGTGCTGGCAAAACTCGACATCCACACTGGGGCCGCAAGCAGGTCCCCATCTCACACCCTGTGCAGAAAGAACTCAAAATGGACCAGAGACCTTAGTTAAGACAGAAACTTGGGAACAGCTGGAGGAAAACGTGGGTCGAAGCTTTGCCATGAATTTCCGAATAGGCATCCAGTGGCAGAGCCCCAGGCGAAGGGGTAAGCACCCAGTACTTACTTGACTGCAGCAGTCCAGGAAATTAGAGTGGGAACTGACTGACAAGTGGAATTCTCCAGCTATGGCACACAGAGGAAACAAACTACAGAATGAACACAGAGCCTAGAGAACGGGAGAAAATCTTGGCCTTCTACTCATCCAAGGGAATTAATATCTAGAATCCTTAAAGACCCCAAAACCGAGACAACAAAAGAGCAAATAACCCAATCAATATAAGAGCAAATCACGAGGGTCATGGTGTGTCACAGCTGTAATCCCAGCTAGTCGGGAGAGGGCATGAGGTGGACCATGGTTAGAGGCCAGCAGGGGTAAACACTGTCTCTATCTCACTGAAACGCTAGGCATTGTTGCATGTGCCTGTAGTTCCAGCTACATTGGAGGCAGATGGAGGATCACAGACTGACACTAGCCTGCCCAAAACAGCAAGACCCTCTCTGAAAAATGACTAAAAGCAGAAAGGGCCGGCGGCACACCTCAACTCTAGAGCGCCTGCCTTGGAAGCACAGGTACTGAGTTCAAACCTCAGCACCAAAATCAAGAAAAGGGCCAAATGCAGGGGACAAATTCTTCTCAATGAAGATGTCCGCATGGCCGTAAGCGCCTAGAAAGAGGTCCACGATCTTTAGCCATCAGGGAGACGCAGCTCAAAGCTGCACTGTGACTCCCTGGTGGCCCAGTGACCATGACTACCAGGAAGAAATCCAAAACCAACACACGCTGGCAAGGAAGCCCACGGCTTCCCAGCTGCAGGAAAGTAAATTAGTGCAGCCCCTGCGGAAATTGGATGGGGCTGAAATAATTAAGAATGGAGCCTTCCATGAATTCCGATATGCCACCTCTCAGTGGATACCAGAAGAATCAAAGTCACCTTAGGACAAAGACCCTGCATACCCAGGCTGATCACTGCACGCTCACAATTGCCAAACTATGGAGTCAGCCTAGGTGCCCATCAGTGGATGGATGGCTCAGAAGCTGTCACCTGCAACCACAGTGGAGGTTTACTCAGCTATACAGAAGAACAAAATGATGTCTACACTTGAAGGATAGACCTGGACATGAGGTTT
Organism: Castor canadensis; assembly: GCF_047511655.1. NCBI lineage: Eukaryota > Metazoa > Chordata > Mammalia > Rodentia > Castoridae > Castor > Castor canadensis. The sequence goes on along the minus strand of NC_133391.1, from coordinate 3,275,318 downwards.
AGTGAAACAAGCAAGTCCCCCAAAGACAAACGTTGCCTGTTTTATTCCTGTGGAGTCTAGGTGGACAACGCAGGACAAGAAGGTACAATGGGAATTTTAATGAGTTGGGGATGGGACAGGGTAATAGTGGGTGAACTTGATTCAAGTGCATTCTAAGCATGTAGGGAAACAGAATATGAAATACCTTATCCAGCACACATAAAATATGTGAAATAACAATGAAAAATAGGAAAATGAAAGGAAATAAAAGTATGAATGACTAAGAAAAATCAAGTGTGAGAAAAAGAAAAAATGGGGAGACATAAAGAAAAAATGAAAAAGCGAGCAAGAATAAACACAAACGACATATAAATAAACAAGAATAAACTCAAAACACCAAACCCTAAACCCCTTACCGGACGACGTGAAGTAACTAGCGGCTCACGGTGCGCAGTAGGTCACAAACTGTCAGGATGGAGTCTCTCACAACGCTCGAGTCCAGCAGGTCACACCCAACGAGCTCCCTGCAGTAAAAGGACAAAAGCCAGCCCACTCGGGCCCTTAAATACATGCTGCTCTATGACATCACAAAGGCCCTGTGAGGAGCAGTACGGAGTGGGCCAATCATGGCAGGCTGTCACCCACAATGGTTTGCCTCAAGGAACTTTTCAAATTTATAACAATCATTGCGTGGAGAGTTTGAGCCCTCCCCTGTGACGTGGCACCTTGTTTTGTGTCCTCTCAGGATGGGTGGGTGGGAGGGTTGAACCCAGCCCCTCAAGCTCCTCTCTAAAGGCACACACACTGTCCATGTGTCAGGAGCCTCAAGCCTAATCTCTTCCCAAGGCTCTGCCTCTGAACACTTGCATTGGGGTTCAAAAGAATCTGCTAACATTTATGATGCATATTAAACTTTCTGTTATAGCCATGTGGATCTAATTTCATATTTTCCTCCACTTTCTATTCATAGAACAGTTTGGGGGCTGTTGTCCCCTGGCAGGACACACTTTGTAACCAGGGGCAGTAGCCATGTACCTGCACTCTAGGTGGCAGCTTGTGCTGCAGAGGCACCAAAAGAGAGAGGGGACACTGGTCAGTGCAGCCCTGAGATCAAACAGTCTGAGCACAGGTCCAGAATCAACTCCACCCGAGCTTCTTGTCCTCCCGAGTCATGGCTCGTGTGTCAGTGGTGAGGCTGGCGGCGATGATCTGGTAAGGTGAAAGCTGGCGTCTCTCTAAGATCATGGGCTGATGATTAGGCTAAGCTCACGTCCTCTGTGGGCACAGCAATCCCCTCACTGGAGGCAAGATGACCCCATAAACCGTGTCCCGCAGGTCAGGGAAAACATGACAGGCAGGAAGTAGACACAAAAGACTGGTGGCGAACCCCTCATTGTACGCTGCCTCCTTCTGATGGGCCTGGATGGACCCGGCCTGACCATGACCAGGCCACACCTCAGGTCCTCCCACGCTAAGCCTTGGACCAGGGCCCAAGGTTGTCCCTGCGTCATCCTCTCCAGGCTTTGTGGAATTTCTCCATGTCTTTCAGCACAGTGTAAATGCCCTTATTTGTCCTGGGAACCACACTCATCTCCTTCTAATGTCAACCTCCAACGTCCCTGTCACCACCATCCTGGCTAGGACGAGTAAACAGACTCCACAGGCAGCAGGAAAGGCTTCTCCACGTCCTGGGTGGGCACTGGGATGGAAGGGTCCACAGCGTCTGGCAGCTTCTGCCCTGACTTCACACTTAGTTCAGGGTCACGTTGCTCAAGGGCACAGAGAGCAGAGCCCGTGATGACCGGGGTCTCCTCGGTGGGCAGCTCCATGATCTCCAGTTCCAACTCGACCACTGCAGAGTCCTGGCGGTCATCAGCCTAGTTCACGTACGCCACCGTGTGCCGCAGCTCAGTCTGTGTGGACAGTACAGTGCTCTCAAGCCATCACTGGCTGTCACCACGAGGATCAGCTGGGCAGTGATCAGATCCTAACGTCATCTGAGTGGCCCAGGCAGGCTGTGTGGGCACAGTGGTGGGCAGCAGAGCTGTACTCCATGTGGGCTGTGTTCATGGTGACCCCCTCCCCAGGACATTGTCAAACTCCTCACACTTTTTCACCTTACACCCACCTCTCACACCAAGATTGCAATTTTCAAATCAATTTCTCGCTAATCTGAGTCCCTGCACCAACCTGGAAGTAGCCTTCAACGATCCCACCAAATACATGCAAAACTCGGACCTCCAACTTCGCGAAAACTGGAATAGTGCAGTGTGACATTGAAGTGGGCCTCAGCCCTGGTGTCTCATCCTCCTCCATGGATGCCGGGATGGAGCCCCAGCTCCCAGGTGTCCATGGCTGTCTTCTTCTAGAAAAGTCTGAGTTCTATATTTTTCATGCAAGAGATTCCTCTCCTCCTGCTTCAAAGCTGTCCTATGTGTGCACTTGAACTTCCGGAGGAAAACGTGCATTTCCCCGGGCCCAGCAATCTGGAAGGAAGAAAGAGGCAATGTCCCCACAGTTCTCTAGCAGGATGGTGACGGGCACACTACCGCATATCCACCTAGAGGGGACATCCACAGACGCAATTTCATCTCTACCCCTTCATCCTTTTGTTCCTGCTGCTGATCGGTAGTTTTGCAGGGCTCAGTGTAGAAACCAGAGTCCCTATCACTGAGTGACACCCTGGTCCCCAGACCCACAATTTTAACCCAATCCTGAGGTGTCATTCTCAATTGTGACTCAGTCTTCCATGACCATCAACTCCAAAAAGGACTGAACCCCTAAGGTCAGTCTCTGAAGTATTGTTTTGGTACCCTTGATCCATCTTGTCAAAGGTTTGGGACCCTTGGACCTTCACAGTGACTGGTGTGCATCTCTGGGACCTATAGTGTCAGGATCCTTAACCCCAACAGCACTAGTGTTATTGGTCTTGGCCCCTGAGTCAGGAATCTTAGCCCTTTATATTGGCTGGAATTAGTTTCTGGCATAGGACCTTGGAACTCACCACTTCTAGTCATCAACCAGAATTCAGCTTTTGGCTGTTGGTTGCTGTAACCTTGGCCCTGGAAAGCAGCTTCAGGGACCATCAGCTCTAGAGCAACCAGAGTCACAGCTCTTGGGCCTATGGTGTTGGACCCTTGGCACTTGAGCGTGATGAGTGTTTCAGTTCTCTGGCCTATTGTTTTGGGCCCTTGGCCCTTAACTGCAGCTGGCATTACAACTCTCAGACCTAGGGTGTCCAGACCATCAGGCCCCTGACAGTGACTTATGCTACAGTTCTTGCCATAAGGTGGCTGCAAACTTGTAACCTCGGCCACTGGAGTGGTAGTTCAAGGCCAGCTAGGGCAAAGTTAGCAACCCCATCTCAATTAAGAAGCCAGGTGTGTGGCCCAAAAGACCAAAAATTGTATGTTCTCCCTCATATGTGGACATTAGATCAAGGGCAAACACAACAAGGGGATTGGACTTTGAGCACATGATAAAAGTGAGAGCACACAAGGCGGGGGTGAAGATAGGCAAGACACCTAAAAAATTAGCTAGCATTTGTTGCCCTTATCGCAGAGAAACTAAAGCAGATACCTTAAAAGCAACTGAGGCCAATAGGAAAAGGGGACCAGGAACTAGAGAAAAGGTGAGATCAAAAAGAACTAACCTAGAAGGTAACACACACGCACAGGAAATTAATGTGAGTCAATGCCCTGTACAGCTATCCTTATCTCAACCAGCAAAAACCCTTGTTCCTTCCTATTATTGCTTATACTCTCTCTACAATAAAATTAGAAATAAGGGCAAAATAGTTTCTGCTGGGTATTGGGGGGGGAGAGGGAGGGGGCGGAGTGGGTGGTAAGGGAGGGGGTGGGGGCAGGGGGGAGAAATGACCCAAGCCTTGTATGCACATATGAATAATAAAAGAAAAAAAAACAAACAAAGTGTAATCAAAAGCCTGGCCACTGCCAGGTGCAGGAGGCTCATGCCTGTAATCCTAGCTACTTGGGAGGCTGAGATCAGGAGAATCGCAGTTCAAAGCCAGCCTGGGCAAATAGTTCACAAGACCTCCATCTCCAGAACAAAATTGACTGGAGGCGTGGTTCAAGTGGTAGAGCACCTGCTTTGCAAGTGTGAAGCCCTGCCAGTCCCACCAAATAAAAGACTGAACACTTGTAAGTCAAAAAAAAAAAAAAGAAGCCAGGTGTGTTGTGTTGTTGGACCCGTAATCCAGGCAGGAGCTGAACATAGGAGGATGGTTGTCTGAGCCTAGCCCAGGCAATAACCCGACCCTATATAAAGTAAAAGTGGGCTGTGGCGTGCAACTGCTGCCAGCAGCATGCTGTACCACTGGCAGGTGTTCTGGTTTTTTCTTCATTTTGTTCTGGAGCCTAGGAAGAACACCCCAAGTGCTAAAAATCAACACACAGAGCTATAGCCTTCCTGAGCTGGGGGCTTCCCAGACTGTGGAAAAAAGGCGCAACTGCTAACTGCCAACCACCTATCCACCAACCTGAGGATCCGTGGGCTACCAGATGAGTTGCAGCTTTGAGTTCAGAGGGTTACCCCACTGCCCTGTTCAGCTGCAGGCACCTGACGGTTCCCCACCGCTTATTAAGGTTTTGGCCCAATAACCCGAGGGAAATCTCCTGTCATGCCTGGTGTGGGAGCTGCACTGTGACTCGTGGTTCAGCTTGTGCTTCTGTATACAAGGGAAGACAGTGTGGACACAGGCTAGGCAAGCCCACCCCCAGCTTGTGGGAAATAATAACTCATTCGACCACTTCCGAGAAAGAGGTGAGTCTGACTACCCCACCCCCACGAGAAGAGCTTTTGGGCAAACAGCCTAAGCTAAAGCTCTTAAATTTGCCCTGCAGAAGAAAGGGAAAACTGCTCATCCCCCCAAGCCACCTCCAAGAAGCCTCCTAGGTAAGCAAGCTGAAACCGACAGCACCCTCTCAGAGGAGCCTTTAGCTGAGATACCTCAGAGGAGCACCTGAAAACTGCCCAGTGGAGGCGATGCAACTTGCCATTTAGTCTAGCATACCTTTCCTAATCAGGGCAGGGATAGAGAGAGACCCCTTGTCTAAACGGACTCAGACTAGCACGGTCTGGGCAGTGCCAGGCAGAGGAACCACCTGAGACCCACCTGCGCACTAAAAGCTGAGGGCCAGTGATTGGAAGGGAAGGTCCAGTGTACTCACTGACCATAGAAGAAACCCCTTCCTCTCCATCACAAGGGCTAAAAAGTTTCAATTTTTCTGTCCTTCTTTTATTTCAAATTTTCTCTCTTTACTTTTCCAGTTCTTCCCCCCACTTTTCCTCTTCCTTCTCTTCTTTCTGCTCCTCCTCTTTCTCCACATCCCCTATCTGTGGTTTACAAACCACTCAAGTAGTGATTCACTTTACTACTTACTTTATGACTCCCATCCTTCCTATCCTTCTGCAACCCCTGACAATAACATCTTCCTCCACAGCAATGGAACTGCACAATGAATAAGACACATCAGGATCTCATTCACCTGCATCCTCCACACCTCACACCTCCTCTCCCCATACTCCTTCTTCCTAATCTCTCTTCCCACTCCCCTTACTTTCCTACCTAAGGTTAAATCTCTAACCAAACAACTGTGATTTTCCCAACACCCATCTGTTTACAGATAATGCTACCAAATGTTTTTTATTTCATGTAAATATCTGGATTAGTATTGAATTTGTGAACTTGCTATTGCTAAGTTGTAACCCCAGTTCGATGGACAGAAATGATTCAAAACCGAAACAATAACCACTCCTGTCAGAACACAGAAAGTAATTCAAGGGAAAGACTTCAGATCAATAAAATCCCCAACCAACTAGTTGACAACAGTTGAGCAAATCTCAAAACAGAAACAAGGGAAATAGGAAAAGGCAAAGGAATATGACTCCTCAAAATGTCAACAACTGTGCAACAAACGATCCAATGGATAGTGAAGGGGCTAAAACCTCAGTCTCTGAGCTCAAAAGAATGATGGTAAGGATGATTGTGGATGTTAAAGAAGTCATGTTAAAAAATAATGAAATCCAATAGAATATGAATAAGTAGCGAGAGGACACAGAAACAACTAAAGAAACCCAAAGAGGATACAAACAAACATCTGAATGAAATCAAAAAAGATACCAAAAAGAGATAAATGCAAAAGAAAGACAATACAAGATATGAAGGGAGAATTTAAAACAGATATAGATAGTCTCAAAAGATAAGAAGATAAGATAAAACCCTTGGAAATGAAAAGCTTCTTAAGTCAAATAAAAACTACAGTTGAAAGCCACCCCAGCAGCCTGAAACAAGTGGAAGGGAGAATTTCCGAACTTGTAGACAAAGTGGACATACTGCAAAAAACAGATGAACACAGAGAGAAAATAATGAAGAATTCTGAGATGAGCCTATAAGAACTCTGCATCTCCATTGAAAGACCAAATCTATGAGTCATGGGTATTGAAGAAGGAGAAGAGGTGCAAGCCAAAAGGCATAGGAAACATGTTCAACAAAATAACAGCAGAAAATGTCCCAAATCTGAGAAAGAGCTACCCTTTCAGGTAGAGGAGGCTTCTAGTACACAAAACATATAGGACAAACATAGAACCTCTCATGGCATATAAACACAGAGAACAAGGAATGAATATCACAGGCAGTAAAGGAGAAACGTCAAATCACTTGTAACTGTTAACCTGCCAGCAGGTATCTCAACAGAAACCTTAAAAGCAAGAAGGGCATTGAATGAAGCATTCAGTCATTGAAAGAAAACAACTTCAAACCTAGAATGCTTTACCCTGCAGAGCTGGCATTCATAATTGGAGGGGAAATAAAAACCTCCATGATAAACAGAAACTAAAGCAATAGATGACCACTAAACCAGCACTCTAGAAAGCACCAAAAGGAATCTTACACACAGATGATAAAGATAAACACACACGAAAGGATGGGAATAATGAAATCTCAGGAGATGAGCAGATAAGCAATTGTGAAGTAGCAAAGAATACACACACACATACACATACACACACACCCACAGTGACCCACACATACACACACCCACATACACACACACACACACACACACACACTTAAAGCATCAGACTGTCAGAATTACCATACAGCTCTTCAATATTAACACTGAATGTTAATGGGCTCAACTCCCCCACCAATACACATAGATTGGCAAGCTGGATTAATAAGGAAGATCTGAAAATTTGTTGTTCGCAAGAAACCTCTCTCACCAACACAAACATTGAAGTAGTGTAAAACAGTAGAAAAAAAAAAATTCTGAGCATGTGGCTCCTGAAAACAGATAGGAGTAACTATACTTTTTTTTTCTTTTTGTTTTGAGGTACTGGGGTTTGAACTCAGAGCCTTCACCTTGAGCCACTCCACCAGCCCTTTTTTGGTGATGGTTTTTTTCCGACAGAGGGTCTGTGAACTATTTACCTGGGCTGGCTTCACGCTGTGATCTTTCTGATCTTTGCCTCCTGAGTAGCTGGGATTACAGCTGTGAGCACCAGTACCAAGCTAGGAGTAATTATACTTATATCTGATTTAAAAAGACTTCAAAAGTAAATTTGTCAGAAGGGACAAAGAAGGTTACTTCATACTAATAAGAGGAAGAATCCTCAAGAAGAAATAACCACTGATAGTTTTATGTGCCCAATGTTGGCACACCCAACTCCAGTGTGTGAACACTATTGGCTTCAAAGCACAGATAGACCCCAGCTCATCCATGCTGGTAGACTTCAAAAATAATTCAAATTCTAAAGCGTCTGGAAAAGAAACATTTAACAGAATCAAGAGACAGCCAACACAATGGGAGACAATAACTATAGTACAGACCTCAAGATGTTTTTTAAATGTGCAAATCACTCAAGAAATAAGAAAGCAAAGAAGTGAAGAGTCACTTTTCAAATGAAGAGGCTCAAAAAGGCGCAGCCTGCTTCTCTTGTCCACCACCTTGCAGTTTTCTCAGTCTGAGTCCCCATCTGCATAAGTGGAGCCTCCACCAGAAACAGCCTCCCCTTTCCTCAGCTGCTGGCCACGCCCCTCACCCTTCCAGCCTTGCCCTTTGGGGATTTTGCTTTGGCTCCTGTTGGATCATGGACCACATCACACACAAACACACTGGCCCTCTACTCACCTCAGCTGACTGCAATTGCCTCAGTCACCCTGTCACCTTGGGAGACACATGCTCTGGTCTTTGGGGACACCATCAGAGGAGGGCTGACCTAGGTTGCAAGCCCTCTGCATGACCTGGTTAAGACAAGAGTCCACTGGGGCCTCAGATTCTCCCTGTGACTGGGTCTGACATGCCCCTCTCAGGCATGCTAAGTTAGGAGAGCCACCTTAGGTGGGACGTTGGCCCTGGCACCTGGCCTAAGTCACAGAGAAGCTGTGGCTGTTAGTGCTGAACCTGGAATCTGGGTCCCCAGTGTGACTGGGTTTGGTGGGCCACCTCAGTGGGAAGGAAGAAGGGTGAGCAGCTACGGGAAGCATTGTAGGAAAGAGGAGACACAGCTGTCCTTGGGGACACTGCGCAGCTGTGCTTCCACCCCCCGCCCCTCGCTTTGCCCAGAGTCTTGTCCCACGCCTCACCCAACCACAACCTTTCCTGCTACCTTGGCAGGACATCGTCACTGGGCAGACTGGGCCTGCACGCGTCACTCGGCTAGTGTGCCTTGGGACGGTAGGGCTAGTCTTACTAGTTCTCATGGCAAAGCGGCAGAAGTGACATCACGTGCCTGGTTCAACCGTGATGAGGACCATTCCTCCTCCTCAGAAATGGAAGAGGACGGGAGAGCGGTCACAGGGAAGAACCCCACGACAAACAGCCTGTGATCCTTTCCCAGGTGGGGCGGAGACGTCTGCCTGCATTCAGCTCACCTGGCTGTGCACGGGTGCTCGGGGCAGTCGGCGTGGTGCACGTGCCCTCGGAAATGGAGTCGTGCGCAGAATTTGGAGCCCTCCGCACATCCTCCCCGGGGGTGACGGCAGTCCCTGAGCTTCAGGCTCCTCCTGCACACATAGGATGTCACAGCAGGCACCACCAACCTTGACGTCAGGATCCACTCAGCCCAGGCTACTCCCACTATGCTCTTAACAGGCAGGCAGATGTGTGAAATGAACTCCCGGTGACTTTGAAATAATGGGAGATGCAGCAGACTCTTTTAGGTGACAGATAGATGGACTAGTATGATTTAATCATCCCACAGCCTGTCGATATAGCTGTCCTTTGTATCGTTCTCCATAAATGTGTACAGTTATGAGGAGCCATTGCAAGCAATATTAATAAATGTAGACAAATTAAAATGCATAACAGCAGCTGGCTGTCCTACCTAATTGACTCAGTGTTTGTGCCTCTCATTGGAACCACTGGTTCTTTGTCAGGGGATTTTTGTGGTCAGCAGTCATCAGTGAAGTCACCGTCTGAAGTCGGTTATCCCAGTGGTGACAGTCTTCCATCTTGTGGGGAGGCCAGGGTCCTGCCATATGATATTCCTAAGCACAAGGCTTGGTGATTGGGGTTGTCCGCTGGTGAGGAATTTTCTGAACAGTTTCCCAGAGAGGATGGATGGCTGTCTCCCTTCAAGGTGGAGGCTGTTTTCTGAGTGAGAGATGGCACATTAGGCAGGAAGTTTTCAGAAGAGGTCCCCTCACTGAAACTACTTACGTCTTCTTCTAGCCACCGCTACTGTTGCCAGGGACATTCATAGGACTGCAGTCGGAGGCTAAGGTGAGACTGCCGTCCTCACAGGCACCCTGCAGGAAAAGTGGCTTCGTTGTGGCCCTTCTGCCCATCACCACCTTGCAGGAGATGTGAGTGCATGAAGAAGAAGAGGTGAAGAAGGACAGGCTCATGGTTCCCCTGTGCAGGCCGGTGGGATAATGTGCTAGGAGCAGGCCAGATAGATCCTTGGGATGCCCGGCCTCAACGTGGCTGGTGCAGCTGTGTCCCTGAAGTGTCTGGAGCTAGACGATGAGAAAAGTGGCCACCATCTCACTGAACTCGTGTTGCAAGAGAGTACCGGATCTCCTGGGCCTGATGCCCCGTGGCAGAAACAGTGCTGTGGAGTTGTTTGGGGAGCGTCAGCTGTGCATATTGATGACCTTGACTGAGCAATGCACGCCCCATGATGTCGTCTTATGTGAGCCTGCACCTGGAATTGACAGTTACATCTTACTAGTGAGGTGTGGCACTTCTGCCTAAAGGATCCATTAAAAGCCCTAGCCTTGCTGCAGGACTCCTGCTCCAGCTGGGAAGAGGGGTCTGTCTGAAATGACAGGGAGACTGTCAGCACTGCGGGGACAACCCCTGACCACAGATGAAAACTGCAGGCCTGTCATACTCCTTACCGTCACACAGCCCTGGGGCCCAGGATGTGAGAGTGACTTGTAACATGTCCAGTCTCTGCCAGAGGACCTTGATGTCCTCTCTGCCCCCACCAGTGTGTCCTCGGCTTCAGGTCCTGTGGATAATTCGTTCCCTGTGCAGCAGTGCAGGGCACACTACAAGTCCAGGGAGGCTGCCAAAGGAAGAAGCGGCTACAAGTTGTGCACAGAGCATGGCTGCCAGCTTGATCTGTTTCTCATCCTAAGGAAAAGTTCCCTTTTGCACCTCATTTTGCATTCTCTGTCTTTTCTTTCCTTCCCCACCCACCAAGGCTGGGGATCAAACCCGGGTCCCCTCACACTGAGCACACCCCAGCCCACATCCTCTTTCAAGGCAGAATTCCCACTTCAGCTCATCCTCTATTACACCCTCAATGTCCACCGTGATCAATCACGGATTATTTTCCTCTTATACATTTCATATAATAAGTGGTATGGGATGAAAAAAGAAAACCGTCACAAGTGAATGTCATTTCAAAAACTATAGTAAATCGCTGACATCAAGGGTGGCCAGAGCCATGGAGGTGGAGGATGTGAAGGACTCTGGGTTCTCAGCAGGAAGCTCAAACATATTGCAGGTTTAGCTGCAATCTGGTATGTCCCTTTTAAGGGGCGTGGCGGGGGCCGGGGGGGGGGGGGGGGGGGGGGCAGAGCCTAGGCATGGGGGGGGGCAAGGCCGGGGGTGTGGCCTGAGTGTGGCCTGAGAGTGGTGGGAGGGGCTGGAGCTGGGGCAAGGCGGGTCCAGAGCCTGGAAAGGGCAGGGGCGGGGCAGGGGCGGTTGGGGCGTGGTTGGGCGGGGCAGGGGCGGTTGGGGCGTGGTTGGGCGGGGCAGGGGCGGTTGGGGCGTGGTTGGGCGGGGCAGGGGCGGTTGGGGCGTGGTTGGGCGGGGCAGGGGCGGTTGGGGCGTGGTTGGGCGGGGCAGGAGCGGGTGGGGCGTGGTTGGGCGGGGCAGGGGGCGGGGGCGGGGCAGGGACAGGGCCCAAAGGCTGTCAGTTGCTTTTCCCAACTGCCCTGGCTGGAGTCTCTGCATTTGAACTCAGGGCCAGATCACCTCTGTCCATCTTCCTGCTTCCTCGGGGCCGAAGCCACCTGAGCTGCTGACCCCAGGCCCCGGGATTGCGGTGGCCCTCAAACCTTCAGTGGGGGATGAGCTGGGGTGAGGGCACTCTGCGCCCCTCGGGGTGACCCTGCTGGTGCTGCAACTCAGCCATGCTGGGCGTTTAGTTTGCTCCTGACTTCGAGCCATGGGTGAGCGGGCACTGGCCGCGCTGCACTGTCTGTCCCGTGTCCTGTCCCTCGTCCTGGGCTTTCCTGGGCTTTTCTCCGCGGGTCCTGGGTTGAGTCCTGAGTCAATGGGACTGGACTGAGGAGGACCACAGGACCTCAGCTTGACATGGCAACAGGACCACCTGGGAGGTGGGGCGGCAGCGGGTAGACCACCCTGCCCTTCAAGGATGGGGCTGTAGGTCGTTGTGGGTTGTGGGGGTTGGACCCTAGCCCTGGGTCCTGGAAAAAAGCCCCAGGATGACACCTGACTAATAGCAGAGACTACCCTCCCTGCTCTGTGATTGCTAAGGTCCAGGAAGGTGACCAATCGGGTTCCAAAGGGGAGACCTCAGCTGCTGAGTCAGTTGCTGTCATCTTGTCATCTTAAAGGCAGAGACCACACTAGAATGCTAGGCGCAGAGAGGGGCGAAGCAGGGCCATGAGGTCAGGACACCCGATTCCTGACATGGACACCCCGCACCCAGGGACAGCCATGGCTAACGCCATCATGCCTTAGACCCCTTAGGCTTAGTGTGGGTTTTTTTTCTTTTCCAGTACAGGGGGCTGAAGTCAAGGCCTCTCCACTGCAAGGCTCTGTGCCCCGCTCCTGTGCTGACCTCTCCCCTTCCTCAGGCAGCAGATGTTCAGAAGTCCTCAAGGTGAAAGGCTGAGGGCGTTTTCTGCCAACCCTGTGTTTACAGGCAGCTGTCTGTGTCACAGGTAAGCTTTGGCCCAACTGTACAGGGGCTGTGTAATGGGGAGGAGGTTTTCACAGCTCAAACCTTGGGTCAAGGAGCTGATACCTGTCTCCTACCTTCTGCTATTCCTGCAGAGGCAAACGACAGGACCACACCTGGATCCTGTGCAGGCTGCTGAGGTGAATTGCAGGCATGGTGGCTCTGCTGTCCCCATTGTGTCCTGACTGCCCCTCATCCTCAGGCAGCGGATAGTCAGAAGTCCTGAAGGTAAAGGGTGGAGGGCAGGCTCTCTGGCTCTTCTCTGTACAGAGAGCGAAGGTGCAAGGATAAATGAGGGTAGGCAAGGTATCCCCTGAACAGGTGTTCTGGGGACATGTCTGTTCAAGGGGTGTGAAGAGGAAAGGAGCCTGTTCCTCTCTCCGCTCCTCCTCCTCCTGGCATTGTCCTCCTGGCTATTTCTCAGACGGTCTCTAGGATCGTTCTCCTGAACCTGAACATATTTCTAGTGTTTTCCATGAGGCAAAATAGATTCATCACATTTGGATAACCCAAATCTTTCATTATATCCACTTCTGGTGTAATAAGGAATTCTGCTGTATTTGGGGCATGACTTTTACCGCCAGCTGGGTTTTTGTGACTTTGTGGTGGTTCAGTTGATTTTGTCCAAGCTGAATTTCCAATCGTCTGGAAGAACCAATAGTGCTCTGTGATCTCTCCTCGTCAGAGGATCTGTTCTTGGGCTTCTGCCACATCACGCTCCTCACTAATCCCTGGAAATCCTTAGGCAACACTAAATAATGATGCCACGTAAACCAGATTGACATAAGACATTCAGCAAGATGGTGTCCTCCGGTTAAAATTGTCATTGATGCTTGCCCTTGGCAGACTCATGTCCACGTGTTCAAATTGAGACAAGAGGAGCCTGATGGGCCTATAGCAAGCTTTCAAGTAATAATTATTCACCTGCAACGCTGTAGGTCATGAAAATAATCAGACCATTCTGTGAATGACCAGGGCTAGTCCAAGTCTTAAGTCATTGCAGTTCTGATCCTTCTCCGGCCCGTCTGTGTGATGGCGCAGTCAGTGCCATCCCAGCCCTCCAGGTGTCCGAGGCTTGGTGGTCCCCATGTGGCTGTGATGAAACTCACAAAGCTACCACACCAAAGGAGGTAGGATGAGCACAGCCACGTCGCTTCTGTGCCATGTTTTCCTTGTCCTTATTTCCCCACCTACTCACACCCAGCATCCCTTCCTCACACTTCCTTTGACAAAGACAAAGTCATGTTCTGTGACCTCCTGGCTATGGCCCAGTCTCCACGAGTGAGATGGCATGATGAGATGCTGCCTGTGGGACAGGTGACATCTTAGGGACAGAGATCTGAATCTGCTAGGGAACTACTGAAGGCCAGAGAATTTGTAATCCAGCCTCAAACCTGGATCACTGAGGAACGAGTTGGCATGAAGTTCCAGACACCCCCCTAATAGTGGCTTAGACTACCCTGGACTATGAAAGTGCTCAGGTGCAGTGTTCGTGATGATTTGAGTGAGGGTAGGGACAGAGGTGGCAACAGAAACAAGCACTGTTCCTTACTCCGGCTCCTCCCCGTCCTTAGAGATAACGTCCAGAGATTCTGCTAGTGTCATTCACCGTTAGACTCCTTCGTTTCTTTTCTGTTCTGCAATGAGGAGAATGAAGTAAGGGTCTGGCACTTTCTTGCAAGCACTCTCACCCTCAGCCAATTCCCTTCCTACAGCTTTACCTTGGGTTTTCCATAGGATCTTCTGCTAACTGTGCCGGGGTGGTCTTCAAGACCACCTCCTGTGTAGCTGGGAAGGCTCGATGCTAGATTTGAAAGTTTTACAGATCCTTCTCCCTGCTTTGCTTGTTCGTGTGGTGCTGTGACCACTTCTCAAAATTGTCACCACTGCTATTTCCAGTCTATTCAAATGCATATTCAGGTGCATATTACAGGACTATGTACCCCTAGAAAACCTTAGAAAGCCCTGAAGAAGTCCCCACCAGTTTCCAATGGCACAGGTAAAACAACATGGAGAGGGGCCGCTGGTCAGTGACACCACCTTGGTTTGGTGTCAGTCTCTGCGGTCCACCACTTTCATGTAAGCACAGTTTTCCTGTATGTGAGTATTTCTTTTTGGCTACCATGTAGCAACATAGTCTGAAATATACTGAAAAATGTCCGGGGCACTCTCTCCCAGCCTTGGGTCTGTCCCAGGTAGAGGCTGCAATCCCACCATCAGGTTGTCCCCAGGGAACAAGGTTTCTTTTTGTGACATACCTCCTGAGGACTTGCTGCTCTCAGGTCAGGGCTGGAGGCTGCAGTCACACCAACCAGCTGCACAGGGAGGAGGGACTTTTCTTCTGGGGAGACCTTGGGAGGATGGGCTTCTGACTCACCATGTTGGCTGTGGTCTGACTGTGAGTTTGCCCAATGAGGAGGAAGTTTTCTGAACTTGTACCTTGTGTTTACAGTCTGCTCTCGCTGATGGTGACACACCAAGCTCACTCCTCAGGACATTGTCATACCCCTCTTACTTTTTCAGCTTAGCCCTCCCTCCCTCAGCTAGCTACCTCACGTTTTAAGGAAATTTCTTCCTAATTGGAGCCCGGGCACCATTACTTGAAATAGTCTCCAACAATCCAAAATATATGCAAACCCAGGATATCGGGGACACTGGTTTTGTGAAGTGTGTCATTGACGTGTGTGTCTCGTTCTCTTCTTTGGATGCCGGGATGGAGCCCCAGCTCCCAGGTGTCCATGGCTGTCTTCTTCTAGAAAAGTCTGAGTTCTATATTTTTCATGCAAGAGATTCCTCTCCTCCTGCTTCAAAGCTGTCCTATGTGTGCACTTGAACTTCCGGAGGAAAACGTGCATTTCCCCGGGCCCAGCAATCTGGAAGGAAGAAAGAGGCAATGTCCCCACAGTTCTCTAGCAGGATGGTGACGGGCACACTACCGCATATCCACCTAGAGGGGACATCCACAGACGCAATTTCATCTCTACCCCTTCATCCTTTTGTTCCTGCTGCTGATTGGTAGTTTTGCAGGGCTCAGTGTAGAACCAGAGCCTGTGCCAGACAGGCAAGGGTACTACCTCAGAGTGACACCTGGTCCCTAGACCCCATCTTAACCCCATTCCCAAGAACTAGTCTTCACTTGTACTCAGACTTTGATGACTACCAACTCCAAGAGTCACTTTACCCTAACTCCAGGCCGAGCGGTCTGCAAGGACGTGCGGTGATTCTGCTCCTGGAGTGGTACACTGCACTCACACTTGGTCCCTTCCAGTTCCTCAAACTCCCAACTTCTACCCATGCTGCAGCATCCCAAATATGTCAACATGACAAACGAGGAGACCCGGACCCAAATCCTCAATCCTAACTCTATTGTTTCTCCATATGTTTACCCTTGAACTTGGCTGGCTGCACTCAGTGAAATCAAATCTTTGCTGAGTACTCAGTCCAAATCCATCACTGTAATGTGGGGAACACAAGAAGACACGTGAAGCAGGCATTTCTGATATTTTCTTGTTCTAATGAACTTTCTGAACCTTGAGCTTGGGGGGAAATTTTAGTTGTACAAGAGGAGAATGAGGTCTAGAAGAGGTCGGTCAGGGGACAGCAGACCTTCATGCCAGGATAGGGCGCCAGGGCTCGCAGCACATCTTCAATAAGCCAATTTGGGAAGCAGCTTTTCCAAGCTCAGCTTGAGTGCTGCCTAGGACAGGCTGGGGTCCTCACCCTGGGCTGACAGTCACCAGGCCATCTGGAGGTGAGGAGTGTTTTCCGAGAAACTGACACGGGGCTGCTTTTGTTTGGTGTGGGGCTCAACTCATCCTATAGGAATTGGGACATTGTCAGGAATCCCTGCCCATTTGCCCCAAATTGGGGACTTGAGGCGATGGCAGGTGTTGTCATGAGTACCCTGCACTCATCTGCCTGAGGAAGGCTTTCCTGCAAAGGTCAAAATTGCTTGGTACTCCCCAGTTTTACAAAGTAAGAAGACTTGAAAACTTGGCTTCTCTCTGTGTCCCTCACCAATTTTCTTTGGATCAGGCATTACAATGGCCTGAAAGATGGATGCCAATCAGACTTTGATGACAATCTCAGATCCCATGGATGAGACAGTACCTAGTGGTACAGATCCGCCCTAGGTCATCTAGTGTGTCAATGATGATTTGACAATGACTAGTGGTAAGGACCTCCATCCTAAGTTGTCAGGGCCCTCAGGGCTTGACAGCAGGTGCCCCTCTGTTCTAGAGCAGGGAATATTCTGCCCCTAACTGGGAACAGTGTTCCAAGTCTTCTGTCAGGGCATCAGAACTCCTGCCTGTCAGACGACAGATAGCTTTTCAGCACTCGGGGTTGAGGGTGCCAGGACCTACAACCCTTGAGTGACTGTGTGACAGCTTAGGTAGTAAGGTGTTAGGGCTCTCCACCCTGGACAGCAGCTCGGTTTACAACTCTCCAGCATAAGGTGCTGGAACCTTCCTCCCTCTGACAGTGGCTAGGGTTAGAACTCTGAAGCCTAGAGTGTCAAGACAGTGACTAGAGTCACAGGAGTCAGATGTAACGTGTCACTGCCCTCAGCACAGGCAGTGACTAGAGTCACAGGTGTCAGATCTAAGGTGTCAGGACTGTCAGCTTTTGGACACCAGCTTCTGCTATACTACTTGGTCCTAGAGTGACGACCCCATCAGTCTTTGGGATCAGCCCATGTACAGCTCTCGGGTCAGCAGTGTTGAGACCCACAGCTATATAGTGGTGCGTGTCATGGCTCTAGGGCCCAGGAGGTCAGGACCCTCATACCTTGACACTGAGTAAGCTATATGGTCCTAAGGTGTAGGGACCTGGTGTGACAGCTCCAGGGCCTAGATCTGGAACCACCAGCCCTTGACAGCAGCTTGTGACAGAGCTCCGAGGCCGAGAGCATCAGGGCCTTGCGCCCTTCCCTGCAGCTATTGTCACTGGTCTTGGGACGTGGGCTCTGTCACCCTCAGACATTAGAAAGAGGTGCTTTACCACCCTGTGACCTAGGATGCTAGGACTCTCAGCCCTCAGACAGTGGCTACTGCGACAATGTCTGGTTGGCGACTGGACAGTTGTGCATAAGTGAGGAGATTTCCCTTATGTGTTATGGCTGGACTGTTCACAGTTGTGTGGACAATCAGTGTGGGAAAAGAGTGGTCAGGCAAGTGGGGACACGGATTTCCCAAGTAGAAATAAATCATCCTGGCCTCACCACAGAGGACACAATCATATCTGTACTCAGGCCTAGAACTCAGGTTTCCAGGGTCTCAGAGGTGTAGGGCAGGAAGGTGTGGTCCCTCACCCCTGCAGACAGAATTCTGGATCATAACCCTGGATCTGGAAAGCAAACTTGCCCCTGAACAGATGCTACTCTCCAGGTAGGCCTCTCCCGTTGTCCAGCCTCCACTTCCTTGTAGTCCCCCAAACCCTCCTCTGCCCATCAATTCCCTTCTCTGTTTAATCCGCCATCATCCAGAGATTTGCTTTGCCTGCTCCCCGAAATACTTGTTCCATGTTACACATGGGAGCCAGTGCACCTGCTCTTCTTCATACCTTCACCTGTGTGCCTCACAACATCACAGTGAGTCAGGGAGAAAGATAGCAGGAGAGCCACCATGTCCACGATTCCGTGTGCAGTGTACACACAGGATGGCAATATCCAGAGATCCCTCTCACAGCAGCCCGAGGATGTCCCCTGCACCAGGCGCAGCGGCTAGCAGACCACAGTCAGTACATTCACTGAGGGGATGTGTTCAGGAAGTCACCTTGAGTAGGTTAAAATGCTGACAAATTCTGACACCACCACACAAAGTCACTGAGTGGGGAGAAGGAAGCATAAAAGTAGTGCACAACTGGGTCCCAGCTGCACAGGACACCAGATCCAGTGCCAGTCCTGTCAGACGTAGCAGGAGAACTTATCTGAAAATCCAAACTAAAATCAAAAGACTGGGGTTGCAGGACTGTTAGTGCCCTCAGGCCGCATGTGTGAGGAACTCGCTTCTGTCTCCATATTGCAAAGCAAAACAGGAAGAACAAAGGAATCTAATGGCGGAGAGGTGTCACTGGAAAGCAGGTCGGTGTCCTGCATGACTGGGTCTAGAGCGGAGGGGGTCCTGGAGAGGGAGAGTGTTCCTTTCCTCTTCAGACCTCTTGAGAAGACATACTCCCAGATTATGTACTTTGGGGGATAAGCCTTGCCTACCACCAACATCCACCATCACAAAGAGGAAAGTCAGCCAGCCTGCCTTTCCCCCTTTCATCTTCCTCACTTCTGAACGTCATCTGCATGAGCACGACAAGCAGTCAGGGCAGAAGTGTCACAAAGTGACAGCATGCTAGCAATTCCCAGGTGCAGCCTGCAATCCCGGTGCCCATTGCCAACAACGACGCCCAGTGCGGTCCTGTCTCTTCCTCCCACATGAGTAGAAGTTGCGACTGACCAAGGAATTTCACGTCCAGAACGTGCACCCGAAACTCCAGCAACGGGACGAAGCCATGTGGAGCCAAAGCTCTACTGTGACACAGAGACGAGGCCGTGAACACAAGGAACACGTTCAGAAATCTCCCTCGGCTTTTGGCAAACACTAGTCAGACCACGGATCTGTGGTGACCCTTAGAGGTCTTCTGGTGGTATGTCACCAGAGGACAAGTCACTCCTCGCTGTGCAAGTCCTTGGGAAAGCAGTGTGTAACCATGACCTAGAGAGCAGCCAGTCACTCAAGGTGTGTCCCAGGAGGAAAGCTCCTTCCCCAGGGGACATCTCAATGGTGGGACCACAGCGCTGCCCGTGAGAGGACCCAAGGTAGAAACCTGACCTGTTCTCGTGCACTCTCGCCTTCTGGCAGCCAGACCTCTTGCAAGGAGAAGATGAGGGATCTGCGGGGGAGATGTGAAGTGTAGACGTGGTCCTGGATTCCACACTCACAGACTGCCTGGCGTTTCAGGCAGACAGCCATCCCAGTTGGAGCCAGAGGTCCTGCGACACATGAACCAAACTGAGATAGAACATGGACCACGACGGTGTCTTCCAAGTGACACTGTCACTGATGCCAGCTTGCAGACTCGTGTCCATTTGCTCCTAATTGTAGGAAGGAAGACGTGTCTGGTTGCATCGTGCGTCTAAAAACATAGAGTCATAGTTATTGTGATACACTGGCCTCTGAAATCATGCAGTCCCCCTCCGGTCCGATCACCAGGCCACCTCAGAACGTGCATGCGTGTGGCCTGGAGAGGCGGCTGAGCGGAGGCGTGGGAGGGCAGCGGGACTGTCCCCCAGCTCACCTCACCCGTCGTTGTCGCAAACACAACCCATCCCCGGAACCCCTCAACCACTCATCCCCAAGGTTTCAGGGCGAACCTGAGAGAGTCAAAAGAGCCCAAGGCGTGGACCCCGCTGCAGGGGGTAACACGCACTCTCGTGGGAGACAGAGATGGCCACGGCGCCCGCCACAGGAAACAACCCCTCCGTTGATCTGTGGCCCACCTCTCTCAGAGGATGAACTTCGAGTTTTTCTGGTTGACCTCCGGCTGCCCGGCACACAGCAGCAACAGAAACCCTGAAGAATTTGGCACTGTCACGGGCAGCTCTCCTCCACTTCTTCCTGGAGGTCGTGGTCCCTCCATGGTCATCATCTCCCTGACTGGGCCTGATTGTGACACTCTGGGGTTGCCCACTCGTGATGGGACTTTCTGCACCTATGGTGGGTGGGTGGGCAGTTGGGAAGCCCACTGGACACGCTGCCAAGCTCTCCCTGCCGAACATCCTGAGGGCCACAGCAGGAGACCCTCGTGTTTCTGGCCTTCGTGGGTTCCCTGCAGGTGGCTACAGCAGGCCACGAGGCTGCCGAGTTGAAGGGGTGAAGGGCAGGTGCGCTGGGTCGCCTCTGGAAGGTGCTGACAGGACCTGTTGGGGGCAGGCAAGGAAGATTGTCAAGGTGTCTGACCTCTTCCACTTGTGTGCTGGAACTGTTGCAGGAAATTATGAGCTGAGATACAGGACACTGAGGCAGATTAGCAGGAAGCAGCATTTTATTGGGCCAGCACAGCCCCAGCGGACTCGTGTCCAAAGGCTGAGGTCTGAGAACAAAGGGGTCTCCCTTATATCCCCTTGCAAACAGGTTACAGAAGTGAAAAGCAAAGCTCAACCCGTGTATGGCTGCATGTGACTCCATTGGCTGTGTCATTCCCCCAGTGCACTGTGACCTTCATGTTCCAGTTCTTTAAGTTTTATCTCCCTGCTTTGCCATCCCTTGCAGCCTGTCTGTCTTCTGGACCCCCTTTCTTGCTACAGAACTTGTCCCCCTGTGGTGTCTGATGCTGGAGGAGGAGGAAGGTGGCCATAATATGGTTGAAAGACTTTCATTAGAGAGTCCCTGATCTCCCGGGAATGATACCCCAGTCCACGCATCGTTCCCAAGACGTTGCGATAGGATTGGGTGGGGGGTATCTCCTGCCTCTGATCTTGGTCTGCCTTTAACCAGGGGTGCTGGATGATATCAGCCACAGTGGGCCTCCCTCTGGGGTCGGCAGTCAGGATGTAGTGGGTCAGTTGTTGCACCTCTGCAGACAGGCATGCTGGAAACTGGAACGTCAGATGCCTGATCTGCTGCTCCAGCTCACAGGTGGTGTCTTCGCTAAAGGGGAGCGAGCCCGTCAGGATGTAATATAAAGTCATTCCTAGACTCCACACGTCCACGGGAGGCCCCTCGTAGGCCTTCCCATCAAAAAGTTCAGGCGCCCAGAAAACATCGGTGCCACAAAACATGAGCAATTTTTCCCCGGCTTGGACAATGGCACTGAGGCCAAAGTCACTGAGTTTCACTGAGCCACTACCATTCACCAAGATGTTGCTTGGCTTGAGGTCGTGATGCACAATGCCCTTGCTGTGACAGTGGCTCAGTGCACAGGTGACCTCCCCCTCCTCCAGCCGACCTTTCTCCAAGACGTAGTTATGGAGGTCTCCCCCACCGGCAAACTCCATCACCATATATAATTTTTGGGATTCTATTACATGAAACTAATGCACAATGTTCGGGTGATCGATAGTTTTCGTTAAGGCCACCCTCCGAGGATGTGGGGGCAGAGCTCTGCTCCCCTTTAGAAATGATTTGGATGGCCACCTGGGCTCCTGTAAGTCTGTGCCAGGCCAAATTAACTTCACCAAAGGCGGTATGGGGCATGTGTATCACTAGAAACGCCTCCCTCAAAAGCCAGAGATCCCTGAATAAAGAACCCAAGAGGTGCTGCAAGGTCCCGACTGTCTTGGTGAGCAATTCTGCAGTTGAGCCCAGGTCCAGGGCATGTGAGATGGAGCAAGCATTGTGGGGTGCGGGCAAGGCAGATCCCGTGCGCTCAGCACTGACTTGTGTGGTGCAGCTGTCCCCTGAGGTGTCCCGTCCTGAAGCATCACATCATGGCTGGCACATCATTGAACTGTGACAGAGATGGTCAGTGACAGAGTTTCCCAGCTTTCCTGTGTATCGTGTCCTGTATAATCCATTGTGGACCCTATTGTGCCGGCTGACTTTTTGCAGAGTGTCTTGCTAGGGTATTTCTCGCCTTGGCTGAGCCCTGGGTGTCTCACGAGGCCTTCTCATGTGAATCTGCATCT
This sequence comes from Castor canadensis, assembly GCF_047511655.1. Classification (NCBI taxonomy): domain Eukaryota; kingdom Metazoa; phylum Chordata; class Mammalia; order Rodentia; family Castoridae; genus Castor; species Castor canadensis. Next base: position 3,253,318 of record NC_133391.1, on the reverse strand, counting down.
GGGGTGGACGCGATCTCACAGCTGAGCTCAGTGTTGCACTCGCTGAAGGTAGGATGTGAGTCATTCTGTGTTTAGAAAACTGTGAACCACGGCTATTGTGAGTCACAGGTTGCTTTCAGGGCCTGCTGCTCCAGCTGGAAGGGCTGTGTGTAGAAATGGTAGAGTCTGTGAGCACAGGAGTGGACCATCCCATGTGTCAGATGTCACCACAGACGGGTCATGGTCCTCACCCTAAATGAGTCTGTGGCCCAGAGGGCGAGAGTGCCGCAAACCCTGTTGAAACTGTGCCCTGCTCTAAAACTTGGCTCCCCGCCAAATGTCACTGTCTTGGTTTTGAATGTGTCAGCCACCAGGATTTCAGGGCTTCAGGTCTCAGAGGGTCGTTCCTCTCCCAGGTCCATGGCGCAATGTCCCGAAAAAGGACAAGGTGTCCCTCGTAGCATGGCAGCTTGCTGTGGTCCTCCCATGCTGAAAGGGATGGAAGGATTGGACAAAGTCCATCAATTTCTACTCTGATGGCCCCCACTGTCCATCATCCAGAGCCTCAAGGCCTAATTGTTCCTAAACGTACCACCTCTTAACACTGATGCCTAGGGTTGAAGTTGAACGGGAATTTGAAGGAAGAAACACAGTCACATCCTGGCTCCCCACCTACACAGGTGTTGGAGACCCCGTGTTCTGAGCGCACCCCGTGGGGGTGGCATCTCTGTGTGAAGCACAGCTTTCTGAACACCCCGTGTTTGAGGTAGAGCTTCGGCCCCACATTGTGACGGCCCAACGGTCAGGAACATTTTGAGCTCCTACATTCTGTGGACCTAGCCCTGAAACACATGGGGCAGACACAAGAAGACATTGTGAGCACATGCAGGTCAGAGGGAAGTCACAGGCACAGTGGCTCTTCTGCCACCCTCTGTGCTAACTGCTCACCATCCTCACACAGCTGATGTTTGAGGTCGAGAAGGGAAAGGGCAGGCTCCCCGAGTCTCGGCTTTGTGTGAGAGGTGAGTGGAGGGCTGCGGTGGGTATGCACTAGGCCCATCCCCTGGAATAGCTCCTCTGGGAATCTGAGTTTTCAAGAGGATTGGGGAGAAAAGGAGCACTGTCCTTGTCTCTGGGGTTCCTGCTCCTCTTTGTCCTCCTCCCCCTCTTCCAGGATCAGTCCAGATGGTCTCTACCACTCCTTTTTCATGATCCAGAGGGTGTTTCCTGTGGTTTGGATGACAGGAAGTAGACTGATCACAGCTGGATGATGGAACGTTTCATTGCATGTACTCCAGGTGTAAGGAGTCCTGCTCTACCTGTGTCACGGTTGTCACAGCCACCTGGTCTTGGTTTCTGGCAGGTCAGTTTTCCTTGGCCAATGTGGCTTTCCTAGTGTTCTGGAGATCACTAGATCTGTCACCTGTCCCCATCAGAGGAGGAGTTCTGCAGTCCAGCCACACTGTCACCTCCTCACCTTGTTTGCTAGAAATCCTCAGTAGCCACACAAATAAGACCAGATAAATAAAAATGTACATGAAACATTTACCAAGCTTGTGTCTGCCCACTTAAAATTAGGAGTGATGCCAGCTATGATGGATTTCCATCCACCAGTTCCTGATTTCAACAGGGGGAGCTCCTGGTCCTCGATAATGCTGTCACTCACAATTATTAACCCAAACTGCTTCAGGGAATGAAGCCATGAAGCCATTCTGTAAATGGTTGCATGTTTTCAAATTTGAATGATGGCTATTGAGAGTCTTGGTCACTGCAGTTTTGATCCTTCTCTAGAGCAGATGTCATCAGGTTTGTGGTGGATGACTTTTGTCTGGAAAACTTCTGACTTAGACATTCTGACAATTGCAACCTGAACAGCATTTGTGAGATTCCAGGATGTCACCTGCACATAGACAAAACTGGACAGAACACTGGACTCCAGGTGGGCACAGCCTAAGTCACTAAATGTCTTTGTTCCTTAGATATGAATGAAAGGGTTTCAGAGGCACTGACTCCCACCTGACCTTCCTTCACTGGCAGTGCAGCGTGGGGTCATGTCAGATCAACTAGGACACCTACCTCATCAATAGGATGACATCAGACCTCGGGACAAGGCTGTCCCTGCCACAAAGGGGCATTAAAGCCCAGCAAGGTTACTGGTGGAGGTCTTCTGACAAAACTTCTTGGTGTCTGTAGTTTGGGGAAAAAAGCTGTTCAGACAGGAAGGGAAGTTGTCAGAATGCAAATGGAGTCACTTGTGCCCACCCATCGAAGGTAACCAAGGCTGAGAGGTCAGGAAGAAGCGGTTCCTAAGCAGAACCACACGATTCCAAAGCCCACACCTGTCCATTCCACCTGAACGGGAACTGACCCCTTGCCTTCCTACTGCCTGCTATGGCTGCTGCTCCAGACACCCAGAGACCCCTCCCTGTGTGTGTCCTTCGAGACAGGAGGGCGATCCAACACACACCTCTGCTGATACACCGCGGGGTTCATCAGCCATGGGCACAGGAGTAGGAGGAAGCATTTCTTCCTTCTCAAGCTACAAACACCTGTCCCCTGAAGTCCCTATGTATGCCCTTCACACCATAGCCCACAGCCTCCCCGTTTCACAGGGGTAAACAGACTCTCTAGAAGCCGTGATCCTGTAGGACAAAAGGCCTCTGGATGTGCTCACTCACACCCAAGGGGGAGCCTGTGCTACATTGAGGGCAGAAGGCCGTTTTGGGGATGGACAATCAGGACAGGCTGAACCTTGAATTCATGAATAACCCACCACGCCTCTCAATGACAGGAAGAGCCACTCAGGGATGGCTGTCCTGGGAACACACCTGGTCACCACTTCCCTGGCTCCTCCCTTCTGGGGACACTTACGTTCCGTTACTGCTCCCCTGTGGGACCTTGAGTCATTAGAATTCTCACCGAGTCTGTTTCCTCTCATTTCCAGCCAAACACCACAGATGCTGCTGCAGCGGGGATTCTGTCAGCACCGTCTGGTGTCCTGCTGCCCTCGGTCCTCGGATACAGGCCACCATGTGCCCACAGACCGTCCCATAACCCTCTGTCAGAACAACAACGAAGTAGGCAGGGACAGCTCTACACCCCTGCCCAGCTTGAAGCAGTTCCAAGAAGTTGAGACTTCCGCCCCATTGCACCAGGATCGCTTTTGTTGTTCTGACAGGGGGGATGTGGAGGAAGGTCCCCCTTGAGGAGGCATGGTGGAAACAAAATTCCAGCTCCAGGTGGAATGAGGAAGTGAGGCCAAGCGCTCAGATGTCAACCACCATCCAAGGCAGGAAGAAAGGATCAAGACCCAGGGAAAAGGACACAGCTGATCCACAAAACCCCACATGATCTGCCCCAAGCCCACGTCAGCACAGCAGCAGGACAAATTCTTCAGCAATGCCTTGAATAAACCTTTGCTTCCACATCTGCTCTCCATAATACTTTAAACACCTGGTGGCTGTGGAGTCCTCCACAATCCCACCCCCACGACCCTCACCCACCTACCTGGCCTCTCACCAATCCACTACCCATTCCCATCTTTTTTCTTTTTTTTTTTTGGTGGTTGTAGGGTTTGAACTCAGTGTCTCACACTTGTTAAGCAGGCATTTTACCACCTGACCCACTCTGCTAGCCATTTAGAGTTGGGTATTTTCGAAATAGGATGTCACAAACTATTTGTCCAGGCTGGCTTCGAACCATGATCCGCCTGACCTCTGCCTGCCGTGTAGCTAGGACACAGGCATGAGCCATGGGTGCCTGGCTGCTCCCCATCTTTGAACCTTACCTGTCTGCCTGACACCCACCCTCCTCCCCTCCCACCCTATGCCTACTCCACAACACCTGACCCCTTTCCATCACCCTAACCCTACCCAGCCTCCTGACGCCCTCCATCTCTCCCTTCTCTAACCCCCACTCTTCCTTGGCCTATCCTTCCTCTTGAGGCTCCCTGACTTCCTTCCACCTACACCATGACCTCTTCACCTGACTAACCCCTCTGCACCCTATTCCCATTTGCCAGTCCTACGCACTTCCCTGACCCCTACTATTTTCTGACCACCTTACACCCTCCCTCAACCCTCTCCATCTCCTCGAACCTTCCCCACCTTCTTACCTCCCTCACCTTCTCTCATTCCACATCACCTCCCTTACTCCTCCCTCACTCCTCCCCCCCTCTTCCCACCCATCCCCACCACCCTGACCCCTCCCCACCTCCCTCACCCCTCCCTCTTCACTTACTTACCTGGACCTCTCCTCACTCACTGAGCCATACCTCTGTAAATTCTACCTATTTTCATGACCACTACCCACTGCCCTGTGTTCTGGGGTCCTGTTCCTGGTGGGCTGAGAACCCAAGGACACAGAGCAGCCCCTCCCCACACACACCAGCACATTGTCAGAGCCTCAGAACCTAGTGGATGCTCACAGTAGATCCCAGGCCAGAAACAGGCCATCTCTCCAGGAGATGGGCATCTTCATAACCAGAGGAGCTCCCCACTAGGAGGCGACCTTGCGCCCCTCAGCCAGGGTCCAGGCACCAGAGCCAGGGAGGAGGTAGACTGGAGGCAATGGGGCCACCCCACAGAAAGGATTGCAAGAGTGCCCTGGACCCATCGGGGATGCCTGAACCTTGGCTAGGCTTTCTACCAGGACAGACCCATTGGCCTGAAGGACCCATGCCTGTGCCTTCAGTCCTGGCTCCACTGTGCCCAGCTGGGCCTAGGCTCCAGTGAGCAGAAGGCCAGGGTCTCTACCTGCAGTGGACTGTGCGCTTCTCCCTGCCTTTCCTGACCACAAAATCGGGGCACACACCCGAAGGGAACAAAACTGCACTGCAGCGTGGCTCCTCTGCTGCCACGGGACTTCATGATCTTCAGCCCCCAACACGGATGGGAGTCCATGTGCATTTCTCCTGAAAGCACATGAAGGGAAGTGGGAGAGGGGCACAGACTCATGGCCATGCAGCCCTTCCCCCAGGCACCTGCAGTGAGTCTTTTGCCTGGCCCCATGCCCGTACTCAGTAGGCGCTCACTAGCTACTTGCTGAGTGGAGGATGGGGTGGGTGCCAACCAAGCTGCTCAGTGGGACACATCTGTCAGGCCATTTTCAAAGGGTGAAAGGACCCAGGTCAGCTGTCCTGAGCAGGAGCTGGAGATGGTGTTGAGGTGGGGATGAGAGACTGGAGGAGGAGGGTGAGAGACTGCAGGGGGAGGGGGAGAGACGGGAGGGGGAGGGGTGAGAGACTGGAGGAGGAGGATGAGAGACTGGAGGGGGGAATGAGAGACTGGAGGGGGAGGGGGAGAGACTGCAGGGGGAGGATGAGAGACTGGAGGGGGAGGGGGAGAGACTGCAGGGGGAGGATGAGAGACTGGAGGGGGAGGGGGAGAGACTGGAGCGGGAGGGGGAGAGACTGGAATAGGGGAGAGACTGGAGGGGGAGCGCGGGCTGTCCTGGACATGGAGCCCCGGGAAGGTACAGCCCACACTGTGCAAACGCAGTGATTCTGTCCCTGCCTCTGACAGGGCATTTGTGTGTCAACAGGTTCCAGAGGTTTGAGCACTAAGGTGGGGGTGAGAACAAAGCCCCCTCCAGGCCCGGGGTCAGCAGGGGTAGGCTTTGCAAAAAAGCCTTCCTTGGGCTGATGTGAGCAGGGACACTGAGGACCCCATCCGTCACCTTCCCGTCCCTGATACAGGACAGAGGGCCACAGTGCCTCTGACAATGTCAAGGTCCCAGACAAGATGCCTGAGCCCAACCCCCAATACAGAAGGAGCCTCGGTTTGTTTCTTAATGAACTACATCCCCCCCTTATCTCCAGGCCACCCAAACTCTGGCTGTACAAGGAGTGGCTGCCCAGGGTGAGGATGCCAGCCTTGTCCCAAGCAGCTCCTAGGCAGGCAGGGAAGGGTTGCTTCCCTCAGTCATTTCCCGAAGACATCCTGGGAGCCCTGGCACCTGGTCCTGACCCTGCTGACACCTGTGCCTTGCTCAACAACCCCTTCCCACTGTCCCAGCCAGTCCCCATGGGTGGCCCAGGGCACTGAGCTCAGGGTCTGCAGATTGTGACCCCTGCTGCAGGGTCTGCTCCACCTGGGTGTCTGCACTGCCAACCTGGCCAAGAGGAAGAACAGTCACCTTCTGACACCTCAGTGAATTTGAGGGGCAGAAGAGGAGGCCAGGGCTGGTCGCCAATGGGGAGAGGTGGGCAGCCTCACCTAGCATTGATGTTTTCTGCAGGACATAGCACCCCTACTTCATCTGAGCCACAGGAACTTGAAAACAGTTGTTAGGACCAATGTCCTAAACCTCGGACCTTGCTAATGGGTGCGTCACAGCTCTCTGCCTTAGGATGTTGGGGTTCTCAGGTGTTAGACACTGGCTAGAGGTACAACTGTCTGGTGGGCAGTTCCGAGGAGCCTTGTCAGAGGCACAGCCAGGGAGCATCTGTGCCTGGGGACAGCAGAGAAGCGTGGGGTTGGGGTTTCTCACAGAGCAAGGCCAGGTCGGAGAACAGAGGGCCAGGCGGAGCAGACCCTGTGAGCAGAGTTTCACAGTGGTCAGGCCCTCGGCTCAGTGCTGGCAGGACTCCATGGCAGGACAGGGTGACATGACTCACAGGATATCTTCAGCAAGCATCTTTGGGGGTCAGCTTTTCCAGGCCAGTGTGGGTGCTGCCCAGAAGTGGGCGGGCGTCCTCACCCAGGACACTCAGCAGGCCACCTGGGGGAACAGGTGGTTTTAGTTTGTTGAGAAACTGCAGTGAGGCTCCTTTTGTTTTGGCTGTGGCTCAAGCCTCTCCTCTAGACTTCCAGCATGCTTAGAGGGCTGGCTGTGAAATGTCACAGGATCGGGGACAGGGCAATGATGGCAGCTGTCCCCCTCAGCGTCCCTGCCTGAAACCCTGTGATGAAGGCTTTCCTTCAACCGAGCCTGCTGACCCGACGCTGCGAGGGGGCTTCCCTGTCACCCCCACCTTAGTGCTCACTTCTCTGGAACCTGTGGACACACAGCTGCCCCGTCAGTGGCAAGTAGATGGAATGGTTCCGTTGTCACAGTGTGAGCTGTGACCTCCCAGGGTCCACGTCTGGGACAACCCACCTTCCCCACCCAAGTCTCTCATCTGCACAGCAATACCGCCTCAGCTCCTGCTCCAGGACGGCCGAACTCAGCGTTCAGCCTTTAAAGTCCTGAGAGACATGGCACACTGACCAGCTGGGCTGGCACCGTCTCTATTCAGGAGGTAGCTAGTGGGCACCTATGGAATATGAGGCATGGGGCAGGCAGCGGGCTCAGGGTGAATCCTCGGGAGGGAAGTGGTCAGTGCCCTGGATTCACATAAGGAAATTGAGGCAAAGGAGACATGACAGAAGGGTCTCCCCACCCCCACACCTCCTATTTCTCTCATCCTGCTGCAGAGGCAGGACCCCATGACGCCTGCTTGGGAAATTTGCAGGTGCACAGAAGGGGGTCTTCATGTCTATGGGTCTGTGTGGGACCCCCTCCCACTTACCTTCCTATGACTGTCGGTGGAAATGCACGCTGATTCCATTCCCTGGTGGGGGCTGGAGATCCAGAAGTCCTGGGCAGAGGCAGCCACAGAACAGAAACCGCACTCAAGTCCTCAGACATGCAGGCCGAGTTGCACCCTGGGAAGGCAGAGAGATGCACACAGCCCACCCAGAGCAGGAGCTGGGTTTCCCGCTTGCCCGTGTCTCTGAGTTGAACGTGGAAGTGGCTCCACCACGGTTAGGGCCATGAGGCAGGTGGGCAGGCTGCTTGTCCATGAATGAGTTTTACTTGGGGCCCTTACAGAGCAGTGGGGACCGGCACATGCTGGCCTGCCTAGGCCACCACCCACTGGTTATGTGTCCGTATACTTACAGGCAGCAAGGAGGAATCTGTGCAGGGGGGCACTTGTTTTAGAAACTGTGCCCCACTTCCCAGGAGGAAACTAACAGTGGCAGTAGGCTTTCTGCCATCAGATGAAGAACTGGTGTCTTACTCTCACTTCAGCTCGGGCGGTGCCTCTGGTCAGTCATGTTGACAGCTCTCGCACCGAGACGGCGGTGCTCACATGTAATCCAGAAGACCCCTTCTCCCACACTTGGGCGACCTGGGAGAGAGAAGAGAAGACCCAGAAGGACGTCCACGAAGCGACGGCCACGAGATTCTTGACAGAGGAGCCGAAGACATACTTTGGAAGAAAGATGGCCCTTCACACATGGTGCTGGCAAAACTCGACATCCACACTGGGGCTGCAAGCAGGTCCCCATCTCTCACCCTGTGCAGAAAGAACTCAAAATGGACCAGAGACCTTAGTTAAGACAGAAACTTGGGAACAGCTGGAGGAAAATGTGGGTCGAAGCTTTGCCATGAATTTCCAAATAGGCATCCAGTGGCAGAGCCCCAGGCGAAGGGGTAAGCACCCAGTACTTACATGACTTAGAACCATGGTCCTCCTTATCTCGGCCTCTCAGTAGCTAGGATTATAAGCATCAGCCACCAGCACTTGGCTTCATTTATTTTTATGTGGATCCATTGGTGTCCAAAGGACAATCACATCTCACTGCATTGTGATTCGCTAAGAAACCTCTATTCCCTAAGACACCAGTTACTAACTAGGATACTCTTTGTCCTTTCACTTTGGAGCTTTTTCTGCTATTAGAGCATGCTATTAACATTCATGCACCTGACAGGAAGAGAGATTTCATCCTAAAAGCCCCATAAGATCCCCATCAGGTCCCTCATCAGACACTCTGGTCCCCAGAAGCCAGTGGGTAGCTACATTCAGAGTGATGAAGGAAACAACTGTCACCGAAGAGCCCTACAGACAGGAAGAGTGGATTGAGTAATGGAGGCATTCCAGGGGTCTCTGTCCCTTCATCCTGCTCTAACAAAATACCTTAGAATCAACAGGAATGGATTTCTCACACTTCTGCATGTTGGCAAGTCAGGGTCAAGGTGCCAGGGAAGTTCATTGTGTGGAGAGTTCAAGCTCTCCCCTGTGACGTGGCATCTTGTTGTGTGTCCTCCCAGGATGAGTGGGTGGAAGGGTTGAACCCAGCCCCTCAAGCTTTTCTCTAAAGGCACACACACTGTCCATGTGTCAGGAACCTCATGGCCTAATTATTTCCCATGACAAATATAACAGCTAGTACTAGCTGGTTGTGGCAGTTCATGCCTGTAATCCCAGCACTGGGGAGTCTGAAGCAGGAGGGTTGTGAGTTTGACACATTGAACGACCATATTTCAAAAATAAGTAAACTGTTATCATTGTGGATCAATCTCTAAAGTGCCTGCCTACCAAATGAGAAGCCCTGAGTTCAAACCCCGGTATCACCAAAAAAGGGAAATACATATATAAATGAAATTTAAATGCTAGTACATTTTTGTTTCTCTATGGTTAGGACTGATAAAAAAGTATCAGTCTGTGCCAGTTAACACACAATACATGAACATATAATTATGACATCAGCCACTGAGGGAGTGGGACTGGAGCAGCCTTTTTTATGTTACTGATTGATTTGCACTGCTATAGGTTCACATCAGAGGGGTATCACTTTTTCCTGTTAAATGGAACCCCCGTGAGTCCCTATAGAACATACACAAAAGAAAATGGGTGGAAATAAATTATTCAGTACACAAATCCACAAAAGAGGTAGAAGAACAGAAAATGAGGGACACAAAGGCCATAGGCATATGGAAAAAAACAACAAAAGGACTGAAGTCCTTCCTTAGCAGGAATTGCTTTCAATAGAAATGGAACAGACTCTACAATCAAAGGATAGAGCATGCCAACATGAACAGAACACACCTCCCTGCTTGCTATCTGCAAGAAACTTACCTCATTTTCTTTTTCTTTTTCTTTCTTCCTTCCTTCCATCCCTCCTT